>NC_067399.1:345497516-346127516 GCF_016432865.1 Antechinus flavipes | reverse complement strand
TGGATGCTGCCAGATCCTGGGTGATCCTTATTGTGGCTCCTTGATACTTGAATTGGGTTTTTCTAGCTGCTTGCAGTATTTTTTCCTTCACCTGAGGGTTCTGGCATTTGGCCACTATATTTCTTGGTGTTTTGATTTTAGGATCCCTTTCAGTAGGGGATCGATGAATTCTTTCAATGTCTATTTTACCCTCTGTTTCCATGACTTCTGGGCAGTTCTCTTTGATAATTTCCTGGAAAATAGTGTCCAGGCTCTTTTTTTCATCATACTTTTCTGGGAGTCCGATGATTCTCAGGTTGTCTCTCCTGGATCTGTTTTCCAGGTCTGTTGTCTTCCCCAGAAGGTATTTCACATTCTTTTCCATTGTTTGATTTTTTTGGATTTGCTTGATTGATTCTTCTTGTCTCCTCGAGTCATTCAATTCCATCTGTTCGACGCTGATTTTCAGTGAAGTATTTTCTTCACTCACTTTTTTAAGATCTTTTTCTAATTGTCCAATTGAGTTCTTTTGTTCTGTGGAATTTTTTTCCATTTAGCCAATTTTGTTTTCCAGTTCACCAATCCTATTTTTCAAGGATTTGGTTTCTTTATCCACTCTCTTTTTAACTGATTTCTCCAGGCTCTTTTGCCAAGCCTCCCTCTCCTTTTGCCAAGCCTCCCTCTTCTTTTCCCATTTTTCTTCTAGCTCCCTTGTGAGAGCCTTTTTAATTTCCTCCATGAGATTCATCTGTGCTGAGGAACATATGATTTCCTCCTTTGGGGATTCACCTGGGGACTGTTTGTTTTTAGTCTCCTCAGGATTTGGAGTCTGCTCTTTATCTGTATAGAAGCTGTCAAGGGTTAAAGTTTTTTTCAGTTTCTTGCTCATTCTGTCTAATAATCAAAGACAAACTATCAAAGAAACAGAAGAAAAAAACCCTTGAATGGAGGCTGCTTACTTTGGGGGAGGGGCAGGGTAGCCGTGAGGCACGGGTCCTACTGTGCTATGGCGCTTGCGCTCTGAGATCCGAAAGCGTGCTGAGATACTGTGGGGGAGGGGTGGCCAGGTCCCGAGAGACTCAGGCTGTTTGGGGTTGTATTTTTCACCCCCGGTGTTTTTAGCTTTTCTGCTGGGCTGCTGACTTGCTGCCGGAGCAAAGTATCTAATCCTGTAGCAAAGCTCTCCCCGCAGAGACGGCTGCGATCACGCCCCACCCCCTCTCTGCTCTGCTTGGCTCTGAGCTGCTTTTTGTGCTCTCGCTGCAGCTGCTGCCCACAGTCTGCTTCCGATCTAATAACCATCCCCACCCTCGCAAAAAACAGACCTTTTTTGACGAGTCTCAAGGATGGTTTCTCTTGGTAAGTAATTGTATGTTTTTTTTCAGTCGAGCATTAATTCAGAGGCATGAAATGAAATGGATAGTGAGAGAAGAACACGGAGGTTACACAGCAGTGTGTCTCCTCTCCGCCATCTTGGCTGGAAGTCCTTTTTTGACTAGTTATTAGACAATCAGATCAGGGGATTCCATAAACAAAATTATGCATGAATTTCCTTAATAGATAGCCTAAACAGAAGAAAATCAGATTATGTGATTACACAGAAGTCATTACTAATAGGCTGGCTTTAAAATGCTGAATTCTTTTATTCTTGATACCCAGGAAACTAATTTTTAAAAATATATAAAATGTTTGGTTCTGTTTTCCCCCTTGTATTTTTGTAGTGATTTTAGGAGAGTAGAAAATAAGTGGCAGGGGATGCTAAGAATTAGACTATCTACAAACATTAACTTAACTTGATACTGAAGAAACATACCCCCCTGTACCTCTTTCTCTTCTAGGAAATGGTAAGAAATAATATATTCAAATCCTAATCGAAAATCGAAATCAGGTTTCTCCTGAATAAAAAAAAGCATCAGTAATAAATTTTAATAGGCAAATCAATTCCTAGCAATTAGATTCTAGTTTGAAGTCTTTGGCTTTATTCTTATCAGATTTAATTGATTCTTGTAGTAAATGGCTCAATAATATTTAGGAAGGAATACTAATCTACTGAACTTTATTACAATGTTGAAAAAATCAAGATACTTCAAATCCTCTTTTATAGTGCTAAATCTAAAGGGAAATTAATCGGTTAATTAACAAAGGTATCTTAACCCTTGACATGAATGAACTGGGATTCCTTAGAGGAAGTAAAGAGCAAGTGATTTCTTTCAGGAAACATATTTATGTTTCCAGAGGTGAGCTGGAATAAAGACTATTATAATTATTATTTTCTCTTTAGCATAATCCTTGAAACCAAACTATATGCTTTATGTTATTTTTGTGCAGATTTTTTTTTTGGTTTCATGATTTCTCTACAATGTTAGGAGACATTGCCTGGATTAGGAAGAATTTCTTAATATGGAAAACTGCCAGCTTGAATCTTCCTTCATATAGTAACGCTTATATGTTAATTATATTGTTAATAAGTTGTTTCTAACACACATTGGCCAAATAAACATAGAGTGATGTGGTCTGGGGTAGCAATATCTAGTTATAAATGAACATGTGACATATTCACAATGGCCATTCTCTTTAGGAAAAGGCAGATCTATTTAAAAGAATGGGTTATAGACAAAAATAGGAAGTAAAATAAGAACCAGGAGTGGCAAATATGAAATAAAGTTGGGAGAGCATATAGTTAGCAAGAAAAAAAGACAAATTTCCCAGGGGAACTCACAATTAACCAGGAGAAAGGAAACAATCCTGTAAAGTGGGAGTAAGTCATTGACTGGCAGATTAGACTGTCAGTTAGCCAGAGTAAGGAGAAAGAACCACTAAAGGGAAGGCACTATGTGGGAGAGAAAGAGATTGGGCTCATAGTGGGCTCAGTCCTGAAGAGAAGTTGGCAAAGGCCTTCACCATAACCACATCTTTTATAGCGGAAACATAGCTTTGGGGTTTCCCAAGCACAAAAGCATGGACTCAAGAGAGAGCGTCAAAGAGCTAGATGGAATGCACCTGGAAGACCAGGTCCCAGATCTGTCTAAAGATATGCTAATCAATGAATATAAACTGCTTGCATCTCTGTTTTTCTTCCCGGGTTATTTCTACCTTCTGAATTCAATTCTCCCTGTGCAACAAGAAAACTGTTCAGTTCTGCACACATATATTGTATCTAGGATATACTGTAACCTATTCAACATGTAAAGGACTGCTTGCCATCTAGAGGAGGGGGTGGAGGGAGGGAGGGGAAAAATCGGAACAGAAGTGAATGCAAGGGATAATGCTGTTAAAAAAAAAAATTACCCTGGCATGGGTTCTATCAATAAAAAGTTATTTAAAAAAAAAAAAAAGGAGCTTACACTCTAATAAAAAATAAATAAAGATATGCTAATCAATATCTTAAAGAGTGTTTAAAGATTCAGAGAGTTTTGAGGGATAGACAAAAGAGTTCCATGCTCACAATCACTCCATATCATCAGGATAGTCTAGGGATTGTTTTTTATCTTATAATTGCTGGATAGGCTGCTTCTTGACAGAGGAAGATAGTTCACATCATAGAGTATAGAAGATTCTTTCCACAGTATGTGGAAAAGTAGCTTAGATCTGAGACCTTATTCTAGTGACCAAAAAAGTGGCCATAATTGCCGGAAGAAACTCTGGATTCTAAGGCAGTAGTATCAAACTCTCAACAGTGAATGCTGCCCCAAACCAGATAAAAATGTAATTGAAAAATGTTTACCAAAAATAAATAAATATATATATATACAACCTAGAGAATGTTATATTGTGGTTTTTCAAATCAATATCTAACTTGGATTATTGCATTACAATTTTAGTTTGAAATCACTAATGTTCTAATGGATACTGTGAGGGCTGGAGATGTTTTTTTGAATGTTATATAGCTATAAGCCTCAATTGGTATGGCTTCCCCTTATCAGTTAATATAAATTAATCAGCCTAAATTAAATTGCTTTTAATTAGGGATATTTATTAAGTATATAGAAGGAAGAGTTGATTCAGATCCACTCCTTTACTCTCTCCTCCCCTCCTCCCAAAGCAGTGTGACATCCTCTCCCACAAGTATATATAGAATTCAAGTGAAAGCAGGCATAAGTTTAGAGAATATGTTGTTACAACATGACAGCTCTTAGCTTTGGATTATACCGTGTTTCCCTGATAATAAGACCTATCCCGAAAATAAGCCTTCCCCTTACTGTGTAAGAGTCTTCTAAAATAAGCCCTTCCCCGAAAATAAGCCCTATTGAGATTGCTACTGTAGTGAAGGTGATCCCCTGCCCTACACATTACATTACAGTACCCTCTGTATGCACCGTCCCTTCCCTTTCCCCCACCCCCTCCCGCCCCGCCCTGGTGAAATGCAGGCAGCGCTCCGAGCTGTAGCCAATCAGAGCTGCAGCAATGAGCACGTCATCCTGTTCTTCCCCAGTGATTTGCTTGCTGGCGCCATTGAGAGCAGTGCCGCGGAGGAGAGCTGAGGCAGGACAACATAAAAACCCGGTATGTAAGCGGGAGTGAGGGGGCATGATGGAGGATAAAAGGGGCATGATGGAGAATAAAAGAAGAACTCAGGGGGCATGATGGAGGATGAAAGGGGCATGATGGAGGATAAAAGAAGAACTCAGGGGGCATGATGGAGGATAAAAGGGGCATGATGGAGGATAAAAGAAGAACTCAGCCAGCACTCACCGTGCTAAAGAAATGAAGAACTTCCTTGCAGAGAGAAGAATGGATCAAGTAATGATTCCTGCAGGAATGACTGCCTATCTCCACACCCTTGATATTGCAATAAACAAGCCATTCAAGGACCATTTGCGCATGGAAGTCAATGACTACATTAAAAATAGAATGGAAAGAAATCAGCGTGGAAACTTTGTGAAGCCCTGTCTGCAAGAAGTCTTGACTTGCGTGAAGAAGTCATGGGATAAAATTACTGACAGCTGTGTTGCCAAGGCACTACGAGCAGGTTACCTGGACAAGACATGTTCATTTAAAGAGAGCTATATTGCTGGACATGATAGATTGGGTCCACTTCTTCTGAAGGAAATAGAGGCGCAAGACGTCCAGGACGGAATTCAGGGTATGGACACTTATGACGATGTTGTTGAAGAAGATGACATGATCATTACTGAATAAAGGTACTTTTTTTGTTCACATTTACCTGTTTATTAAAATTGCTGTCAATGTTCATTAAAATAAGCCCTCCCCTGAAAATAAGCCCTCTGGTGTTTTTCTGTCCAAAAAAATACTAAGACAGTGTCTTATTATCGGGGAAACACTGTAAGAAATACTTTTCTCTTTTTGTGAAGTCCCCATTAAGTTTCCTATCATTAGTTGGTCATTTCAATTTTTTTTACATATACTTAATAACTTTAATTTTTATGTGTTTTTTTGGTGTTCACTATACCTGTATCTTAATACATATGCCTTAAATAAATGGACAATTAATAGTACCCAGAATTGTATGAGTGTGTAAGAGGGTAAATTGCTTTCAAGAACTTATGTACTCATTTTAATGAACAAAGCTCTATTAAAATAGTATTCTTCAGGTCTTTTTTCAAGGCTAGAAACCATGGAATTATAAAGTTATAAAACTTTTGAAAAATTAAGTCTCTTAGGTCATTCAAGGAGGAGAAATATATGAAGACATATGAACTCTTCTGTACCCCTAATCCACCATCTCAGAGGAAGCTATCTTTTGATAGATCTTCTTTGCTGACCTTAGAATTTAATAGCATTCAGTTTCAAATATTTTGCTTTTCTTTTCTTTTTTTATATTGTTGTATAGTGTATAGTTAATAGATGGGTGGATGGATATAGACAGATAGTCTTCTGACAGGTGTAAAATATGCCTTTTAAGAAGGACTCTGGCAAAAATCTTGCCACCAATGACTAGGAAAGAGAGCCTTCTGTGATTGTACAAGACAATCTATCCCCTTTACTTTTATAAGGATAGAAAATGGAGGCATCTTTGAACTGCTTGGGATATAACATACTCTTTCCATGTAATCTCCAAAATTTCAGCCAGCCTGCCATCCAGGGGAGGGGGTGGAGGGAAGGAAGGGAAAAGTTGGTAATTGCAACTTGAATGGTGAAGTGATTGCGAGGGACAATATTGAAAAATTACCCATGCATATGTCTGTCAATAAAAAGCTATAATAAAAAAAAAAAGAAAATTTCAGCCACCTTTTGTATGAGTAACGAACCTCCTACACCCTGCAAAACTCAGCTGTAATAAAATCAGCATCAGATACTTTGTCACACAAAAGTAGCCCAATGCATTCAAACCCTCTTCTTCAATTGGAACTTCAGCTAGGGAGTGAATAATTTCAACTTGAGATAAATACCTTCAGCACTGATTTGATGACAGCCTATTGAGAACAGTAGGAAGGTGTTCAGCTCATCTCTAGGTCCTTATTACTAATCAATGTGGATCCATCAGCATTGAGTAGTAGAGTAGCACCATATGTCTTTCACCTCTAAATAGCCTTCAGTGCATCATAAAAACACTTTGGATTGTTACTACCAGCATTAACCATTTCTGCCAGACTTCCTATCATATCTGGTAATCTAAGCCTACTCTAGCATTAAAGGCACCCAGAAATTGTAAGCTTCTTCTCTTTTGACACATTGACAATAAAGATCTCTAGATTGCCAAAATTTTTTTTTACCTAATCAGAGTTTGTCATGGTGGGAGCATAGACTTTGATAATGGTGGCATGGCATTTTCTTGCAAGTGGCAATCACATTTGTTATGAACCTATTGGTCACTACTTTTGGAAGACTACAAGCTTGTTTATCAGATTAGTTTTGATTGCAAAATCTACACCAGCTTCATGATGCTCTCTTTCAAAGCAGCCACTTCAGAAAAATGTATGTCCAGTTCCTATTTCAGTAAGTTGGCCTTCATTTGCCAATCTCATTTCACTCAGAACTGTTATTTGAATGTGATCCCTATTGAATTCTCTCACAATAAGAATTCTTTATCTTTTAAGTCTACTAGATTTTGTGTTTTCTGTAAATGTGGGCACATTTCATGTACCAATGGTAAGAGGAATCAACTTTGCAGAAGTTTTACACATTTTTTAGTGCTTAGGTCATAGAGTGGGATCCCTGCCTGCTATAGTAATCAGAACAGGACAGGGTAAGCTCAAATTTTTAGGGCATTTTTTCTAGCTCCTTCCTCATACCTAGAGGTAAGCAAGACATCCTGATTTGAAGCCCAGCACTCTATTCACTGCACCACCTAGTATATAAGAAGGTCATCAGAACTTGCACAGTTTTCTTTTTGTCTCTCCTTCAGTCTATATCCCTGTTGCAGGAACTGTAAAGATCTGAGTAGAAACAAAAACAATCAGAACCATGACCTCCTAGCCCTTCCTGATTCCATAGAACTTTTGTCCATATTTCCTTTTTTTAAGCTTTAGACCTGATCTGTAAGCTGAGAGTGGTAGGGAAAAAATAAGATGAAGCAGGGCCTCCACCTCCAATCATTTCTGCTACTTGGTCTTTAATTTTTTTTATGTCTCAGACATGAGTCATCCTACTTTGATTTGGGCATCATAATAACTTATATACCATATCTTGTTAGTTTGGTGGGGGAAAGTGTTGTTTTGTTGTTTCCAACTCTTTGCAACTCCTTTGGGTACTTTTTTTTTTTTTTTTTTTTTTTTGCAAAGCTACTGGAATGGGTTGTCATTTACTTCTTCAGCCCATTTTACAGATAAGGTAACTGAGGAAAATGGAATTAAGTGACTTGTCCAGGATTATGCAGCTTATGGGTATGCTTGTTATGGAAATGCTTGTTTTATTTCTTAAGTTCAGAATTTGAAAGGAAAAGAAAGAAAAAGGAGGGGAAAGGAAAAGAGAAAAGGCTGAAGGAGAAAAAATAATCCTAAGGGAAGAAATCACAGCTACCCTGTGAGGATCTAAGATACCAAAATGATAAGGGTAGAGAAAATGGGTCCTACAACTTGTGATATCCTGATGTGAATGATATTATGAATTAGAAATTTAAAAACCTACTAAAATTTTGACAATAAGTATTTAAAATCCTGCTATTCAGAGGACTTTTTAAGGTTGTTAATAGCTATAAAAGGAGTCAGTAAGATTATTTTAAAATTGAGTCTTTTATAAAGTTTCAGGGGTGGAGCCAAGATGGCAGAGTAAAGCCAGGAAGTTCCTTCAGTTCCCCCTCTACGGGATGCGGGAAAACTGGGACCCTGATGCATTGTTGGTGGAGTTGTGAGCGAATCCAACCATTCTGGAGAGCAATCTGGAATTATACCCAAAAAGTTATCAAACTGTGCATACCCTTTGATCCAGCAGTGCTACTACTGGGCTTATACCCCAAAGAGATACTAAAGAAGGGAAAGGGACCTATATGTGCCAAAATGTTTGTGGCAGCCCTGTTTGTAGTGGCTAGAAACTGGAAATTGAATGGATGCCCATCAATTGGAGAATGGCTGGGTAAATTGTGGTATATGAATGTTATGGAATATTATTATTCTGTAAGAAATGACCAGCAGGATGAATACAGAGAGGCTTGGAGAGACTTACATTAACTGATGCTAAGTGAAATGAGCAGAACCAGGAGATCATTATACACTTCTACAACAATATTGTATGAGGATGTATTCTGATGGAAGTGAATTTCTTTGACAAAGAGACCTAACTGAGTTTCAATTGATAAATGATGGATAGAAGCAGCTACACCCAAAGAAAGAACACTGGGGAAACGAATGTGAACTATTTGCATTTTTGTTTTTCTTCCCGGGTTATTTTTACCTTCTGAATCCAATTCTCCCTGTGCAACAAGAGAACTGTTTGGTTCTGCAAACATATGTTGTATCTAGGATATACTGCAACATATCTAACATATATAGGACTGCTTGCCATCTAGGGGAGGAGGTGGAGGGAAGGAGGGGAAAAATCGGAACAGAAATGAGTGCAAGGGATAATGTTGTAAAAAAATTACCCTGGCATGGATTCTGTCAATATAAACTTATTATTAAATAAAATAAAATAAAATAAAATATTAAAAAAAAAACAGTTCCCCCTCTACATGAAACCAAAATTCCGAAAAGTCTGGAATGACAGAGCCTATGAAAAGACACAATGAAACAAATTTCCAGTTCAAGATAGATTCAAGGACTTCAAGAAATATCAATCTCACTAGGGTGAAAGGGGTGCCCAGGCCAGCTCAAATAATGTCCAGGAAAGCCAGTGGGAGAGTCTTAAGCATAGCAAATTAGCAACCAAGACCCTCAGTGCTACTTCAGTAAAATTGTAGGAGAGCAGACAAATAAGACAGCCTCCCATCTCAGCAAAAACAAACAAGAAAACAAATAAATTGTCAATTCAGGAATCCAGGTAAAAACAAGCAAGAGCAGGTCAGGCTACTTTTAGTGTTATGAGCAAGACACCAAACACAAAAAGCCCCTGTGCTCAAAGCCCATGCTGAGAGAATCTTGGTACAGTGTTTCCTATGCTCCAAGAGCAGAGCTCCACTTTAAAAGTCATGAAATAGTAAAAAGTAAGAAAGAAAATGAATAAGAAACAGAAATACTTAACCACAGAAAGCCAATATGGTGACAGGGAAGACCAAAATGCCAACTCAGAAGAGGACAAAATGCCCACTTCAAAGGAGGTTATAAATTAGTCTCAAGCCCAAAGAGTCTTGGAAGAGCTCATAAAGTATTTTTAAAATCAAGTAAGAGAGGAAGTAGAAGAAAAATTGAGAAAAGAAATGAGGTATGAAAGAGAGATACAACAGTTTGGAAAAGGAAAACAAGTCCTTAAAAAAACACAATTGGTCAAATAAAAAAAAAATCCACTGACAAAATCAATTCCTTAAAATTTACAATTGGCCAAATGCCAAAAAATCCACTGAAGAAAACATCTTTAAAAGTCTAAATGAACAGAAACAGGCTGTTTTCTAAATATCTGTCCCATCTTAGCTGAAATTCTACGTTAATTCTTCTAGCAAAATTTCTTTGTTGCACTCACCCTAATTTCTGGGTTGAAGAGTTTTTTCCACTGGATCAGGATCAGAGGCTTTTCCACTGGATCAGGATCGGAGTTTTTCCACTGAAATCCACTGAGGGAGAGAAACAAGGACATATGTCCTTTACAGTTTGTAAAAGTTCAGTGATTTGCTGTAAACTTATAATTAAACCTTGGCTTTCCATAACTTTGACAATGCTCTCTAAACATTTTTCTTGAACAGAAACAGGCTGTTTTCTAAATATCTGTCCCATCTTAGCTGAAATTCTACTTTAACTCTTCTAACAAAATTTTTTGTTGCACTCACCCTAATTTCTGGGTTGAAGAGTCTTTTCCACTGGATCAGGATCAGAGGCTTTTCCACTTGAATCAGGATCGTAGCTTTTCCACTGAAATCCACTGAGGGGTCTGTTAGCCCCACGTTGGGCGCCAAAATGTGGTGAGCTTTTTCTTCTCAAAACACAGCCAGGTGATAAAAGTTCAGATCTTTTATTATCTCCAATATAGCCCGGTTAGCTTAGAGGCCTATCTCTCTGCTTGGTTCCAAGAGCTCTCTCCAAATGTCGCCAAATCCAAAGGTCTGGTCCTTCAGCCTCTGCCTCTGCTTTCTTCAGCCTCCAGCCAGCTCCATTCTTCATGTCATTTCGGTGAAATCTCTCAAAGTGCTCTGTGTCTGTTTCTTTTATACAAGAGGGAGGAATTGTGGGATACAAGAGAGAGGGATTATGGGTTTTCTCCCATAGTGCTCTCTGGCCCAAAGAGCTTCAAGGGAGGTGTGAACTCATTGAACTCCAATGAGTAAAGGTGTGAACACAAGCCTTGTATTAATTAGTTCTACTTAGTACCTTGTTTCAGGTTCTGGCCAAAATCTTGTAAGATTAGATCAACTCTAATTAGTTAGCAGTTAGTAAGGATTCCAATAAAAAGTAGAAAGAGAAAAGGAGATGTGAAAGCTAACTGAAGAAAATCATACACTTAAAACTGAAACAGGGCAAGTGGAAGCGAATGACTCTCTGAGACATCAGAATCTATTGAACAAAATAAAAAGAATGAAAAAAATGGAAGCAAATGTGAAATGCCTGATTAGAAAAATAGCTGAACTGGAAAACAGATCCAGGAGAGAAAATTTAAAGATTATTGAACTACCTGATGACAGTGGCCAACAAAAAGAGTCTGGATAGCATTCTTCAAGAATCATCAAGAAAAACTTCCTCAATACACTAGAAATGGAGGACAAAACAGAATCTATTAATCACTTTCAGAAAGAGATCCATAAGGAAAACTCCAAAAATCAATATTGCAAAACTCCAGAACTATAATTTCAAGGTAAAAATACTGGGAACTGCCAAAAAAATGACAATTCTACCAAAATTAGTCTACTTATCTAGTGCTATACCAATCAAACTGCAAAAAAAAATTTTTTTATAGAACTAGAAAAAAATAATTAAATTCATCTGGGAAAAAATCTCAAGAATATCAAGGAAATTAAGGGAGGGGGTGCAAAGGAAGGTGGCCTAATGTAGTATCAGACTCAAAACTCCTCATTTACCTACTTATTTTTACATTAGTTTCATTAATTTTGCTTTGCAACAACTTTTAATTTTAGGTAATCAAAATTATCCATTTTACCTCCTGTCATTCTCTCTGTTTAGTTATGAACTCTTTCCCTATGCATAAATGTAAAAAGTGCCACCTTTTATGTCTAAATAATTGCCCATTTGAAGCTTGTCTTTATATATGATATGAGATATTTATGTATCCCTAATTTCTTTCTAGTTTTTCCTACAGTTTTTGTCAAGAACATTATGCCCTAAGTAGTTGAGAACATCTCTCCATTCTTCTCCTATCCTCTCCTGTTCTCTCTGGTTCTCTCCTCTTCTTTCTCTTTCTTATAAGCTGAGACAAACTCAGTGAGTGAGGGACTCAGACTCAGAGCCAGAGAAGTCAAGCAGACTGAATGCGGGAGCTCAAGCTCTTGGAGACAAGGAGAGACAGATTCATTCACTTCATCTCATACCCCCATGGTGGCTGTCCTGTCATGAATTTCTCCCACTGAGACCAAGGCCGGTCTGAAAGCTCTCCAGAAAGTAGGTGTTAAAGTCCAAATCCTTTATTATCTCATTCACAATCTAGTTTCCTTGCTTGGGACCCAGCTAGCTTTCTGGAGAGCCTTTCAGACCGGCCTTGGTCTCAGTAGGGGAAGTGCAGGATGCCAGCCACCATGAGGCTGATGAAGATGGAATGAATCTGTCTCTCCTTGGCTCCAAGGGCTTGAGCTCCCGCCTCCAGTCCGTTTGTCTTCTCTGGCTCTCAGTCCCAACTTATATACTTTACACTGAGTATAAACCAATCATTATATCACTAGGAAACCATTATTTGTTGTAAGATTAAATCAATCATACTGAACTTAGAGAACTATGAATCACTATGCTAAACTAGATATCCCTTGTCTCATCAATTCCAATAACTTAACACCTTGTAAGAATCCTTGTTTCAGAGTTCTGGCTCTTAACATTATTCCTTTTTTTCTAAGATCTCAATTATATTTTTAGCCTATGATGGTAAAACTTCTTCCTTTTCTGAGGTAGTCAGTGACCTCATCTTTACCTTCTAAAATTTATTCAATTTAATGCATGAATAGTTGGTTTATTTGTGGCAACCCTGAAAATGCTACTTTAGAAAATGATCTTTCTCTGCTCTGCTAGAGATGAATTGGATGATGTAAGATGTCTTTTCTATGTATAATTTCAACTGTTTCTTTCTCCAAACAATAGGTAAACAATTTTAATATAAGGCTATCTTCTTCATGTATCTACTAGAACATGTGTTGCTACATTACAACATAAGTAGTAATAATAAAAATGTTTGCTCATATGATAATAGTGACCTTTTTAAATTACAGTAATTACAACACCCAGTAATACAATCAAAAATATGATTTTCATGAGAAAATACACAATTTAATATTTTCCTCTTGCTTTAAAGCCTAGAGCAATTTGAATCTGGTTTCTTATTTCTGAAAGAGCAATTCATTATTGACTCTCAAATATTTTAAAAACATTTTCAGCATTTTAATTACTCATTTAAAATAGCACTTCAGCAAAGCAATATTCACACTGACCTAGTAATTATGTCACATCTAGTGTATGCTCATTAACATGTTTTATTATTTTCCTGAGTAATTGAGGATATTAAGCTGAATTCAGAAGCTTGAATAGAACTATAGTCCCTAACAGACTGGTTTATATTAAATTAATTAAATAAACATGCCAAGAAGTCACTGCTAGAACTGAGATTCTATCTTTATCTTCCCTTGATACTATAGCTACTATAGATGAAGTATAGATGGGCTGCTCCCTACTATCTGGAAATTTTCATTTTGACTATTTTTCATGTGTTTAAATAGCAATAATATCTCTACTTTCCAAAAAAAATTAGATAGTGATTTCCTTAAGAACAAAAATCTCTTTTTACTACACGTAGTAAATGTGCATTGACCTGCAAAGGAAATGTTTTGACCTGCCACAGAATTATCCTCCTTAATTAATATACTTTAATTCTATTTATACTAACCATTCTTTGCTGAGTTACAATGAGCTTAACTAAAGAATTAAATATTAAAAATAAGATATTAGAATTTATCATTAACTTCCTCTATGAGCTCTTATCATACTCAGTGAAAGATTTCCAAACAGAATCTTCATAGACAAATTTGAATAATGGCTTTTCACAAAACATGACCTGGCTTAAGCAGAGGGAAAGAGGAATGAATATGTTTTTGCAAATGACAGAAAGTTAGAAGTAACTACACCTAGTTTGACTGAGTCAAGGATCAAGAAAGATTTTAAGAAAGTAGAACACTGAGCCCAATAAAATAATATGGGAATAAATATATAGTTTTACACTAGTTTAAAAAAAGTCAAACCCACAAAGACATAGCTACAAAAAAGTTTTGTTTTGTTTTCTGAAAAAGATCTGGAAACTTTATGGAACACAAGATCAGTATGTGTCACCAGTGTGACTTGGCAGTCAAGAAAACTAATGTGGTCTGTGTAAGATGTGTAAGATGTTCACACAATTTATCTAAGTGACTTGTGTCTATGGAAAGAAGGTTCAATGACAGTCCTACTGTCAGCATGTTAACTAAGGTGAAAGGGTCAAGTTAGGCCCAGGAACACCATGAAACTGGGTATTATTTTTTTCAGGTTCTAAAATGGGTATGGAGCTAGACATTTATCTATCCATTCCCCTCAAATTTCCCAGATCTAGGGGTATGAGTTTGAATTTATAAAGAAAGACATTCTCCCATTGATCTCAAGAGGGACAATGACCCTTAAATTATACTCAGAAACTTATCTTCTTCCCGTTAAATGCTGGTCCATTTATCCAATCAAAACAGTAAAAAGAAATTGGAGAAGTTCTACGGATTAGGATATAAGTGGAAATACAAGAGAAGGTCAACTCTTCAAATGGGAGGCAAATATCTCGGCTCAAAACAAAAAAAAAACCTCTTCCTCCAAGGATATTCATTCTAATTATTTCTAGGGAGAAAAATGGAAAATTAGAGCTATATTGAGGAGTTGGTTTCTTCTACATGTCCTTTGCTTCTTTTTCTATGTGTCTTAACCAAAGATTCTCTACTACTGCATATGTCTCTCCCACCTTTCTCTGAGAATATTTAGTCATTTTAAGAATCTTTGTTGATAAAATATACTTTATAGAATACAGTATTTCTGGGAGATGGTCATACCACTCATGAAAAACTATATTATAGACTAGCATATGCGACTAGTCTATTTATATTCCTGCAACATAATTAGAAGATCAAATATAAGAAAATTCAGAACTCTTTAATGCACTTGAAATCACTGTCACAGAGCAAAAGATGGCAAATTTGCATGTGAAAAGACTGTGAACAGCATCTATGAAAAATTGTGAAATTACTTTAGTATTTATTATTATAAGTTGGTGTCATGCTAGTCTCATTTCAAAATGAACTGTAAGAATAGATTAAATTAGTGCCATTTTCTTTTCTTGTTAACATCTTTGTCACAAGAGCTAGCTGTCAGAATTTTTGTATCTAAAATAGACTATGTAATATAACTAGCTATTTCCATATTTGGCTATTTCCATATTCTATATTTTGATCGGCTACTCTCACATAATTCTTGTCTTCTTGAAAGTATGTCAGCTTTTTTCAGGGAAATAATTATCTACCAAGATTCTAATTTAGTTATGGACACACTGATAAAGGGAGAAAAATCATTATAATGGTTTTAATTTTTTTTAATTCTATTTTAATGTTATCAAGCAATGATGTTGGATTATAAAATAGCTTCCTTAAAAATATGATTTTTACTATTTTAGGAAAATACTACATTCTACATATGGGTTGAGTTTTAGATTAGGCAATTTTTATTAAAACAAAATTTTAATAGCTTTTCTCTGAGATATCTTAGTGTCATAAAGTAAGGTGTGGTATATATTTCTTTGGAGGACTGTTGATTATATAGCATAGAAGCAGCATAATTTGATCAATACAGAGCCTATTGGGAATGAGAAGCCTGTGAGTTTTGACAATAATGACAATTATCATAATAACAATATTAATAATAACAAAGCATTATATATAAATAGTACTTTACAGTTTACAAAATACTTTAATTGACATTAAGAGAGTTTTCACTTGGACATTTCACTGTTTTCACTTGGACATTTTATACCTCAGTTTTCACATCTTAGAAGGCAGTTGTAAGGAATAAATAAATCAAAATTAAGTCCTCCCATAAGTGCCAGTTTTTGAAGAACAAAGAGATAGAGGAAGGTAAAGGGAGTGGCTGCCAACATCATATTTTTATCATTAATGTATTCTCATCAATTTATGTTCTTAAGATTTTTGCTTTTTATGTATAAAAATCTTTTAAAGAGCTCAAAATTTCTTAGGTGAAAAGTATTATAAAAATAAATAATCTTAGAGTATCTGAAACCCCAGGATTATGTAAGTAAGATCTCTTTATTTTGGGACTAGACACAGTATTACAAAATCCTGGATACTCATTTTATACTCCTCCAAATTTACAATATTAAACCTATTTATGATTCTAGCTCTGTTCCCAAAGCAGTGTTTCTCAGATTGCATTGTAATTATGTTGAAATTCCCAAAGTTGTTTTTTTTTAAATAAACGCTTATATTGTTTGTTAATAAACATTAAAGATAATAATTTTAGAAATTTTTCTACAGGGGTTCTTCCAAAGTTTTATTTAATCTAAGAAGTTCCACAACTTTAGAAAAGTTTCCTTCTTCCTTCTTCCTTCTCCTTTCCTCTGGACCCAGATGGCTCTGGAGAAAAAAGTGATGCAGGTGACCTTGCATCGTCCTTCTTCCATCCCTTCATCCCTCTCTCTCTCTCTCCACATATGCAAAAATTGCACCTAGTATGACAGTCAGGATCAGATATTCAAATGATGAACTATAAATGTTTTGGTGCATAGGGTTTTTTTTCCATCATCAATGAACTTTTTGGGGTTTAAGTCTAAAAGTTGAATTTCTGGATATAAAGTAAAATCTTAGTTGCCTTTTTTTTTTTGCATAATTCTAAAGTTCTTTCTAAAATGGTTGCAGTGTTTCACACATCCACTAGCAATGCATCGTTGTGCATTTCTTCCTCCAACATTGACTATGATCCTTTTTTTGGCCAGTTTTCTGGATGTGAACAAAAATTTCAAAATTGTTTTAATTAACATTTCTGTTATTATTTTGTGATTTAGAGCAAAGCTTCTTAAATTGTGGGTCATAATCTATCATAGTATTGAAACTGTCCAACTCTAATTATGTTGTCATTTTTATTATATTCATCTAGCCCAGGCAAAGCACCGAATATTCCTCTAATTAAATTCTTTATTTCTTTATGGAATATATTGTCATTGAATCTATACAAATATCTAGTGGGCTACAATAGATTTATTGCCCAAAACTACATTCTATTGCACTGAGACCATCTGCATACAAAATAACTGGTGCTTTCTCATCTTTCTCAAACTATTATTCAATACATTTTTTTAAAAATTCAATTGCATATAAAAACCATTTTAAATGTTTGTTTTTTTAGAATTGTGAGTTCCAAATTCTCTCTCACACTCTTTCCCCTCATACTGCCTAAAACAATAAGCAATTTAAAATAGATTATGCATATCCAGTCATGCAAAATATATCTACATATTAGTCATGTTGGGAAAGAAAACACAAACAAAAAATGATTTTAAAAATTGTTTTGATCTGCATTTCATATTCCATCAATTCTTTTTTTGGATGCAGATAGCATTTTTCATCATAAATCTTTCAGAATTGTCTTGAATCTTTGTACTGCTGAGAATATCTATCATTCACAGATGGTCATTATTAACAATATTGCTACTATTATATACAATGCTCTCCTGGTTCTATTATACTTATATCAGTTCATGCAAATGTTCCTTGTTTTTGTGAAAGCATCTTGCCATGGTTTCTTATGAAACAATAGTAATCTATTACAACCATATTCCAAATATGTTAAGCCAATTTATGGACAATTTATGTCCAATTTATGAACATCTCTTTGATTTTCAATTATTTGCCACCATAA
Organism: Antechinus flavipes; assembly: GCF_016432865.1. Classification (NCBI taxonomy): domain Eukaryota; kingdom Metazoa; phylum Chordata; class Mammalia; order Dasyuromorphia; family Dasyuridae; genus Antechinus; species Antechinus flavipes. Next base: position 346,109,907 of record NC_067399.1, on the reverse strand, counting down.
AAGAGCTGTTTTAAATAATTTTACACATATAGATCTGTTTTGATTTTTTCTTTTGTATTTTTAGGGGAAAGACATATCAGAATTGCTCAGTAAAGGGTATTTTATGTCTTGGGGATATAGACTTATTAGTGGTATTAATGAGTTTTGTAGCTCTCTGGGCATTGTATTAAGAGTGGTTGAATTGGGGCAGCTGAGTGGTGCAATAGATAAAGCACTAGCCCTGAAGTCATGAGGATCTGAGTTCAAATCTGGGCTCAGATACTTAACACTTCCTTAGCTGTGTGACCCTGGTCAAATCACTTAACTCCAATTGCCTCAGGGTGGGGGGGGAGGAGGGAGGAAGGTTGAATTAAGTTTACAACTTCAAAAAATGCATTAGTGTTTCAATTTTCCCACAAAACCTCCAATGTTTGTCATTTTACTTTTCTTCCATAGTAGTCAATCTGATAAATGTGAGGTGTTACCTCAGAATTGTTTTAATTTGCATTTCTCTACTCAATAGAGACTTAGAGCATTTTTAAATGACTAAAAGTGGTTTTCATTTCTTCATCTAAAGCTAAATATATGCTATTTGTTTTAAATGGAATTTATTTGTCATTATTTGTTATAAATGTAGTTATTTTAATGGAATTTCTCTTTATATTTTTTCTATTATTTTCTATTCCTGCTATATCAACATAGATTGTTTATAACCTTTTACCATTTATCAATTGAGAAATAATTTATTTTGTAACTATGACTCAGTTCTCTATATATTTAAGAAATGAGATCTTTATCAGAGATATATACTAATTTTTTAAATTAATTTTTTATTGAAGCTTTTTTACTTTCAAAACATAAGCAAGAATAATTTTTCACCATCGACCCTTAGAAAATCTTGTGTTCTAATTCTCCCCCTTCTCTCCATCTTATCCCTTACATGGCAAATAGTCCCATATATGTTAAATATGGCAAAAATATGTAAATCCAACATAGGCATTCATATTTAGAAAATTATTTTGCTGCACAAGAAAAATCAGATCAAAAAGAAAAGAAATGCAAGCAAACAAGAAAAGAAGTGAAAATGCTATGGTTGTGATCCATACTCAGTTTCCACAGACTGGGTGTAGATCATAAGATCATAGGAACTGGCTTAAATCGCCTCAACTATTGAGAAGAGCCACATCTATCAGAATTGATCATCATAAAATCTTGCTGTTGCCCTGTACAATGATCTCCTGGTTCTGCTCATTTCACTTAGCATTAGTTCATGTATGGTCTCTCTGAAATCATCCTGTTAATCATTTCTTAAAGAATAATAATATTCCATAACATTCATTTACCATAAGTTATTCAACTATTTTCCAACTGACGGGCATCTATTTACATTCCAAAAGATCTGCCACAAACTTTCTTGTATATGTGGGTCCCTTTCCCTCCTTTCAAATCTCTTTGGGATATAAGCCCAGTAGAAACACTACTGGATCAAAGAGTATGCAAAGTTGAAAACCTTTTTAGCATAGTTCCAAATTACTCTCCAGAATGGTTGGATCAGTACACAATTCCACTAACAATGTATAAGTGTCCCAGTTATCCCACAACCCCTCCCACATTTGTCATTAACTTTTCTTGTCATCTTAGCCAATCTGAGAGGTATGTAGTGGTATCTCAGAGTTGTCTTAATTTGCATTTCTCTAATCAATAGTGATTTAAAGCACCTTTTCCTATGACTAAAATAGTTTCATTTTCTTCAACTAAAAATTGTCTGTTCATATCCTTTGACCATTTATCAGTTGGAGAATGGCTTGAATTCTTACAAATTTGAGTAAATTCTCCATATATTTTAGAAATGAAGCCTTTATCAGAACGCTTGAATGTAAATTTTTTTTTCTAATTTATTGCTTCACTTCTAGTCTTGTCTGCATTAGTTTTGTTTGTCCAAAAACTTTTAAACATAATATAATCAAAATTATCTATTTGGTGTTCAGTAATGAGTTCCAGTCCTTTTTTGGTCACAGAAGGTCCTTCCTTCTCCACAGATCAAAAAGGTAAACAATTCTAAGTTCTTCAAATTTGCTTATATTGTCATTCTTTATGTCTAAATTATGAACACATTTTGATGTTATTTTGGTATACAGTGTAAGGTGTGGGTCAATGCCTAGTTTCTGCCATACTAGTAATTTTCCCAGCAGTTTTTGTCAATACTAAGTTTTTATCCCAAAAGCTGGGATCTTGGGATTTGTCAAATACTGGATTGCAATAGTAATTTTCAGATAAAGAAATTGAAATTATTTCTAGTCATATGAAAAAGTGCTCCAAATCATTTTTGATCAGAGAAATGCAAATTAGGACAACTCTGAGATACCACTACACACCTCTCAGATTGGCTAAGATAACAGGAAAAGATAATGACAAATGTTGAAAGGGATGTGGGAAAACTGGGACACTAATATATTGTTGGTGGACCATTCTGGATTCAACCATTCTGGAGAGCAATTGGGAACTATGCTCAAAAACTTATCAAACTGTGCATACCCTTTGATGCAGCAGTGTTATCACTGGACTCATATCCCAAAGAGATCTTAAAGAAGGGAATGTGCAAAAATGTTTGTGGCAGCCCTCTTTGTATTGGCTAGAAACTGGAAATTAAATGGATGTCCATCAATTGAAAAATGGCTGAATAAATTGTGGTATATGAATGTTATGGAATATTATTGTTCTGTAAGAAAGCCTGGAGAGACTTACATGAACTGATGCTAAGCAAAATAAGCAGAACCAGGAGATCATTATCCACTTTAACAACAAAGTATATGATAATCAATTCTGATGGATGTGGCTCTCTTCAACAATGAGATAATCTAAACCAGTTTCAATTGTTCAGTAATGAAGAGAATCAGCTACACCGAGAGAGAGAACTATGGGAAATGAGTGTGGACCACAACATAGCATTTCCACTATTTCTATAATAGGTTGCTTGCATTTTTGATCCTTCTCAGGTTTTTTTTTTTTACCTTCTTTCTAGATCTGATCTTTTGTGAGCAGCAAGAAAACTAAAAATGGATATATATATATATATATATATATATATATATATATATATATATAGTATTTAACATATATTTTAATATATTTAACATGCATTGGACTACCTGCCATCTAGGGGAAGGGGTAGGGGGAAGAAGGAAAAAAGTTGAAACAGAAAGTTTTGCAAGAGTCAGGGTTGAAAAAACTATCCATGCATACGTTTTTGTAAATAAAAAGCTTTAATAAAAATATTTTCAATTAATTTCTTTAATATATTCTCCAGGATGTATGAACATATCATCTGCAAAGAGTGATATTTTTCCCCTCTTATTGTCTATTTTAATATTCCTCAATTTCCTTTTCTTTTCTTATTGTAATAGCTACCATTTTTAGCAAAATGTTGAATAAATGTGATGATAATGGGGATCCTTGTTTCTCCCAATCTCATTGGGAAGGTTTCTTACTTATATCCATTACATATTATGTCCATTGATGCATTTTTAAGAAAAGTTCCATTCATTCCTATGATTTATAGTATTTTAATAGGAATGATTGTCATGTTTTCTTAATTTCTTTTTTATCATCAATTGAAATAATCATGTGGGGGGACAGAGCCAAGATGGTGGAAAGGAGACATGTCTTTTTCTGAGTCTCCCCAGTATCCCTCACATTAACAGCAAATCAAGGCTCTAAACTGGTTTTGGATTGACAGAACCCACAAAAATTTGATGTGTAGCAAATTGCCAGCAGAAGATAATTTAGAAGATCATCAGAAAAGTTCTGTTTGGAGATAGGTGGGCCCAGCACAGGCAGCCAAGTTCAGGCACTCAAACATAGGCAGTGCAGAGAATCAGGTTGGTGTGGCATCCTGCATGCTGGGGAATCTACCAGAAGGAATCCACAGCAGTATTGGTTACCCTGTCCTGATGGCAAGCCAGTAGATTAGCTGTAAGACATCTAACAAAATACAGAAGACAATAGTGAGCCCCTAAACCCCAGAATATTGCAGGATCTGGCCATACCCATGCAGCACCGGAAGTCATTTGGCACTGACCCAGTGACAGCCACTGTCACATGTAGAGGAAGCTTAGACAAATTCCCCTTTGCCCTTAGAGCAGACCTTAATCTTTAAAAAAAAAAAAAATGAGCAAAAAAGCAAAAAGAACTCTGACCATAGATAGTTTTTATGGAGAAAGAGTAGAACAGATTTCAAATCCTAACTAAGAACACTAAAAGCACATGGTCTCCTGATGAAGCCCCAAAGGGTGATATGAATTGGTCCCTATATCACAAGGCTCTCTTGAAAGAATTCAAAAAGGAGCTTTAAAAAGTATTAAAAGAAAAGGAGAAAGAAAATAAGAACTTTGCAAGAGAGCTTGGAAAAGGAAATACAGAAATTATCTGAAGAAATCCTTACAAAATAGATTTAATGAAATGGAAAACTCTTTACAAAATAGATTTGACAAGCTAGGAAAATAAAACAATTTTTGAAAAGCAGAAATTGTGAAATGGAAAAAACCCAACTCCTTGAAAAACAAAACTTATGAAATTAAAAAAAAAATCCATTGAACAAAACAACTCATTTAAAAATCCAATTGGCCAAATACAAAAGGAACTAAAACTTAAGAAAATAATTCACTAAAAACCAGAACTGAACAAATGGAAATGAATGACTCAATGAGACATCAAGAATCAGTTAAGTAAAACCAAAAAAAAAAAAAAAAAAAAAAAAAAAAAAAGAAAAGAAAAGAAAGGAAAAGAAAAAATGGAAGAAAATGTAAAATACCTCATTGGAAAACAACTCATCTGGAAAATAAATCTAGGAGAGACAATCAAAGGATATTGGACATCCTGAAAACCATTATTACAAAAAGAACCTAGACATTATCTTTCAGGAAATCATCAAGAAAAACTACCCTGTTGTCCTAGATTCAGAAGGTAAAATTTCCATTGAAAGAATTCACCAATAACCTCCCCAAAGATACCCCAAAATGAAAACTCCAAGGAATATTGTAGCTAAATTTCAGAATTAGCAGACCAAGGAAAAACTATTACAAGCAGCAAGAAAGAAATGATTCAAAATATCAAGGAGCCACAATCAGGATTACCCGGGATCTAGCAGCTTCCATCTTAAAGAAACAAGGGGCCTGGAATTGACAGACATTCAGTGATAATGGGGAATTTCATTTATTTCAGATGAAAAAATGAGAGCTGAACCAAAAAAAATATGATTTTCAAATAAAGAGCTCAACAGAAACATAAAAAGGTAAAAAGGGAAGAACTCTTGAGAACTATATTTCTATTATGAGTATACTTAGAGAGTGAAGGTATAACTTGATGTTACTGTGATAATATAAAAAAAGAAATTAGAGGTGAAAAGGGTATTGTAATCTAGTAAAAAACTGGAAAATGGAGATAAAATGAAGGAAATTACATCTCATGAAGAGGCAAAGACCTATCATAATTGAGGGAAAGAAAGGAGGAGGATGAACATTGTGTGAATGTTACTCTCATCAGTTTTGACTCAAAGAGAGATTAGACATTTGGTTTCATAGAGAAACTTGTGTCACCTTATAAGAAAGTGGGAGGGAAAAGAAAAGTGGGAGACTAATAGAAGGAATAACAAAAATAGTAGGGGAAAGGTATAAGAAAAGGGAAGGGTTGTAAAGGGGGAGGGCTGTTTGAAGGAGGTGGTGATCAGAAGTAAAATACTGGGGAGGAGGGAAAGGGGGAAAGGAAAGAGAAAAGCATAATTTGAGATAAATAAGATGGTGGGAAATACAGATTTAGTAATTTTTAACTGTGAATGTGAATAGGATGGACTCTCCCATAAAACAGAAACTGATAGCAGATTGGATTAAAAGCAAGAATCCCACAATATGTTGTTTACAAGAAACACATTTAAAGCACAGTGATAGACATAGAGTAAAGGTAAAAGGCTGGAGCAGAATATATTATACTTCAGGTGAAGCAAAAAAAGCAGGGATAGCAATCCTGATCTCAGATCAAGCAAAAGCAAAAACATCTAATTTAAAAAGATAAGAAAGGAAACTATATCTTGCTAAAGGTTACCATAGATAATGAAATAATATCAATATTAAGCATATATGCACCAAGTGATATAGGATCCAAATTCCTAGAGGAGAAGTTATGAGAACTGCAAAAAGAATTAGACAGCAAACCTGTACTAGTAAGGAGTCTCAAACTTGTTCTCCCAGAACTAGGTAAATTGAACCACAAAATAAGAAAGGAGCTAAGGAGGTAAAAGACAATTTTAGAAAAGTTACGTATGCTAAATCTTTGGAGAAAATTGAATGGAGACAGAAAGGAGTACCCTTTTTTCTCAGAAGTTTGTGGAATCTATACAAAAGTTGACCATATATTAGGGCATAAAGACCTCTAAATCAAATGCAGAAAGGCAAAAATAGGAAACGCATTTTTTCAGATCATGATGCAGTGAAAATTACATGTAATAACAGAGCAGGGGAAAAATCAAAGAAAAATTAATTGGAAACTAAATAATCTAATCCTAAAGAAGGAATGGGTGAAACAACAAATCATAGACACAATCACTAACTTCATCAAAGAGAATGACAATAATGAGACAACATACCAAAATTTGTGGGAAGCAGCCAAAGAAGTTATTAGGGAAATTTTTATAATTCTAGATGATTACTTGTATAAAATAGAAAGAGAAGATCAATGAATTGGCCTTGAAACAAAAATAGAAAAAAGAACAAATTTAAAAACCCGAATTCAATACCAAATTAGAAATTCTGAAAATAAAAAGGGAGAAAAAAAACAATAAAAATAGATAAACCTGTAATTAATTTGATCATAAAAAGGAAAGAAGAAAATCTAATTATTAGTCTCAAAAATGAGAAGGGAAAACTTTTCACTAATGAAAAGGAAATTAGAGCAATAATTAGGAGTTATTTTGCTCAACTATATGTCAATAAAGTTGATAACCTAAGTGAAATGGAAGAATAGCTACAAAAATATAGATTGCCCAGAATAACAGAAGAGGAAATAAATTATTTAAATAGTTCCATTTTACAAAAAGAAATAGAACAGGCTATTAATCGACTCCCTGAGAAAAAAAATCAATGGAGTTTTTTTTTTTTTAAAGGATCAGTAGTATCTATTAAAACCATCAGCAATGCAAGAAGAAACAGACAGCAAAACTATAATAGTGGGAGATCTCAACCTTGCACTCTCAGAATTAGATAAATCAAACCACAAAATAAATAAGAAAGAAGTCAAAGAGGTAAATAGAATACTAGAAAAATTAGATATGATAGATCTCTGGAGAAAACGAAATGGAGACAGAAAGGAGTACACTTTCTTTTCAGCAGTTCATGGAACCTATACAAAAATTGACCATATATTAGGACATAAAAACCTCAAATGCAGTAAGGCAGAAATAGTAAATGCATCCTTTTCAGACCACAATGCAATGAAAATTACATTCAACAAAAAGCCAGGAGAAAGTAGACCAAAAAATAATTGGAAACTAAATAATCTCATACTAAAGAATGATTGGGTGAAACAGCAAATCATAGACATAATTAATAACTTCACCCAAGAAAACGACAATAATGAGACATCATACCAAAATGTATGGGATGCAGCCAAAGCGGTAATAAGGGGAAATTTCATATCTCTAGAGGCCTATTTGTATAAAATAGAGAAAGAGAAGGTCAATGAATTGGGCTTGCAACTAAAAATGCTAGAAAAGGAACAAATTAAAAACCCCCAGTCAAACACTAAACTTGAAATTCTAAAAATAAAAGGTGAGATCAATAAAACTGAAAGTAGAAAAACTATTGAATTAATTAATTAAACTAAAAGTTGGTTCTATGTAAAAACCAACAAAATAGACAAACCCTTAGTAAATCTGATTTAAAAAAGGAAAGAGGAAAATCAAATTGTTAGTCTTAAAAATGAAAAGGGAGAACTTGCCACTAACGAAGAGGAAATTAGAGCAATAATTAAGAGTTACTTTGCCCAACTTTATGCCAATAAATTCAACAACTTAAATGAAATGGAAGAATACCTTCAAAAGCATAGCTTGCCCAGATTAACAGAGGAAGAAGTAAATATCCTAAACAATCCCATTTTAGAAAAAGAAATAGATCAAGCTATTAACCAACTCCCTAAGAAAAAATCCCCAGGACCAGATGGATTTACATGTGAATTCTACCAAACATTTAAAGAACAATTAACTCCAATGCTATATAAACTATTTGAAAAAATAGGGATTGAAGGAGTTCTACCAAACTCCTTTTATGACAGATATGGTACTGATACCTAAACCAGGTAGGCTGAAAACAGAGAGAGAAAATTATAGACCAATCTCCCTAATGAATATTGATGCTAAAATCTTAAATAAAATATTAGCAAAAGATTACAGAAAATCATTCCCAGCATAATACACTATGACCAAGTAGGATTTATACCAGGAATGCAGGGCTGGTTCAATATTAGGAAAACTATTAGCATAATTGACTATATCAATAACCAAACAAAGAAAAACCATATGATCATCTCAATAAATGTAGAAAAAGCATTTGATAAAATCCAACAGCCATTCTTAATAAAAACACTTGAGAGTATAGGAATAAATGGACTTTTCCTTAAAATAGTCAGGAGCATATATTTAAAACCGTCAGTAAGCATCATATGCAATGGGGAAAAACTGGAACCTTTCCCAGTAAGATCTGGAGTGAAGCAAGGTTGCCCACTATCACCATTATTATTCAATATTGTTTTAGAAACACTAGCCTCTGCAATAAGAGTCAAGAAAGAAATTAAAGGAATTAGAGTAGGCAATGAGGAAACCAACTATCACTCTTTGCAGATGATATGATGGTATACCTAGAGAACACCAGAGATTCTACTAAAAAGCTAATAATTCATAACTTTAGCAAAGTAACAGAATATAAAATAAATCCCCATAAATCCTCAGCATTTTTATACATCACCAACAAAATCCAACAGCAAGAGATACAAAGAGAAATTCTGTTCAAAATAATTGTTAACAGCATAAAATATTTGGGAATCTATCTACCCAAGGAAAGCCAGGAATTATATGAGCAAAATTACAAAAAACTTTCCACACAAATAAAGTCAGACTTAAATAATTGGAAAAATATTAAGTGCTCTTGGATAGGCCTAGCGAATATAATAAAGATGACAATACTCCCTAAACTAATCTATTTATTTAGTGCTATACCTCAAACTTCCAAGAAAATATTTTAATGATCTAGAAAAAATAACAACAAAATTCATATGGAACAATAAAAGGTTGAGAATCTCAAGGGAATTAATGAAAAAAAAATCAAATAAAGGTGGCCCAGCTATACCTGATCTAAAACTATATTATAAAGCAGCAGTCACCAAAACCATTTGGTATTGGCTAAGAAATAGATTAATTGATCAGTGGACTAGGTTAGGTTTACAAGACAGAATAGTCAACTATAGCAATTTAGTATTTGACAAACCCAAAGATGCCAACTTTTGGGATAAGAATTCATTATTTGATAAAAACTGCTGGGATAACTGGAAATTGCTATGGCAGAAATTAGGGATGGACCCACACTTAACACCATATACCAAGTTAAGATCAAAATGGGTCCATGATTTAGGCATAAAGAACGGGATAATAAATAAATTAGAGGAACATAGGATAGTTTATCTCTCAGACTTGTGGAGAGAAAGAAATTTGTGACCAAAGATGAACTAGAGACCATTACTGATCACAAAATAGAAAATTTTGATTATATCAAATTAAAAAGCCTTTGTACAAACAAAACTAATGCAAACAAGATTAGAAGGGAAGCAACAAACTGGGAAAACATCTTCACAGTTAAAGGTTCTGATAAAGGCCTCATTTACAAAATATATAGAGAATTGACTTGAATTTATAAGAAATCAAGCTATTCTCCAATTGATAAATGGTCAAAGGATATGAACAGACAATTTTCAGATGATGAAATTGAAACTATTACCACTCATATGAAAGAGTGTTACAAATCACCATTGATCAGAGAAATGCAAATTAAGACAACTCTGAGATACCACTACACACCTGTCAGACTGGCTAAGATGACAGGAAAAAATAATGATGAATGTTGGAGGGGATGCAGGAAAACTGGGACACTGATGCATTGTTGGTGGAGTTGTGAACAAATCCAACCATTCTGGAGAGCAATCTGGAATTATGCCCCAAAAATTATCAAACTGTGCATACCCTTTGATCCAGCAGTGTTACTTCTGGGCTTATATCCCAAAGAGATACTAAAGAAGGGAAAGGGACCTGTATGTGCCAAAATGTTTGTGGCAGCCCTGTTTGTAGTGGCTAGAAACTGGAGATGGAATGAATGCCCATCAATTGGAGAATGGTTGGGTAAATTGTGCTATATGAATGTTATGGAATATTATTGTTCTGTAAGAAATGACCAGCAGGATGAATTCAGAGAGGCTTGGAGAGACTTACATGAACAGATGCTAGGTGAAATGAGCAGAACCAGGAGATCATTATATACTTCAACAACAATACTATATGAAGATGTATTCTAATGGAAATGGATTTCTTTGACAAAGAGACCTAACTGTTTCAATTGATAAATGATGGACAGAAGCGGCTACACCCAAAGAAAGAACACTGGGAAATGAATGTGAACTATTTGCATTTTTGTTTTTGTTCCCGGGTTATTTTTACCTTCTGAATCCAATTCTCCATGTTCAACAAGAGAACTGTTCGGTTCTACATACGTATATTGTTTCTAGGATATACTGCAACATATTTAACATATATAGGACTGCTTGCCATCTAGGGGAGAGGGTAGAGGGAGAGAGGGAGAAAATTGGATGATGTTGTAAAAAAAATTACCCTGGCATGGGTTCTGTCAATAAAAAGTTATTATAAAACTAAAAAAAAAAAAAAAAAATCAGCAAGCATCATATGTAATGGGGATAAACTAGAACAATCCCCAGTAAGATCATGGGTGAAACAAGATTGCGCACTATCACTATTACTATTCCATATTGTATTAGAAATGTTAGGTTTGGCAAATAAAAGAAAAAAAAGAGATTAAAGAATTAAAGTAGGTAATGAGGAAACCAAATTATCACTCTTTGCAGATAATATGATGGTATATTTAGAGAATCTTAGAGAATCAACTAAAAAAAACTACTAGAAATAATTCATAATTTTAGTTGTACGATACAAAATAAATCTATAGAAATCATCAGCATTTTTTGTATATTACTGTAATGGGCTGAGGCTTGAGTTGATACACTGAGGTCCCAGGCACGTGAGGTTAAATAGTAATTGGACCATACTCTATTAATATACATGCTTGGAGAAGAAATGGCCCCCACCCACTCTTTGTGCAAGTCCTGATGTGTTGTATAGGAAATGATGATTTTGGTGGGTGGAGGCAAGGGAGTGGAAAAGGAAGCAGAAAGAGAGACTGCTGGCTGGCGTCTTGTCACAGCTGCTTGCATTGCTATCATGACTGCCCTTCACTTCCGATCCCCCTCTGCTAGCTGACTTCCTGTCACAGCTGCCCATATTGCTATCTCAATCCTTCTTCACCTCTACTGAGAATAAAGATTGAAGATTTTCCCATTAACCTGAATTCCTGACTCCGGCTGATTTTAAATATGTGGTCATCACATATTACCAACAGCAGCAAGAGATACAAAAAGAAATTCATTTAAAACAACTGTCAGTAATATAAATATTTGGGAGTCAATCTGCCAAGTGAAAGTCAGGAACTATATAAACACAGCTACAAAATACTTTCCATGCAAATAAAGTCAGATCCAATGAATTGGAAAAATATCAAGTGGTCATGGCAAGGCCAAGCAAATATAATTTAAATGGCAATACTAACTAATCTACTTATTTAAGCCCATGCCAGTCAAACTCCTAAGAAATTATTTTACACATCTAGAAAAAAATAATGTAAAGTTCATCTGGAAGAACAAAAGATCAAGAATTTCAAGGAATTAATGGGAAAAAAATGCCAGGGAAGATGGACTAGCTGTGCCAGACCTAAAACTATATTATAAAGCAGTGGTCATCAAAACTATTTGGTACTGGCTAAGAAAGAGATCAGTGAAATAGATTAACTTTACAGGACAAAATAGTCAAGAACTATACTTATCCAGCGTTTGACAAAGCCAAAGATGCCAGCTTTGGAGATAAGAACTCGGTATTTGATAAAAATTGCTTGGAAAATTGCAAATTAGTATGGCAGAATCTAGGCATTGATCCCCACCTAACACTGTATAATAAGATCAGGTTAAAATGGTTCATGATTTAGACATAAAGAATTGATATTATAAGCAAATTAGAAGAATGTATGACAGTTTACAGATTTGTGGAGAAGGAAGGAATTTGTGACAAAAGAATTGGAGTTCATTATTGAACACAAAATAGATAATTTTGACAATATTAAGTTTAAAAGATTTTGTACAAGTAAAATAAATGCAGACAAAATTGGAAGGGAATCAATAAATTGGGAAACCATTTTTACATTCAAGGGTCCTGATAAAGGCCTCATTTCTTTTTTTTTTTTTAATAGCTTTTTATTTAGAAGTTATATGCATGGGCAATTTTATAGCATGGACAATTGCCAAACCTCTTGTTCCAATTTTTCCCCTCCTTCCTCCCACCCCTTCCCCCAGATGGCAGGTTGACCAATACATGTTAAATATGTTAACGTGTAAATTAAATACAAAATAAGTATACATGTCCAAACAGTTATTTTGCTGTACAAAAAGAATCAGACTCTGAAATAATATACAATTAGCCTATAAAGGAAATCAAAAATTCAGGCAGACAAAAATAGAGGGATTAGGAATTCTACATAATGATTCTTAGTCATCTGCCAGAGTTCTTTCTCAGTTTCTAGTTTCTGGCCCTTACAGAAAAGGCCTCATTTCTAAAATAAATAGAGAATTGACTCATTTATAAGAATTCAAACCATTCTACAATTGATAAATGATCAAAGGATATGAACAGACAATTTTCAGATGAAGAAATTGAAACCCTTTGGAGTCATATGAAATGATGATCTTAATATTGATCAGAGAAATGCAAATTAAGACAACTCTGAATTATTACTATATATCTCTCAGATTGGCCAAGATGACAGGAAAAGATAATGACAAATGTTGAAGGGGATATGGGAAAACTGGGACATTTACGTATTGTTGGTGGAACTGATCTAACCATTCTGGAAAGCAATTTGGAACTATACTCAAAGGGTTATCAAACTCTGCATACCCTTTGATCCAACAGTTTTTGTATTCCAAAGAGATCTTAAAGTAGGGAAAGAGACCTACAAGTGCAAAACTATTTGTGGCAGTCCTCTTTGTATTGGAAAGAAGCTAGAAACTGAGTGGATGTTTATCAGTTGGAAAATGGCTGAATAAGTTATGGCATATGAATATTGTAGAATATTATTGTTCTTTAAGAAACGATTAACTGGATGATTTCAGAGAGGCCTGGAGAGACTTACACGAACTGATGTTACATGAAATGAGCAGAACCAGGAGATCATTGTTCATGGCAACAGCAAGATGATCAATTCTGAGGGACATGGCTTTTCTCAACAATGAGATGATTCAGGCCAATTACAATGATCATATAATGATGAGAGCCATTTACACCCAGAGAGACAACTGTGGGAACTGAGTGTGGATAACAAAATAGCATTTTCAGTTCTTTTGTTGTTATTTGCTTGCATTTTATTTTCTTTCTCTTTTTTGCCCTTTTTGATCTGATTTTTTTTTGTGCAACAAGATAATTGTATAAATATGTATGCCTATATTGAATTTACATACATTTTACCATGTTTAACATATATTGGATTACTTGTCATCTAGGGAAGGGGCTAGGGTGTAAGGGAAAGAAATTGGAACACAAGGTTTTATAAGGGTCAGTGGTGAAAAATTTTCCTTGCATATGATAAAATAAAAAGAAAAGAAAAGAAAATGCTTCAATTAAAAAAAAAGAAATAATCATATGATTTTGTTGGTTTTATTATTGCTATAGTCCCACCTGATCTTTTTCATATATTGCTGTAATCTCCTTGCTAGTATTTTATTTAAATTTTTGCATTAATATTCATTAGGGAAATTGGTCTATAGCTCTCAAATTTTTATTGTACCCCAAGGCCTGGATCAAAGTAGTTAGTAAGACTTTTGTATACTAGATGACAAATCTGCTTTTTTCCTATATTGGTTTTCTCTTTTTCTTTAGAGATTTAAGAACTGCATCATGACTGTTCGGTTCTGCAAACATATATTGTATCTAGGATATACTGCAACATATCCAACATATAAAGGACTGCTTGCCATCTAGGGGAGGGGGTGGAGGGAGGGAGGGGAAAAAAAAAATCGGAACAGAAATGAGTGTAAATATAATGTAATTATTAAATAAAAAAATTTATTAAAAAAAAAAAAAAAAGAACTGCATCATGAAATGGAGAAGAATGCAGATAGCCTTAAATTTCAATTGTGGCTGTGGCCTGTAGCATACTATGTTAGAGCCATAGTAATCACGAGAAAAGCTTCCTGTTAGATAGAGAACTACCATAATAAAGAGAACTCTGGGGACTATTAAATTTGAGATATCTTTGCTGTTTGAGATTAATTCTAAGTCATTATTCATCTTCAGAGTTGATATTATAACTAACTAAACTAACTAAACTAGATTTGACTAAAACAACTAAACAACTAAATACAACTAAATAGATTTGAACTCCTTCACCTTCCCTGACTTGGAGTCATTCATGCATTTTGACATTATAGGAGATTCACACATATACACCAGTGAGATTTGTACATGTGCACCAGGGAGATAATAACAAAATCATTTAGCTGTCACCTTGGAATTGTACCTCTTGATGGATATGTAAAAATAATTTTACTTCTCTAGACCTCAGTTTTCTCATCTGTAGAATAAAGAGACTATATTAGAGAATGCCTTATAACTAGCATTTTTGTTCGGTGATTTATCCATAAGAATTATTGTAGTATGACCTTTCCTTTGAAAACTCACTAGGTCATATTTCAGGCTCAGTTTGTCACTGCACTAAGCATAAAGTGAAGAAATATTTAAGAGAAACATAACAAGCTATAACTAACTAGAATTGCTCAATGCTAACCAAATCTTAGAGAATATATATAAGCAATGGTTTACAAAGGACTGTAAATGCTAAAGAGAAGAATGCTAAATAAAGGAGGTAATAAGTCATTGTATCAGAGATAGTAATATTAACAGCTTATTAAATTATCATAAAATATTTTCACTAATTCACAATCATAATATATTGGGCCTTTTGGCAGTATTTCAGTTCATGCTATCATGAACAAATATGGCTCATGGAAAAAAATTGAATTTGAAGCATTAAAACCAGAAGAGTACATTTTGAGAATAGATTACAACTTCCCTTTAGATTAAAATCACTCCATCACAGTCTAACTGAAACTTATTATGATTTTACAAACATAGGAATTTATTAGTTAGCTGAAATAGTGGAAGTTTTCTTCTGATTTGGATATATATTCAAATTATCATAATAAACATTGAGGTCTATTATACATACAAAAATGTATACAACTTTGTATATTCACAGGAGCACACCAGGATCTACCTCAAAGAGTGTTCCTAGCCTCTCTTGGAATTTGTACTATAAACTAATTTGTTAATAGGTTCCTTCTGAGGTGCCATTCAACAGACTATACACAACCAAGCCATTAATCAGAACCAATCAGAAGAGATAAGATAGTATATACAACCCAGGAAAAGAGCTGTCAGTTAAACAATCAGAATGCAATAATATCTTACATACTGCAATTTCTTTTAAAGGAAAAAAAAATTTTAAAACTTGTTTTATAGATCATAGACAATGTGCTCTTAAAATGAACTTATTTAATGTCTTTTGCAAGGTCAGATCAAGAGTGAAGAAATGAGAATTGGTCAAACATTAAAGCAATCCCCAGCTAAATAAAAAAGCTAGATATTCTTTTCTAAACTAAAAACTGAAAATACACAGAGAGGCAAGAAGGGTTGATCATTGATGCCAAAAATGTACTTTTTTCTTTGAGCTTTTAAAAAGTCTCTTCTTTTATCCATTTTCTATTTTCTCATATTGCCGTTCTTTAGTTGTTGGGAGTTTGGGTTTCTTTCTTTTTTTTTTGTCAATGACCTTTCTTCAATCCAATTCTGCTCCTGTCTAATGGACTAAAGAGGACTTCTTCATATGATGGAAAGCTTTAGATTTAAGATCTCCCCTCCTTCATTAGAGTGAAAAGTAAACTGCCTCTATGTGCTAGGTGTTAATGAATGTGAAGAAAAGCTTTTTTTGGTATGTGTTTTATACATCATGTTCTTGATTCTGTAAAATGCTACAATAAATCACCATGCTTCATTTACAAGGAGAAATAACAGAAACAAAATGAAAATCTGGTGACAAATTGCTTCTCAGTTCACACTGGGTCAGGTTATTGAGAAGAGATGCTCTAATTTTAAACTCCTCCTCAACCAAACTTTTCTTATATTAATGTTCACTGTTATAAATTGTAAAGTCAAATGAAGGAGCAATGCTGAAAATCAACCAGCATTTTTATCTTTTGAGTGCCCAAGAGTGAATATTTTGACTTCTGAAAACCACTGGTTATTAAAGGCAGCTCAATTTATGCAAGGGTGCCAGCCTTCTTAGAGGCTTTCCCCCCAACTTATTCCTATTTCTATTTCTTTCTCCATATCACCTCTCCTCCTATCTTGAAAAAAAATCAACCAAGAAAAATTTAATAGGTTTACAACAGGATTATAATTCATCTTGAAGGAGAAATGTATGAAACTAGTCCCTCTATGAGTCCATTTAACAAGACACTCTATACAGGCATTTAATTTATCCTACCCATTTAGTCTTGTGGCATGCTAAATGAATTGTTAATTGCATATATGAAAGAAGTACAAGTAAGTCACTGACCCATTGAGTTCTGCAAGCACTCTGTTATTGGAAACCCAAAGCAGGATTGGAACAATAAGACTCTAATGCAACAACTGCCTCCTATAAAATATCTTCCTAATCCCACATTTTGCCCATTTATAGAATCAAAGAGCAGGCAAAAAGAAACTCAAGAAAAATGCCAGTTTAAAAAGACAGTGCCCTAAATTTCCATCTTTAATCAATGCCTAGGCAATCACCCAAAATCTAGGGCTTTTTAAAAAGTATTTTGAGTGAATATTAATAAAATGAAGTTCCTCTTGTATGTAACGTGTCTGTCCGGGTGCATTCTTTCACAGAATCACTACATAAAATACAAATTAGCCACACTACCCTAGTCTAATCATTGTAATCAGTTATGTTTTCATGTGTACATTACTGATATATAAGGCTGTTGTACTTCTTGTGTGTGGTTTAATTGCTTGTTTTTGCATATCTTGTGTGATTGATGATGTTCTAGAAATCTTTTCCCCTAAAGGAGACTTTGTAAATTACTTTGTTTAGATGCTAATGATTGTATTTCATTAGTGGCCCTCTCATCCAGAATCATCTTTAAATGAATGAATATGCCATAATTAAAAATCTGAATTATGAATTACTTTGAAAGGAGACAACATTGTCCCGATTTCCCACTGTGACACAGTGTTATTTCAATTATGTAAATATGTTTAATCATTCCCCTTTTGTTTTTCTAATTATTTAATATTAATGTTGCTTTACCCCTTTATTGCTACAAGAAGGGATATGGCATCTTAAATGAGAGTACTTAGACAAGTGATACACAGATGACGAGATTAAAGCAGACATTTATCAGAATGCATAACCCATCTCAAAAACAAACATGCTATTAACATTCATACTAATATAACAACACTGCAATAATTGCACTTCATGAATACTTTGTCTATACAAATCTAACATTCACAATGAACAATATCTAATTATTGTTTTTTTTCCTAATAAAAAAGTCCAAAATCATTGTTGAAAGTTTAAATTATTCTGAGGTGTACAATCTGAACCAACCAAAGAATCATCTTTTTTTTTTTCTTTTACTTTTGGAGGTTTATTTTTCTGTCACAGATAGTTAGCTCTAGAATCCCTTCTATTTACTCACCTATGAACCTAACTACACATAAGAATCATTAAATCTTAAGATTTTCTAAACTACATGTCCTGATTCCATATATTTTAACAAAAGTTCTCTCCTATACCTGAAAGTCTCTTCCTCCTCATCTCTATCTCCTGACTTTTTTCAAATTCCGAATGAAATCCCATCTTCTACTCTAGGAAATCTACTTTCCTTCAACAAAATATTCACAGATACCTGTTTGAAGAAAATTAAACTTAAAGAGAAAAAACTAATCAGAGACTTAGATGGACTACAGTATAGGAAAATTCAATCAATCAGTATTACTTTTTTGAGTACCTACTTTGTGGTATACTAAACAAAAGAAGATATAAAGACAAAAACACAATAGTCTTTGATCTTTGACTAACATTCTGGATAAATGGCTAAGTTCAAAAAGTTAATGTATGTGATTTAATCTTGCTATATCCAGTGGTCTCTAGCGCATTCCACTTGATCCTGTACATACTAACATTTTTATCAATGGTGTCATAAAATTTGCTGATGACTCAAAACTATAGGAATAGCTAATACAATGAATGACAGAATTATATCCCAAAAGGATATTAACCAGATTAACATTGAATTCCATCTAGTAAGATAAAATTGAAATGAAATAAATGGTAATAATAATAATTATATGAATATAGTTCTTTAGGATTTGCAAACAACTTTACATATGTTAACTCATCTGTTCCTCAAAACAACCCTGTGAATTAGATGCCATTATTATCACCCCATTTTACAGAGGATAAAACTGAAACAGAGGATTAATGACTTGCTCAGGATCTCATCTAGTGTCAGAGGCCAGATTTTAAATCAGAACTTTTTGATTCCACATTCCATGCTCTATCCACTACTCCATCTAGTTGTCTAAATTGTTGTACCTGAGCAAAAATAACGAATTTAATAAATTTAAGATGAAGAAAGCATAGTATTTTTTAAATTTTTTTCCTGAAAAAGTTCTGGGAGTATAGTGCATTGCAAACTCAATATAAATCAACAATGTGATAAGGCAGCCAAAAAAAAAAAAAAAAAAAAAAAACAAGAAAAAGATAATATAATTTTGAGCTACATTAAAAGGAGCATACCTCCACTGGAATCCTTGCTGTTTCTCAAAATTTCAAAATTTCGCAGGCTCTCCCATGTGCCTAGAAGTTTCTTTCTTATGTCCATCTTCTAATTATGCTGTCTTCTTTCTTTTTTTGCTTTCTAAAGTTTTATTTTTTTAAGCCCAAGAGGATTCTTTTTTTATTATACCTTTTTATTTACAAGATATATGGGTGATTTTTCAGTATTGACAATAGCAAAACCTTTTGTTCCAACTTTTCCCCTCCTTCCCCCTACCCTCTCTCCCAGATGGCAGGTTGACCAAAGCATGTTAAATGTTTAAGTATAAGTTAAATACAATATATGCATACATATCCATAATTATTTTGCTGTACAAAAAGAATTGAACTTTGAAATAGTGTACAATTAGCCTGTGAAGGAAATAAAAAATGCAGGCAGACAAAAATAGAGGGATTGGAATTTTATGTATTGGTTCATACTCATCTCCCAGAGTTCTTTCACTGGGTGTAGCTAGTTCAATTTATTACTGTTCTATTGGAACTGATTTCATTCATCTCATTGTTGAAGAGGGCTACGTCCATCAGAATTGATCATCATATAGTATTGTTGTTGAAGTGTATAATGGTCTCCTGGTCCTGCTCATTTCACTCAGCATCAGTTCATGCAAGTCTCTCCAGGCCTTTCTGAAATCATCTTGCTGGTCATGTCTTAGAGAACAATAATATTCCATAATATTCATATACCACAATTTATTCAGCTATTCTTCAGTTGATGGGCATCCACTCAGTTTCCAGTTTCTGGCCACTACAAAGAAGTTTGCCACAAACATTCTTGCACATACAGGTCCCTTTCCATTCTTTAAGATCTCTTTGGGATATAAGTAACACTGCTGGATCAAAGGGTATTCACAGTTTGAAAACTTTTTGAGCATAGTTCCAAATTGCTCTCCAGAATGGCTAGATGTATTCACAATTCCACCAACAATGTATCAGTGTCCCAGTTTTCCCACATCCCCTCCAGCATTCTGCATTATCTTTCCCTCTCATTCTAGCCAATCTGACAGGTGTATAGTGATAGCTCAGAGTTGTCTTAATTTGCATTTCTCTGATTAATAATAACTTGGAGCATCTTTAATATGGCTAGAAATAGTTTCAATTTCTTTGTCTGAGAATTGTCTATTCATAAGCTTTGACCATTTATCAATTGGAGAATGACTTAATTTCTTATAAATTAGAGTCGATTCTCTATATATTTTGGAAATGAAGTCTTTATCAGAACCTTTAACTGTAAAAATGTTTTCCCAGTTTATCGCTTCCCTTCTAATCTTGTCTGCATTAGTTTTGTTTGTATAAAAACTTTTCAATTTGATATAATCAAAAATTTCTATTGTGTGATCAGTAATGATCTCTAGTTCTTCTTTAGTCATAAATCCCTTCCTCTTCCACAGGTCTGAGAGGCAAACTATCCTATGTTCTTCTAATTTATTTATAATCTCATTCTTTATGCCTAGGTCATGAACCTATTTTGACCTTTATCTTGGTGTATGGTATTAAGTGTGGGTCAATGCCTAGTTTCTGCCATACTAATTTCCAATTTTTCTAGCAGTTTTTGTCAGTGAGTTTTATCCCCAAAACTGGGGTCATTGGGTTTGTCAAATACTAGATTATTAAAGTTATTGACTATTTTGTCCTTTGAACCTAATCTATTCCACTGATCAACTAATCTATTTCTAAACCAATACCAGATGGTTTTGATAACCGCTGCTTTATAACATAATTTTAGATCTGATACAACTAGACCACATTCATTTGATTTTTTTTCATTAGTTTCCTTGAAATTCTTGACTTTTTGTTTTTCCATATGAATTTTGTTGTTATTTTTTCTAGGTCATTAAAATAGTTTTTTTGGGAATCTGATTGGCATAACGCTAAATAAAAAGATTAGTTTAGGTAGTATTGTCATCTTTATTATATTTGCTTGCCCTATCCAAGAGCATTTAATATTTTTCCAATTGGTTAGAACTGACTTTATTTGTGTGGAAAGTATTTTGTAGTTTTGCTGATATAGTTCCTGATTTTCCCTTGGGAGACAGATTCCCAAATATTTTATACTATCAGTAGTTACTTTAAATGGAATTTCTCTTTGTAACTCTAACTGTTGGATTTTGTTTTAATGATATATAAGAATGATAATGACTTATGTGCGTTTATTTTGTATCCTGCAACTTTGCTAAAGGTGTGGATTATTTCTAATAGCTTTTTAGTAGAATCTCTGGTGCTTTCTAAGTATACCATCATATCATCAGCAACAAGTGATAATTTGGTTTCCTTATTAACTATTCTAATTCTTCAAGATGAGATTATTTAGTTTCCAATTAATTTTTGGTCTATTTACTCCTAACTTTTTGTTGAATGTAAGTTTTATTGCATCATGATCTAAAAAGAAAACATTTATTATTTCTGCCTTCCTGCATTTAATTTTCAGGTCTTTATGTCCTAATATATGGTAACTTTTTGTATAGGTTCCATGAACTGCTGAGAAGAAAGTATACCTCTTTCTGTCACCATTCAGTTTTCTCCAAAATTCTATCATATCAAATTTTTCTAATATTCTATTTACCTCTTTAACTTCTTTCTTATTTATTTTGTGGCTTGATTTATCTAAGTCTGAGGTTGAGATCTCCCACTATTATAGTTTTACTATCTATTTCTTCTTGAAACTCTCTTAACTTCTCCTTTGGGAAGTTAGATGCTATTCCACTGGGTGCATATATGAGTATTGATATTGCTTCATTGTCTATAGTACCCTTTAGCAAGATATACTTTCCTTCCTTATCTCTTTTAATTAGGTTAATTTTTGCTTTTGTTTTATCTGAGATCAGGATGGCTACCCCTGTTTTTTTTACTTCACCTGAAGCATAATAGATTTTGCTCCAGCCTTATACCTTTACCCTGTATGTATCTCCCTGCTTTAAATGTGTTTCTTGTAAACAAGATATTGTAGGGTTCTGACTTTTGATCCAGTCTGCTATCCACCTTCACTTTATGGGAGAGTTTATCCCATTCACATTTATGGTTAAAATTACTAATTCTGTATTTACTGCCATCTTATTATCCCCAGATGATGTTTTTCTTTTTCTTGCCCTCCCTTACACCCTTTCCCAGTATTAAACTTATGGGCACCACTTGCCTCATGCAGCTCTTCCTCTTTAGGATCCCTCCCATTCCCTTTGAATCCTTCCCCTTTCTTGTACTCTTCCCTTATTACTCTTTTCCTTTTCCCTTTTCCTCTCCCACTTTT
The DNA here is from genome assembly GCF_016432865.1 of Antechinus flavipes. Taxonomy (NCBI): domain Eukaryota; kingdom Metazoa; phylum Chordata; class Mammalia; order Dasyuromorphia; family Dasyuridae; genus Antechinus; species Antechinus flavipes. Next base: position 346,087,374 of record NC_067399.1, on the reverse strand, counting down.
TAATGAAGTGAGAGAAGTTTCTCTATAAACCAAATATGTCAATTATTTTCTCTTTGAGCCAACTCTGATGAGAGTAAGATTCACACAATGTTCCTCCCCCTCTCTAAATTTCCTCAGCTATGATAGGTTTCCTTTGCCTCTTCGTGGAATGTAGTTTCCTTCTTTTTTATCTCCCCTTTTCCCTTTTTCTGACATTATCCCCTTTCCATTTCTACTTCCCTTTTTATGTTATATCAGTAAAATCAAATTATACATGTACTCTTTATGTATATTCATAACAGAAATACAGTTCTCAAGAGTTCTTTTTACCTTTTTCTGCTTCTCTTGAGTCCTATGGTTGGAGATTAAATTTTTTGTTTAGTTCTGTTTTTTTTTCCTTAGAAACAAATGGAATTCATCTGTTTCATTAAATGTCCATCTTCTTCCCTGGAAGAAAATGGTCAGCTTAGCTGGGTAGTTTATTCTTGGCTGCATTCCAAGTTCTTTTGCCTTGTTTGGTCCTCCCTGATGGCACAGAGAGAGTGTAAATAGCAATTGTTTCTGTTGTGAATAGAAGCCCTGAAGGCTCTTCCAAACTGATTTTTTTTGAATAGATAAAAGAAGTCATTCTTTGTCTCATTCTTATCTTGTATTAGTCCCTGAATGGGCATTTCCTCAGTCAAAGTGAGACCTGGGAAAGACCTTCACTTATAAAGACTAAGATTTCCCATTCAGGGCCACCTCCAATCATCTCTGTGTATTACCACTTGACTCAGATGGCTCTAGAGGAGAAAAATGAGGCTGGTGACTTTGCACAGTTCTCTCTTATTTAAATCCAATTCGTTTGCAAATCATGGCATCACTTTCCCTTCCAAAACAAAGGGCAAGGGGTGCGGAGCTAAGATGACAGAGAAGGCACAGCTGACTTTCTAAGCTCCTCTCTTACCCTCACTATCAATATTATATCCAGTCTCAAAAATAGGGCTTGACTTCTATAACTCATAAAGATTAGAAGTACAACAACTCACCAGCCAAAGATTATCTGAAACCTTGCCAGAAAAGGTTTGTTCTGAGGGGCTTGGGAGAAGATCAGCGTGGGCAGGGGGAAAACTGGAGGCAGACCAAATGAAATCCCAAACCAGAAGTAAGAGCACAGATCACAGCACAAGCCCGCAGCTTTTCCTTGGGGCAGTTGCGAACCTGCATGGCAGGGGGGCACAGCCCAGGGCAGCCTCTAATCTGCACAGTGTGAGGCTCAGCTTGGAGCAATAAAGGTTTCACAGGGCTATTTGCTTCCAGGCAGAGACTTCCAGTCCCAGATGGGTTGTTCCTGGTCAGCTGCTAATACCCACAGCCCCAGAAGGGGCTCTGGCCTGGGGCAGTGACAATTTCACCTCTCAGTCTCTAGCCTTAGGGCAGTTGCTAAACAACACAGCGGTTCTCCACTGGGCTAAATCATCCATTCTAAATCACCTCCAGTTGGGGGAAGGAGAAGCGTTCACTCAGAACACTCTGGAAGCTGATTTACGGGCATTAAAAAATGAATAAAAAAAGGAAAAGGACAATCGATAGTTTCTATACAGAAAAAGAGCAGGTCTGCAACCCCAAAGAGACTAATAGCAAACAGTCACCAGATAATACCCCAAAGGGAAATGATATCTGTCCCCTTTTACATAACACTCTCATAGAAGAGAGCATTAAAAGTCTCAAAAGAGAATTAGAAGAAAAATGGGGAAAGGAAAGAGAAGCTTTGAAATATGAATTGGAAAAGGTAAAAAAAAATCTCTGGAAAGTAAGATTTGTGAACAAGAAAGTAAGATTTGTGAACAAGAAAGTAAGATTTGTGGATTGGAAAAGATGAAGAACTTGCAAGAAAGTAGGATCTGTGAATTGAAAAAAAAAATAATTCACTAAAAAAAATAGTGAAATGGAAAAAAATTCCATAGAGCAAAACAACTCATTTAAAAACTCAATTAGATATATACAGAAAGAAGTAAAAAAAGCTAATGAAGAAAATAATTTATTAAAAATCAGAACTGAACAAATATAAACTAATGATTCATTAAGACAGCAAGAATCAGTCAAGCAAAACCAAAAAAATGAAAAATTGGAAAAAAGTATGAAATATCTACTTGGAAAAATGACAGACCTGGAAAATAGATCTAGGAGAGATAATCTGAGGATTATTGCACTTTCCGAAAATTATTAAAAAAAAAAAAGCCTAGATACTATTCTTCAGGAAATCATCAAAGAGAACTGTCCAGAGGTAATAGAAGCAGAAGATAAAATAGGCATCGAAAGAATTCATCAAACACCTTCTGAAAAAGACCCTTAAAGAAAAATTCTAAGGAATATTGTGGCCAAATTTCAGAACTATCAGATAAAGGAAAAAATATTACAAGCAGCCAGAAAAAAAAAAATTAAATATCAAAGTGCCACAATAAGGATCACCTAAGATCTGGCTGCTTCCACACTAAAGAATCAAAGGGCCTGGAATCTGATATTGTGAAAGGCAAAAGAACTTGGAATGCAGCCAAGAATAAACTATCCAGCTAAGCTGAGCATTTTTTTCCAGGGAGGAAGATGGACATTTAATGAAGTAGATGAATTCCATGTGTTTCTAAGAAAAAAACAGAACTAAACAAAAAATTTGATCTCCAACCATAGGACTCAAGAGATGCAGAAAAGGTAAAAGGAATTCTTGAGAATCGCATTTCTGTTGTGGATCTACAAAAAGACTACATGTATAATTTGATTTTACTGATATAACATAAAAAAAGGAAGTAGAAATAGAAAAGAGATAATGTCAGAAAAGGGGAAAAGAGGGGATAAAAAGAGGGAAACTACGTCTCACGAAGAGGCAAAGGAAACATCATATCTGAGGGAACTCAGAGAGGGGGAGGAACATTGTGTGAATCTTACTCTCATCAGAGTTGGCTCAAAGTAAAAATAATTGACATACTTGTTTTACAGAAAATCCTCTCTTGCCTCATTAAAAAGTGAGAGAGGAAAAGGGAAAAGAAAAAGAGTATTAAGGAAAGGGTACAAGAAAGGGGAAGAGATTTAAAGGGGGGGAAGGAGGGATCCTAAAGAGGTTGAGCGGTGTGATACAAGTGGGGTGCATGAGTTTACAACTGGGAAAGAGGGTTGGGGGGGTAGGTAAAAGAAAAACATAATCTGGGGATAACAAGATAGCAGGAAATAATTAGTCATTTTAACCATAAATGTGAATGGGATGAACTCTCCCATAAAGAGGAGGCAGATAGCAGACTGGATCAAAAGCCAGAAGCCTACAATATCTTGTTTACAGGAAACACATTTAAAGCAGGGAGATACATATAGAGTATGTGTAAGATACATATGGAGCAAAATCTATTATGCTTCAAGTGAAGTCAAAAAAGCAGAGGGAGCCATCCTGATCTCAGATCAAACAAATGCAAAAAATGATCTAATCAAAAGAGATAAGGAAGGAAACTATATCTTGCTAAAGGGTACTATAGACAATGAAGCAATATCAATATTAAACATATATGCACCCAGTGGTATAGCATCTAACTTCCTAAAGGGGAAGTTAAAAGAGTTTCAAGAAGAAATAGACAGAAAAACTATAATAGTGGGAGATCTCAACCTTGCACTCTCAGAATTAGACAAATCAAACCACAAAACAAATAAGAAAGAAATTAAAGAAATAAATATAATATTAGAAAAATTAGGTATGATAGATCTTTGGAGAAAACTGAATGGAGACAGAAAGGAAAATACTTTCTTCTCAGCAGTCCATGGAACCTATTCAAAAATTGACTATATATTAGGACATAAAGATCTGAAAATTAAATGCAGGAAGGCAGAAATAGTAAATGCTTTCTTTTCAGACCATGATGCAATAAAAACTACGTTCAACAAAAAGTTAGGGGTAAATAGACCAAAAAGTAATTGGAAACTAATCTCATCTTAAAGAATGATTGGGTGAAACAGCAAATTATAGACACAATTAATAATTTCACTCAAGATAATGGCAACGATGAAGCATCATACCAAAATTTGTGGGATGCAACCAAAGCAGTAATAAGAGGAAATTTTATATCTGTAGAGGCTTACTTGAATAAAATACAGAAAGAGAAGATCAGTGAATTGGGCTTGCAACTAAAAAAGCTAGAAAAAGGCCAAATTAAAAACCCTCAATCAAATACTAAATTTGAAATTCTAAAATTAAAAGGAGAAATTAATAATATTGAAAGTAAAAAACTATTGAACTAATCAATAAAACTAAGAGTTGGTTCTATGAAAAACAATAAAATAGATAAGCTTTTAGTAAATCTGATTAGAAAAAGGAGGGAGGAAAATTAAATTAGTCGTCTTAAAAATGAAAAGGAAGAACTTTCCACCAATGAAGAGGAAATTAGAGAAATAATAAGAAGTTTTGCCAATAAATTTGATAACCTAAGTGAAATGGATGACTACCTCCAAAAATATAGACTTCCCAGATTAACAGAGGAGGAAGTTAATTGTTTGAATAGTCCCATTTCAGAAAAAGAAATAGAACAAGCTATTAATAAACTCCCTAAGAAAAAATCCCCAGAACCAGATGGATTTACATATGAATTCTACCAAACATTTAAAGAACGATTGGCCCCAATGCTATATAATTTGATAAAATAGGGAATGAAGGCGTCATACCAAATTCCTCTTATGACATAGACATGGTACTGATACCTAAACCAGGTAGGCTGAAAACAGAGAAAGAAAATTATAGACCAATCTTCCTAATGAATATTGATGCTAAAATCTTAAATAAGATATTAGCAAAAAGACTACAGAAAATTATCCCCAGGATAATACACCATGATCAATAATGATTTATGCCAAGAATGCAGGGCTGGTTCAATATTAGGAAAACTATCAGTATAATTGGCCATATTAATAACCAAATTAACAAAAACCATATGATCATCTCAATAGATTCAGAAAAAGCAATTGATAAAATCCAACATCCATTCTTATTAAAAACACTTGAGAGTATAGGAATAAATGGACTTTTCCTTAAAATAATCAACAGCAGCTTTTTAAAACCATCAGTAAGCATCATATGTAATGGGGGGAAACTGCAACCATTCCCAATAAAATTAGGAGTGAAAAAAGGTTGCCCACCATCACCGTTACTATTCAATATGTATTAGAAATGCTAGCTTTGGCAATAAGAGTTGAGAAAGAGATTAAAGGAATTAGACTAGGCAATGAGGAAACCAAATTATCACTCTTTGCTGATAATATGATGGCATACTTAGAGAACCCCAGAGATTCTACTAAAAAGTTATTAGAAATTATCCACAACTTTAGCAAAGTTGCAGGATACCAAATAAACCCACATAAATCATCAGCATTCTTATATATCACTAATAAAATCCAACAGTCAGAGTTACAAAAAGAAATTCCATTTAAAGTAACTACTGATAGTATAAAATATTTGGGAATCTATCTGCCAAGGGAAAATCAGAAACTTTATGAGCAAAACTACAAAACACTTTTCAAACAAATTAAGTCTGATCTAACCAACTGGAAAAATATTAAATGCTCTTGGATAGGGCGAGCAAATATAATAAAGATGACAATACTACCTAAACTAATCTATTTGTTTAGTGCTATACCAATCAGACTCCCAAAAAACTATTTTAATGACCTAGAAAAATAACAACAAAGTTCATATGGGAAAACAAAAGGTCAAGAATTTCAAGGGAATTACTGAAAAAAATCAAATGAAGGTGGCTTAGTTGTACCAGATTTAAAATTATATTACAGAGCAGCAGTTACCAAAACCATTTGGTATTGGCTAAGGAATAGATTAGTTGATCAGTGGAATAGGTTAGGTTCAAAGGACAAAACAGTCAATAACTATAGCAATCTAGTGTTTGACAAACCCAGAGATCCCAGCTTTTGGGATAAGAACTTACTAGTTGACAAAAATTGCTGGAAAAATTGGAAACTAGTATGACTGAAACTAGGCATCAACCCACACTTACTGCACCAAGACAAGGTCAAAATGGGTTCATGATCTAGGCATAAGGAATGAGATTATAAATAAATTAGAGGAACACAGGATAGTTTACCTCTCAGATCTGTGGAAGAGGAAGGGATTTATGACCAAAGAAGAACTAGAGATCTCACAAAATAGAAAATTTTGGTTATATTAAGCTGAAAAGTTTTTGTACAAACAAAAGTAATGCAGACAAGATTAGAAGGGAAGCAATAAATTGGGAAAATATTTTTACAGTCAAAGGTTTTGATAAAGGACTCATTTCCAAAATATATAGAGAATTGACTCCAATTTATAAGAAATCAAGCAATTCTCCAATTGATAAATGGTCAAAGGATATGAACAGACAATTCTTAGACGAAGAAATTGAAACTATTTCTAGCATATGAAAAGATGCTCCAAGTCACTATTAATCAGAGAAATGCAAATTAAGACAACTCTGATATACCACTATACACTTGTCAGACTGGCTAGAATGACAGGGAAAGATAATGCAGAATGTTGGAGGGGATGTGGGAAAACAGGGACACTGATACATTGTTGGTGGAATTGTGAATACATCCAACCATTATAGAGAGCAATTTGGAACTATGCTCAAAAAGTTATCAAACTGCATAACCTTTGATCCAGCAGTGTTTCTATTAGGCTTATATCCCAAAAAGATCATAAAGAAAGGAAAGGGATCTGTATGTGCATGAATGTTTGTGGCAGCCCTCTTTGTAGTGGCCAGAAACTGGAAACTGAATAGATGCCCATCAACTGGAGAATGGCTGAATAAATTACGGTATATGAATATTATGGAATATTATTGTTCAGTAAGAAATGACCAACAGAATGATTTCAGAAAGGCCTGGAGAGACTTACACTAACTGATGCTGAGTGAAACGAGCAGGGCCAGGAGATCCTTATATACTTTAACAACAATACTATATGATGATCAATTCTGATGTACCTGGCCATCTTCAGCAATGAGATGAACCAAATCAGTTTCAATGGAGCAGTAATGAACTGAACCAGCTACACCCAGCAAAAGAACTCTGGGAGATGACTAAGAACTATTACATTGAATTCCCAATCCCTATATTTTTGCCTGCCTGCATTTTGGATTTCCTTCACAGGCTAATCCAATTCTTTTTGTACAGCAAAATAACTGTTTGGTCATGTATACTTATTGTGTATCTAATTTATACTCTAATATTTACTGGTCATCCTGTCATCTAGGGGAGGGGGTGGAGGGAAGGAGGGAAAAATTGGAACAAAAGGTTTGGCAATTGTCAATGTTGTAAAATTACCCATACATATAACTTGTAAATAAAAAGCTATTAAATTAAAATAAAATAAAGGGCAAATTACAACTTATATTTTACTTTCCAAAACATAATCATTGGTCTAATGATACTGGCCTCCCCACTGTTTCATGAACAAGACACTCCATCTCAGTTCTGGACATTGTCTCTGGCTTTTTCTGCTAACGGGAATGCTCTTCCTCCTCAATTCCTTTCTCTGAGTCTCAACCAAAATCCCATTTTTATTCTATTTTATTCTAGTGTCTTCCCTCTATTATTTTTATTTTATTCTGTAATAATATATATTGCCTGAATGTTGTCCCTTTTATTAAACAAAAAACTTTTTGAAGGCAGGAACTTTTTTTTTTCATCCCCAGCACTGTTGATTTGTTAGTAAGTATATATGTGTATGTGTGCATGTGTGTGTGTTTTAAATGTATATATGTATACATATTTAAAATAAATTTTATTAAAATGTTTTGAGATTTTTAATCAACAAAATCTCTATACACTTCTTTTTACCCCTTTCCAGAGCACCATAAATATAATGAAAAAAATTAAGAAAAGAAAGAAGGAAAAATAACAACAAAATCCATAAATACATGAAAAAAAGTGTAAAAATATATCCATCATTCCACATTATGGAATTTCCATCTCTGCAAAGGTAATAACAATCTGATTTTATGTAATTTTTAATTATTTAATTTAATTTTAATTTTTTATATTATACATTATTAAGTTATTTATATATTATTTTAAATTTAATTATTTTAATATTTAATATTTTTTAAAATTGGGGGATCCAAATGATTTTTTCTGTATCTTTTCTCCTACCTCTCCAGAAGACAAGCAATATTAGGTCCATTATACATGTAAAATCATGCAACACATGATCAAGCCTCCTCACAAAAATTCATGAAAAATAAGGAAAGTGAGAAAATTATACTTCAATTTGCACTCAGAGTTTATCAGTCCTCTCTCTAGATGGAGATATCAATTTTCAGAATGAGTCCTTCCGAACTGTCACTAAATCTTTCACAGTCAATCATTATTACATTATTACTGTTATTTTGTATAATGATCTTCTGTTCTGCTCAGTTCATTTTGCATCAGTCATATAGGCATTCCCAGATTTTTCTGAAACTAAGCTCCTTATTATTTCTTATAATATATTAGTATTCCTTCATAATAAAATGCCACAACTTGTTCAGTCATTGCTGGTCCAATGTTGGACATCTCAATTTTCCAAGTCTTTGCCATCACAAAAATAGATGCTATAAATATTTTTGTACAGATAACTCCTTCCCTTTTTCTTTTCATCTTTTGTAGTATAGAACTAATAATTGTATTGCTGGGCTAAAGAACATGTACAATTTTAAATTCCTTTGGGCACTGTTTCAAATTGCTCTACAGAATGGTTGGATCTATTCACAACTTCACCAACAATACATTAATGTTTTGGTTTTCCCATATCCCCTCCAATACTTGTAATTTCTGAATAGGTGCAAGTTGGTTCCTTGGAGTTGTTTTGATTTGCATTTCTCTAATCAATAGGTATTTAAAGTAATTTTTCATATGACTATAGTTTTGATTTCTTTTTCTGAAAATTGCTTATACATATCCCTTGATTTATCAGGGTAAAAGAGGGAGAAGGAAAAAGTTGGAAATCAAAATCTTACAAAGATGAATATTGAAAATTATTTTTGCATGTAAGTGAAAAATACTATTAAAGATGAAATAGTATGGGATGGCTCTCAATTTTTTTTTTACTATAACTCAGTTTATTACCTATTTGAGAAATGAGGCCATTATCAGAGAAGTTTGATATACAAATTTTTGACATTACTCGATTGTCTATGATATTTTTTTATCAAAATGTACCGATTATTATTTTAATCAGATTATTTTGCTTTTGCTTTGTCTGAGATCATGATTGCTATACCTGTCTTTTGTACTTTAGATGATGCATAAGAGCCCCCATTTTAACTCTGTGTGTGTCTTTCTGTTTCAAATATGTCTCTGATAAATTACACATTGGTGGATTCTAGTCTCTAATCCATTATTTTAGTTTTTTTGTGATTTTTCCAACATTCATTTTCTTTTATGAAAATAAAATTTAATTCATAGTTTTTGAGTAGGTATCACCCTCATTTCTCCCAGTATTTCTCCATCTGTGCTTTCTCAGATAATCATCTCAAAGAATAAATAATATTTTATTAAGGAAAAAATGAAGAAAAAAGAATTGACAAAACCAAACAATACATTATTATTATTAACACATATTAACATATATGCAATGTTTCACACTAAAGAAGTTCCTGCTCTTCAAAGAGTAGAGGTGGGCCTTTCTTCTCCTATTTTTGGAATAATGTTTGACCTTTGTAGTTTTTCTTTTCTGATTGGAATTTTCCTTCCACTTTCATTGTTATAATCATTGAGTATATTGTTTTCTAGGCTACCTACTTCAACTGTTCAGCAGATATATAAATATGTCTGTACTTCTCTATATTTATCAAATTTATCATTTCTTATAACTATAATATTCCATTATATTTACATGACTCAATTTCTTTGGTCATTCCCTAAATGATAGGCACATACTTTATTTCCATGTATTTACTGTCACAAAAAGATGAAGATGAGAAAATTAGGGGAGAGCACATGAACTTTGCTCTCATTAAATTGGTGCAAAGAAGGAATAACGAAATAACATACAGATTCAGTTCTGTATAGAAATCTATCTTACCTACAAGAAAGTAGGAGGGGAAGACAAAAAGAGAAGAAGGAGGTAGCTGATAGAATAGAAAGCAGTTTGAGAGAGGTGAAAATCAGAAGCAAATCATTTTTGAGGATTGACAGGATTCAAGGAGGGAATGCATAAAGAAGGGGGGAAATATGCAATAATCCTAATAGTGGAAAAAATTATAATAACTTTCTCTGATAAAGGGCCAATTTCTCAAATATCTAGAGAAATGAGTCATTAAAAATAAGAGAAAATTCCCAAATGAAAAATGATCAAAGAATGTAAACACCATTTTTTTCATCTTTAATAGTATTTTTCACTTACATACAAAAATAATTTTCAATATTCATCTTTGTAAGATTTTGATTTCCAACTTTTTCCTTCTCCCTCTTTTACCTCCCTCCTTCCTAATATAGCAAGAAATTTGACATAGGTTGCACATATATTAAACATATTTCCATATTAGTATGATAATATTTCCATATTTCATATTGTGAAAGAAAAATCAGAACAAAAGAGAAAAACCACAAGAAAAGGGGAAAAAATGAAAATAGTATGCTCAGTCCCATAATTCTTTGTCTGGATGCAGTTGGCATTTTCCATCTCAAGTCTATGGAAGTTGTCTTGGATCATTGAATTTCTGAGAAGAGCTAAATCTATCACAGTTGATCATCATACAATTGTGCTATTACTATGTACAATGTTCTGGTTCTGCTCACTGCACTCAGAATCATGAACAGCAAGTTTTAAAATGAAGTGATCAAAGCTATCTATCTATAATGAATGGGAAAATATTCTAAATCAATATTGATTAGAGAAATGCAAATTAAAACAATTCTGAGCTACCACCTCATCATACCTATCAGATTGACTAATATAACAGAAAATGAAAGTGATAAATTTGGGGTAAGATATGAGGAAATTGAGATATGAAAGCATTATTAGTAGATTTAACCATTCTGGAAAACAATTTGGAACCATACTGAAACATTTTATGCCTATAAAAATCATGCATAAATTTTGATATACTTCTATGTCTATCCCACAGAGAAAAGAAAAACTCAAAAGGACTTACATATTCAAAAATATTTATAGAAGCTCTTTTTTGGTGGCAAAGAATTGAAAAAATTTTTAAATTAAAAAAACACCCATCAATTGAGAAATGTCTGAACAAGTTGGATTATATGATTATGATGGAATAGTTTTCTACTATAAGAAATGATAAGCAGGATGCTCTCAGAAAAACCTAGCAGAACCAAGAACCATTGTATATAGTAACAACAAAAATTTTTGATGACCAGCTGTAAATTTCTTAAGCTATTCTCAGCAATACAACAATCCAGGACAGTTCCAAAGAACCTTTGCAACTACTATGCTGAAGGACCATAGGTCTTGGAATACTATATTCAAACAGCTGAGGTTATAATCAAGGGTAACTTACCCAGTAAACTCAAGTATATTCCTGAGTGGGAAAAAAATGGATATTTAAAGAATTCAAAACCTTTTGAGTTTTTTTTTTTTGACAAAAACAGCACAACTTAAAGGGAAATTCAACATATAACATCCAGGAGAAAATAAGTAGACATTTATAAACCAAATATAAAACTTACAAACGAATTATAAGGGACTCAATGAAGGCAAATTGCTTACTTCATATATGTGAAAATATTAACATCACTTTTAGGATGGGCATCTTTATCTGATTAATTTGAAAGAACATCATGGATTAAGCTGAGTATGATAGAGTGATTTTTAAAAACAAACTGTAAAAAGAGATAAAAAGATAAAGATAGAAATGAGACATAAAGGTGAATTTTGATATAGAAGAAGCTCTCATCAGAAATGGACTAAAGAGGGAACAAAAAATATGTCCTGAACGGTATAAAAGGCTTCTAAATTCAGAAAAAAATAAGTGAGATAATAGGCTGGGAGAGAAAATAAGGGAGGGATTTTACAAGAGGTGGATAGATTAAGAAATACAATGACAAGGTAAAGGTAGAAATAAAGGAGAGAAATGAGGAGGTATAGGCAAAATGAGGGAGAAAGACAGTGAGGAAAAATAGAAAGAAGGAAAATAAACAATAAGTAATTATAGCTTAGAACATGAATGGGATGGATTTACTTGTAAAACTGATAGCAGGGTGAAAATTATAATTTAAGAATACTTGAGATGAACCAAATCAGTTCCAATGGAGCAGTAAGGAACTGAACCAGCTATGCCCAACGAAAGAACTTTGAGAGATGACTAAGAATCATCACATTGAATTCCCAATCCCTATATTTTTGCCTGCCTGCATTTTGGATTTCCTTCACAGGCTAATTGTACAATATTTCAGAGTCTGATTCTTTTTTTACAGCAAAATAACAGTTTGGTCATGTATACTTATTGAGTATCTAATTTATACTTTTATATATTTAACATCTACTGGTCATCCTGCCATCTAGGGGAGGGGGTGGGGAGAAGGAGGGGAAAAATTGGAACAAAATGTTTGGCAATTGTCAATGCTGTAAAATTACCCATACATATAACTTGTAAATAAAAAGTTATTGAAAAAAAAGAATAGCTTGCTTTCAGGAAACATTATAAAAATGAGAGATACACACTAACATAAAATAAAGGGCAGGAGTAGAATTTAGCATGAAAAAGTAGAGATAGTCATCATGATCTCAACAAAGTCAAAATTAAAATAAATTTAATCATAAGTGAAAAATTGAGAAACTGTACTAAGTCAATAATAATATTCAATATTGCTTTAAACTATTTAAAATATCTGCCAATACTGACACAGGAATTATATGATCATTTTTATACATGTTTTATATGAATAAACTCAAATCTGAATAACTGAAGTAACATTTATTGTTCATGGGTAAGTAAAGCCAGTATAATTTTTAAATGACAAATTTATCCAATTAATCAATTTATTCAATGTCACCCCAATTAAGCTATTTAATTTTTTTTTATTTTACTGAGTTAAAAAATGATAGCAAAATTCATTTGTTCAGAAATTTCAAAGAAATTGGGGGGTGGGGAATAAAGGAAGTAGTTTCAGCAGTATTAAACCTTATATTATATTCAAACTCAGGTCCTCCTGACTTCAATTGCTGACTGATGCACCAACTAGCTGCTATAATATAATACATATATACAAACATATGTATGTAATATATAATAACTATATTATAAGGTGAAACCTTTTCAGAAGTGTAAAATGGATAATTTTGATTCTTTCAAATTAAAATTTTCCTTTATAAATAAAATATTTTTAGTCAAGAATAAATGAAATGCAGAAAATTAGAGGGATATTTCATAATATTTCATACTCTCTCTCTCAGATAGTATGTGATTGAGTTGGAATTTTGCTGTGGTATAGGAAATAATGAGCTAATTGATTTAGAAAAACATGAAAAGACTTGGAGTTATGAAAGAAGATGCTATCCACCTTTAGAGAAAGAGATAGAGAAAATAAGCATAGTTTGGTCTTATACATGTGTGTGAGTATAAACAAATATACTACATATATGTATGTATATATATATAAATATTTACAAATATATGGGGGGGGAGGGTTGTATCCAAAACTTAATTGTAGCCTTCTTTAGGGTTCTGAGGAAAAGGAGGTAGAAAAATAAAGTAAGAAATACCCAACAGAAACAAAACAACAACAACAACAATAAGCCAACAAGGAAGCAAACAAAAGCTGGGCAGTTTTGAAAGCAATGTAAAATATTTATTATATAAGTTTTCTTGAAATTGAACTTTATTGTTTTTTATTAAAAACCTCTTTTTTGATCTACTGTGTACATGGCAATGTTTTTTTTTTCTCCCTTTTCTCATTCTGTATTTGAGTTTAAAATTTTAAAAAATTATCAAAAAATAATGTGGGAGGACTTCTGGCCAAGATGGTGGATAGACATTGGAAGAATTCATCGATCACCTACTGAAAGGGATCCTAAAATCAAAACACCAAGAAATATAGTGGCCAAATGCCAGAACCCTCAGACGAAGGAAAAAATACTGCAAGCAGCTAGAAAAACCCAATTCAAGTATCAAGGAGCCACAATAAGAATCACCCAGGATCTGGTAGCATCCACATTAAAGGATAGAAGGGCCTGGAATATGATATTCCTAAAGGCTAAGGAACTTGGTATGCAACCAAAAATAACTTACCCAGCAAGAATGAGCATCTTTTTCCAGGGAAGAAGATGGACATTCAACGAAGTAAGCGAATTTCACCTATTTTAGATGAAAAAGCCAGAACTTAACAAAAAGTTTGATCTACAAGTACAGAACTCAAGAGAAATCTAGAAAGGTAAAGATTAATCTTGGGAACTATATTTCGGCTATAAAGATGTATAAAGAATACGTATATACCTTGTTCTAGAAACTAGATGTGGAAAGGACATTGTACCAGAAAAAGGGGAAAGTGGGGATACTACATCTCATGAAGAGGCAAAGAAAACCTATTATATCTGAGAGAAAGAATGGAGAGGGATGAATATAGTGAGTATTTTACTGCTTTCAGAATTGGCTTTAAGAGAAAAATTTTAGACATATTCAATCTATGGTGAAACTTCTCCCACCTCATTGAAAAGTGAGAAGGGAAAAGTGAAAAGGGAAGGAATAAGTTAAGTGGAAGGGAATACAGTAACTGGGAGGGAAAGGGGTAAGATAGGGGGAGGAACTCTAAGGTGGGAGGAGGGATACTAAAAAGGGAGATCTGTGAGAAGCAAGTGGTGCTCACAAGCTTAATACTGGGAAGGGGGGGAAGGGGGTAAGAAGGGAGAAAAGCATAAACCGGGGTTAACAAGATGGCAAGTAATACAGAATTGGTCATTCTAACCATAAATGTGAATGGGGTAAACTCCTCCATAAAGAGAAAGCAGTTAGCAGAATGGATTAAAAGCCAGAATCCTACAATATGTTGTTTACAGGAAACACACCTGAAGCGGGGAGATACATGCAGGTTAAAGGTAAAAGGTTGGAGCAAAATCTACTATGCTTCAGGTGAAGTCAAAAAAGCAGGGGTAGCCATCCTGATCTCAGATCAAGCTAAAGCAAAAATTGATCTAATCAAAAGAGATAAGGAAGGGCACTACTTCTTGCTAAAGGGTAGCATGGATAATGAAGCAGTATCTATATTAAACATATATGCACCAAGTGGTGTAGCATCTAAATTCTTAAAAGAGAAATTAAGAGAGCTGCAAGAAGAAATAGACAGCAAAACTATAATAGTGGGAGATCTCAACTTTGCACTCTCATAATTTGATAAATCAAACCACAAAATAAATAAGAAAGAAGTCAAAGAGATAAATAGAATACTAGAAAAGTTAAATATGATAGATCTCTGGAGAAAATGTAATGGGGACAGAAAGGAGTACACCTTCTTTTCAGCAGTTCATGGAACTTATACAAAAATTGACCATATATTAGGACATAAAAACCTCAAACTCAAATGCAGTAAGGCAGAAATAGTAAATGCATCCTTTTCAGACTACGATGCAATGAAAATTACATTCAACAAAAAGCCAGGAAAAAGTAGACCAAAAAATAATTGGAAACTAAATAATCTCCCACTAAAGAATGATTGGGTGAAACAGCAAATTATAGACATAATTAATAACTTCACCCAAGAAAACGATAATAATGAGACATCATACCAAAATGTATGGGATGCAGCCAAAGTGGTAATAAGGGAAAATCTCATATCTCTAGAGGCCTATTTGTATAAAATAGAGAACGAGAAGGTCAATGAATTGGGCTTGCAACTAAAAATGCTAGAAAAGGAACAAATTAAAAACCCCCAGTCAAACACTAAACTTGAAATTCTAAAAGTAAAAGGAGAGATCAATAAAATTGAAAGTAAAAAAAACTACTGAATTAATTAATAAAACTAAGAGTTGGTTCTATGAAAAAACCAACAAAATAGACAAACCCTTAGTAAATCTGATTAAAAAAAGGAAAGAGGAAAATCAAATTGTTAGTCTTAAAAATGAAAAGAGAGAACTCACCACTAACGAAGAGGAAATTAGAGCAATAATTAGGAGTTACTTTGCCCAACTTTACGCCAATAAATTCGACAACTTAAATGAAATAGAAGAATACCTCCAAAAACATAGCTTGCCTAAACTAACAGAGGAAGAAGTAAATATCCTAAACAGTCTCATCTCAGAAAAAGAAATAGAACAAACTATCAATCAACTCCCTAAGAAAAAATCCCCAGGACCAGATGGATTTACATGTGAATTCTACCAAACATTTAAAGTACAATTAACTCCAATGCTAAATAAACTATTTGAAAAAATAGGGATTGAAGGAGTCCTACCAAACTCCTTTTATGACACAGACATGGTACTGATACCTAAACCAGGTAGGCTGAAAACAGAGAAAGAAAATTATAGACCAATCTCCCTAATGAATATTGATGCTAAAATCTTAAATAAAATATTAGCAAAAAGATTACAGAAAATCATCCCCAGGATAATACACTATGACCAAGTAGGATTTATACCAGGAATGCAGGGCTGGTTCAATATTAGGAAAACTATTAACATAATTGACTATATCAATAACCAACCAAACAAAAACCATATGATCATCTCAATAGATGCAGAAAAAGCATTTGATAAAATCCAACAGCCATTCCTAATAAAAACACTTGAGAGCATAGGAATAAAAGGACTTTTCCTTAAAATAGTCAGGAGCATATATTTAAAACCTTCAGTAAGCATCATATGCAATGAGGAAAAACTGGAACCTTTCCCAGTAAGATCTGGAGTGAAGCAAGGTTGCCCACTATCACCATTATTATTCAATATTGTATTAGAAACACTAGCCTCTGCAATAAGAGTCGAGAAAGAGATTAAAGGAATTAGAGTAGGCAATGAGGAAACCAAACTATCACTCTTTGCAGATGATATGATGGTATAACTAGAGAACCCCAGAGATTCTACTAAAAAGCTATTAGAAATAATTCATAATTTTAGCAAAGTAGCTGGCTACAAAATAAATCCCCATAAATCCTCAGCATTTTTATACACCACCAACAAAATCCAACAGCAAGAGATACAAAGAGAAATTCCATTCAAAATAACTGTTGATAGCATAAAATATTTGGGAATCTACCTACCAAAGGAAAGTCAGGAATTATTTGAGCAAAATTACAAAAAAGTTTCCACACAAATAAAGTCAGACTTAAATAATTGGAAAAATATTAAGTGCTCTTGGATAGGCCAAGCGAAAATAATAAAGATGACAATACTCCCTAAACTAATCTATTTATTTAGTGCTATACCAATCAGACTTCCAAGAAAATATTTTAATGATCTAGAAAAAATAACAACAAAATTCATATGGAACAATAAAAAGCCGAGAATCTCAAGGGAATTAATGAAAAAAAAATCAAATGAAGGTGGTCTAGCTGTACCTGATCTAAAATTATATTATAAAGCAGCAGTCACCAAAACCATTTGGTATTGGCTAAGAAACAGATTAGTTGATCAGTGGAAAAGGTTAGGTTCACAAGACAGAATAGTCAACTATAGCAATCTAGTGTTTGACAAACCCAAAGATTCTAACTTTTGGGGTAAGAATTCATTATTTGATAAAAACTGCTGGGATAATTGGAAATTAGTATGGCAGAAATTAGGCATGGACCCACACTTAACACCATATACCAAGATAAGATCAAAATGGGTCCATGACCTAGGCATAAAGAACGAGATTATAAATAAATTAGAGGAACATAGGATAGCTTATCTCTCAGACTTGTGGAGGAGAAAGAAATCTGTGACCAAAGATGAACTAGAGACCATTACTGATCACAAAATAGAAAATTTTGATTATATCAAATTACAAAGCCTTTGTACAAACAGAACGAATGCAAACAAGATTAGTAGGGAAGCAACAAACTGGGAAAACATCTTCACAGTTAAAGGTTCTGATAAAGGCCTCATTTCCAAAATATATAGAGAACTTACCCTAATTTATAAGAAACCAAGCCATTCTCCAATTGATAAATGGTCAAAGGATATGAACAGACAATTTTCAGATGATGAAACTGAAACTATTACCACTCATATGAAAGAGTAGTTCAAATCACTCTTGATCAGAGAAATGCAAATTAAGACAATTCTGAGATATCACTACACACCTGTCAGATTGGCTAAGATGACAGGAAAAAATAATGATGAATGTTGGAGGGGATGTGGGAAAACTGGGACACTGATGCATTGTTGGTGGAGTTGTGAATGAACCAAACCATTCTGGAAAACAATCTGGAATTATGCCCAAAAAGTTATCAAAATGTGCATACCCTTTGATCCAGCAGTGTTTCTATTGGGCTTATACCCCAAAGAGATACTAAAAAAGGGAAAGGGACCTGTATGTGCCAAAATGTTTGTAGCAGCCCTGTTTGTAGTGGCTAGAAACTGGAAAATGAATGGATGCCCATCAATTGGAGAATGGCTGGGTAAATTGTGGTATATGAATGTTATGGAATATTATTGCTCTGTAAGGAATGACCAACAGGATGAATACAGAGAGGCTTGGAGAGACCTACATGGACTGATGCTAAGTGAGATGAGCAGAACCAGGAGATCATTATACACTTCGACAACGATATTGTATGAGGATGCATTCTGATGGAAGTTGATTTCTATGACAAAGAGACCTAACTGAGTTTCAATGGATAAATGATGGACAGAAACAGCTACACCCAAAGAAGGAACACTGGGAAACAAATGTGAACTATCTGCATTTTTGATTTTCTTCTCGAGTTATTTTTACCTTCTGAATCCAATTCTCCCTGTGCAACAGGAGAACTGTTCAGTTTTGCAAATATGTATTGTATCTAGGATATACTGCAATTTATCTAACATATATAGGACTGCTTGCCATCTTGGGGAGGGAGTGGAGGGAAAGAGGAGAAAAATCGAAACATAAGCGAGTACAAGGGATAATGTTGTAAAAAATTACCCTGGCATGGATTCTGTCAATATAAAGTTATTATTAAATAAAATTAAATTAAAAATTAAAAAAAATATTGTGAAAATTTGTTTCAGATGTAATTGGGGGGAAAATAAAATATTGGGTTTTTAAAAATTTTTTATTAGAATCCTTATGTGAATCCCCTAGAACTAGGCATTCACTTTTCACCTCTATCCATGGTTCTTTGGAATTTTTTTTAAAGCTCATTCCTCTATGTAATTATACTCCTACCATATAAACACTAGGTTATACACTACCTACCCTAGTGATTCTGAATTCTCAAGTGCCATTGTTCAAATCTCCTGAATGTTCCCTTATTTTTATCTCCGATAGGGTCTCAATCTAAAACTATTCACTCCTTTTACCTACTTTGTGAGTTACAAACTTGCTTTCATCCTTCTCAGGTCTTATGTTCATATAGGTATGGTATGATTGATTCTAATTACTCATTATATTTTTTTCAGATTTTGTTGGGATTTTACTTTGCTCATTTTCTATTTTGCTAATTTGATTTTCTGTACTCCTATTTTTTATTGGCATGGTTGAAGTCTTATCCACTTTTTAGTCTTCTTATAAGCCTAGCTTTTAGTTTTATCATTTCTAGAGCATTTGGGATTTCCTATCAATTTATTTCTACTTTAGTTTTTAATATCTCAAGTTTACTTTTTTGATTTCTAATTTTTTAAGTGCTTATTCAGTTGATTATTTTTCTTGTTTTCTATCTGAAATGCATATTTTAGAAATACAATTCCCCATGACTGCTTTAATATTATCTCAGAAATTTTAGCCTTTTATCATCATTGTAATTTTCTTTCAAACAATTTTGAATTTTTTCTCATGATTGAATCTTTTCATTGTTAAATTCTGCTTGGGTCTATGTCTTTAATTTAGGCTCCCTGAACTGATTTATTTTCAGAAATTGTCTTTTGTGTTGTTGACATTGTATAATGCTGTGGTATTCTCTGTGAAAGACATCAATCCTTCAATGAATTACAGGACACAAGAGTACCACCTCATGGACCACCGAACAACATCAGAACAACAATAAGTAAACAGCCAGTGTCTGCAGCCACTAGCACCAAAAAACTAAGACAATAATCCTTCCATTCTGGAAGCAGAGTTCAAATTTAAAAGAAAAGAAAACAAAGAAACTTATGATGGAGACAGCCATATGCATCCAGAAAGAGGACTGTAGGAACTGAATGTGGATTACAACATAGCATTTTCACTTTTTTGTTCTTATTTCCTTATTTCTCATTTTTTTCTTTTTGATCTAATTTTTCTTGTATCACATGATAAATGTGGAAATATATATAGAAGTGTACATGTATAACATACCGTGTTTCCCTGATAATAAGACACTGTCTTATTATTTTTTTTTTGGACAGAAAAACCCCACAGGGCTTATTTTCAGGGGAGGGCTTATTTTAATGAACATTGACAGCAATTTTAATAAAAAAGTAAATGTGAACAAAAAAAAGTACCTTTATTCAATAATGATCATGTCATCTTCTTCAACAACATCGTCATAAGTGTCCATACCCTGAATTCCGTCCTGGATGTCTTGCGCCTCTATTTCCTTCAGTAGAAGTGGACCCAATCTGTCATGTCCTGCAATATAGCTCTCTCTAAATGAACATGTCTTGTCCAGGTAACCTGCTCGTAGTGCCTTGGCGACACAGCTGTCATTTTATCCCATGACTTCTTCACCCAAGTCATGACTTCTTGCAGACAGGGCTTCACAAAGTTTCCACGCTGATTTCTTTCCATTCTATGTTCAATGTAGTCATTAACTTCCGTGCGCAAATGGTCCTTGAATGGTTTGTTTATTGCAATATCAAGGGTCTGGAGATAGGCAGTCATGCCTGCAGGAATCATTACTTGATCTATTCTTTTCTCTGCAAGGAAGTTCTTCATTTCTTTAGCACGGTGAGTGCTGGCCGAGTTCTTTTTTTATCCTCCATCATGCCCCTTTTATCCTCCATCATGCCCCCTCACTCCCACTTACATACCAGGTTTTTATGTTGTCCTGCCTCAGCTCTCCTCCACGGCACTGCTCTCAATGGCGCCAGCAAGCAAATCACTGGGGAAGAATAGGATGACATGCTCACTGCTGCAGCTTTGATTGGATGCAGCTCAGAGAGTGGCGTGCGTTTCACCGGGGGAGGGGGGAAGAGGGAGGGGGGGAGGGGGAGGAGAAGAGGGAGGAACGGTGCATACAGAGGGTACCATATTGTAGTGTGTAGTGCAGGGGATCACCTTCACTACAGTAGCAATCTCAATAGGGCTTATTTTCAGGGGAGGGCTTATTTTAGAGGAATCTTACACAGTAAGGGGAGGGCTTATTTTCCAGATAGGCCTTATTATCGGGGAAACATGGTATATTAGATTGCTTACTGTGTTGGGAAGGGGTTGTGGAGGGAAGAAGGGAGGGAGAAAAATTTGGAACACAAGATTTTGCAAGAGTGAATGTTGAAAATTATCTTTGAATGTATTTTGATAATAAAAAACTATTTTAAATATATATACATATATATTTAATTTTAAAAATAAAAGGAGGAAAAAAAAGACGAACAAAATACAAAGAAAAAGTAATTTGACCACACAAAGTTTTGGTTACAGTGAAGATGAAGACACAACTCAGAGAACACCAATGTCAAAACCCCAAAGTAAAAAAGGAATTGGTCTAAAAAAAAGAAGTCATAGAAGAGTTCAAAAAGTATCTTCAAAAACCATATGAAAAAGACAGAAGAAAATGGAAAAAGAAATGAATGATACAGAATTATGAAAAAAAATCCACACCTTGGAAAATTACTTAAAAAACAGAATTGGTCAAATTGGGGGAGGAGGGGGAAAGATATAAAAATCCATTGAAGAAAACAATTCATAGGATTCTGAAAATATATTGGAAGACTTGGTCAGAAAATTCCAAACTCTTTAAATTTCCTGTACATACAAAACAAAATTGTGCATCAGGGTGAATGTAGACCTCTGAAAAGCAAATGATACAGGGCAAAACAGGAATATGCAGAGAGCAGATTTGGGAGATAGTAGACAGAAGCAAAACATTGATAAGGAACAAAATGAAAAAAGGGGGAAAGAGGACAAACAGGCAGAACAACAGAAAAGAGGAGGATATACTGTTAGTAATTTTAACTGTGAATTTGAATGAGATGAACTCCCCTATAACACAGTTGAAGCAGAGGCATACATAAAAAGACATAATAAAGGGGATAAAGAAAAATTTATTATACTTTAGCTGAAGTTTTTTTTTTAATAATAACTTTTTATCGACAGAACCCATGCCAGGGTAATTTTTTAACAACATTATCCCTTGCAGTAGCTTCTGTTCCGACTTTTCCCCTCCTTCCCACCACCCCCCCCCCCTAGATGGCAAGCAGTCCTATATATGTCACTTTAGCTGAAGTTTAAAAAAAAAGCCAGGGTAGCAATCCCAATTCCAGACAAAGCAAAAGTAAAAAAAACAACACCAAGTGATATAGCATCCAAATTTTTAAAGTTAAGTGAATTATAAGAAGAAATAGACAGCAAAACTATACTAGTTGGGGACCTCAACTGTCCCCTCTCTGAACTCAATAAAGCCAACCAAAAATAAATTGAGGAGGTAAATACATTAAACATCATATGCAAATTTGAAGAGCAAAGAATAGTCTACCTGTCAGATCAATGGGAAGGGGAAAATTCATGACCAAATAAAATATAGAGAGCATTATAAAATGCCAAATAAATAATTCTGATTATATTAAATTTAAAAAGCTTTTGCACAGATTCCTTTTGGGAGGCGGAGCTAAGATGGCGGAGAAGGCACACGTGACTTTCTAAACTCCTCTCATTTCCCTCATAACCAATTATTAAATTCAGCCTCAAAAATAGCTTTTCACTGCTTAAATTCATGAAGATTAGAAGCACACAACTTACCAGCAAAAGATAATCTGGAAGATCGCCCGGAAAGGTTTGTCCTGAGGGGCCAGGAACAGACTAGCGCAGGCAGCGAGAGACTAGCATCCTGAGCAGACCAGGGACAGGGGTGATCTCTGTGGCTAGAGAAGTTATAGAGACAATTCTGCTATAAGCTAACTGCTCTGCCTTGATTACAAAACAGTAAACTGGCAGAGAAATTAAAGCCTAAAACAGAGGGTACTCTTAAAAATGCCAGAACCTAACAAGATCTGGCTGTAACCACCCAAACCCGGAAGTGACTCAGGCATACTGTAACACAGTTCTACAGCCACATCCTGGAGTAGGGGCTTTTGCAGGGGCAGTTACAAATCTGCATGGCAGGGGGGCACAGCCTGGGCAACCTATAATCTACACAGTGCAGGGCTCAGCCTGGGGCAATAGAACTTCCCCAGCAGACTGTGATTCCCCGGGCAGAGACACTTACAGTCCCTGCAGGGCCATTCTCTTTTTTTTTTTTTTTTTAATTTAATTTTATTTAATAATAACTTTGTATTGACAGAATCCATGCCAGGATAATTTTTACACAGCATTATCCCTTGCAATCACTTATGTTTCGTTTTTTCCCCTCCCTTCCTCCTCCCCCCCCAAGATGGCAAGCAGTCCTATATATGTTAAATATGTTGCAGTATATCCTAGATACAATACATATTTGCAGAACCGAACAGTTCTCCCTGCAGGGCCATTCTCTACTCAGCTGCTAATACCCACAGCCCTAGGGCTGGCTTTGGCTTGGGGTAGTGAAATTCTCACTGCTCAGCATCTAGCCCCAGGGCAGTCATTATCCCACACAGCAGGGGGTTCTTTGTAGGGCACTTTCCCAGCTCGGCCCTGCAGGATTGAGTTACTTCTGGGTGGGAACTCTTTCCCAGAGCACTTTAGTATCTTGCTGCTTTTTGTACCCAGCTGGCAGGACAGCCACCCAAACATACACCTATCACTGCTCTGCAGAGGAAGCTGGTTACCTCCTGGCTCTGAAGGCAGACCCTTTAACATAATGGCTTTAACAGGCTTTAACATAATGAGTAAAAAAATCAAAAGGACGACTGATAGTTTCTATACAGAAAGAAAGCAGCTTTTCAACCCTGAAGAAACTAATAGCAGACAGTCTCCAGACAATTGTTGGTCCCCAATACAAAAGGCTCTCCTAGAAGAGACTATTAAAAACCTTTTAAAAAAAATAGAAGAAAAATGGAGAAAGGAAAGAGAAGCTATGCAAGAGAGCAACAACTTCCTGAAATGTGAATTGGAAAAGGTTTAAAAACTCCCAAAAAGTACAGGGAAACAGAATTTATGAATTGCAAAAGGTTAAGAATTCCCAAGAAAGTAGGATTTGTGAATTGGAAAAAGAAAATAACTCACTAAAAAAAAAAAAAATTTAGTGAAATGGAAAAAAATTCCATAGAGCAAAACAACTCATTTAAAAATTCAATTGGAGATATCCAAAAAGAAGCAAAAAAAGCTAATGAAGAAAATAACTCACTAAAAATCAGAACTGAACAAATAGAAATGACTGATTCATTGAGACATCAAGAATCAAGCAAGCAAAACCAAAAAAAATGAAAGATTGGGAAAAAATGTCAAATATTTACTTGGAAAAACAACAGACCTGGAAAATAGATCTAGGAGAGATAACCTGAGGATCATTAGAATACCCAAAAATTATGATGAAAAATAGAGCCTAGATATTATTTTACAGGAAATCATCAAAGAGAACTGCCAGAAGTAATAGAACCAGAAGGGAAAATAGGCATTGAAAGAATTCATTGAACACCTTCTGAAAAAGACCCTAAAATAAAGACTCCGAGGAATATTGTGGCCAAATTTCAGAATTTTGAGACTAAAGAAAAAATATTACAAGAAGCCAGGAAAAAAACAATTCAAATACCATGGTGCCACAATAAGGGTCACACAAGACCTGGCTGCCTCAACATTAAAGGATGAAAGGGCCTGGAATCTGATATTCTGAAAGGCAAAAGAACTTGGAATGCAGCCAAGAATAAACTGCCGAGCTAAGCTGAATATTTTTTTTTTCATGGAAGAAGATGGACATTTAATGAAACAGAGGAATTCCATCTGTTTCTAAGGAAAAAACCAGACTTAAACAAAAAATTTGATCTCCAACAACAGGACTCAAGAGAAGTAGAAAAAGGTAAAAGGAACTCTTGAGAACTGTATTTCTGTTGTGGATATACATAAAAACCACATTATGATTTGATTTTACTGATATAACATAAAAAAGGGAAGTAGAAATAGAAAGGGGATACTTTCAGAAAAAGGGAAAAGGGGAAATAAAAAGAGGGAAACTACATGTGATGATGAGACAAAGGAAACCTATCATAGCTGAGGGAACTTAGAGAAGGGGAGGAACATTGTGTGAATCTTACTCTCATCAGAGCTGGCTCAAAGAGAAAATAATTGACATATTTGTTTTACAAAGAATCACCTCTTATCTCATTAAAAAGTGGGAGAGGAAAAGGGAAAAGAAAAAAGAGTAATAAGGGAAGAGTACAAGAAAGGGGAAGGGATTCAAAGGGAGAAGGGAGGGATCCTAAAGAGGGAGAACTGCATGACACAAGTGGGACCAATAAGTTTAATACTAGGGAAGGGTGAAGGGAGGCAAGAAAAAGAAAAGCATAATATGGGGCTATTAGGATGACAGGAAATACAGAATTAGTCATTTTAACCATAAATGTGAATGGAATGAACACTCCCATAAAGAGGAGGTGGATAGCAGACTGGATCAAAAGTCAGAACCCTACAATATGTTGTTTACAAGAAACACATTTAAAGCAGGAAGATACATACAGAGTAAGGGTAAAAGGCTGGAGCAAAATCTATTATGCTTCAAGTGAAGTCAAAAAAGCAGGGGGAGCCATCCTGATCTCAGATCAAACAAATGCAAAAAATGATCTAATCAAAAGAGATAAGGAAGGAAACTATATCTTGCTAAAGGGTACTATAGAAAATGAAGCAATATCAATATTAAACATATATGCACCAAGTGGTATAGCATCTAACTTCCTAAAGGAGAAGTTGAGTGTTGTGAAAAGAAATAGATAGCAAAACTATAATAGTAGGAGATCTCAATCTTGTACTCTCAGATTTAGATAAATCAAATCACAAAACAAATAAGAAAGAAATTAAAGAGGTAAATAGAATACTAGAAAAAATTAGATATGATAGATCTCTGGAGAAAACTGAATGGTGACAGAAATGAGTATACTTTCTTCTCAGCAGTTCGTGGAACCTATTCAAAAATTGACTATATATTAGGACATAAAGACCTCAAAATTAAATGCAGGAAGACAGAAATAGTAAATGTTTTCTTTTCAGATCATGATGCAATAAAAACTACATTCAACATAAAGTAAGGGATAAATAATTCAAAAAGTAATTGGAAACTAAATAATCTCATCTTAAAGAATGATTGGGTGAAACAGCAATTATAGACACAATAACTTCACTCAAGATAATGACAACAATGAGACATCATACCAAAATTTGTGGGATGCAGCCAAAGTGGTAATAAGGGGACATTTTATATCCTTAGAGGCTTACTTGAATAAAATAGAAAAAGAGAAGATGAGTGAATTGGGATTGCAACTTAAAAAGCTAGAAAAAGACCAAATTAAACCCCTCCAATCAATTACCAAACTTGAAATTCTAAAATTAAAAGGAGAAATTAATAATATTAAAAGTAAAAAAACTATTGAACTAATAAATAAAACTAAGAGTTGGTTTTATGAAAAAACCAATATAATTGATAAACCTTTGGTAAATCTGATTAGAAAAAGGAGAGAGGAAAATCAAATTAGTAGTCTTAAAAATGAAAAGGGAGAACTTTCCACCAAATGAAGAGAAAATTAGAGAAATAATAAGGAGTTACTTTGCCCAACTTTATGCCAATAAATTTGATAACCTAAGTGAAATGAATGACTACCTCCCAAAATATAGGCTTCCCAGATTAACAGAGGAGGAAATAAATTGTTTGAATAGTTCCATTTCAAAAAAAGAAATAGAACAAGCTATTAATCAGCTCCCTGAGAAAAAATCCCCAGGACCAGATGGATTTATATGTGAATTCTACCAAACATTTAAAGAACAATTAACTCCAATGCTATATAAACGATTTGAAAAAATAGGGATTGAAGGAGTCCTACCAAACTCCTTTTATGACACAGACATGGTACTGATACCTAAACCAGGTAGGCTGAAAACAGAGAAAGAAAATTATAGACCAATCTCCCTAATGAATATTGATGCTAAAATCTTAAATAAAATATTAGCAAAAAGATTACAGAAAATCGTCACCAGGATAATACACTATGACCAAGTAGGATTTATACCAGGAATGCAGGACTGGTTCAATATTAGGAAAACTATTAGCATAATTGACTATATCAATAACCAAACAAACAGAAACCATATGATCATCTCAATAGATGCAGAAAAAGCATTTGATAAAATCCAACATCCATTCCTAATAAAAACACTTGAGAGCATAGGAATAAATGGACTTTTCCTTAAAATAGTCAGGAGCATATATTTAAAACCATCAGTAAGCATCATATGCAATGGGGAAAAACTGGAACCTTTCCCAGTAAGATCTGGAGTGAAGCAAGGTTGCCCACTATCACCATTATTATTTAATATCGTATTAGAAACACTAGCCTCGGCAATAAGAGTTGAGAAAGATATTAAAGGAATTAGAGTAGGCAATGAGGAAACCAAACTATCACTCTTTGCAGATGATATGATGGCATAACTAGAGAACCCCAGAGATTCTACTAAAAAGCTATTGGAAATAATTCATAATTTTAGCAAAGTAGCTGGCTACAAAATAAATCCCCATAAATCCTCAGCATTTTTATACATCACCAACAAAACCCAACAGCAAGAGATACAAAGAGAAATTCCATTCAGAATAACTGTTGATACCATAAAATATTTGGGAATCTATCTACCAAAGGAAAGTCAGGAATTATATGAGCAAAATTATAAAAAAGTCTCCACACAAATAAAGTCAGACTTAAATAATTGGAAAAATATTAAGTGCTCCTGGATCGGCCGAGCAAACATAATAAAGATGACAATACTCCCTAAACTAATCTATTTATTTAGTGCTATACCAATCAGACTTCCAAGAAAATATTTTATTGATCTAGAAAAAATAACAACAAAATTCATATGGAACAATAAAAAGTCAAGAATCTCAAGGGAATTAATGAAAAAAAAAATCAAATGAAGGTGGCCTAGCTGTACCTGATCTAAAATTATATTATAAAGCAGCAGTCACCAAAACCATTTGGTATTGGCTAAGAAATAGATTAGTGGATCAGTGGAAAAGGCTAGGTTCACAAGACAGAATAGTCAACTATAGCAATCTAGTGTTTAACAAACCAAAGCCCCTAACTTCTAAGAAAAGAATTCATTATTTGATAAAAACTGCTGGGATAATTGGAAATTAGTATGGCAGAAATTAGGCATGGACCCACACTTAACACCATATACCAAGATAAGATCAAAATGGGTCTATGACCTAGGCATAAAGAACGAGGTTATAAATAAATTAGAGGAACATAGAATAGCTTATCTCTCAGACTTGTGGAGGAGAAAGAAATTTGTGACCAAAGATGAACTAGAGACCATTACTGATCACAAAATAGAAAATTTCGATTACATCAAATTAAAAAGCCTTTGTACAAATAAAACTAATGCAAACAAGATTAGAAGGGAAGCAACAAACTGGGAAAACATTTTCACAGTTAAAGGTTCTGATAAAGGCCTCATTTCCAAAATATATAGAGAACTGACTCAAATTTATAAGAAATCAAGCCATTCTCCAATTGATAAATGGTCAAAGGATTTTCAGAGGATGAAATTGAAACTATTACCACTCATATGAAAGAGTGTTCCAAATCATTATTGATCAGAGAAATGCAAATTAAGACAACTCTGAGATACCACTACACATCTGTCAGATTGGCTAAGATGACAGGAAAAAATAATGATGAATGTTGGAGAGGATGCGGGAAAACTGGGACACTAATGCATTGTTGGTGGAGTTGTGAATGAATCCAACCATTCTGGAGAGCAATCTGGAATTATGCCCAAAAAATTATCAAATTGTGCATACCCTTTGATCCAGCAGTGTTTCTATTGGGCTTATATCCCAAAGAAATACTAAAGAAGGGAAAGGGACCTGTATGTGCCAAAATGTTTGTAGCAGCCCTGTTTGTAGTGGCTAGAAACTGGAAAATGAATGGATGCCCATCAATTGGAGAATGGCTGGGTAAATTGTGGTATATGAATGTTATGGAATATTATTGTTCTGTAAGAAATGACCAGCAGAATGAATACAGAGAGGACTGGCGAGACTTACATGAACTGATGCTAAGTGAAATGAGCAGAACCAGGAGATCATCATACACTTCGACAACGATATTGTATGAGGACATATTTTGATGGAAGTGGATTTCTTTGACAAAGAGACCTGAGTTTCAATTGATAAACGATGGACACAAGCAGCTACACCCAAAGAAAGAACACTGGGAAACGAATGTGAACTATCTGCATTTTTGTTTTTCTTCCCGGGTTATTTATACCTTCTGAATCCAATTCTCCCTATGCAACAAGAGAACTGTTCTCTTCAAACATATATTATATCTAGGATATACTGCAACATATCCAACATATAAAGGACTGCTTGCCATCTAGGGGAGGGGGTGAAGGGAGGGAGGGAAAAAAAATCGGAACAGAAACGAGTGTCAATATAAAGTAATTATTAAATAAAAATTTAAAATTTAAAAAAAAAAAAGAGTCTCAGCCAAGTATAGTTAGGGCCTCTTAGACTTTTGAAGTGTCTGATAACATGCAAGTTACCATACTCAATTACTTATTGATGATATAGATCCTTTTCCAGTTTGGAATGAGAAAATCCATATCCAAAAAAGCTAAGTGCCTCTATATTTTTGCTCTATATACTTCTTGTGTAAGGGCAAAATAAACTATCTTTGTTGTTAAAGTTCAGTGACTTTCACTGTCCTATGTCATCCCCACATAAAAAGTAGTTACAAGTCAAAATAAATTTCACAAAAATAAAGATGGATCTAAACAATGTGAAAAATATCAATTTTCATGGCTAGACTGAGTCATTATAATGAAAATGACAATTCTACTAACTTAATTTACTTATACAATATCATACAAATCAAATTACCAAAGAATTACTTTATAGAGTTAGAAAAAATAAAAGCTAAATACATCTGCTGATCCACTGATATGTAACCAGGATAGGGTAGACAACAGTGCTGTATTTTGACTAAGAGCCTCCCAGTAGATTCCCTGGCACACTCAATTTCTTCATTTAAATATTGTCTGTTCATATCCTTTGACCATTTATCAATGGAGAATAACTTGTATTCTTATAAATTTGACTCAGTTCTTTATATATTTTAGAAATGAGGCCTTTATAATAAATTCTAGCTGTAAAATGTGTTTCCCAGCTTTGTGCTTCCCATCTAATCTTGGTTGTCTTCGTTTTGTTAGTGCAAAAACTTCTTAATTTAATATAATCAAAAGTTGCCTATTTTGCATTTCATAATGTTCTCTAGTTCTTCTTTGGCCATCAATTCCTCTCCAAAGATCTAATAAACTATCCTTTGCTCTCCTAATTGTCTTATGGTCTTACTCTTTACATTTAAATCATATGCCCATTTTGAGCTTATTTTGATATGGGATGTGAGATGAAGGTCTGTGCCGAGTTTCTGATATATTATTTTCCAGTTTTCCCAGCAATTTTTGTTAAATACTGAATTCTTATGTCCAAAAGTGAAGTTTTGGTGTTTATATTATAGCCATTGATTATTGTGTCATGTGTATCTAACCTATTCCACTGTATCATATGTTTTTGATGATTGCTGCTTTATAATATAGTTTTAGGAGCAAAGATGGCAGAGTGAATCCAGAAAGCTACTCAAGCTCTCCCTCAAAAACCACATGAAACCAAGCCTCTGAACAGAGTCTAACAGAATGAAACCATTCTCCAGGTCAAGATAGATTGGAAAAGTGCAAGAAAGATCAGTCTCACTGGGGTGAAAGGAGTGTCAAGCACAGTTCAGACAGAGTCTGGGAAAATCAGTGAGAGGCTCTTAAGATCAACAGTGATACAACTGAGATAAGATCTTAGTAGCAGAGCAAACCAGTAGGGCAGTCTCCAATCTCAGCTCAGAAATAAAATTCTGGGAAACCAGGCTGTTTCCTGGAAAGAACAGGCAAAACTATCCCTTGGGAACACAAGCCACCCAATCCCCCACCCCACCCCTGTGCTCCAAATCAAAGCTCAGACCTGAAGAAGAAGCTTAGGAAAGCTCATTTACCCAAGGAATAAAACTTGATTATCAAAGTAAAAAAAGAAGAAATATCAAAAGAAAAGGAAAGAAAATGAGCAAGAAACAGAAAAGAACCTTGGCCAATGAAAGCTACTATGGTGAAAGGGAAGAACAAAACACCAACTCAAATGTCTGCAGAGGAAATCTCCAAGAAGGATATGAACTGATCTCAAGCCCAAAGACGCTCCTTGGAAGTGCTCATAAAAGACTTTGAAAGAAAAATAAGAAAAGTAGAAGGAAAAATGAGGGGGGGAAATGAGAGGTATGCAAGAGAAAGACAACAGGTTGGAAAAGGAACGCAATTCCTTAAAACATACAATTGGCCAAAAGAAAAAAAAAGCACTGAAGAAAACATCTTCAAAAGTAGAATTAACCAAATGGAAAAGGAGATACAAAACCTAATTGAAGAAAATCATATATTAAAACCTAGAATGGAGCAAATGGAAGCTAATGAATCTATGAGACATGAAGAATCAGTCAAACAAACAAAAAATAAAGGATAAAAGAAAATGCAAAATACCTCATTGGAAAAACAGTCAACCAGGAATATAGATCCAAGAGAGACAATTTAAAAATAATCAGTCTACCTGAAGGCCATTACCAAAAAAAAAAAAAAAAAAAAAAAAAAAAAAAAAAAAAAAGAGCCTAGAAAGCATTCTTCAAAAAATCATCAAGGAAAACCACCTGATTATAGGAGAACCAGAGGACAAAATAGTCATTGATATGATCCATTGACTACCTCAAGAAAAAGAGATCCCACAAAGAAAACCCCAAAAAACATTGATGCAAAATTTAAGAACTATAATCTCAAGGAAAAAAAGTATCGCAATATACCATAATAAAACAATTCGAATATCAAAGAGCAACAGTCAGGATTACCCAGATTCTGGCAGCTTCTACAATGAAGGATCAGAGGGCCTGGAATACCACATTCTGGAAGGCAAAGGATCTGGAAGGCAAAAAACAGACTTCTACAATATGTCTTTTACAAAAAACACATTTGAGATAGAGAGACACATGCAGAGTAAAGGTTAAAGGCTGGAACAGAATTTATTATGCTAAAGCTGAAGTAAAAAATGCAGGGGCAGCAATTTTGATCTCAGATAAAGCAAACCAAGAATTAATTACCCAGCAAAACTGAGCATCATCTTTCAGGGGAGACAATGGATCTTTGATGAAATAAAAGTCTTTCAATCATTTCTATTGAAAAAGCCAGAACAACCCTGTACAACAAGAAAACTGTTCAGTTCTGCACACATATATTGTATCTAAGATATACTTACTGTAACCTATTCAACATGTAAAGGACTGCTTGCCATCTGAGGGAGGGGGTGGAAGGAGGGAGGGGAAAAATCAGAACAGAAGTGAGTGCAAGGGATAATGCTGTAAAAAATTTCCCTGGCATGGCTTCTGTCAATAAAAAGTTATTTAAAGAATAAAAAAAAAATAAAGCCAGAACAAAAAATTCAATCTTCAAACAGAGGACTCAATAGAATCATAGAAAAGCAAACTGAGGAATTATATATATATATAAAGTTAAACTGTTTACATCCTTAGGTAGGAAAATGATATCTATAACACTTCAGAATTGTATCTATTATTAGGGCACACAGAGAGGGGCATCAAATGAGCAGAGGATGTGGGTGTGAATGGACTCTGATAAGATGATATAAAAAAGATATTAAATGGTAGAAAAAGATTGTACTGGGAGAAGAGGAAAGGTGAGGTATAATGGGACAAATTAGGTCACATGAAAAGGCACTTTTCTCATGAAAAAAGAGAGCAAATGAGCATAACTCTGAAGCTTGATCTTATCAGTTTTGCCTTAAAAAGGGAATGACTTAATCATTCAATTTGATATAGAAATTTATCTAACCCTATAAAGAAGTAGGAAGAGAAAGAGGAAAGAAAAGGATGGCTAGAAATGAGGGCAGAAACATTAGGAGGAAAAAAGATAAGAGAAAGGGGAGGGGTGATAGAAGATAAAGGTGAGTGGAGTGGGTTAAAGAAATGCAACACATGAGACGGGGAAGGGTGATAGAAGATAAGGTAGTGGATATGGGTGCATCAAAAAAAAAAACAAAAAAACAGAACAAAATGCTATTAAGGAAAGGTGGAAAAAGAAAACAAAAGTACATACAGGAAAGAAAATAGGATGGAAGGAAATACACAGCTGGTAATCATAACTGTGAATGTAAATGGGATGAACTTTCACACAAAATGGAAACAAATAGCAGAGTGGATTCAAAAACAGACTTCTACAATATGTCTTTTGCAAAAAAACACATTTGAAATAGAGAGACACATGCAGAGTAAAAGTTAAAGGCTGGAACAGAATTTATTATGCTAAAGCTGAAGTAAAAAAAAGGCAGGGGCAGCAATTTTGATCTCAGATAAAGCAAAAAATAAAAACAGATCTAATTAAAAAAGAGAAGGAAGGAAAGTATATCTTGATAAGGGTACCATAAATAATGAAGTAATAATGATGTTAAATGTATATGCACCAAGTGGTAAAATGTACAAATTCCTAGAGACTATATTAATCCACTTATTGGAAAAATAGACAGCAAAACTATATTGATGGGAGAGCTAAACCTTCCCCTATTAGAATCAAACAAAGCTAACCACAAAATAAACAAGAAATTAGAGAGGTTAATAGAAGCCTAGAAAAGCTAGATATGATAGACCTCTGGAGAAAACTGAATAGAAACTGAAAGGAATATACCTCTTCTTTGGCAACACATGACACACATAAACTGACTGTGTATAAAGGCATAAAAACCTCACAATCAAATGCAGAAAGTAGGAATAGGAAATGCTTCCTTTTCAGACCACTATGCAATAAAACTTATATGATCAGTGAAAGATAGACTAAAAACCAATTGGAAATTAAATAATCTAATTCTAAAGAATAAATCAAACAACAAATCACAGAAACAATCCATAATTTCATCCAAGAGAACGACAATAATGAGAAAACATACCAAAATATTTGAAATGCAGCCAAAGCAGTTCTTAGTGGAAATTGGATATCTCTAAATAGCTATTTTAATAAAATAGAGAAAGAGGAGATCAATGAATTGGTCTTGTTGGAATCCTTACTAACTGCTAACTAATTAGAGTTGATCTAATCTTACAAGAAGATGTTTTGGGCAGAACCTGAAACAAGGTACTAAGTAGAACTAATTAATACAAGGCTTGTGTTCCCACCTTTACTCATTGGAGTTCAATGAGTTCACACCTCCCTTGAAGCTTGTTGGGCCAGAGAGCACTATGGGAGAAAACCCATAATCCCATTCTCTCAGAAGAGTCAGATAAAAGGCCAGTGATGAGGGCTCTATGGCAGAATACATTTTTTCCTCTTGGCTGGCTGGTCGCAGAAGAGAGCTCAGCTGGACTCAGAGGAGCGACTCTGGTGGCAGACGAAGGGTTGGACATTCCATCTCTGTGTTGGTTGGAGGCTGAAGAACGCAGAGGCAGAGGCTGAAGGACAGAACCTTTGGATTTGGAGACATCCGAAGGGCTCTAAGCCTCTAAACCGGCTGTGCTTTGAGAAGAACAAGAACTCCAACATTTGAACTCTAACATTTGGCGCCCAACGTGGGGCCGATTCAGATCCATCTGAACTAGATCACAACATCTTGTAACTAAAAAAAAGGTGGAAAAATTAAAAATTAAAAAGCCCCAATTAAAGACCAAATTAGAAATTCTGGAATTCAAAGGGGAGATTAATAAAATTAAAACTAAGAAAGCTATTGAACTAATTAATAAAACTAAGAGTTGGTTTTATTAAAAAAAAAAAAAAAAAACAACAACAACAACAAAATAGATAAACTTTTGGTTAATTCGATTAGAAAGAGGAAAGAAAAAAATTACCAGCATCAAAAATGAAAAAGATGAACTTACCACCAATGAAAAATAAAGCAATAATTAGAAATTATTTTTCCCAATTCTATGCCAGCAAGTCTGAAAGTCTAATTGAAATGGGTATATATTTACAAAAATATAATTGCCCAGATTAACAGAAGAGGAAAAAAATTCCATAAATAGTTCCATTTTCAAAAAGAAATTGGAAAAAAGTCAACAATGTACTTTCTAAGAAAAAAATCTCCTGGGCCAGATGAATTTACAAGTTAATTCTACCAAAATTTAAAAAACAATGGTAATATTATATAAACTATTTGGATAAATAGGTAAAGAAGGATTCCTGACAAATTCCTTCTATGATAAAAAGATTTACAAGGATGAAAGATGATTTAGCTTTTTCCAGTCACTTTATTTATAATACCGCATGAGAAAAGTCTTCAAGAAAATGTTTATAAATTGTGAATGATAATTAATAATTTTCACATGTGTCTATATAGCTCAATAATTAATAGCAATTCATCTTGAAGTTCAATATATCTCTTTATATATGTATTTTGTTTCCCCAGGATGAGGATCTAGAAAAATTTCTATGATACCTCCACTGTAATCTGTATATGTGGGTTCAGAGCAGAACAAATTTTCTAATAGAAGAATCTTATTGGAACATAGGGAACCAAGATAGGTAATGATCTAAAATAATTGTGTTTCCATGTATTTGAAAGTAAGTATAATTCCTGGGTTCATAGGTCATGCAAGGCTTGTATCTTTGTGCAATAATGTTAATTTGGGGGGTTTTGTGAGCTGTGCCATGTGGACTTGGCAAAAGCACTCTGATTTCCTATAGATGATAAAAATTTAACTGGAGAGAGAATATAAGAGAGAGATATATACCTTTCTCCCCAATTTAGTTGACATAATCATAGAACTGTAGTGATGTTTTAATGCATAAAAAAAATGTGTCTGTACCTGTCATCTTTTTATTATATGTGAAATTACTGGACAAGGTCAAGAAAGTGTAATTGACTAACCAAACAAGCCAGCTCTGTCTTAAATACTTCCATAAATTGCAACAGTTCTAGTTAAAGAATTTTTAATTCTTTGTTGAAGAGGCACCTTTGACACAAAAGGCCAGATTTAGAGAGGCACTGATGAAGTTATTTGAAGTAAGAAGCAGCTTCAAGGAGCATGATCCCCTAGCAATCTAAATTCAGGCTGAGTAAAGGAAAATTTAGAAACCTTAAAAACCAAAGATAAGGTAAAATGAAAAGACTTCCAACCTCCGAAGTACCAAGAAATATAAATTATCTTTTCCAAATGTATATTTTATATGTGCAGCTTGCTGCCAGTACTACTCATGTCAAAAATGATTTGTGCATTTATAGAAGCATATGCACCAGGTTTATAGGTGAATTTTTAAACTAAATTTTTAACTATAGGAGTTTTAGTAGATAAGGCATATTCTTATGCCTTATACTACATCTTTGCTAAGTGTTAATTGACTCTACTGCCTAATTATCGAATAACATAATACTGGGGACTTGTGAACTCTAATAATAGGAGTCACTATCCCCAGAATTATTGCTAGATCTGAGGGCCATTGCTACTCTTTTAAAAGCCAATATGCAAGTGTAAGCATAAGTTAACAGAATTCTTTCTTTCCTCTAATATGCTCTCTGAAATTATAAATACATCCAGATCAATCAGAAATAGAGAAAAAAATTTCAATAAGGAAATGTATCCTACATATCATTACATCAAGTAATTCACAATAAATCTAAAAATATTTCTTTAAAACAAGTGACACAATTCTAAAACTCACAAAATTAAGGGAAGGGTCTCCTTGGCCAAGTGCCCTTACCAGGAGACAGCCTACAAGATGAAGTAGATGGTGGACTTGGATGGTTGAAATTGTCTTTATCTTTGGAGAATTTTTCTATTATTTCTTTGATTTGCTCTTTGATTCAACGATTTTTAGGATTGAATTATTTAGTCTCTAATTAGTATTTTTGTGTTAGACTTATCCAGAACTAAGAGAGAGTGATTGAAGTCTCCTGTCAGTATGGTGTTAATGTCTATGTCTTCTTATGGCTCATCTATTTCCTTTTTGAATCTGGCTAGATGCTATAGAATTTGGAATGTATGTTTATTTACTGATATTAGTTTATTGATTACCATTCTTTTCAACATAAAATAGCTTACTTGCTTTTTCATTTTTATTTTTTGAAAGCTAATTTTTGCTTTATTAGATAGACTGATTGCCATTCCTGCCTCTTTGGATTTACTTATACCACAGAATTTCTTTTCTTATCTCCACAGTTTGTATGTTTGTCTTTATTTTTTAAATATGTTTCTTCTAAATAACAGGTTGTAGAGTTATTTTTTGTTTTGTTTTGTTTTCTTATGCCATCACTCTCTTACAATTGATTGATTGATTAATTCACATTTAAACATAGTCATGTTCAAAGTTATAAAAATTAGGTTTATATTTTCCTCTGTTTTTAATATGAGTTTTTTCAAGTTACTATTTTTTCTTCATCTGTTAAAACAGTATTCCTTCAGTTTCTTTTTTTTTTAATTTTTATTTAATAATTACTTTATATTGACAGAATCCATGTCAGGGTAATTTTTTTACAACATTATCCCTTGCACTCATTTCTGTTCCGATTTTCCCCTCCCTCCCTCCACCCCCTCCC
Source organism: Antechinus flavipes (assembly GCF_016432865.1). Lineage (NCBI taxonomy): Eukaryota > Metazoa > Chordata > Mammalia > Dasyuromorphia > Dasyuridae > Antechinus > Antechinus flavipes. Next base: position 346,049,415 of record NC_067399.1, on the reverse strand, counting down.
CTAGATGGCAAGCAGTCCTATATATGTTGGATATGTTGCAGTATATCCTAGATACAATATATGTTTGCAGAACCGAACAGTTCTCTTGTTGCACAGGGAGAATTGGATTCAGAAGGTATAAATAACCCGGGAAGAAAAACAAAAATGCAGATAGTTCACATTCGTTTCCCAGTGTTCTTTCTTTGGGTGTAGCTGCTTCTGTCCATCATTTATCAATTGAAACTCAGGTCTCTTTGTCAAAGAAATCCACTTTCATCAAAATAGGTCCTCATACAATATCGTTGTTGAAGTGTATAATGATCTCCTGGTTCTGCTCATTTCACTCAGCATCAGTTCATGTAAGTCTCGCCAGTCCTCTCTGTATTCATCCTGCTGGTCATTTCTTACAGAACAATAATATTCCATAACATTCATATACCACAATTTACCCAGCCATTCTCCAATTGATGAGCATCCATTCATTTTCCAGTTTCTAGCCACTACAAATAGGGCTGCTACAAACATTTTGGCACATACAGGTCCCTTTCCCTTCTTTAGTATTTCTTTGGGATATAAGCCCAATAGAAACACTGCTGGGTCAAAGGGTATGCACAATTTGGTAACTTTTTGGGCATAATTCCAGATTGCTCTCCAGAATGGTTGGATACGTTCACAACTCCACCAACAATGCATTAGTGTCCCAGTTTTCCTGCATCCCCTCCAACATTCATCATTATTTTTTCCTGTCATCTTAGCCAATCTGACAGGTGAGTAGTGGTATCTCAGAGTTGTCTTAATTTGCATTTCTCTGATCAATAATGATTTGGAACACTCTTTCATATGAGTGGTAATAGTTTCAATTTCATCCTCTGAAAATTGTCTGTTCATATCCTTTGACCATTTATCAATTGGAGAATGGCTTGATTTCTATAAATTTGAGTCAGTTCCCTATATATTTTGGAAATGAGGCCTTTACCAGAACCTTTAACTGTGAAGATGTTTTTCCAGTTTGTTGCTTCCTTTCTAATCTTGTTTGCATTATTTTTGTTTGTACAAAGGCTTTTTAATTTGAAGTAATCAAAATTTTCTATTTTGTAATCAGTAATGGTCTCTAGTTCATCTTTGGTCACAAATTTCTTTCTCTTCCACAAGTCTGAGAGATAAACTATTCTATGTTCCTCTAATTTATTTATAATCTCATTCTTTATGCCTAGGTCATGGACCCATTTTGATCTTATCTTGGTATATGGTGTTAAGTGTGGGTCCATGCCTAATTTCTGCCATACTAATTTCCAATTATCCCAGCAGTTTTTATCAAATAATGAATTCTTATCCCAGAAGTTAGGGGCTTTGGGTTTGTCAAACACTAGATTGCTATAGTTGACTATTCAGTCTTGTGAACCTAACCTTTTCCACTGATCCACTAATCTATTTCTTAGCCAATACCAAATGGTTTTGGTGACTGCTGCTTTATAATATAATTTTAGATCAGGTACAGCTAGGCCACCTTCATTTGATTTTTTTTTCATTAATTCCCTTGAGATTCTCAACTTTTTATTGTTCCATATGAATTTTGTTGTTATTTTTTCTAGATCATTAAAATATTTTCTTGGAAGTCTGATTGGTATAGCACTAAATAAATAGATTAGTTTAGGGAGTATTGTCATCTTTATTATGTTCGCTCGGCCGATCCAAGAGCACTTAATATTTTTCCAATTATTTAAGTCTGACTTTATTTGTGTGGAGACTTTTTTATAATTTTGCTCATATAATTCCTGACTTTCCTTTGGTAGATAGATTCCCAAATATTTTATGGTATCAACAGTTATTCTGAATGGAATTTCTCTTTGTATCTCTTGCTGTTGGGTTTTGTTGGTGATGTATAAAAATGCTGAGGATTTATGGGGATTTATTTTGTAGACAGCTACTTTGCTAAAATTATGAATTATTTCTAATAGCTTTTTAGTAGAATCTCTGGGGTTCTCTAGGTATACCATCATATCATCTGCAAAGAGTGATAGTTTGGTTTCCTCATTGCCTACTCTAATTCCTTTAATATCTTTCTTGACTCTTATTGCCGAGGCTAGTGTTTCTAATACGATATTAAATAATAATGGTGATAGTGGGCAACCTTGCTTCACTCCAGATCTTACTGGGAAAGGTTCCAGTTTTTCTCCATTGCATATGATGCTTACTGATGGTTTTAAATATATGCTCCTGACTATTTTAAGGAAAAGTCCATTTATTCCTATGCTCTCAAGTGTTTTTATTAGGAATGGATGTTGGATTTTATCAAATGCTTTTTCTGCATCTATTGGGATGATCATATGGTTTTTGTTTGGTTGGTTATTGATATAGTCAATTATGCTAATAGTTTTCCTAATATTGAACCAGCCCTGCATTCCTGGTATAAATCCTACTTGATCATAATGTATTATCCTGGGGATGATTTTCTGTAATCTTTTTGCTAATATTTTATTTAAGATTTTAGCATCAATATTCATTAGGGAGATTGGTCTATAATTTTCTTTCTCTGTTTTCAGCCTACCTGGCTTAGGTATCAGTGCCATGTCTGTGTCATAAAAGGAGTTTGGTAGGACTCCTTCAATCCCTATTTTTTCAAATAGTTTATTTAGCATTGGAGTTAATTGTACTTTAAATGTTTGGTAGAATTCACATGTAAATCCATCTGGTCCTGGGAATTTTTTCTTAGGGAGTTGATTGATAGTTTGTTCCATTTCTTTTTCTGAGATGGGACTGTTTAGAATATTTACTTCTTCCTCTGTTAGTTTAGGCAAGCTATATTTTTGGAGGTATTCTTCTATCTCATTTAAGTTGTCGAATTTATTGGCATAAAGTTGGGCAAAGTAACTCCTAATTATTGCTCTAATTTCCTCTTCGTTAGTGGCGAGTTCTCCCTTTTCATTTTTAAGACTAACAATTTGATTTTCCTCTTTCCTTTTTTAAATCAGATTTACTAAGGGTTTGTCTATTTTGTTGGTTTTTTCATAGAACCAACTCTTAGTTTTATTAATTAATTCAATAGTTTTTTTTTTTACTTTCAATTTTATTGATCTCTCCTTTTATTTTTAGAATTTCAAGTTTAGTGTTTGACTGGGGGTTTTTAATTTGTTCCTTTTCTAGCATTTTTAGTTGCAAGCCCAATTCATTGACCTTCTCTTTCTCTATTTTATACAAATAGAGAATATTTGTATAAATATTCTAGAGATATGAAATTTCCCCTTATTACCGCTTTGGCTGCATCCCATACATTTTGGTATGATGTCTCATTATTATCGTTTTCTTGAGTGAAGTTATTAATTATGTCTATGATTTGCTGTTTCACCCAATCATTCTTTAGTATGAGATTATTTAGTTTCCAATTATTTTTTGGTCTACTCCCCCCTGGCTTTTTGTTGAATATAATTTTCATTGCATCGTGGTCTGAAAAGGATGCGTTTACTATTTCTGCCTTACTGCATTTGAGTTTGAGGTTTTTATGTCCTAATATATGATCAGTTTTTGTATAGGTTCCATGAACTGCTGAAAAGAAAGTGTACTCCTTTCTGTCCCCATTACATTTTCTCCAGAGATCTATCATATCTAACTTTTCTAGTATTCTATTTATCTCTTTGACTTCTTTCTTATTTATTTTGTGGTTTGATTTATCTAATTCTGAGAGTGCAAGGTTAAGATCTCCCACTATTATAGTTTTACTGTCTATTTCTTCTTGCAACTCTCTTAATTTCTCTTTTAAGAATTTAGTTGCTACCCCACTTGGTGCATATATGTTTAATATAGATAGTGCTTCATTATCCATACTACCCTTTAGCAAGATATAGTGCCCTTCCTTATCTCTTTTAATTAGATCAATTTTTGCTTTAGCTTGATCTGAGATCAGGATGGCTACCCCTGCTTTTTTGACTTCACCTGAAGCATAGTAGATTTTGCTCCAACCTTTTACCTTTAACCTGCATGTATCTCCCCGCTTCAGGTGTGTTTCCTGTAAACAACATATTGTAGGATTCTGGCTTTTAATCCATTCTGCTAACCGCTTCCTCTTTATGGGGGAGTTTACCCCGTTCACATTTATGGTTAGAATGACCAATTCTGTATTACTTGCCATCTTGTTAACCCCGGTTTATGCTTTTCTCCCTTCTTTCCCCTTTCCCCCCTTCCCAGTATTAAGCTTGTGAGCACCACTTGCTTCTCACAGATCTCCCTTTTTAGTATCCCTCCCCCCGCCTTAGAGTTCCTCCCCCTATCTTACCCCTTTCCCTCCCAGTTTCCGTATTCCTTTCCGCTTAGCTTATTCCTTCCCTTTTCACTTTTCCCTTCTCACTTTTCAATGAGGTGGGAGAAGTTTCACCATAGATTGAATATGTCTTAAGATTTTTCACTTAAAGCCAATTCTGAAGGCAGTAAGATACCCACTATATTCTTCCCCCTCCATTCTTTCTCTCAGATATAATAGGTTTCCTTTGCCTCTTCATGAGATGTAGTACCCCCACTTTACCCTTTTTCTGGTACAATGTCCTTTCCACATCAGTTTCTAGAACAAGGTATACATGTATTCTTTATGCATCTTTATATCAGAAATATAGTTCCCAAGATTAATCTTTACCTTTTTAGATTTCTCTTGAGTTCTATATTTGTAGATCAAAATTTTTGTTAAGTTCTGGCTTTTTCACCAAAAATAGGTGAAATTCACTTACTTCGTTGAATGTCCATCTTCTTCCCTGGAAAAAAGATGCTCATTCTCGCTGGGTAAGTTATTTTTGGTTGCATACCAAGTTCCTTAGCCTTTCGGAATATCATATTCCAAGCCCTTCGATCCTTTAATGTGGATGCTGCCAGATCCTGGGTGATCCTTATTGTGGCTCCTTAATACTTGAATTGGATTTTTCTAGCCGCTTGCAATATTTTTTCCTTCGTCTGAGGGTTCTGGCATTTGGCCACTATATTCCTTGGTGTTTTGATTTTAGGATTCCTTTCAGTGGGTGATCGATGAATCCTTTCAATGTTTATTTTTTCCTCTGTTCCTATGACTTCTGGGCAGTTCTCTTTGATAATTTCCTGGAAAATAGTGTCCAGGCTCTTTTTTTCATCATGTTTTTCTGGGAGTCCAATGATTCTCAGATTGTCTCTCCTGGATCTATTTTCCAGGTCTGTTGTCTTCCCCAGAAGGTATTTCACATTTTTCTCAATTGTTTGATTTTTTTGGATTTGCTTGACTGATTCTTCTTGTCTCCTCGAGTCATTCAATTCCAATTGTTCAATTCTGATTTTCAGTGAAGTATTTTCTTCACTCACTTTTTAAAAATCTTTTTGTAATTGTCCCATTGAGTTCTTTTGTTCTGTGGAATTTTTTTCCATTTCGCCAATTTTGTTTTTTAGAGAGCTATTTTCTGTTTCCAGTTCACCAATCCTATTTTTCAAGGATTTTATTTCTTTATCCACTCTCTCTTTAACTGACTTCTCCAGGCTCTTTTGCCAAGCCTCCCATTTTTCTTCTAGCTCCCTTGTGAGAGCCTTTTAAATTACTTCTATGAGGTTCATCTGTGCTGAGGAACAGATGATCTCTTCCTTTGGGGATTCACCTGGAGACTGTCTGTTTTTAATCTCCTCAGGATTTAGAGTCTGCTCTCTATCTGTGTAGAAGCTGTCAAGGGTTAAAGTCCTCTTCAGTTTCTTGCTCCTTCTGTCTAATAATCAAAGACAGACTAGCAAAGAAAAAAAGAAAAAACTGGAGTCTTTCTTTGGGGGAGGGGTTGGGTGTGTTACCGAGCTTCCTCTACAGACTGTGGGGGGCAGCAGTGAGGCACTAGCAGGACTGTGCTGCACCTGCGCTCTGACATCCCAGAGCGTGCTGAGTCACTGTGGGGGAGGAAGGGGGGGGGGGGGCGGCCAGGTCCCAGGAGACTCCAGCTGTTTGGGGTTGTATTCTTCAGCCCCGGTGTTTTTAGCTTCTCTGCTGGGCTGCTGACTTGCTGCCAGAGCAAAGTATCCAGTCCTGTAGCGAAGCTCTCCCCGCAGAGACGGCTGCGATCACTCCCCACCCCCTCTCTGCTCTGCTCCCGTGTTCTCCCTGCCGCTGCCCACCGCCTGCGCCCGATCTAAAACCGTCCCAGCCCTTCAGTAAAGACAGACCTTTCTTGGCGAATCTCAAGGATGGCTTCTCTTGGTAACTATTTGTGGGTTTTGTTTTTTTTTCAGTCAAGCATTAATTCAGAGGCTTGTAATGACATGGATAGTGAGAGAAAGCGTGGAGCTTACACAACTGTGTGCCTCCTCTCTGCCATCTTCTCCTTCAGTTTCTTTAGTTACTTTAATCTTTTTTTTTAAGCATCCCTGTTCCACTCACCTCTTTTTCCCTCTTCTTATTCTATTTCCCTTTGAAGTTTTGTTTATTAGTACTTTTTTCTCTCCAGCTTTAATTTGCCCTTCTTTTGTTTCTCTCAGTTAAGTAAATTCCATATTTTCCTCCTCACCTTCAACTAATCCTGTATTTATTTTTTGCGTTTCTTTCCAAAAGAATTTCATTTACTCTCTTCATTGTCTATCTTCTCTTTCTGTTTACTATAGATAACCACCCTAACCCTCACCTCTTATTTTTTATCCCCCAACTGGATGTTATACTCTTTCTTTCAGGCTTAGTACAGCCGTTCATCTACACACAATATCCAGGTCCAGTTCTGCTAATGTTATTGAGTTGCTGGCCTATCTTATGTTCTGGTGCTACGGGTTGTGGCAGGCCTTGTTCCTGAGACTCTATGGCCACCTGGATGTCCATCTGAGATAGGAAAAATTTCTACAGCTGTGAAATCAGGCTCACCATGGCAAAAGGGAGAGGGGAACTAGAGTTTGGGAGTGATTTGCTATAAGCCTGTATTGTGTCCTTGGATCTGCTAGTGTAGCTTCACTGATGATAGCATGGGGATAAGAGGAAGTGTGCTAAATTAGCTTAATCAGTGACTTTCAATTCTTGGAGCTTTGGGGGAGGAATATGATTATCTTATTTTGGATTCTGTGGGTCCTAGACCAAAGCTTTTATTTTTTAATAACTTTTTATTGACAGAACCCATGCCAGGGTAATTTTTTACAACATTATCCCTTGCACTCACTTCTGTTCCGATTTTTCCTCTCCCTCCCTCCACCCCCTCCCCCAGATGGCAAGCAGTCCTTTACATGTTAAATAGGTTACAGTATATCCTAGATACAATATATGTGTGCAGAACCTAACAGTTCTCTTGTTGCACAGGGAGAATTGGATTCAGAAGGTATAAATAACCCAGGAAGAAAAACAAAAATGCAAATAGTTCACATTCATTTCCCAGTGTTCTTTCTTGGGTGTAGCTGCTTCTGTCCACCCTTGATCAATTAAAACTGAATTAGCTTTCTTTATCGAAGAGATCCACTTCCATCAGAATACATCCTCATACAGTATCACTGTTGAGATATATAATGATCTCCTGGTTCTGCTCATTTCACTTAGCATCAGTTCATGTAAGTCTCGCCAGTCCTCTCTGTATTCATCCTGCTAAAGCTTCTTAAACTATGGATCACAGCCATAATCATATGTAGAGAGTCAAAAAAAATTTTGGCAAAAGTAAAAGGTATCAATTATTCCACCAAGATTTAATTCTTTATGTAAAAATAAATAAGCAATCCATCTCCTTACAAATTTGCTTTCCTTTTTAATAAATGGCAAAATTATATATGCCAAGTAGTTGTTTTAAAATTTTTTTTATGATTTATTATCATAAATATTTGATTTATATATAAACCTTTATATTTTGGGCTGTCTAAAAATTTCTCAAGTGAAAAGGGGTCATGAGTTTAAGTTTAAGTTTAAGAAGCCCTGTCCTAGACGAGGGAAATAGTTGAAGTTGCTTTATCTTTGGTGCATTTTTTTTTATTTTGAAGAGGTTTGAAAGGTCGTAGGAATTTGAAAAATGTCTAGTCTTCCATCTTATTGCTGGAGTCAGTATCTAAATTCCCTCCTTGCCACCAAAATAGATGTGAATGAAGAATTTAAAGTCTTCTGGAAAGTTTTGAGATTGGTGTCAGTACTTGGGGGCAGAGAAGAACTTTACCAGTACACTGAATTAAGACCAGTTAAAATAAAAGTACACACATTAAAGAAAAATAAAGAATTAAGATACCATTCTAATAAATTCATATAAAGTACTAATATTAATTCATTGACTATGGTTTCTTTAAACATGATATAAATTCCCTACTTATATCTTTTTATCATGTCTATTTTTTTTTACTATGACTTTATTAGAAATCATGATCATTAATCCTGCTTTTTTTTTTACTTCCTCTAAAAGGCAAAAGATTCTGCTCCAACCTCTCATTTTATCTTATGTGAAGCTTTATGTTTTAAGTATGTTTCTCATTTATGTATGTATATATGTATGCATGTATATACATATTGGTGGATTCTGCTATTTTACCCACTCTTCCACTCTCTTCTGTTTTATAAATGATTTAGTCATTCATATTCACAATTATAATTATAAATTATATATTTTACTCCATCCTAACCTTTTGTATTTTTTCTTTTCTTTATAAGATAATTGTTAAAGAAAAAAATTACCTAATATTTATAATCTATAACTAAAACTTTCTGTTTCTACTTTACTGCCCGTCTTCTTCCATTAGCCTTGTCCTGATTATGGATTTTTATTCTTTCATATGTAACAAAGGCCTGGCACAGGTATAGCCCACTACAGTATTATACTCCATGTGAAAGAGGCTGTGGAGCCTATTTCCCAAGAAGTCATGATAGCATGTAATTCAAGTCACATACACACACACACACACACACACACACACACATACACATATGTATCTATATGCTAAACACGTAGCTAAACAGATGGTTAGCCTTTTCTGTTTGTAATATTACTGCAACTAGAGGTGCCTTCAAAAGACCTCAGCCAGAAAGAGACTTGGAATTCTCTCTTATTAGAATCCTTACAAAGTGATGTCAGTTGCCTAATTTAGCATGGTACTTAGCAAATTCTCTAGCTCACTAATGTATTTAAGTACCCATTGTAGTTCACACTTTTAGGAGATTCACAAGTCAGTATTCAGTATGAGATTCACGAGTCAGAAACCTACAATCCCACTGTCTTGGAGGAGGAGTCAACCTTTTACACCCAGCATAAAAAGAGCTTCAGTGAATCAGTCAGAGTCAGTTCAGAAGAAGCCCACTCTCAGGAGCAGAGCCAGATTCATCCATCCCATCTCACACTACCATGGTGGCAGGCTCTCCTCCTTCATTTCCCCACTGAGAGATAGGCCTCTAAGAAAGCTAACCAGGCCCAAGACTTGGAAGGAGAAAATAAACGTTTGGGTTTTATCAGCTGGCTGTATTTGGAGTGATTATTAGTCTGAACTGAAACTAAGGCTGCCTCCAGAAAACCTCCCCAAGAAACCTGCTCCCACAGAGAACCATCATGTATTATAAAAAAGAAGAGAACACCACACTCTCTAGCTTCTATCTTTTAAGGTTTCTTTGCTCTTGCCTTGATTCTCTCATTAAGGGTATCTGGTGAGAAACTATAAGGGAAAAGTCACTGGGCCTTCTCCTTCTGAGGACAATATGGCACACCATGAAAATGGTGTTTGATGCTTTATTTATGTTTGTTCTTTTATTTTAAGTGAAAATTAATATTTAGTTTATAATTTTGTGAATGTTGAAAAGTCAAGAAAGTGAGTTATCCTGGCAACAAAGAATCCAAGAGTTTAAATAATATGGGAATCAAGTTCAAAGGATAGATTTATAAATAGCTTAGCATCAGTATATTGAAGAGTGAGAAACAAGGTCCCTCTATTCTTGACAGAGCATGTATAGGTTGAGTTCCATCCTAGAGGATCCTAGCCTTCTATAGGGAAAATATAGTCAGGTTCCTTTTGTCTTTAATTTCCTGAATCCTGATAACAGTTATATAAATTTGATATTTGAATCACATCTAGAGCTTTCCAAAGGGCTTTCCACAACAAAGGGCTACCCCAAAGAGGAATAGAAAGGCATACAATGGATGTTTAATTTGGTATGAGGCAATTATTTATTACCTCTACATTACAATAAATACTAAAAATAATATCTGAAGTTTAAGCTACTACTTATTTTCCAAATAAGGAAATAGGATATGAGCTTATTCCAGATTTTACAAGTTGAAACATAGTTAAAGGTAAAAAATATTCAAAAATCAAACTTTAGGAAATAATATCACTAACTTTGTGCTGGTCAACTTTTCCCAGTAAAATCATAGCAGAATTAAGGAAGGAGTCCTTCCTCCTTTTTTTCCAAGTGTAATATTGACCTTGAAAGCAATAGTTTTGAGAGTTATTTTCTTCTGAGTATTCTAATTTGATTTAAAAGAACAAATTAATGATATACCCTTTCCCTATCCCTTCCCTAATTAATAAAAAGGAGGGAAACAAAGTGAGGAAATAATGAAGAGGCTGTAGTAAGTCCTGAAGACTAAATAAGTTATTTTTCACTGGAACATTTTAACTTACATCTTCCTCCCTGTAAAGGTACATAGCACACCCCAGAATCTTGGTGATTTTGATGAAGTTTCTACTTATATGGGACAATGGCTTTCCATCAAAGAGTGTCATAACACTCTATCAGAGAGTGTCATAACAAAGACCTATCTAATTGGTGTGGAGAGCTCTGCAAGAGCATATTAGCTGTAAGCTTATCATATCACCTCTTTCTAAGGAAAGGGAGAAAAATTTAAATACACAAAAAAGAGAGAGATAATTAAATCACATTCTTAGCAACCCACCACTATACTGTCAGATCATTGTGACAAGCTATGAAATTCAAGTCAAAATATTTAATTCAACAATTCCTCTGAGTGGAAGACACAATTTTAGGCACCCTGCAGTTAGGGTGCGGAACAAGAAAAGCATGTTTTCCCTTCCCATGCCTTATTACATATATGAAATCATTTCAAAAGTTAGTGTATAAAATAGAAATAGGGTCCTCACAGAGATTTAGATTTCTGCTTCTCCAAACCTACATTCTTGTTGCTAAATACTAAAAAACTTCATAGGATCTTTGTGCCCATAAATTATGTTAGAGACTATATAAAGGCAGCTGACCTTATTATACCAAAATATCAATTTAAAAAAAGATTCTGATATAGCTCATAAATACCATAAATTGATACAACTAACTCAAATCAATTCAATTCCTTTATCCAAGATAAACTTAAGAGTTTATCTTGGATAAAGGAATTGAATTGATAAACTTAAGAGTTTATATGTTGGGGTAGGGATGTGAATAAGGAAGGTTGGCCAAAGGAGTGAATTAGCCAGTTACTTTCTCTTCTCCCTCTCACTTTTTTGATGGCCTTAAGTTTTATAGGCATTATCTTTTCTTCATTGTGACTAGAGCTTTTAGTTTTCATGTTTGTATCCTTTTCCCTGAGCCCTTTCAGTGGCAGAAAGCTGAAGCTTACAGGTCCCTATCAGAATGTTCTAATTCTAATTTTTATCCTTTCTATTAAATTATCTAATTTTTGATCCTTTTTTAGCAGACTTGAGCTTAATTTTTTATTCAGACTGAAAATCCAAGTGTCAAGAAATGTTGTTTTCCATATTTTATTTGAAGAAGGGAAGAAGGGAAGGAAGGAAGGAAGGAAAGGAGAGAGGGAGGGAGGGAGGAAGGATTTGGAGTCAAACTATGTGAATTCAAATCTCCAAACTCATTCTACAAGTTTTATAGTACATACACAGCAATAACAACAATTAGAACAACAACAAACACTTATTCAATTTGTTCAAGATTTGAATGAAGTTAATATGACATATCCTAAAGTAACATGATGATTTTTCCTATGAGATCAACTTTTCCAGCAATTACAAGTAATTATGTAACTATTAGTATTCTCTGCTGAATAGTTATCTGACCCTTTTTAGTGATGATGACCAAGATGTTTGCAGTTCTATGTTTATTCCACTGTTTCTATAATCTACACAATGCCAGAATGTGTTGGAGGAAAATGAGAGGTTCTTTTGATTCTCAAAGAGTAATCTCTGCCTATTGGCTCTGCCATTTTTGAGGCTAACAATCCTCTATTAATTTCTAAAGTTGTTGTCTGTGTGAATTTATTCAATTACATTCTTGGCTTATCCCCAGTGCACTGGAAACATCATCTCCTATTTGTGTTTCAATATGGCAATCTTTTGAGCATGGCATGATATAATTAAACTCGCAAATATGTATACACACTATGTAAAAATCAAGAAAAAAACTAAGCTAAATATAATATACATTATTATGCAAATTAGATGCTCATATGGTCAGTCCTAGATCTACATAGCCCTTAACCTGGCATATTTCAAAACCAAGAGATCCCAGTCATATGTCAGTTGCTTACACTTAATTATATCTAGCAGGAACTAAAAGCATTCTCTTCTTCCATACTCTGTATTAAATGTTGTCCATTTGGTTTATCAATCATGGCCTCCTGAAGAAGTCTGGTCAGTGGTGGGATAAAGAACTTGGAAGCTAAAAAAGTTTCCGTTCATGGGGTTCTCCCAAAAATTATTATATCTTCTTCTCTCACCCTCTCAGCTGAAAACCTTGCCTCATATTTTACAGAGGGAAAAATTGAAGTTATTTGCCATTAGTTCCCATATCTCCCCTATTCCATATCTCCTATCCTTTAAAAAGTCCTGTCATTATCTCATTCTTCACGTCTGCCATTCCATCTCCTCCAACAAGTTGCCCCCTCTGTCATCCTCACTCTAATGCTTATTTTCTTTTTTTAGAGAAATTACCTTCCACCTTTATTTTTTGTTTTTAATTTATTTATTGAATTAAATACAAAATTTTTCTTTTTTTAAATAACTTTTTATTGACAGAACCCATGCCAGGGTAACTTTTTACAGCATTATCCCTTGCACTCACTTCTATTCCGATTTTTCCCTTCCCTCCCTCCACCCCCTCCCCCAGATGGCAAGCAGTTCTTTACATGTTAAATAGGTTGCAGTATATTCTAAATACAATATATGTGTGCAGAACCGAACAGTTCTCTTTTTGCACAGGGAGAATTGGATTCAGAAAGTATAAATAACCCGGGAAGAAGAACAAAAATGCAAGCAGTTTATATTCATTTCCCAGTGTTCTTTCTTTGGGTGTTGCTGCTTCTGTCCATCCTTGATCAATTGAAACTGAATTAGCTCTCTTTATCGAAGAGATCCACTTCCATCAGAATACATCCTCAAACAGTATCGTTGTTGAGGTATATAATGATCTCCTGGTTCTGCTCATTTCACTTAGCATCAGTTCATGTAAGTCTCACCAGTCCTCTCTGTATTCATCCTGCTAGTTAAATGCTAAATTTTAAAAAAAAAAGGAAGAAAAGGAAAATGGAAAAAAAATACAAAACAACATTGTCATGTGCCCAATAGAACATCAGGAAGGATTCAAAATACATAACAATACATTTTCATTTCAAGAAAGCATATATAATAGAAGAAATTATTTTCATGAGTGTCCATTTTTGTTTCCTTGTAGGTTATTCTTTTGTTCACTGCTGCACATTTTTAAAACTTTATTCTTTTTTTCCCTTTTATCTAACCCCCCATCTTTCATAAGCAGGCTACCATTAAGCATAGATACTTTTAATTATACAGATAAATAAATAGAGCACAGATACTTTTAATTATACAGATAAATAAATAGATAGAAAGACAGATATATTATAGAGAGCTTTATACATATACAGATATATATCCATATATATTGACACTCACTCACAGAACCACATGTATACACACACACATACACATACATAGAGCTACATGCCTCCATACCTACCCATACTCAAATATACCACACACACACACACACACAAGCATTTATCCATATGTAACATGAATCTAAAGCATTATTAATTTGGCTGATATATAGATCTTTCTTGATTGAATCTTTAAATTTGACTTTGTCTAAGGTCAAGGATTACTTATGTTATCTTTTTTTCTAATAAATTTTACTCCTAATCCTAGTTGTAATGTTTGTGAATATCTCGTTTCCTATTCCTGTTAACTCTTCTACTTTAATTCTGCTCCTTAACATGCCTTGCTATTACTTAATCTTTCCCATTTCATGAATCCATCCCTTTTCTTCTTCAACCCTTTCCTTCCATGTTTATCCCTTATCTATTACATCCCTCCCACCTTATTTCTTTATAGATATACCCTTCCTGGTATATATATATATATATATATATATATATATATATATATATATATATATATATGTATAGTGTTGCCTATTTAACCCATTCCCACTGTGAGTAGGTTTTCAAAACTATGAACCCTCATCTCCTCTCTAATGCCTCTCTATCGATCCTTCCTCTGCACCTCATTTATATAAGATAAATACTATGTTTACCTTTTCCTTCATAGCTTTGCTTTATAAAATCAGATCATACTCAACTCTGCCCCAACCTTTGTTTTGATCTATTTAATTACTGATGTCAATCTTAAACATATGGTATGCATCTCCATGAAAAAAAAAAAAAAACAATTTGTCCACGTTAAGTAACTTGAAATTAATATTGGATATTGGTCTTATATGCTAAATTTCCTATCAAATTTGGTTGAGAGAAAAGTCCTGAAAATCTGAAAATTTGTTGAATGTCCATTTTTTTCATTCAATATTATGGATAATTTTGTTGGGATATGATATTTTTGGCTATAGGCCTAGTTCATTTGATTGTCATTATAAATTCCAGGACCTGCAATCTTTTATTGTGGCTGCTACTAAGTCCTCTAAAATTCCGATTGTAGATAGCTCCAGCACATTTAAATTGTTTTTTTTTTTCCTGTTTCTTGTAAAATTCCACCTTTGATCTGGGGTTTCAAAATTTGGCAATAATATTCCTATGTGTTTTTCAAAAAAGATCTCTGAGGTGGGGATAAGTGAATTTTTTCTATTTCTACTTTTTTCTTTTGTTCTATCACTTCAGGACAATTTTTATGGATTTTTTCTGGTCACAGCATTCAAGTAGTTCAATTATTCTTATATTTTTCTCTTCTTGATCTGTTCTTCAAATTTGTTTTTTTATGTTTCACATTCTGCTCTTTTTAAAATTCTTTCTATTTTGTTTTGTTATGTCTTGGTCTCTTATGGCTTCACTGCCTTCCATTTGCCCAATTCTAATTTGCAAAGAATCATTTTCTTCTTTAAGACTCTATATCTACTTTTCCAGTTGGTTAGCTTTTTTTCATAATTCTTCATGTTTTGCTTGGGTGGTTTTTATTATTTTTCTCTCAATTTTTCTCATTTTATTTTTAAGGATTTTTAAAGTTCTATAAATTCTCTTTGGGCAGAGTCATCTAACTTTACTCTTGGGAGGGGGAAGGACAAGAAACATTTTTACTTCAGTGTTTTCTTCTGAAGATGAACCCTAGTCTTCCCTATTCCCATTATAAGTTTTTATGGCTGGGTTCTTTTTTGCTTGTTCATTTTTTTAAATAAAAAGTATTAGTGTAAGCACCTTTAATTGTGGGGTAGGAAGTTAACAAGTCTAGTTTCCTTAAGCTCTCCCTCTGACTTGGAACCCCCCCCAAAAAAGTTCCACCCTCCTGCAAATGTCCACAGCCCTGCTCCACTGATTCTGCACTCATTGGGTGTGTTGGTTTCTTCTCACCCAGGGCCACTTTGCACAGCTGGGTCTAGCATTCCAAATTAGCAGAGGTTCCCTCAGTTTTCCAAGACTCAGACCTCTGACTCTGCACTCTCTTCAGAAAGTGAAAATTTCTGGCTGTTTTTAAAGACCTAGCCTGGAGGAATTTATACTTCACATTTTTTAAACTCTTGCCTGGATCTTTCTTTGAGTCTTCTTGGGTTGTCCCAGGAGGACCTATGTTCTGTTCCAACTCTTATTTGTGTCTCACCAGTCTTTGTTCAGCCTAAGATGCAAATTTGTTCTGTTTCTAAGGGGAAATCTGGAGGGCTTGAAATTTAATGACCTACTCTGCCATCTTTGGGAATCCTCTCTTCTCATCACTTATTTTCAATCTTTACCTTTCTTCGAGCTCATTTCTTATTGCCTACAAATATGCCCATATATCCCCCATCCTGAAGAAACTGTCACTTGATCCTTCCATTTCCAATATCATTGTTTCTCTTCTGCCCTTTCTAGCAAAACTTCTTAAAAAGATGATATATTATAGGTACCTCACTTTCTCTATCTTCTCTCACAATCTAACACTCTGACATTTCATTGAAACTGCTCTCTTAGCTTTAATTGATCAAAGATGGACAAAAGCAGCTACACCCAAAGAAAGAACACTGGAAAATGAATATAAACTGCTTGCATTTTTATTTTTCTTCCTGGGTTATTTATACCTTCTGAATTCAATTCTCTCCCTATGTAACAAGAAAACTGTTCGGTTCTGCACACATATATTGTATCTAGGATATACTGTAACCTATTCAACATGTAAAGGACTGCTTGCCACTTAGGGGAGAGGGTGGAGGGAGGGAGGGGAAAAATCGGAACAGAAGTGAATGCAAGGGATAATGCTGTAAAAAATTACCCTGGCATGGGTTCTATCAATAAAAAGTTATTTAAAAAAAAGAAAGAAAGAAACTGCTCTCTTAGCAGTGATATCTTCGTTGCCACTGATCTCTCTGTTGATTGACGATGGCAATCATCTTTTCCTTGATACACTTTGCTCCCTAGGTTTTGGGAATATACCTTTCTTTTTTTTTTAAGTAAAGGTTTTTATTTTCAAAACACATGCATAGATAATTTTCAACATTCATCTTTGCAAAATCTTATGCTTCAAATTTATTTTCCTTCCCTTCCCCCATCCCATCCTCTAGACGGCAAGAAATCCAATATATGTTAAATATGTGCAATTCTTCTATACATATTTCTACCATTATCATGCTGCACAAGATCAAAAAGGGAAAAAATGAAAAGGAAAACAAAATGTAAGCAATCAAAAACAAAAATAGTGAAAAAGCTATGTTGTGATCCACACTCAGTTCCCACAGTCCTCTCTGGTGCAGATGGCTCTCTTCATTACAAGTCCATTGGAACTGTTCCAAATCATCTCACTGTTGAAAAGAGCCATGGCTATCAGAATTGATCATCATATAAATTTGCTGTTAGCATGGGTTTGTTCACTTCATTTAGCATCTGTTCATGTGAGTCTCTCCAGATCTCTCTGAAGTCATTCTGCTGATAATTCCTTATAGAAAAATAATATTCCATAACATTCATATACCATAACTTATTCTCCAACTGATGGGCATCCACTAAGTATCCAATTTCTTACCAGTACAAAAAGGGCTGCCACCAACATTTTTGCACATGTGAATTCATTTCCCTCCTTTATGATCTCTTTGGAATACAAGCCCAGTAGAAACATTGCTGGATCAAATTTGGGCTATGCACAATTTGATAGTGCTGTGAGTATAGTTCTAAATTGCTCTCCAGAATGGTTGAATCAGCTCACAACTCCACCAACAATGTATTAGTGTTCTGTCTTTCCCACATTCCCTTCAACATTTATCTTTTATCTTTTCCTGTCATCTTAGCCAATTTGGGAGGTGGATAGTGGTATCTCAGAGTTGTCTTAATTTGCATTTTTCTGATCAATAGTGATGTAGAGTACCTTTTCATATGGCTAGAAATGGTTTTGATTTCTTCTCCTGAAAATTGTTCATATATTTTGACCATTTATCAATTGGAGAATGGCTTGAATTATTATAAATCTGAGTCAATTCTCTATATATTTTAGAAGTGAGGCCTTTATCAGAATCCTTGAATGTAAAATTTTTTCTCAGTTTATTGTTTCACTTCTAATCTGTCTGCATTGGTTTTGTTTGTACAAAATTTGGTTTTTGTTTGTATGAAAACTTTTTAACTTAATTATCTATTCTGTATTCAATAATGTACTCTAGTTCTTCTTTGGCCACAAATTCTTTCCTTATCCATAGGTAAACTATCCTTTGTCCCTCTAATTTGCTTATAATATCATTCTTTATGTTTAAATCATGAACCCATTTGGACTTTATCTTGGTGTAGAGTGTTAGGTGTGTGTCAATGTCTAGTTTCTGCCATACTAATTTCCAGTTTTCCCAGCAGTGTTTGTCAAATAGGGAGTTCTTATCACAAAAGCTGGGGTGTTTGGGTTTGTTAAACACTAAATTACTATAGTCATTGATCATTTTGTCCTGTGAACCTAACCTATTCCACTTATCAACTAGTCTATTTCTTAGCCAGTACCAAATGGTTTTGATGACTGTTGCTTTATAATATTGTTTTAGGTCTGGCATAACTAGGCCAACTTTATTTGCATATTTTCATTGATTCCCTAGACATTCCTAACTTTTTGTTCTTCCAGATGAACTTTGTTATTATTTTTTCTAGCTCTGTAAAATAATTTCTTGGGAGTCTGATAGACATGGCACTGAATAAGTAGATTAATTTAGGCAGTATATCATTTTTATTATATTATCTTAGCCTAAATATTATATTTAAGTAGTATATCATTTTATTATTTTATCATGAGCACTTGATATTTTCCAGTTGATTAGATCTGAATTTATTTGTGTTAAAAGTGTTTGTAAACGTGGTCATATACTCCCTGACTTTGCCTTGACAGGTAGACTCCCACATATATTATGTTATCTATAGTTGCTTTAAATGGAATTTCTCTTGGTATCTCTTGCTCCTGGACTTGGTTGGTAATACACAAAAATTCTAATGATTTATAAGGATTTATTTTGTATCCTACAACTTTGCTAAAGTCATGAAATTGTTTCTTATAGTTTTTTAATTGATTCTCTAGGATTCTCTAAGTATACCATGGTCTCCTCATTATATTCCTTTAATCTCTTTTTCTTCTCTTACTGCCAAAGTTACATTTCTAATACAATATTGCATAGCAATGGTGAAGCAGGCAACCTTGTTTCACCCCTAATCTTTCACCCCTAATACTGGGAATGGTTCTAGTCTATTCTCATTACATATGATGCTTGCTGGTGGTTTTAAATAGATGCTGCTGATCATTTTAAGGAAAACTCTGCTATCTGCTTCCATTTTTGGAGAGAGTTCATCCCATTCACAAAATAACTAATTGTATTTTCCATCATCTTGTTTTCCCCAAGTTATACTTTTCTCTTTCCTTTCTCCCTTTTCCTCTTCTCCAGTATTTTCTGGCTGACTATCATCTCCCTCAAACAGTCTTCTCATTTTATTTCTTTTGATTCTATTTTCCTCTTCTTCCAGGAGAATCACATTTCCTCCTCTAGTTTCTTTTTTATATCATGATAATAAGATCAAATTATACTTGCACTCTCTAGATATACCCATAACAGTGATATAGATCATGAGTTAAATATATATAGATCATAAGTAAGTTTTTTAACTTTTAAAAAAAAAGTTATTTTTTTTCTTTCCTTCTTACCTTTTTATGCTTTTCTTGAATTCTTTATTTGAAGATCAAACTTTCTTTTTAGCTCTGGTCTTTTCATCAGAAATAAATGAAATTCACTTGTTATTGAATGACTTTTTCCCTGAAAGATAATGCTTAATTTTGCTGAATAGCTAATTTTAAATGAGATGTTTTGTTCATTGAATTTTTTTATTTCTATTTTTCAATTAATTGGTTTTTTCTTCAAATCTATTTTGTAAGGAGTTATATGATTTTTCTATTTCACTAAATCTAGTTTAAGGAGTTTTCTTTAAATAAAGTCTATTTCCTTTTCCAAACTCTCTTGCCAGTTTCTCATTTCCTTTCCCCATTTTTCTTCTAAATTCAAAGATCCTTTTTCAATTCTTCCCACTCATATCACTCTAGGATTTCAACTGGAAATAATTTGCCTTTAGTATCCTCAGGGTTTAAGTTCTGTTCTCTGTCTCCATAAAAGCTAAGATCAGAATTCTTTTTCCTTTTTTGCTCATTTTTTTAAAGGTAGAGGTCTGCTTTAAGGGCAAAGGGAAGATTGCCCCAAACTTCTCTACAGGTAACAGCTGCTTTATACTGCCCTGAGTCAGTGCTAATGACTTCCTTCTGGAGCTGGTCAGCTCCCACATTATTCTGGAGTTCAGATACTCACTATTTGTCTCTTGTATCTGTGGTGGATGTCTCACAGCCTATTTCCTAACCATGGCAGAGTAGCCAGTACTTTTGGCTAAGTATTTTGGTTAAAGTCCTCTTGGCACATTCCTCACCTCACAGATGCCACACTGTCCTAGGTCCTTGCATTGGGTTTGTGTCCAGCCACCTCCCTTCCCTCCCATACCTGATTGAAACAGACCTTTTCTGAAGTTCTTTCAAAATATCTTTTTTTAAATAACTTTTTATTGATAGAACCCATGCCAGGGTAATTTTTTACAGCATTATCCCTTGTACTCACTTCTGTTCCGATTTTTTCCCTCCTTCCCTCCACCCCCTCAAAATATCTTTTGCTGGAAATTTGTTACACTCCAATATTTATGGGTTCTGTCACTCCAAAACCAGTTTAAGATTGATCTGAGGGACACCAGGAACAATTCAGAAAAAATCTGTCCATTCTCTGCCTACATATCTGATTGCTCCTTCTTTGTGGGAGTTCAAGTGTTGGGTTCTTGTTCTTCCTTAAAATATTATAAAAGTTCTCTCTGGGTACCTTCCCTGGAATCAGGATTTTGTTGGTCCCTGTTTGGGCGCCAAAATGTTGGAGTTCAAAAGTGGGATCCCTGTTCGGGCGCCAAAAATGTGGTGAGCTTTTTCTTCTTAAAACGCAGCCAGGTGATAAAAGTTCAGATCTTTTATTATTTCCAGTATAGCCCGGTTAGCTTAGAGGCCTATCTCTCTGCTTGGTTCCAAGAGCTCCCTCTGAATGTCGCCAAATCCAAAGGTTTTGTCCTTCAACCTCTGCCTCTGCTTTCTTCAGCCTCCAACCAACACAGAGATGGAATGAATCTCTTTTCTCCTTCACTTGGGGCTCGGCTAGCTTTCTGGTGAGTCTTTCAGACCAGCTTGGTCTCAGTGGGGGGCGTGCAGGAGACCAGCCACCAACTCCTCTCCAATGCAGCTGAACTCTCTTCTGCGACCAGCCAGCCAAGTGGAATATATATTCTCTCTTGCCTTGCCTCGGAGAGAGGGCTTCTGGCGTAACTCCGCTGAAATCTGACCGAGAGCCTTTGTCTGTTTCTTTTATCCAAGAGGGAGGAATTGTGGGATATGAGAGAGAGGGGTTATGGGTTTTCTCCCATAGTGCTCTCTGGCCCAAAGAGCTTCAAGGGAGGTGTGAACTCATAAAGGTACAAAGTTTACTTTGTGAAGCTGGCATACTTGTGAACTCCAATGAGTAAAGGTGTAAACACAAGCCTTGTATTAATTAGTCCTACTTAGTACCTTGTTTCAGGTTCTGCCCAAAACATTTTCTTGTAAGATTAGATCAACTCTAATTAGTTAGCAGTTTGTAAGGATTCCAACACTTCTTAGTCTCCTTGAGTACATGCTCATCTAGATAAAACCTTCTAACATAATAGTCCTTTAGAGTTCTATCTTAGGCTAAGCTCCCTTCTCCCTTTACACTTCATTTAATAATCTCATCAACCTTTATACATTTAATTTTCATCTTTATGCTGATAGTTCTCAAAGCTACTTATCTGTTATGGGCCAGAACTCTGTATTTAAAACAAGGATTCTTACAAGATGTTAAGTCAATGGAATTGATAAATACAATAGTTATCTAGTTTAGCATGATGATTAATAGTTCTCTAAGTTCAGTATGATTGATTTAATCTTACAACAAATAATGATTTCCTAGTGATATAATGATTGGCTTATACTCAGTATAGAGCATATAAGCAGGGGCTAAGAGCCAGATTCATTCAGAGCCAGAGAAGACAAGAGGACTGGAGGCTGGAGCTCAAGCTTTCAGAGCTAAGGAGAGAGATTCACTCCATCTCACACCACCGTGATGGCAGGCCTGTCTTACTTAGCTTCTCCACTAAAACCAAGACTCCAGAAAATCTCTAAGAAAGCTAGCCCAGGCCCCAGTCAAGGAAACTAGATTATGAATGAGATAATAAAGGATTTGGACTTAAACACCTAACTATTCTTGTAGTGATTACTCAATTGACACGAAGGCTGCTCCAGAGAGCTCCAGAAAACCAACCCAGAACACTATACTTATCCTTCCCTAATCTCCCTGCTGACCTCCAAGTGTGCATTTTCAATGGCTCTTCAGACATCTCAAAATAGATGTTCAGGAGACAGTTTAAACTAAATGACCTGTAAATAAACACAAGTCATTATCCTTCCCCCAAAAAAACCTTCTGCATTCTGACTTTCCATATTGATATTGGGAGAAATACTCTCCTTTCAATCTTGGGCTTGAAACCTAGGAATTAACCTTAACTCTTAATATCCCCTATTCAATTGGTTGCCAAGACCATCAATTTCATCTCTGCAACATTTTTGAATTAGAGTCCTTTCTTTCTCCTCTAATGTTTCCACCACTCTGGTGAAGAATCTCATTGGTTCACACTTAGACTAACAAAATAGTGGGCTGGTGGATTGGACTGCCTCAAGTTTTTCCCATAGGGAGGAATGGAAGGTGCTTGACTCCTACCAGGATTGCATTGTATATGTAATCATCATCTACATAAATTTTATATGTACAATAATTTCTCTTTTTCATATGTAAGGAAAATATTCATAAGAGTTATACTTACACAAATGAAATTATTATGATAAGTACTAATTTTTTCATGTTTCATTGCCTGAATAAAAATTATTTATCACGCTTAAAAAATAAAATAAAATAAAATAAAATAACCGTAGACAATGTAAAATATTTGGGATATACCAAGACCAACCCAGTAACTATGTGAACACAATAACAAAATACTTTTCACACAAATAAAGTCAAATCTAAATAATTGGGAAAGTATCTATTGTTTATAGGCAGGTCAAGCTAAAATAATAAAAATGATAATTTTACCTAAGTTAATTTACTTATTCTGTGCCAAACCAATCAAACTGCCAAAATTATTTTGGAGAGCTAGAAAAAAATAACAAAATTCATCTGGAAGAACAAAAGATCAAAAACATCAAAAGAAGTAATGAAAAAAATGCAAAGCCTAGCCATGCCAGATCTAAAACTATATTATAAAGTGACAAACATCAAAACTAATTGTTACTGGTTAAGAAATAGAGGATAAATCAATGAAATAGTTTAAGTATACAAGGTACAATAATCAATGATTTTTAGTTAAATTAATGACTCCAGGTTCTAGGATAAGAATACATTATTTGACTAAAATTTCTGGAAAAACTTGGAAAAGAGTAAACAGAAACTGGGCATTGACCAACATCTTACACCATTACCAAGATAAGGTCAAAATGGGCACATGATTTAAACATAAAGGGTAATACCATAAGCAAATTAGGAAAACAACGAATAGTTTATCTGTCAGATTTATGAAAAAGAGAGAAATTGCTGGTAAAAAAAAAAAACCCTAAATAACAGTATGAAAGGTAATAAATTTGATTACATTAAGTTATAAAGATTTTACACAAATAAAGCAATGCAATCATGATTAGAAGGGAAGCAGAAAATCAGGTAACAATCTTTATAGCAAGTGTTTATTATAAAGGCTTCATTTCCTAAAATATATAGTAGAGAATTTATTCCAATTTATAAGACTACAGGTCATTCCCCAATTAATAAAAGGTCAAAGAATATGAACAGGCAGTTTTCAGATGAAGAAATTAAAGTCATATATAGTTATATTATAAAATGCTCTAAATCACTATTGATTCGAGAAATGCAAATTAAAACAATTCTGAGGTACCACAACATACCTCTCAGAATGGCTAATATGACCAAAAAAATGAAAATGACAACATATTGGAGGGGATGTGGGAAAAACTAATATATTGTTGCTGGAATTGTGAAATGATCCAAACCATTCTAGAGAGCAATTTGGAACTATGCCCAAAAGGATCTAAAACTATATATACCCTTTGGTTCAGCATTACCATTGTTAGGTCTATATCCTAAAGAGATGAGAGGGCAAGAAAAAGAAACACCTATATGTACAAAAGTATTATAGTTATCTTTCTTATGATAGTTAAGAATTGGAAATTGAAGGGATGGATCATGAGGGGAATGGATGAACAAGTCGTGGCATAAAATAAGAAATAACAAGCAGGATGGCTTTAGAAAAACTTGGAAAAACTTACATCAACTGTTACAAGTGAAGTGAGTAGAACCAAGTGAAAATTGTACATAGTAACAGCAATATTGGTACATTGAAGAACTGTTAATGATTTGGTTATTCTCAACACTACAAAGATTCAAGAAAATGTCTTTAGACTTAACATGAAAAATGCTACCTGGCTCTAGAGAAAGAAATGATGTTGTTTGAATATAGGCTGAAGCATTATTATTTGAGAGGGGTGAGTAAAATAAGAAATAAGAAAGTAAGGGAAAAAGATAAGGTAACAGGGAAAGGATAAAAAGGGAAATTAAAAAGGGAAATAGTGAGTAAAAATAAGATAGAGGGAAATTCACAAGTAGTAATTAGAATTTTATCAAATTTATAAGAATATATGTCAAACCCCAATTGATAAAGTAAAAGTATATGATAGGAAGTTTTCCAATGAAGAAATCAAATAATTTATACTCAAAAAGTGCTCTAAGTTATTTTTGATTAGACAAATGCAGATTAAAACAATTTTAAGGTATCATCTGAAACCTACTAAATTGGCTAAAATTATAGAAGTGGAAAATGATTAAAGTTGGAGAGGATGTGGAAAAACTGAGACTACTTTAACAAGCATTTTCATAACATAGTACAACTGTACATGAAACAAAAATTCTATCATGCACAACTTGCAAATATACAATAAGATTATCATGTAATCCTTCCCCCCAACTTCATCTCCAAAATAGGTATCGTTCAATAAATAGATGAAATTATATGTAAAATTATTCAGTACATACTTCTACTTATCAGTTCTTTCTCTGGATGGAGATAGATACTATGTTATGAAAATAGTTATTGTATCCCATAAATTAAAAATAATTCTAAATGACTAATATGGAAATATTTTACATGATTGCATATGTGTATCCTATATCAGATTGCTTAACCATTGCAAAAATGGGGAAGTGGCAGGAAGGAGGGGTAGAATTTGGAACTGAAAACTTTTTTTTTAAATGAATGCTAAAATTATTTTATATGTAATTGGGAGAGAATAAAATATTATTTAGAAAAAAGTTCTTTGGCCCAGAATAACAACCTCTGATATAAATAACCAAACATTATTCTCTGAATAATTATGTTCATAATTTCTAACAACATAATGATATTACATT
Organism: Antechinus flavipes; assembly: GCF_016432865.1. Lineage (NCBI taxonomy): Eukaryota > Metazoa > Chordata > Mammalia > Dasyuromorphia > Dasyuridae > Antechinus > Antechinus flavipes. Next base: position 346,024,055 of record NC_067399.1, on the reverse strand, counting down.
TGATTTATGTGGCTGACTTATTTAACCATTTCCCATTCTATGGAACTCTACTTTTTTCCAGTTCTATGCTACTACCAAAAAGGCTGCCAAAAATATTTTGATATGTATAAAGCCTTTTTTTTTGTCATTGATCTTCTTGGGATGTATTTCTAACAGTATAACATCTGTTTCTAAGATCTGGATTTTTAGTCACTTTAGTTGAATAAATCCAAATTGATTTTTGCTGTAAATATTCTGAGGTTTATCTGATAGAACATTATTTGAGAACATAGAACAAAAATATTCCTGAAAGTTCTTACTACTGAGAAATTATTTTAACAACCTATCTTCTTGAAGTACCTATTAACAGCTTATAATTTTTCCCTTTGGGAAATCAAACATTAAAAATTTTTTAAATTAGCTTTATTGATAATGAAGAAATGTTGAAATGATGTTTCCTGTAGAATCAGGATTGAAGTAATATTTTCTTCTAAGCAATTTAGACATATTAACTGGAAATAGTAACTATAGGAATAATGCAAGGAAAATACATTAAGGAAATGGCAAAGAGGAAGTAAAAATATTTCCAGTTACAAATAATATAATTTCTTACTCAGAAAACTCTAGAGAATAAATAACAACTCAAAATAATAAATAAGTTCAGCAAAGTAATATACACAATAATTCTCCAAAAAACCAGGAATATTTCTAATTAACTAATTCCTAATTAATTACTGATTACTAATCAAACACATGGGAACAGTAGGTTAAAAATAATATATAAAACAATAGCAAAATGTTTTAAATATATATAAATTAGCATATAAACACAAAGACAGAAATTGTGTAAATTCACCTCTTTAGGATAAATCTGAGAAGAATATTGGTTTCCTAATATTATTGTATTTTTATTTCAATTTTCTTAAATTTAACAACATAAATGTTATGCTACTTGATGCATATATAATTTAAAAATACTATTTTACATTGTCAAAAAAACCAAAAAAGTATGTAATTTTTATAAAAATAGAGATTTAAATAATTAGAGGCATTCATTGCTCATGGCTAGACCATAGTAAAAATGACAATACCAATCTGTTTCAGTCTATTTTCAAAAGTTTTAGGAACTTGGAGTCACTCATAGATGAGATGAGGCAGACCAAAAGTTATAAAAGGTATTTGTCCTGAGCGCATTTTAATGCACAAAAAAGAAATTTTGAGTCACTTGAGACATTCAGGGATATGGGAAGTAGAAAAAAGAGCAATCTGGCAGAAAAGAGGGAAGAGGATTGATAATCCCATTAGTGGTTATACCTTGTGCTTGATACATTCAGGCCATTGAATTTTTATTAAAAGTAGATCAAGATCATTTGTCCTTCACACAGAAGCTGTTTGACATCCTAGGAAACTATGATAGCTTCTCTCCTATAATTAATTCATAACAGGGATTGGGTTATGAGTAGCTTTTGATGCTATTCTAGATTTAGAAAATTATAATGGAATATAATGAAAGTACATTAGAGTAACAAATTCTCAGCAGAAGATATTTTGGAAGAACTTCAAAAAAGATTTGTTTCAATCAAACAAGGAGGAAGGAAATCCACCAAGTGCAGGCACAGTGCAGGGATCCAAGGAATTGTGGCATTCAGGTTCTGGGGAATCTATTGGAAAGCTCTTAGCCAAAATACAGCAACATTGGCTACTCTCTTCTGGTTAAAAGTCAGCAAGATGAGTTGTAACACACCTAACACAAATACAAAAGGTAAATAGTAAACCTCTGAACCTCAGAATAATACAGGACTTGACCACACCCACCTAGCTCCAGAAGGAAAATCAGCATCAATCCAGGACAGTGTAAACCTGCTGTCACCTGTAGAGAAACTTGGAACAGTCTCCTCTTTGTCTTAAGAGCAGACCTCAACCTTTAAAAAGAAAAAAGAGCAAAAAAAAAAAAAAAAAGCAAGAACTCTGGCCTTAGATAACTTTTATGGAGATAGGTAACAGAGCTCAAACTCTGAGGATACAAAAGGCAAATTGTCTCCAGATGAAGCCCCAAAGGGTTATATGAGTTTTCCCCCATCACACAAGGCTCTCTTGGAAGAATTCAAGAAGGAACTTTAAAAAGAGTTAGAAGAAAAATGGGGGAAGTAAATGAGAACTTGTCAAAAGGGTTTAGAAAAGGAAAATTATTTGAAGAAAAGTCCTTAAAAACAGATTTAACAAAATGAAAAAAATCATATAACTCCTTACAAAATAGATTTGAAAAAAGAAACCAATTTGTTGAAAAACAAAATTTGTGAAATGAAAAAAAATTTAGGTAAGCAAAACACCTCATTTAAAAGCTCAATTGGTTAAAGGCAAAAGAAACTTTAAAAAGCTAACTGAAGAAAATAATTCACTCAGAATTAGAATTGAACAAATAGAAATGAATGCCTCAAAAAGACATCAAGAATCAATCAAACAAAAATCAAAAAAATGTAAAAAGAAAAAAATAGAAGAAAATGTAAAATACCTCATTGGAAAAACAACTGACCTAAAAAATAGATTGAGGAGCTGCAATCTAAGAATGATTGGACTACCTGAAAAACATGATAAAAAAGAATCTAAATATCAATTTCAGGAAATCACCAAGGAAAACTGCCCTGATGTCCTAGAACCAGAGAGTAAAATAGCCATTGAAAGAATTTGCCAGTCATCTACCCAAAGAGGCCCCAAAATGAAAACTCCAAGGAACATCATAGCTAAAATTCAAAATGATCAGATCAAGGAGAAAATACTGCAAGCAGCTAAAAATAAGCAATTCAAATATCCAGGAGCCACAATCAGGATTATCCAGGACCTAGCAGCTTCCACTTTAAAGGAACAAAGGGCCTGGAATCTGATATTTTGAAAGGAAAATGAAAAATCAGCTATCTAGCAAAATTAATTATTATCTTTCAGGGGAAAAGATGGCTATTAAATGAAATTGATGACTTTCATTTATTTCTGAAGAAAAGACCAGAACTGAAAAGAAAGTTTGATCTTCAAAAACAGAATTCAAGAGAAGCATAAAAAAATAAAAAGGAAAGAAAATAATAACTTTTGTTTAAAACTTAAAAAGTTTACATCCCTATATAGGAAGATAACATGTTTAATTCTTGAGATCTGTATCTCTGTTATGGGTATATTTAGAAGGTGCAGATATAATTTGATTTCATTGTAATGATATAAAAGAGAAACTGGAGGAAGAAAGGTGATTGTACTGGAAGAGAAGAAAAATAGAGTTTAAATGGGATAAATTACATCTCATGAAGAGGCAACAAGGACCTATTACAATGAAGGGAAAGAAGGAAGAGGGCTAAGCATTATGTGAATTTTACTCTCATCAGATTTAGCTTGAAAAGACAATATCAGACATATTTAACTTCACAGAAAAACGTGTCTCATCTCATAGGGGAGGGAAAGAGGAAAGGAAAGGGGGAGACTAATAAAAGAGAGAACAGATGTTAAAGGGCAAAATTATAAGAAAGGGGAAAGAGCTGTAAAAAGGGAGAGAAAAGGTGATCAGTGATAAAATATTGGGAAGGAAGGAAAGGGGGAAAGAAAACAGGAAAATATAACTTGAGCAAAGATGATGAGAAATACAGAGTTAGTAATTTTAACTGTGAATGGGAATGGGATGAACTCTCCCATAAAATGGAAGCAGATAGCAGACTGAATTAGAAGTCAGAATCCTACAATATGTTGTTTACAAGAAACACATTTAAAGCAGAGTGATACATTCAGAGTAAAAATAAAAAGCTGGAGCAGAATCTAAGCATACGTCAGCTGAAGTAAAAAAAAAAAAAAAAAAAAAAAAAAAAAAAAGCAAGGCTACCAATCCTGATCTCAGATTAAGCAAAAGCAAAAATAAATCTAATTTTAAAAGATAAGGAAGGGAACTTCATCTTGATAAAGGGTATTGCATCTAACTTCCTAAAGGAGAAGTTAAGAGAGTTGCAAGAATTAGACAGCAAAATTATACTAGTGGGGGATCTCAACCTTGCTCTCTCAGAACAAGATAAAGCAAACCAGAAAATAATTAAGAAAGAAATTAAGGAGGTAAATAGAATTCTAGAAAAGTTAGGTATGATAGACCTTTGGAGAAAATTGAATGGAAATGGAAATGAATATACTTTTTTCTCAGCAGTACATGGGAATCTATAGAAAAATTGATCATGTATTGGGGCATAAGAACCTTAAAATCAAATGCAGAAAGACAGAAATCTTAAATGCATTTTTTTCAGATCATGATATAGTAAAAATTATATGCAATAAAAGTCCAGGGGAAAATAAATCAAAGATTAATTGGAAACTAAGTAATCAAATCCTAAAAAATGGTGGGTGAAACAACAAAACATAGACACAATCAATAACCATCCTACCTGGTTTAGGTATCAACACCACATCTGTATCATAAAAAAAATTTGGTAGGACTCCTTCTTTGCCTATTTTTATAAAAAAAAGTTTGCATAGAATTGAAATTAATTGTTCTTTTAATGTTTGGTAGAATTCACTTGTAAATCCATCTGGCCTTGTGACTTTTTCTTAGGGAGTTTAATTTCTTTTTCTAAAATGAGACTATTTAATTTATTTGCTCTTCTGATAATCTGGGCAATCTATATTTTTGTAGGTGTTCCTCCATTTCACTTAGGTTATCAAATTTATTGGCATAAAATTGGGCAAAATAACTCCTAATTATTGCTCTAATTTCCTCTTCATTCATGGGTTCTGATAAAGACCTCATTTCTAAAATATATAGAGAATTGACTCAAATTTATAGGAATTCAAGCCATTCTCCATTTGATAAATAGTCAAAGTATATGAACAGACAATTTTCAGATGAAGAAATTGAAATCATTTCTAGTCATATGAACAGGTGTTTTAAATCACTATTGATTAGAGAAATGCAAATTAAAACAACTCTAAGATACCAATTATCCACCTCTCAGATTGGCTAAGATTACAGGAAAAGATAATGATAAATATTGGAAGGGATATGGAAAAACTGGGACACTAATATGTTTTTGGCAGAGAGTGAATGATTCAACCATTCTGGAGAATAATTTGGAATTGTTTTCACAGGATTATCAAGCTGCGCCTTTGATCCAGCAATGTTTGTGCTGGGTTTGTATCCCAAAGAGATCATAAGGGAGGGAAATGGACCCACATGTGCAAAAATGTTGTGGCAGCCCTTTTTGTAGTGAAGAGAAACTGAAAACTAAGGGCATGCCCATCTATTGGAGAATGGCTGAATAAGTTATGGTATATGAAATGGAATGTTATTGTTCTACAAGAAACGATCAGCAGAATGATTTCAGAGAGACCTAGAGAGACTTAGATGAACTGATGGTAAATGAAGTGAACAGAACCTGAAGATCATTATACACAGCAATAGCAAGATTATACGATGTTCATTTCTGATAGACATGGCTTTTTAACAATGACATGATTAGGACCAGTTTCATTGGTCTTGTGATGAAGAGGACCATCTGTACCTAAATAGATGACTGTTGGAACTGAGTGTGGATCATAACATATTTTCACTTTTTTATTGTTGTTCTTTCTCATTTTTTCCTTTTTGATCTGATTTTTCTTGCACAGAATAATTGTGGAAATATGTGTAGAAGAATTGCACATTTAACATACATTGGATTACTTACCATCTAGGGGAGAAGGTGGGGGGAAAGGAGGGAAAGAATTTGAAACACAAGGTTTTGCAAGAATGGATGTTGAAAATTATCCTTATATATATTTTGAAAATAAAAGGTTTTAATAATAAAAACAAGAAAGTACATTAGAGAGACCTCAGATAATAAGTAGATTTTCTATAACTTATTCTGGTCTATGAACCACATGAGAAACAATATTGCAGTTGCAGAATCAGATGGAGAGAACCTTGAAAAAAGGCTTTAATTGGCCTTGGCTATTCCCTCAGCTTCTTTGCTCATGACTGGACTTTTTTGTTGATAGTATCTGGTAAGAAAAAATGTTCTACAATCCAACACCCATTTCTATTTAAAAAACAAACACTAAAGAGCTTAGGAATAGATGGAGTTTTTCTTAAAATGATCAATCCCATCTATCTAAAACTATTGCCTCAGATATAATGTGGATAAATTAGAAACATTCCCAATAAGATCAAGGGTGAAACAAGGTTGTCTACTGTCATCATTACAATTCATTATTGTATTAGAAAGGTTAGTTTTAGCAATCAGAGAAGAAAAATAAATTAAAGGAATAATAGTGGGTAATGAGGAAACCAAATTATCAATCTTTGCAGATGACATGATGATATACTTACAGAATAAACTAAAAAATTACTGGAAACAATTAATAACTTAATTTAGGACCCAAAATAAATCCCCATAAATCATCAACATTTCTAGATGTTAACAACAAAGTCCAGCAGCAAGAGATACAAAGAAAAATTGTTCTAAGGACAAAGGTAAATCTTTCAATATTAGCCTTGATCCAGTCTAATTCTCTCTCCTCCAGCAAAATGCTCCAACTATCATCCTTTACTGTTTGTTTTATCTTCTACCTCTCCCCATCTACTAGCTTTTTAATTGCTGTCAACAAACATGCCATTTGGATACCATCCTTAAAAACTCTCACTTAATCTGAAAATCACCACTAGCTCTTTGTCCTATATTACTCTTCTCCTTTTATGCCAAACTCCTTGGGGGGAAAAAAGTCATCTAAGTTGAGTTTTCTCTCACTAACTTCTAAATTCTTTACTTTGGAACTTCCAGTTCTCATGACTGAAATGAAACTGCTCTCTCCAAAATTACCACCAATCTCATAAATGCTAAATCTAATGCTATTGTCTCTGGCCTTATCTGTGGTCATCTCAGTTACCTTTTTCTCTTCTGATTATCTTCTATTAACTCTGTCCTCTCTTGATTTAGGTAGCAGTACTCTCTCCTGGTTCTCCTCCTATCTACTTTTCAATCATTTTTATTTGTCCAAGACACAACTGTAACTGTGTATATTCCCCAAGGCTCTGTTCTAGGTGCAATTCTCTTTTTCCTGTATCATATCTGACTTGATTTTTCTCATCAGCTTTCATAGAATCATTCTATCTCTTTGCAGATGATTTCAAGATCTATATAACTAGACTTAATCAGGAGAAAGCCTAAACTCTAGTCTCAAATCATAAGCTGCTGTCTGGATATCTCTATCTTCCTCATTCTCCTCAACTGCTCTCTTTCTGTAAAATTTTCATATTTCTATCAAGGACAGCACATCATCCCATTCATCTAGCTTCACATCCTTAGTGTCATGTTTGACTCTTCATGTTCTCATCATATCCAGGCTGACTTGAAATGCTTGTCATTTCTACAGTCATAGCAGTTCTCAAAATGGACCTTCCCTTCCTGCACCCCCCCTTCCCCATTAAGACAGCCAACAGCCTACTGCAAGTCCTTATCACTAACAGTTTAGACTATTTCTACAGTCTTCTGATTGGTCTGAAATCTCTCTCCACTCTAAGGATTTTCCTGAATTCCTATTGATTTACTCACTGATTAATCTTTGATCTGGTACCTGCTGAAGCTCTGTACTGTTATTCTTGGGAGAAAAAGCAATTTTTCCCCTAAAGAGTATCTAGTTCTCTCACCTTTTGGAAAATTTTAAATTTATGATTGTATAACTTTCCTTTTCCTTCCTTTTCTGATAACTGTTACACTCTTTCATTCTTTCTCATCCTAGGAAGAGTCAAATCTCTTTTCTACTTTTTGATGTCACAAGGATACCAGGAGAGCATGCAGGATTATTTATTTGATTATTCCTTGTCACATGAGAAGTCTCTTTTTTTTATTCATACAGTTCTTTGATAAAATCTTTATTTCATGATTTTTTTATTGTAATGTGTTGCAACTTCACTGGCTAAACTTCAATTTATTTTATTGGAAATGTAATATTTCATGACTTACAAGTATACAACATCTGAAGAATGTTGGTATTTTAAATTGTGGGCCTTTAAGTTTATAGAGAAAAAAGTCACTAAAAGAGCTTCATTTGTAACAAAAAATGAATTTTAAAAATTAGATAAATTAGAGAGCTTCCCAATTATCCCAAGTCATTTCAAGATTGATATTTTCTCCATTTTTAATTGAATCTAACTTGTTTATCATTTACCTTTCATATATTTATACTAATATTTATATATCAATACATATATATTCACATATCCATATATGTATCAGTACATACATCGTATATTGATATATACATATATGCTATTGAATAAGCTTGATTGCCTATTCAATTGTATATAATAATAGAGACTATGAATTCTTCATCCTTTTTACTTTAAAAGATTTTTTTGTGCAGAATGCTAAAAATTAAGTTCATATACAATATTTTGAAATTAATATTTAATATATATGCATATATTAATGATATGCATAATAGTTTTTGTGCCCCATGTAATTAATGTAAAAACATATGGTAAGCACTTTTTAAAAATTACTCTTTCTTGAAGGCAAAGAACAGGCAAATCAAACTGTTGTCTTTTTTTTGGTCAGTTTCCCAGATGTCATCCTTCATTCTCAAAGTTATACTATAGCTGATTGTGGCTAATCAGGCCAAAATGAGCTCAGAATGCTCTGCACAAATAGTCCATACAAATATTTTAGGTAGGTTCTCTAACTTTGCACTTTTTGTTTTTCTTCTAAGCTATTTCAAGTCTGTTTTGCTTATAGAGCACAGCCCTTCTCCCTGTCATGTAATCAGTTCTAAAGTTCTTAATGGAGAGCTTGATATCTTTCTATCACTTTTTCTGACCATCCCATGAGTGTTTTCCCTGTCAGTTCTTCATAAAATGGTCTTTTGGGCAAGCATATATTTGATATTAGAACAGTGTGGCCAGCCCAAAACTGTTGTATTCTCTACAGTAGAGTTTGAATGCTTGGCAATTTAGTTTGAGAAAGGACCTTAGTATGTTTGGAATCTCATCCCATCAGGTGATCTTCAGAATTTTCCTAAAACAGTTCAAATGGAAACAATTAAGTTTTTTGACATAATATTGGTATACTGTTCAGTGCTGGCCACGTTGGTAATGAGGTTAAAACATCTATTACCAGAGCTAGCTTACTTTGGAAGATTTCAAAGGAAAGTGTGGGAGAGGAGATTAACTATCATACTGAAGTTCCACAGAACTGTTTTGCTGACTTCATTGTTGTATGCCTATGAAACCTGGAAATATACCATGGCAATGCCAGGAAACTTAATTGATTACATTTGAATTGTTCCCTAAATACCATCCTCAATATAATCCTTTTTTAAAATAAAATTTTATTAATATTTTTGAGGGTTTATTTTTACATCATCAGACTTTTCCCAGTTACAAGAAAGGCATTGAAGAGCCATCCTATCCAATACAAAAAAAAAAAAAAATTTAAGGAAAAAAAGTTTAAATTAGCAAAACTGATCAAGCTATTGAAAAAAAATGTAAATGTACAACATAGCACTACCTTCCAGACTTGCCACTTCTGCAAGGGGGTGTAAGGGTATTTTGAGGCTTGCTTATATTTTATGATTTTGCATCATTAAATTTTGATTACTTTGTGATTCTTTCTGTTTACATTTTTAAAGTTGTGGTATATATTGTTTTCTTGGCTTTGTTTATTTCACTCTCTATTAGTTAATGTAATTCTTTCCATTTTACTTATATTTATCATTTCTTCCAGAATAGTATTGTTCTATGGAATTCATATACTATAATTTGTATAGAATCTACTTTATTAATTTCTTTATTGTCACAAAAAACACTGCTATAAATATTTTGCTAAATATTATTTTGTTATAGATAATATTTTTAGTGCTTTTAGAATTTTTTCTTATAAAATGGCTTCCATGGCATGTAAGCCTAGTAGTAGGACCTGGGTCCTACTAGTAGTAGTCAGTGGGTTTGCATAGTTAATAACTATTTTCAAAAATGATAATACCAACTCATAGCTTCACTTACAAAGCATTGGTGTGACTGTCTTCCTACAACCTCTCTAATCTTTACTATTTTTACCTTTAGTCATTTTTGCCAATTTTGTGAGGTAGAATCTTAAGTTTCCTTTGATTTGTATTTCTCTTACTATTAGTAATTTGGAGCATTCTTTCTTATAGTTGTAATTCTTCTTTTGAGAGTTGTTTTCATCCTTTAACCACTTATGTATTGAAGAATGGCTTTTGGAGGGATAGATAGAGAGACAAACAGATAGAGGGAGACATTGTAAATAAAAATAATATAATTAAACTATAAAATTATAAAAATATATAGATATATGAAATTATGCTAAAATAAACAGTAAATAGAATAGAAAAATAATAAACATTAAGTAAATCTTTAGGGTCACTGGAACTATTTCTATTACTATTTTACTTCAAAGGAGTTCTGAGCTGGGCATGACTCGGTACAGTCCTCCAATAGTTTAGGTTTGATATTGGAAGAAAATGAGATACTTGTAAATCAGTCAGTAGTTAACAAAGATTTACTTAGTCATAGCAAAAGGATAATTCAATAAGGGTAGGCTTTGAGAGCTCCTAAAAATTGATTCAGTTGGGTGAAATTCCCTTACTTCATAGTGCTCCACCAATCAAACATCAGAGCAAGTCTTCAAGATTCTTGTAGTTGATTTGTACTCAGGAAATAAGGACTGAGCATTTATTCTCCCGCATCAATCTAAGAGAATAATTTAGTATTTCTTAACTTAATGGTAATTAATCATTCATAAGGTGAAGGAGAATTCTATTCTGCATTCTCACTATTATGAAGAAACTAATTCTAAAGTTGAAGTGATGGAAATATTAGAAAGAAATTACTATTTAGTCTTAGAATCTGTGATAGAAAGTAAGAAGGAAAGCAGACAATGTCTGATTTGTACTCTGGAATTCTATGAACTAAAATTTTAGGAGGAAAGTTGTTCCAGGAAGAATTAAATTCTAAAGACAAAAAAGTAAACAGTTCCAACGAGAAGGAAAGGGGAGTGTTACATAAAGAAAACATTGTAAATGCACAGCAAATTTAAAAAATCATACAGAGAATGAAAACTAGGACAGGTAGGAGAAGATGAATAAATAAATGTGGCATTCTTCTATAAGAATAGAGTCAGGAGTACTAGATCTCAAAAAGAACTGAGAACAAAAAAGAAAAGCTAATGACAACAAAAAGATTTTAGAGGGCTTCTAGCTTAATATTAGTCAACAAAATGATGTGACAGCCAAGAATCAATTAATAATAGCTCATCTACAAAAAAATAGAAATAATTCCCTTGCATTCTTCCTATAGGTGAAAGACTACACCTATAAATTTTTTTTAGTTCTGGAATCCACAATTTAGAAATATTACTGTATGCAGAGTAGAGCAATCAGAATGCTGGAGGGCCTTAGCCGTGCATGCCATTTGAGTATTGATTAAAGATTGAACTGGGATGTTGAATTTTGAAAAGACTCAGTGGTATATCATAGTTTCTTAAAGTACTTCAATTATTACATTAAAATGAATAGGGGCAGCTAGATGGCACAGTGGATAGAGTACCAATCCTGGGAGGTTCAAATACAGCTTCAACACTTAATTCAAATGCTAACTAGCTATATTACCCTGGGCAACTTTACATAAGGATTAGACAATTTATACAAAGATAACCTTATAAGAAAAACAACTTTGAAGGATTTTAGAACTCAGATAGGCAGAAATGAAGAGAATATGAAGGGATTTGTTTTGGGGATTTATTTATTTTTTTAATTTGATGAGAGAGATAATAGGAAGAATATATTGACAAAAATAATTATTGTTTAAAAAATTTAAGGACACTGATAATATTACAAATTAATTGTCTTAGAAGGTAGTAGGTTCCCCATCACTGGAGGTCTTGAAGTGAAGGCTATATTGTAAAACTATATGATAAAACTAAATTGTAGTGAAAATTCTTTTCTAATTATGTGGCCAATGAATTTTTTCTACTCTCAAATTTTGTGAAATTATGGCATTAAATTTGTTATTATTATATTCATTTTGTAAGTGACAAATCTGAAATATTAGTAAATGCTAGAAGTTGGATTTCAACCCAGAGTTTTGTGATTCTAATTCTACTAAATATGTTCTCATACTTTTATGTCACAAAATAATAGTCTTTAGACATTTTAATCATTTAATCATTCATTAACCAGGATTCTATAGTTTCATTTTAATTTCTTATAATTGTTTGCCTTTGCAGGATCTTTCTTCTAAAAACGAGAATCATTAGTGACACCATTAGTCTTTATATATTCGAATAAAAGTGTTGCCTCCTAAAGGTCCCATAAGATTAAAATGTAATTTGGGAAATGTTCAACAAAATAAATAAAAATATAATATATATTAATTGTGGTTTTCTAAATCAAAATAAAAGCTGAAGATACTCTACAACATGTGATACCACTTCCATTTCTGAAAAATTGAAAAAAAATTCACAGCAAGTGGTGGTTTCTAGTGTAGCAAATGCTTAATTGTGGAGGGAAGGGATATATTTGTCCATTTTAGTTAATCACTGCTTTGATGCCACAGGGATTATCTAAACAATTATGTCAGACAAAATAATTGATAATAGTTGAAAATGGATAATGTTTTACAGAGAATATTCATAATCATTATGTGAAGCCACAAATGGTGATCCCACACTTAACCCAGACTTAGCCTTTGTTATCTAGCATTTTAAATTTTAGATCATTATGATAAAATAGACCCTTTAAGGTTACCTAGTCTAGTTTTATTCTTCTAGCTAAGAACACATGTAAGGCACCAACCAAAAATTTATCTAGCCTGTTTTTAATGATCTATAATGAAGATTTTTTTTATAATTTTCTTTGATAATAGATTTTAGCACTCATTGCTATGTTACACTGCCATGACTATTCTCCCATGTTTCTTTGTGAGGGTGTTTCATATGTGAACAGTTTTGTTCGTTTGAAGGAGGCAGAAACAAGTGCAGTTGTGAAAGAATTTCTGAAAAAGCAGTTCTACAAACACAGGTAAAAATGGTTAAAATGTTCTTTGTTTCTCAGCAAAAAATTTGTATATGACAGACATAGGTAATTTGACATTAATAGCTAGGAAACCTTGATTTCTGAAGCTATTTGGTGGCCATTGAATGGATGTGTATTTTCTGGTTGTATATTGTCTGGCAGAAATTAGGGGGTTTTGGTTTATCACCATTTAATGAAGTCATTTCATTTAAGAGATTTTGTTGTGCCCTAGTTGTATAGTGAGGTTTATCTTAAAGATCAGATAAGAGCTGAGATAACCTCAAGAGAGATCTCTAGTCAGGTTTGAGACAGGATCTCATTGTCACTTGTTGCTTAAAATAGCTGTTTGGAAGAAGAAAAAAACTCTGATTTTGCTTCTTAGAAGAAAAATCTAGATTAGAGTGTTATGCCACAATTTTTTTTAACTGTCCTGACTCAGTTTCCTTGTACAAGTTTCCCTTGTCTCAGTCTCCCTAATTACTCCCCTAAGCTGTAAATCTCCCTCTGGTCCATGAAGGCTGAGGACCAATTAGTCTAAGGTTATAAATTGTTAGCCCAAGCAAGATAAATAAGAGAGTAGAGCTCCTGATTATCTTCTGTCCTTGAAAAGTTACAACATCCCTCTAAAATATTCCAAGATAGTTCACTAACATCTTTATCTCTGGGTATTCAGACATCCTGTCTCTGGGTTCCTTTTTGATTCATAGCCTTTTCCAGCTGGCTCTTTCCCTCTTCTTTGTCTCCAAAAAGTATATAAAGGTTAGAGATTCTCCATTCATTGCTGGAGAATGGCGGCTGGCTGTGGATGCTGGACGCTGGATTCTTTGAGATGATAGTCTCCTCCAGACCTGGAACCAACATGAATTCCTTGGTCCCAGTATATCTTTATCTCTGTCTGACTGGATAATTTGAGACGAGAGTCCTGTCCAGTCAATCTTACTCTCCCATTAATAAAATATTAAAAACTCTCTAATCTCTCTCCTGCCTCAGTTTCTCTGGCATTACAAGAGGAGGAAAAGTTTTATCTTTGCTTTTCTCTGCTTTACCTGAGAAGTGGAAACCCCGCCGCCGCCCCCCACCCTCCAAAAAAGAAAGAGATTTCTGCTTTGGCTTCAAGAAACAAAGCCAAGATCATAGATTGGCAAAACTATAAAAGAAATCCCTAAAGTTTCTGTTTTTACTGAAAGAATGAGACATTAACCTAAGCAGCCCAGAAAAGAAGTGAACTTAATGGAACAGTTATTATTGTTAATAATTATCTCCTCAGGGAGATAAAGAACAAGATGATGTACATTTGAATTAGGCATTGTTTTAAGCACTTGAGGTTCTTATACACATTATTGACTGCTATTGTTCTGTAGATTTGTGCTCAGTCCCTTGTAAAAGAAACGCTTCACAAAGCTCCATTTTCCTGTTATATTAAATAGGAATAACAATATTTTCACTACTTATTTCACCATGTTCCTGTGAAGATGCTTCTAACATATAAAAGTGATGTATGATCATTTTTTTTTACTTAATTACATTATCTTTGATTTCTACTTTCTATTTCTCAAAAACCTCTTGTCTATTTGTGAGTTTTGAAAGTCCTTTTTTACCCTGAACTAACAGTCTCACAAGCTGATATATCCAAACCATTTTTCCAATTTCATTGGAACAATCTTGCCCTAGAAAAGAGATAATCAATGGCAAGCAAGGATTTGGAATTAGTCACCTTAGTTCCTATTCTACATAAACAGGATTCTCCAAAATAGGAACCATGAGTACTGGTCCTTTAAACATGCTGAATTATAAGGGAAGGGGAGAAAAATGGAAAGATCCCAGGATCAAAGAGTCTTAAGCAGCTGGAAATATTATTTAGACATATTATACCATACTCAAGGGAAAGAGTAATCAAATTACATATCTTCCTCTTCTCTGGGGTTTGCAAATTATCAGTTTAGGTTTCTGTTTCTTCCCTCAACCATATAATCCAAACCTGCATGGCATAGAATGCATTGTTTGAATAATGTTGGAATGGCTTTACTGTAACCTTATAACTGTGGCAAAATGGTTTTAGTCAGAAGCGCTGGGTTTTGCTACTATCTTTGACTTTTATAATCAATGTGACCTTAAGTAAGTCATTCAACTTCTTTAGATCTTAATTTCCTTATCTATAAAATGAAAGGGTTGCATTAAATGGTCCTGAGGTTTCTTCCAGCTTCAGGTTTCAATGATTTCACTTCCCTGGTTTTCATTGGGAGGCAGTATGGTAAAATGAAATGAATTCTGTTACAGGATTAAGAGAAACTAGTTTAAATCATAGTTCTTGCATTTACTACTGTAGGACCTTGGAAAAGCCTCAATTTCTTTACTGTAAAATGAGGGAGTTGGAGTAGAAAGTTTTAAAGATTTCTTAGTACTTTCAATTTAACTAGGTACTTACTATGGTATCATAGCTTCTTGAAATTAGGGCAACTTTGTAAAAAAAAAAAAATGATGCTCAGGAAAAAGAAGCTATTTTTGGAAAGTATTACAGTCTTCCTGACACTTTTAAATATTAGCAAATGCACTCATTCCAAAAATGCACTAGCTCCTTTTACTAGCAAATGTCTGGAAAGTATTGCAATTTGCTCCAAAGTGACTTTTATTTCCTGGACTTTAGTCAATATCCTCCAGGGAGCCTGAAAGTTATGTCAATTATGTAAGTGTGCCATCTGCTGGCTCAAAAGAAGTTATCCAAGGAGTTCATTCAGCCTTTTTAACACTTGAAAATTAATCATTGAAAGGTGTTTCCATTGCTTCTTAACGTAGTGCTAATTATCTCAATGAATACTTTTATCACGCGGTCCCTATACTGACATTAGGAGGAAAGGAAGAATTTCATGAGCCTTGTACAATGCCTAGCATATTCTTCATTTAATAGAGATCTAAAGAAATTATCTTGCTGACTCAAATCCACCTTAAGAACAAAGGTCTCCTGATTTCCAGACCACTACTCTTAGTTTCTAGAACAGTTTTATCTTTAACGTATGAAATCAGTTAAGGTAGACTGAAAATTTCTTTCACCAAAACAAAACTTGGACCAAACTAAAAAGTGGTTGATTACCTGGGCATGCTGTAAAAATTTGATAATGGGTTTTTGTTTTTGTTTTTGTTTTTTCACATATGGTTTGCAGAGAACCTTAGAATTTCATCTTGTTAGCAAAATACAAAATCTACTAACTATTCCCATTTTTGGTCATGTCCAAGTGAAAAGACAGAAATGCATTATTCTATGCTGAATAGCAACCTATCTGAGGGGGAAAGGGAGGGACAAAATGGGTTTTAATGTATCTGCCCTGGGGAGTATTTCACTTCCTGGAAAAGTAGAAAGGTCTAGCAATGTAATTACTATAGTATCTGTCAAGTTAGAAACCTTGCAGGTACCAATCACATTACCATGGATGCAAGACTAGAAGTTAGGAGCTTTAATATCCAAAGTCCAAGCTTCCTACTGATTTTAACAGAAAATTTCCTTATCTTGCAAACTGAACCACAGAAAGCTCATTCTTATCCCAGGATTCCCTGCAATCTATTTTCTCAAGTCACCTGCCTGTCAGGAGACCCCAACTTGTTCATAGATAATAATTTTTGCCAATTCTATCCAATAGAGGGCAGTGACACACATAGGTTTACAATTTGTTCAACCTTCAAGTAAGAAAAACTGCGTTCTTATATATTAGAAACCTGAATCTGATTTGAGTGTGGTTGTAGTTCTTGCCTGAGGAAAACCATGATCTTAAACCACAAGCTCACACTTAAAGCATTATGTTGTCTTGCTTTTTCTCCATCCAAGCTTTCAAATTTATCCCTTTTTATTCTTTTGCCAGTGCCTTATCAGATTCCAAAATTCAAGGTTAAGCCTAGTCTTCACTGAAAAGCAAAAGTGATAATCTTCCAATCAATTAATAAAATGAAAAACTAAAGTCCAAATGTTCCCCAGGGAAAAAGTGCTTCAAGAATCTTGAAAAATATATCTAGCTTTGTTTGTAACATATAAAATTATTACAACTATATTCACTATGAGGACTATTGATGGATGATTCATACATACTTTAGCTAAATTCAGTGAACCTCACATTGTGCCTATCCCAGTAGGTGACACATGTATTTTTTTATTTCAAGTACCAAATATTTGCCAAAACCAGTTATTTTTTAAAAGTAATGAAAATTGTTCAAAAAGAGTGTATGAATAGGTTAGACTACCCATCAACAGCTTCATTTTGTCTTGACCACTTACATGGGATTTGGTAGGACTACTATAGTAACCCTTGTTAGAAAGTGTTCACCACAGGAAGGACAGCCTCAGGAAGGGCATATTTGTTCTATTTTAGATTTATTATTGCCTCCCTTTAAATACAAATATCTATCAGTAGAGATGTGTAGCCTTTTGAAAATATCCCAGTATTCTAGAATAGAAAGCAATACTGTAAAGGGGAAAAAAAAATTTCATAAAATGACTAAAACAGAAAGAAACCAGGTCAGTTTCTGGTTCTTCTTTTTCATACTTCTTTAATTTAAAAAAAATCAAAAGAATGGAGAAGTGAAAATTCACCTGAGAAACTAGAAAAACAAAGTTCTTGACCAGGGAAAGTTAAGACAAGTTCACTATTCTAACCACTAGTAGGTCATATCAATTAGTAGTAACTATTCATTAAAGCTTCAGCAAGATTTACTCTCTCTAGAACATGCTGTTTTGATCAGCCTCTTGTTGAGGTCCTGAATAATGAATGTGTTGGGCAGAGAGAAATGGAATTGAGAAAATTGATCCCTGAAGCTAGTAAGGAAAAAGGGAGGTTATCCAGTCAGAAATCCTCGTTTTATCAAATCCCTGAGGCCCTCTCTCTCTCTATAGGGGACTTGGATAGCCTGACCTTGCCATGCCCTGTCAGAAATCTTAGTCATGTCCCTGAAGTTAAATTTTCCCTATAAAATCTATCATCCTATGGTGGTTGCCCTTTTTTGAGTCAGTCAGCCTCTTGGTATCTTTTCCCTTATTCCTCCCCCACGATGGGGGTGGGGGATCTCTCCTAACTCCACTTCTCCTTATAGCTAGGTAACTGTCTTTAGAAAGTCCCTTTCAGGATTTAGGCTGCCAAATAAGGACATGCCCCATGGGGTGTTTCCTTTCCTCTGGAAAATGGCAAGTTCTACTAAGGAACTTGCCCTTTCTAGCATTAATTAATAAAATCCCTTTCTATGCTTTCCCAGTTCAATTTCATATTTTCCATTCCTAGTGTCTACTGTATCCTTTCATTTTGTCTGCAATCTCTTCCCTAAATAAACCTGCCTTTTGCCAGAGAGAACAGTCATTATGAATTCTTCACATGACTGAAATCCAAGTTTTGGTGCTTCTTCTAAAAGTACATTATTTGGTGTCTACCATTATTCTACCATCATTTGGTGTCTTTATCAACCACATCTCTCTAATGCAGTATCTGAATGAATATTTTGGAGATGTCCATTTTCTCCTTTTCTTCTTTCTTTTCCTTCTTTCGTTCTTTCTTTCTTTCTTTCTTTCTTTTCTTTTTTTCTTCTTTTCTTTCTTTCTTTCCTTTCTTTCTTTCTACCTTTCTTTCTTTCTTTCTTTCTTTCTTTCTTTCTTTCTTTCTTTCTTTCTTTCTTTCTTTCTTTCTATTTTTTTGCTGAGGCAATTGGGGTTAAGTGACTTGGCCCAGGTCACACAGTCAGGAAATATTAAGTTTCTGAGACCACATTTGAATTCAGATCCTCCTGATTTCAGGGCTGGTACTCTATTCACTGCGCCCCCTAGCTGCCCCTGTTCATTTTCTTTAAAAGAAAAAGAGAGACGGACATTAGTTTGTATATGGGAATAAATGTACATCTTACAAGATACTTAATCTTTTTAAAAAAACAGGAAAAATCTGCTCTCTTTCCCTTATCCCAAAACTCCCTGTCAAAAACAAAAGAAAAAGAAAATCCCTATTACAAACATGTATAGCCAAGCAAAACAAATTTCAATCTCATTTAAATCCAAAAAAAAAAACAAAAAAAGTCATTCTGCAACTCTGAATCTTTCACTTCTGTATCAGGAGATAGTTAGCATGTTTCATCATTATTCCTCTAGAATCCTGGTTGGTGATTATGCTGATCAAAGTCCCTAATTTTTTCAAAGTTGTTTACCTTTACCATATTAGTGTCATTGCATAAATTGTTCTCTTTTACTTCCCTCTGCATCAGTTTATACTGCCCTTCCCAGATTTCTTTCAAACCATTCGCTTCATCATTTCTTGCAGAATAATAATATTCTATAACATTCATATACTGTAACTTATTATTAGTTGTTGTTTAGTTATTTAGTCCTGTTTGACTCTTTGTGACTTTATATATGATTTTCTTGGCAAAAATGATTTGCCATTTCCTTCTCCAGTATATTAAAGGCAAACAGAGGTTATATGACTTGCCCAGGATCACACAGCTAATAAGTATCTTGAGTTCAAATCTCAAATCACCATATCTCCAGGCCTAGCACTCTATCCACTCAGTCACCTAGTTACCCCTATGCCTTGGTCTACCCTTCCACAATTTATGAGCACCCTTTCAGATTCTTATTCTTTGCTACCTCAAAAAGAACTATAAATATTTTTTAATTTAAAATTTAAATAGAAAAAGAAATATAAGGGGGGGAGGGGAGGGAGTGAGAAGATAAGAGAAAATTCAAAATATGTAACAAAGAATTTCCATTTCAAGAAAGTATATTTAGTAATAGAACACATTGTATTCAGAACTGTCCATCTTCTTTTTGCTTTCTGGTAGACTTTTTTTTGTTGTTCTTTGCTATGCAAATTTTAACTTTATTCTTTTATTCCCCTTTCTTTTTCCTCAACTTCCCCAAGAAGGCTACATTAAGCACAGATATTTATGTCTCTTTCTATCTATCTATTCAGATATCTAGCATCTATCTACACATATGTGTGTATATCTACACATTCATATATATATATATATATGTACACACACATATATATAAAACACACATATATGCATTATCTCACTAACTTTTACTTCTACTTCTTAACTTGTCTTGCCATTACTTAGTACACACACACACACACACACACACACACACACACACACAATCTCAAGAATGCCTCCTATATCCTTTCCCTTCTTCACCTCTTTTCCTTCCTTTTTATCCCTTTGCCATTTATTTGCACACCTTATCCCACTCCCATTATTCTCACACCCTTCTATATTCTACCTTGTCCTATTCCTTGCCCACCTTATTTCTTTAAAGATTTTGGAGAGTGCTATACTCTTCTTGATATGTATATGTATATATGTATATGTGTGTGTGTGTGCATGTACAAATAAATATATGTATTGTTCCCTCTTTAAACAATTCCCATGAATAGAATTTCAAAAATACCAACCATCCTCCTCCACCTAATTATTCTGTGTCAATTCTTGCTCCTGCACCTCATTTGTATAGAATAAATTCTTTTTTTTTTTAATCTTTTCCTACATGGCTTTGCTTTTTAGAATTATATCATACTCAGTTCTACCCCACTCTTTCTTTGGAACTATCCAATTGCTACTGATAATTTCCACATATAAAACATAGTTTCTCCTCATTGAATTCCTTGAAATTAGTCTTTGATGTTGGTTCTTACTTGTCAAATTTTCTATTTAGTTCAATTTCTTTGCAGCAAAATCATAAAAATCTATTAGTTCATTGAATGTCTTTTTTTCCCATTCAGTATTGTACTTAATTTTGCTGAATATGATATTTCAGCCACAATCCTAGTATTTTTTTTTAAATTTTTGATATATAGCATTCCAGGATCTGCAGTTTTTTGTGTGGCTCTAATCGTAGTTCCAGCACGTTTGAATTGGGTTTGTTATTGTTGCTTGTAAAAAACTTTTTCTTTAATCTGAGATTTCAAAATTTAGCAATGATGTTGCTGTATGTTTTCCTTATGAGATCTCTTTTAGGATTATTTCTTATATTATTGTTTCAAAGCTTTGGGAGGTTTTTTGGTCATAGCTTTCAGATAATTCCATTATTCTTATATTTTCTCTTCTTGATTTGTTCTCCAGATCTTTTCTTGTGAAATGTCTCACTTTTTCTTCTACTTTTTCATTCTTTGCATTTTGTTTAATTATTTCTGGTCTCTTATAACTTCACTGACTTTCCTTTGCCCAATTCTAATTTCCAAAGAGCTATTTTCTTCCTTAAGACTCTGGATCTCCAATTCTGATGGACGTGGCCCTCTTCAGCAATGAGATGAACCAAATCAGTTCCAATAGAGCAGTAATGAATTGAACCAGCTACACCCAGTGAAAGAACTCTGGGAAATGACTATGAACCACTACATAGAATTCCCAATCCCTCTATTTTTGTCTGACTGCATTTTTTATTTCCTTCAGGTTAATTGTATGCTATTTCAAAGTCTGATTCTTTTTGTACAGCAAAATAATTATTTGGACATGTATACTTATATTGTATTTAATTTATACTTTAACATATTTAACATGTATTGGTCAACCTGCCATATGGGGGAGGGGGTGGAGGAAAGGAGAATACTTCAATATTTCTATGCAGTTCTGATCTTTTCATCAGAAATGCTTGGGAGTTCTCTGTTTCATTAAAAATCCATTTTTCTGAAAGAGGTTTCTGTGAAAATGGTGAAATAGGTCAGAAAATTTCAACTCTCTAGATCTTCTCCACAAACAAGACAAAATAGTACCTGAAGGTGAATGTAGAACAGTAAAAACAAGCAAGAATTGAGGCAGAACAGTAATTCTCCAAGGACAATTTGAAATCTGAAGAAAGATAACAGGATAGATATCTGGATCATATGAAGTGCAAACAACTCAAGGCTAGTTCTGCTGAAACAGCAAGCAGCCAGAACAGGGTTGGGAGATAGTCTCAGACGCAAGCACAGAGAGCCTCTACTAATAAGGAAAGCTAGGCTCAGCTGTGCTGCTGAGACTTGGACTTGAAAGAGGAGACAGCACATACCCAGTAAGTAAAGAAGCAATGGGACAGGATTGGCTGGCTACAGACTTTCAGGAAAGCAGGGTTCTTGGTTTCGATTCCAGGCCAGGGAGAAAACTGAAGGAGGACCTAAGCCAGAAGCACCATCCCCACAACCCAAGACTGAAGGTGATTGCACTAACAAACTGCTATAATTTTTTTTTTTTAATAAACAAGCAAAGGAAAAAGAAAGGAAAAAGGAAAGTTACTATAGGAACTGCAAAGATCAGAGTTCATCTTTAGAGGAGGATATCAAAGAAAAAAATTTCTCTCCTTATTGCTTTGTTGTCTGTTAAGATGATACGTTTTTATTTGTGGTGAGACCAGTGGTATGGCCAAAAATCTTGATTTATAAACAAAAATTTTAGAAGGTTCTTCTTTCAGGTTATAAAAATATATTCAAAAGATTATACATTATGACCTGATTGAATTAATATGTAGAATAGAGCATTATTAAATATTGAAAAAATATATATTAACCATATTAATAACAAAAAGAGTATAAACCAGGTAATTACATCAGTAAATGTAGAAAGATTTTGTGACAAAATGCAATACCCTTTTATAGTTAAAAAAATACTACAAAGAACAACAATACATGGATTTTTGCTTAATATGATAAATATTATCTATTAGAGTCAGGGGCAAACATCATATGCAATAGAGAAACAATAAAGTCCTTTCCAAAAAAGATAAAGCAATAAATAACTAGAGAAAGTACACTTTGAAATCCATTTATCAAAACAAGCTTGCAGGTGCTAAGCCTAAGTGGTCTCTGAAAAGCTGGAATATATGTCAACACTTTTTTTTAATCTTTGGAATTCATTTTAATATTATTTTTGTTCTCATTATTTTGTTCTCTCTTCTATTTCATCCATTCTAATTTCCAGGGAGTTTGTTGCTTGGGCAAACTATTAATTCTCTTTCCACCTATTTGTTCAATAGTTCTTATGTGTTTTTTTCCTTTTTTTAAATTTATCATTTTAGTTTTATTTATAAAAAATTATTTATACTCTTTTTAATTCTTGCCTCATCTTGTCTAAGAATTATAATTGAATTTGTACCCAAATTGTGTTTTTCTTTGAAGCTTAGCTTGTTGATATATTTGGAGTCATTCCCTTGTAAGTTTTAGTCTAGAGCATCTCACTCAGCATAATAGATTTTTATGGTGTGATCCTTGTTTTGTTTTTTCACTCTTCCAAACTTCTTCTTGACTTCATACATGATATTTGGGTCAGGTCAGGTTCTGTATTCTTATGTTGCTTTGTTGGGGTATTTTGAGTAATGGGAAAATTCCACAAACCCAGTCTCTACAATGAGGAATCACAAAATAGTTAATGCTACCCAGCACATCTAATTCTATGGACATGAAAAATTAATAATGTAATAATGTAATTTTGACCCTTACACCCTTAGTCTATAAGTTAATTTATTTTTATATTATGAGAAGTAATAGACAAAATTAAATATTAATTAAAAGGCATTTGATTTCATAACATCTACTGAAACAATATATTTTCATTATATTTCTTTTAGCAATGTATCTATCCAAGGAAGTCAAGTATTAGGAACTTTTTATAAGAATCTCTTGTAACTAAGAAAACATTTTATTTCATTTGCAAATGAATATCCCTCAAAACTTAATCTCACATATTTTAAAGTACTGCATGTCATTTCACAAAAAAAAAAATCATCAAAAAGTTGTTACAGAAACAGAGGAAAAAGACCTATTAAAAAGATCATTTAATCTATTAAAAATTATACAATTGCTTAATTATAAGAAACATCATCATATTTTCCTAATGTCATTAATTGTATCAACCATATTAATTAACATTAGATGCTGCCAGTAAATGCATTATGTTTTAAAGTTTGAGGAAAAACAAAATGCTTTCATCTCAAAGTCCCAATAAAATAAAATATTCTAAATCCCAGAGTTCTATCTGGTTAAAACCCTATTTGGTTAAAATCATAAATTTTAATTCTATTCTAGATTCAACACATAGAATTGTGTGTGTATGAAGACAAGAGTTAAGTGCTTTGTTTAGGGTCTCACAGTTAGTAAATACCCAAATTTGAATTGGGCAGATTCTCCCAACCCCAGTACCAGCATTTTATTACATCACTTAATTGCTCCAACACATAAAAATTTAACTATCAGATAGTACTGATCACTTATAATTCACTGATCATCATGATAATGTGTATATTTCTCCCATGCATAATTGCTAAATACACTCTATATTTATTGGTCAACCCACCATTTTGTATCCCTCAGTTCTTTTTTGTGAAGTCGTGTTAACTCATTGTTAAGAGTATGTAGATTTCCCCAGTTAGAACTTAACTCTTAGCCTTCATTCATTGGTCTAGCTTTTCAAAATTTTCAATATTTCACTGAGCAAAAGTCAAGAGACCTTGGAATGTCATTGCTTATTGAGTGATGCGTATACACGTGCTTAGGTATACTGCATACAACACTAACTCAACATGGAGTTGTTAGACAAATAGACAATAAATACAAAGAAACAATGAGCAACAAAACATTAAAACATCTACCAAACAGCTTCAAGTCCATCTCTATCCTAAATTGTAGAAATTATCTATGTATCCAGATCCATGGTTATCTAAATCCAAGAGTTCTAGGAAATGTATAATTTAAGATTATTTAGTTCCTTGCATCTGTGTCCTTCTGAGCAAATATAGTAATATCTATTTTTGTGTAACAGGCTTGGTAGTGTGCTGGCAAAAAATACTACATATAACATTTTTTAAATGTGCGCTTTATTAACATATTGTGTATTACTTCCCTAAATCTAGATACTCAACGAAACAAATACATAAAGTCCTGATTTGTAGCATTTATTGGTTTCCAAGATGCAAAAGCTCAAACTAAAAAGTTAACAGTCTGCTTTCACAGAGCCTCTTAATTCTAGCTCCTACACAACCCTGAAGTATGAAGAGACCAATTTGTTTCCCTAGTGCCTGAGACATAAAAGGCCCAGCCCAAAAAGAAGTTGGTGTTAAAAGTTTCGCCTTGCTCCTTGCTGACCTACAAATATTTTCCTGGGTATTTGTGCTATTGATTCTCCAAATGTTTTATTTTAACTCCTACTTAGAAAAGTGGTTTTTAACTGAGTCTCTATGATCAATAATGCTTATTGTATTTTGATCAAACCTGAGTATTGTACTAAGCATAATTTAAACTTGTCCTACAATAGACTGTTGACTCATACTTCTAGTAAAACTGATCATAAGAAACAATGGCAGAAATTTGTGGGTAATTCAAGATCTGGTGTAAATCTAGACCCAGTTTCCTTCATTCCAACTGTCAGCTCACTGGTCAGTGAATACCATGGCTTAACAAAGTGAATGCACTTAGCAATGTCACACACAGATAATCAGTGATTTGATGTTAACTAGTACAATGGAAATACTAACTAGATTTAGGATTTTCAATGTCTGAAGTGATACCTGTGTTCTTAGTGTTGTAGAACTGACTGAGTGATTATAGAGAACTGAAACTCTTGAGTCATTGCACTGAGGTTGGTTCAGACACTTAGGGCTAATTACCGAGTGGACAATACTCTATGGGCATGTGCTTGGGAAATGGCCCTTCCCGACTATCCTGTGCTGGCTTAATAATTGGTGTTTACAGAGAATTGTAGGAAGGACTATGGGGTGGAGTAAGACTAGCCAAGGTCACTCTGGGAGGAGACGAAGAAGGAAGCTTGCGGAGATTCTGCTTCCATCCAATTCAATCCTACCTCTAAAGACTAAGAATAAAGACTAAGAACTTTTGCTTATCTTGACTCTGGCTGATTCTAAGGTATCCAGGGTGCTAACATGGCCATCACAGATTCTACAATGATTGACTGTAGCATTGACTTAGTATAGTAGATTGACTAAACTTGGAATCAACAAATATGCATATGAGTTTTGAGATTCACTGTGTATATTATTAACAAAGCCTAAAAGAAATTCTACTTAAAAATAACTTCAGACAATATAAAATATTTGTGAGTCTACCTGCTAAGACAGACACAGGAACTAAATGAGCATAATTACAAAACACTTCATTCAAATAAAGCAAAATTGAAACTAATGGAAATATATTAATTACTCATGGATAGACTGAACCAATATAATAAAAATGACAATTCTGCCTAAATTAGTTTATTTATTCAGTGCCAAACTAATCAAACTGCCAAAAATCATTTTATAGAACTAGCAAAAATGATAACAAAATTCATCTGGAAAAATAAAAGGTCAAGAATATGAAGAAAAGTAATGAAAAAAATTAAAAGAAATGTGATCTAAGTATAACAGATTTAAAACTATATTATAAAGTGGCACTTATCAAAACAATTTGGTACTAAGAAATAGATTAGGTACACAAGATACAATAAGAAATAACTATAGTAATCTACTATTTAAGAATTAGACTTGATTATTTGACAAAAACTGCTGAGAAAACTGGAAAAGACTATGACAGAAGCTAGGCATAGACCAACACTGTACATGAAAAATGAGTCAAAATGGACACATAATTTAGACATAAAGGGTAATGACATAAGCAAATTAGGAGGGCAAGGAAGAGTTTACCTGCCAGCTCTGTGAAGAAGGGAAGAATTTATGACCAAACAAGAAATAGAGTACATTATGAAATGCAAAATGGACAATTTTTATGACATTAAATTTTTTAAAGTTTGCACAAAGAAAACCAATGCAAATAAGAGGAAAGCATTTTTTACAGCCAGTATTTCTGAGAAAGGTATATTTCTTTACTATATAGTAAATTTGTAAGAATTTATAAGAATACAAATCATTCACTAATTAATAAATGGAGATTTTATTGGATAGGAACAAGCAATTTTCATATGAAGAAATTAAAGCTATCTGTACTTATGTGAAAAAAAGCTCTAAATTCCTAGTGATTAGAGAAATACAAATTAAAACAACTCTAAGGTACCAAATCATACCTGTCAGATTGACTAATATGACAGAAAAGGAAAATGATAAAAACTGGAAAAGATGTAGGAAATTTAGAACTCTACTGCTGGTGGTAGTGTGAACTGATCCAACCATTCTGAAGAGCAATTTGGAACTATGCCCAAAGGACAACCAAATTATGCATACCCTTTGACCAAGCAATTCCACAACTAGGTCTCTATCCCAAAGGGATTTTTAAAAAGGAGAGGCGTAGAACATACATTTGCAAAAATATTTATGGCAGTCTTTTTTTGGTGGCAAAATATTGGAAATTCAGAGAATGTTGCATAAGCAGTGGTTTATGGATATAATGAAAGACAATTGTTCTTTAAGAAATGATGAGAAAACAGATTACAGAAAAAACAGGAATGTCTTATAAGAACTAATATTGAGTGAAGTGAGCAGAACAGAACATTGTTCTTGATAACAGCAACATTGTATGAAATCAATTAAGATAGACTTAGCTCTTCTCTGCAAAACAATGATACAAAGCAATTCCAAAATACTCATGATGGAAAAAGCTGACCACATCCCAAAAAAAAAAAAAAAAAAACAGGTATCTAAATGCAGATGGAAGCATACTATCATCACTTTTTTAAAAAATTTTTCTTTCTCTTGATTTTTCTTTTTTGTTTTGAGTCTTCTTTCATAAAAAGACTCACAGAAAGTCTTTCATAGAAAGACTTATAGAAATGTGTACATGATTGTACATGTATTGGATTGCATGCTGTCTTGTTGGGAGGAAGAGAGGGGAAAAAATTTGGAAATCAATCTTACAAGAATGAATGTTGAAAACTATCTTTAGATGGACTAGGGGGAGGAGAAAATAAAGTATCAGTAAGTACAAAAAAGAAAGAAACTCAGTTCTACCATGGATAAGTCATTTAAATTCTTTCAGTCTCATTTTCCTCCTCTATAAAATGAAGTTCTATCTATTTCTTAAAGTAGCTAAGGAAAATTATATATACATGAATATATATACATATAAATATGTGAAAGAGAATTATTTTAAATACTGTAGTTTAGGATTATAATTTCATCATTGCTTTTCTGTTACTTTGGAGACTTCATTTAAGAATCACTGCATATTTTCCCTCTGCTTTGCATTTATTTTCACTCTTAAGAAAATTTCTATGGCAGAAAAATTAATTGCGAGAAAGTAAAATAAGCAAATTTATTGAGATGCAAAAACTTCACAACATTACATTTTTTCAAAAATCTTTAATATGTTAAATCTCACTTTTCTAAAGTGATTTATTTTACACAATTTGGCATTAAGAACTTAAAAGAAAATTCAACATATAAAATTTTAGAGAAATATAAGATAAATATCAAAGACTAATTACAAGAGATTCAATAAAAACAAATTGTTTATATTTTATACATGAAAATGTAAATCATATTGTAAGACTCAGTAAGTGGATAGTTTAAAAGAAAGATGAGAGTAGAGTTGAATATGATGTGATTCTAAAAATCAAAATCATATAGGAAAAGGTAAAAATATATATATGTTATATATGTGTAAAAGGGAGAACTGATACAGAGAAACTGGATGGAGGAGGAGGGCTGGTAGTTCTGGAACCCTACTCTCATTAGGAAGAGATTAGAAAGTGGAAAATACACACACACTCATACTCATATTATATAATATATATAGAGAGAGAAGGGTATAAAAGTCTCCTTACTAAACTTATAGAGAAATAAGGAGGAGGGAATAGGATAAAGGGGAGTATAAAAAGGCACATAACTTAAAGGGAATGGAATAGGGTGTGCAGATTAATAGGAATGGGACAAAGAGGGAGAAAAAGGCTGGGAGGAAAGAACTAGGGAAGAATTCTTGAAGGGGGGGGGTAAGTTAAAAAATAGCAAGGCAAGGTAGCAGATAAAGCAAAGAAATAAGCAGGCATAGGAAATAAAAGATATACACAAACATAGTAATAATGATCAGGAGTAGAATTTATTAAGAAAAAAAAGAACGGATAGTAATCAATGATTTCAAATGTTAAAGCTAAAATAAATTTAATCAAAAGAGGAAAAAATAAGGAAGCTACACTATATGTAAGCCATATTAAACTACATTGTTTTGGACTATTTAAAATAACTAGACAATATAAGGCTAAAATATTATTGTGGTATAGAAAATTGTGGGTTTTTTGGATTTAGAAAAAATATTGAAAGACAGACTTATGAAGTATAATATTATCTACTTTCAGAGAAACAGGGCACAAACAAGCAAAAAATAAACAGGTCTTACATAGATGTATATGTGTATACATGTGTTTGATTATAGATATTTGTGTATATGTATATTTGTGTACAGATATTTTTAATCATTATCAAATTGTCTTGATGATTAGTCATTTTGTGGGATAGTTGGGAATCTTGGGCAGTTTTACTGCCCACTTTTTTCTTCATTTTCACTTGAGATTTTTGACCAAAAAAATTCTTCCAGAAAAAATTTATTTTTAACTGATTTATCTGGAACATAATCTTTTTGCACTTTGGTATAACTATTAACAATAGCTTTGAAAAAATACATTTAGGGACTGGTGTAATTTTCATTATATTGGCTCAGCCTACAAATTTAGGTTTTTCTATAAGCAAGATTTTTTTAGTTGTAATTTGGTAAGTAGACTCAAATCTTTAGTATACAATCTGAAGGTATAAGTAAATGGAATTTCCTTTTCTATTTTTTCCTGATAGACTTGATTGGTGATGTGTAGAAATGCTGATTATTTGCATGGATTTATTTTATATCCTGAAACTTTGCTCAAGTTAGTTTAAATATATTTTCAGGTGACTCTCTGAGAATAATTTTGTTTCTTTGTTGTATGTACTTTTCCCTCAAGTTATTTTTCTTGTATTATTACTATGTTACAATTCTAGACATCCTTTCTTCAACTCTTATTAGAAGGAATTCTGGTTTATTTCTATTTTTATGATGGGCCTCAGTATTAGGGAGAGAGAATGTGTGAGAGAGAGCATGGGAGAGGGAAGAAGAAGAAAGAAAAAAGAAAAGGAGAGGGGAAGAGAGGAGACAGAGCCAGACAGACAGACAGACAAAGAAGGAGCGAGAAAGGGAGAAAGAAATCTAGGTAGATGTAGCTATAGGAAAAAAAGAAAGAAAGAAAAAGAAAGAAAATTACAATTTAAAAGAAATGGAAAGTTGTGAATGGCAAATTAGGAGTTTCATGTGCAATCATCTTTCTATTGCACTGTTTTGGAAATACTTGTTTTATTCCACAAGTTAAAATTAATTTTTAAAAAAATAGTTAATTTATGGCTGGTTCAATTTCTTTTTCTGAGATTGGGTTCTTTTAATTCTCTATTTTTATGTTAATCTAGATATTTTATATTTTTATAAATACTCAGCTATTTCATTTAGATTCTTAGTTTTATTATCAAATACTTGGATGAAATATTTCTAATTCTTTTTTCTCTTCATTTGTGTTTCTTTCATTTCATGGGACAGCTAGCTGGTATAATGAACAGTGCTCCAGGCCTGGAGGCAGGAAAACCTGAGTTCAAATCTTACCTGCACTCTTGCTAGCTATGTAACTCTAAGTAAGTAGCTTAACCTTTGTTTCAGTTTCCTCATCTTTAAAATAGGGGTAATAACAGCACTTATCTCCCAAGGTTGTTGTAGGAATCAAAAGAGATAAAACTCTAAAGTACTTAGCTCAATGGTATCACATAGTAAGTAATACAGTAATATTGGCTATTCTTTTTTTTTTTTGATATTAGTCATTTAGTTTTCTTCTTTCTTTTAACAAGATTTGTTAGTGATTTATCTGTATTTTTAAAAAGCAGCTTTTTATTTTATTTATTTATTTTATTTTATTTATTAATTCCATAATGTTTTTGTTTTGCTTTCAATTTTCTCTCTTCCTTGGTGATCAAAAATTTTATTTTGATGTTTCATAGTATTTTAAAAAATAATTTATTGGTTTTTTGCTCTTTTTATTTTCATCCCTAATTAATTGATTTGTTCTTTCTTTTATTGATGAAAGTGTTTTCCTTTGGCTGATTTAGTTGCATCCCCAAAATATGTTCATATTTTATCCTATTTGTCATTATCTTTAATGAAACCATCTATTATTTCTATTTATCCTTTAATACACTCATTTTTAAGATTAAATTTAATTTCCAATTAATTTTTATTAATGTGGACTTTTAAAATTTTCATTACATTGTGGTTCTTAAAAGATGCATTTGATATATCATTTTTTATATTTTGTGATGTTTTAATACCCTAATACTCATGCTGTTTCTTCCAACTTCACAAAGCATATTTAGCATTGTAGGGGATCTACCAGAATCGTTTGAAGCTCTTTGTTTATTTTCTGAGGATTAATTAGACTAATTCATAGCAATTTTTACCAGTTCCTGGATTTTCTAAAATGCTTTTTAAATTTCCCTTTGAGTTTTTGTGCAACTGATCTATTTTATTGTCAGCTAAAATGATTCTCCAAATACATGAATTCCCCACATCAAGAACTACTGCATTATCTCTAACAGTCATTGAAGTGTGCTCTTTAAGAGCATAATTTTTGCTCATTTCCTTAAAATAATATCCATTCTTTATGTCTACTGTGTTAAAAACAAAATTCAGCATTTAACTGATAAAGAAGTTACTAAAAGTAGAGAAATAAGATCATTCTAGTTTGATGATCAGTCAAATAATCTGAGATAGTTTAGTGTCAGTAGAAGCATATACACATGATTATTGATGTCACAAAACCATGTCAAGATTGTGAGATGATCACAACTGAGGTACTGAAAAGGAATACATACTCCCAAAGTATCACAAAACAAGGAATTTATTACTCACTGGTATACAAATATGTAGTTCCCCAGCCCTTCCATTCTATGAGCAAGCACAAGTTGTGGCACATGATACATACAGTTGAATGAATACTCTAAGAGCAAAGAATTCTGATCTCTGCTTTTATCTGATATTGTTGCCTGACAAATTTACATGGACTGTGTGGGAGAAGAATCTTGGACTTATTTTGTGACTCAGATTCCAAACTCCCTTTACTGAAGACAAGGACATTGATGTAGAATGTTTGCTAATATTGGATCCACAGATTAGATGATATTTATTTAACTGCTTATGATAAGAAGAGCCTTACACTTCTCACCTAAGTGAAAGCTAACTAAATCTAAAACTTGGATACAGTAGAAACTTCCTGGTACACAGGCAAAGAGTCATCCCATCTACAGATTTGTCTACTTATAAAATATAAGATTGTGTATGAGAAAAGGATTTGAATTTCTGGAACACATACAGAGTTGACCAGAAATAGAGTACATCTAACAAAGTCTGCTAAAAAAAAAAAAAAATGTATCTGCATGTTTTATAAATCTAATCAGAAGAGATTTAATCCAAAAGCATAGGGAAGAAAGAAGATTGCTTCTTTATATCCCTCATGTTAGATGCTATAGAATGTAATTACAAAAAAAGTTTTTTTTAAAAAATAGCTTCTAGACAATCATGAATTCACAGTACACAAATGTTCAAGAATTAGATTTAGAGAACAACAACAAAAAAAAAAAAGAACTCTTTCAATGAGAAGGAAAATTAGTTTTGCCTAAAGAAACTGATATAGATGAACAGGGATTCCAGTGATCAACTTAGATTTCAAAAGTGAATTTATAGGAAAATGTGGCCAAGGCCCCATGATAGAAGATAAATATAAGGTCGTTGCATAGTTCATTAAGAATAATGTTATATATGCTAAAGCTCATAAGGAGGCTATCATCAATGACAACAATGTTTTCTCTGTAATAAAGATGACAGAACTGGAAATGACAGAAGAAAAATTACTTACAGGAAGTCGACACCTTTCCAGGTTTCTCTGAGAGTGTTCTGTTCAACATTTCCCATAAACAATTATATTCTATCATAACCGCATACCACAATTTATTCAGCCATTCCTCAATTGATGAACATCCCCTCAATGTCTCATTTTTTGGACTGAGAAGAATATGGCTATAAATATTTTTGTACATGTAGTTCCTTTTCCCTTTTTAAAAAAAATTCTTTTGGGATTTACATCTAGTAGTGGTGTTGTTAGATAAAAAGATACATATACATTTATAGCCCTTTGGGCATAAATGATACCTTTTGATCATTTATCAGTTGGTGAATGGCTAAGAAATATTATTAAAGAAATACCAAACATCTAAAAAAAGAAGTACTGATTACAAAACCCATTCCTTCATAGAATTAGGTTGTCAAACTAACCTCACTTCCTTTTTTTGACAAGATTTCTAAGGTATTTAATGAGTGAAGAGATATGAAGATATTTAACCTAAGTTTTAGCAAAATCCTTCACAAAGGATTCACAAAGAATCTCATACTATTCTTGTGAAGAAGATGGAGAAATATACACTGGACAATAATAAAAACAAATAAATTTAGAACTGGTTGGATGGACCCTATTAAAAAGTACTTGTTAATTATTCAGGGTAAGCATGGTAGATAATCTTCAGTGGAGTACCTCGGAGATTTGCACTTGATCTGGTGATGATTAACGTTTTGATCTGTGATTTGGATAAAGCACATATCAGATGTTATGTTATTTTACAAATAACCTAAAAGTATGAGGGATAGTTAGTACAGTAGATGTCCAAGTCTAGGACACCAAAAGATTGAATTTAATAAGGTAAAATTTCAATGGGAATAAATATAAAATCAGTATAAATGGGCACCAAAAATGTCATCTTCAAAAGGTAGTATGGAGGAGATATGTTTAAGGATTTTAGTTAATCACAAGTTGAGTGAATTAACAATATGATGTAAAAGGCAAAAAGTTAATTTAAACTTAGGCTGCATTAGTATGCCTAACTTTCAGGAAGGAGGAAGTAATAGTCCCATTTTGAATTCACCTGAAATAAGATTGTTTTGAGTTTTTTGTCCATGTCACATAAGTATCAGTTAAAGGACCTGGGACCTATGCTCTTGTGTAATTTATAAAATTTTAAGTTTAAAACTGCAATAAGATTTTCGGAGAAGGCTTTGCCAACTTTAAGTTAAAAGTTTTTACTTTTTTCTAAGAGAACATTTGTCATTGTCCTTTACACTCAAAGAGAACCAAAATGATATCATTATGTCAGTGTCAATGTACAGTGTGTCAACTATGGCTGATCAGACCAACACAAGCTCAGAAGACTCTAATATAGATTAGGCACAAATAGTTCATATGAACTTGGAGTGGAGATGTCTCTAAATTTGTGTTTATCATATTTCTTTTGAGCTACTGCAATTCTGCTGTGCTTATAAAGCACAGTGCCTTCTTTGGTGTAGGCATGCCATGCTGGATAGTCCTGTGTCAGTGTCTTTCATGTCCCACAACTGATTTCAAAGCTCTTTAGAAATGTCTTGAAAGTATCCTTGTATTGCTTCTTTTAATCTCTGTATGGGCACTTGTCTTGTGTGAGTTCTCTATAAAATAGTCTTTTAGATAGGTGAACATTCGGCATTCCAACAACATGGCTAGTAAATTGAAGTTGTAATTCTCTGCAATATAGTTTAAATGTTTGACAATTCAGGTCAAGAAAAAAATCTATGTTGGTATGAGTTGAATATGAAGAGGTAATATCTTTTTTTTTTTTTAATGATGAAATTAAGAGGCGAGAAAGGAATGTATTAGGAGAAAGGGAAAGAGAAAAGTGGAATGGTGCAAATTATCTGCCATAAAAAAGGTAAGATAAAGCTTTTACAGTGGAGGGGAAGAGGGATATTAATATGATTTTTTAAAAATAATGTTTTAATTAATTAATCAATAAACAAACACTTATTAAGTACCTACTATGTATCTGGTATTTAACAATACAAAAACAAAAGTGAAAACACTCTTTACTTTCAAGACATTTACAACTGAGTCAAGCAAAAAAGCATACATAATGTATATGTAGAAAAAAAGATATATGTGTATATGCATACATGCATACATGCATACATATACATATGTATGTATGTATGTATATATATATATATATATATATATATATATATATATATATATATATATATATATATATAAACAGAAAAGCATTGGTAGATTACAAAAGCCTCATGTAGAAAGCCTTAAAAAATTTAGGGATGAGGTCACTTAGAAAGAAGAGAAAAGGGCCCAAGACAGCATCTGGGGATTTAAATATAAATAATATTGTAGTTACTGACCTAGTAAAAGAGATAGAAGTTGTCAATATAGTTAGGAGAAAAAAACAAGAGAGAGAAAAGTCATGCATATCCAGATAGGAAAAAGGAGAGGTCAATGAAGTGTGTCAAATGCCAAACAAAAGGATGCAAATTTAGGGGAAAGACCTCAGATTAGGCAACTAAAAGAGCACCAACAATTTTGGAGTCGCAGTTTCAGTTGAGTAATAAAGTTGGAAGCCAAATTATACAGGATTTAGAAGAGAAAGTGGAAGAAATTAACATGTAGTATTATCAAAAATTTGACTTAAAAGGTAAGGAGAGATTTAGGATGTCAACTTGCTGATATGGTAATATCTAATTAAAGGGAGTTGTTCTGTTTTAAACTTAATCAAAAAGCAAAGGCATGGTGCGGGGGCAGCAGATAACAAGGTATTTAAACTAAGTATAAAAATGTAGTTAATGATCCCTTCATGAAGTAGGAATAAGGCACTTGAGCGAATCAGAAAGAAATGTCATAGATAATGAATGTACAAAAGAGACTCTTAAATAAATAGGAATAGCAACAAAGAGCAAAAGAAATACTAAAAAAAAGACATGCCTTAAAAAGAGTGGAAATGTAGGAAGAAGCAACTTCCACAAATACAGAATTCTGAGAAAAGCTAGTTGGGCTAAATGAATATAATGTACATTAGATATAAACTATGTTGCTGAGTCATCTTCTACAGATCCCTAAGTAGTCTAAATGCTAAGTTCTTTAGTGGAAATCTAAAGCCTATTCCTCTGAGCATGGGATGCTTATATTTCTGGGGTTTTTTAAGTTAACTTTGCATCTTTCTTATAAGGGTATACATGTTGGGAATACAGTTGAGCTGAGGCAACCATAAAGGAAACACCCAAAGAGAAGAGATAGAGAATTAACATTAAGGTATTTAATGTTATCTGTTGTGCTAACAAAATAATAAAGAGAAGTCTTTGATACTACTTTCTAGAGTAAAGGAGCCATACCATGAAACCCATCTTGAAAATGAGTCATTATATTTTCCAACTACTATTCACCTATTTATGGATCCTCCAAGTAGCCTTTGCAAAGCACAGTTGCTGCTGTCAGCATTTCAATAGGAAATACCAGGATTGGGTACCCAGTCTCCAGTTTCAGAGTTACAGATACTATCCAGGTGGGAAGTTCAAAGATATTAGCCTTTCTCAATACAGAGGGAAATACATCTGTTCTTCTTTTACCTCTTGGACTTTACCTTTCTGTGTCCCACAGAGATTAGAGAATTCAGTGATCAACCTGAAAAATTTGAGAAACTTAACTGCCAAATGATTTGGTGTTTCAGTGGACAGAGATCATTTCTGTCATCTTACTCGTGTCAACACAATCAAAACGCAAGGTAGACTGAGATCAATAAATACGTCAGTGGCATCTGACCCCAAACATATCATTGCTCAATATTATGGAATCTTAAAAGAAGATGAGGGAATTTCATTCAGGGGCTCTCTTCATCATTGCTGAGAGATGGATCCTTCAGCAGATCACCATCAAAGACCTTTCTTTGGGCCACTCTATGGATGAGGCACTTTGACTAATACAGTTCTTCTAGTTCATAGACAAACATGGCAAAGTGTGCCATGTTGGTTAAAAACCTGAAGGGAGTAAGGAATACTTCTCTAATCCTCACTTGAGCTACTGCAGAGGAGCCTGAGGACATAATTAGCTGCTATCTGGAAGTCAAGAAGAAATATTTGATCACTTCCTCAAGCTTTCTACTTCAAGGCTTTTTCAGAATGCTTCAGAGGTATCTGTTATGTCTAGAAATGTGCTTATCTCATAAGAATTATTGGAGGTGATTCCTTTCTTTTTCTCTCACTCAGCGCAGCAGCTTGGCCCTTGGCTTAGGCCTATTGTTCCCTCCTTTTAGTTCTAAAGACCAAGTGCTTTATTAACAAAGTTTATATGATAGTCAACCTTTAGGTCTCAAGCCCATCTAATATTTTTGTAGCTCCTTAATTTGACCTAAGACAAACAAAAACAACCACTAGTAAGGTGAAGAATAAATAAAAGTATACTTGTGATCATATTACCATCATAATTTTCCCTTCTCCCTATCAATTCAGAACCATGAAATATTGCAGTAGTTTTTTTAACCACCATAGCAACTATTTTCATTATATTGACAATCTCATGAAAAGACTGGAAAAAGACAACATCAAGAGTATACTTAGAAAATTTGGTCTTGACAAACCAATGAGCCACCCTTTTAACAGAATAGGAAACGATGGTAAGTGGA
Organism: Antechinus flavipes; assembly: GCF_016432865.1. NCBI lineage: Eukaryota > Metazoa > Chordata > Mammalia > Dasyuromorphia > Dasyuridae > Antechinus > Antechinus flavipes. Next base: position 345,986,584 of record NC_067399.1, on the reverse strand, counting down.
TAAAAGTTTTTTTTAAAGATATTCCTTCAAGATAAAGGGAAGTAAGAAAAAGGAATTTATAACGAATATCTCTATTTTTTCATTACAACCTTTCGCTTCAAAGCTGATAACTAGTGAGTGTTGCCAAAGAAATATCAGCCTTAAGTAATGGCAAATGGCTTTTGTTCAAAATTCTCCAGTTTGTTGTTTTGTAAACTTAGCTTTGAGACTCCTGTGAGGAAGAATATGAACTATTTTCAATTTTGTGATTCCCATAGGTAGAGCTGAGTGTTTTGTAAAATGTCTAGATGGCTACTCTCTTTCCCCTCCTCTCCCTAAACCCAACCATCTTCTGAACATCTCATGTGTTGTGAAAGGCACCATCATCCTTCCTGACTCTCTTATATCATATCTGACTTCTCACTTCTAATAAGCATCTATGAAGCTCCTACTATATTCCAGGCACTGTGCAAAGTGCCAAGGTTACAAAGAAAAGCAAAAGGCACAGATTTACCTCAATTTCTCACAATGTACATATCAAACCAGGTGCCAAACTTGTCAATTCTATTTATATAAATTGTTCCCTTAACTTTACCCATGCAATAATCAGCCTAGTTCAAACTCACATTACATCTTTCTTGAACTATTAAAATAGTCTTGCAAATGACCTACGTCTTTAAGTCATTCCCCACTCCAATCTATGCTCCATAAAGGTAGGTTTGATTTCCTTGTACTACAAGCACCAGAGAACTAAGACTCATAATTAAATTACATGGCACATTTGACCAATAAACACCTGTTTTAGGATTAAATAGAGATGAATATCCAAAGAACACCTACATTTCATTCCTACTCTTTCATAAATACAAAACATTGCTTTTTAATTATCTCTTCAGTTGTTGTAACCTTTGTAATACCACCACTATGAAAAAAAAATATTTCAAATCGTGTCCATCTTGATTGAGTTCCTTTTTATCTGTTCCCTATCCTTATTCTTAAACATTAAATTGCAAATTTCAGGAATAAATGCTCAGCTATATTTTGGATGTACATTGTGGTGCTCTTTACTTACGTTTCTAAAGATAGAAAATGGACTTGGTTTTTGTGATGAGAGTGAAAAAACTACCATAAAAACAATGTCAACTTTTGTTGCATGATCTTGAGATTACTGTGTATTTAGATGTGTGATAATGATGCGAATTCTGGTATGATCTTTCAGAATATCATTTAAGATGTCAGAAGAGTCATTAGGAATGGCTTTTCAGAATAAGGAATCTGGTTTTGTTGTGTTAGTCATGATTTTCACACAACTCAATGATTTTTAGTTTATTTCTCCTTGACTTGTTTTCTAGGCAAATTGTTTTTGATTATAGATTCTTTACATCTTCTTATGTTACTTTTAGACTTTTGGTTTTGTTTTAATATTGCTTGTTATGTCATGGAGTCACTGTTTCCGCTCTGAACTTTCAGAATTCAAATCTTTGGTAAAGTTTACCATTGTCCATTCTAAACTATCCCTACTATTTTTTCCTCCTTTAATATTGCATTTTGTATGTCTTGCTTTGTTTCTTCCAGGAACTCTTCTTGTACTTGTGGCCAGTATATTCTTTTTTCTGAATCTTTACTTGACCTTGTTAGAGTTACTCTCTTTTCCTTGCATTTGCCTCTTGGGATTCTTTATGCCTTAGTATTTCTTCAGTGTGTTCAGGATATCCTTTGATTTACTCATTTTTTTTGGCACATTTATGGATTAGAGTTTTTGTACTTAGGTACAAAATCTATTATTTACTATTGGATGGTGAGACTAGGGGCAACTAGAGGCTGGGCTTTGTGCTTCCTGAGATCTGCTCTGGCCTTGTTTCTTAATTCCTTTCATTGTTGTTTGTTTTTAGCTACCCTCGATCATTTCTTCTGCAAGATTCTGGCTGGCTTTTGTGCAGGTCTGAACTGAATAGATGAACTTAAAATTATTTCTTTTCAGTTTTTTTTATCACTGTGCTTTCTGGTGTACTTTTAGAACTTTACTGGGTTATTTGGGAATCAACATCTGGCATTTTTCATATCTTAAAACAGAACCATCTGCCCACAATTCTTCCCTGATACTCTTGGCTAGCAGTGTGACCTTAAATAATTTACTTTTTATGGCCCTTATCCAGAACCAGAGCATACTCATGTAGATAAATATGTACTTAAGAAGAATTCAAAGACCTAAAAAAAAGTCTTGCTCCAGTTTCAAGCTCTTTACAGTAATAATAAATTAAAATATTGAACTTCTGTTTCCTTTTGCATTTTTTATGCTGAAATATGTGATGAGTGGGACATAACTGGGGGCTGACCACATTTTTATATGACTTTCTATTTGCTCTTATAAGAAGAAAATTCTAAGAATTGGTTCAGTGGTCATGTTATAATAACTTATTTATAAATCAGGTTTTTAAAATCTAAATATTAGGGACATGGGATTCCATGTGGCTGCAGTATTTTCACAGTGTTTTTTCACACAACTGAAATTCCCAATTTTTGCTCTTTATCAAGTCCTGAGAAAATGCCTTATCTGGTTTTGGACAGCTATGAGCAAAAAGAGACTTCTTAAAGCTTCAAGTCTCTTCTGCAGGGAGTGTAAACCTAAGCAAAATTGGAAAGAAACAATACCCATTTCCTCTTGTACTCCCAAAACCAATTCAATAGGGCCTTCCACAGGGTAAGAAAAAAAAAAGACACACCTGCACATTTATCTGGAGGTTAGAATCTGCAATGAGGATTGAATTACCAGTAAATTATGCACAATGATTTCTGTTTTAAAGTGAGTGCATCTGTGCCACCTGTTGATGACATGATTGGAGCATTAGTCTTTGCTCAGCCTCTGCACTATTGATAACTCTGCTTAACATCACCACAGGGGAGGCTTTGTTAGATGCTGCAATCACTTTGCCTGAGCAATGGTGTACATTGGCTATCTTGTTCAGCCCCATCTGCCTCCCCCGCTTTTCCTCTCTAACATTAGCACATTTAAATGGGCCACCAGTGAAGCTATTCAGAGAGAACATGCAACTGGGGCTTCTGGGTGGCCTAGGACTGAGTTGAGAATTCTTGTTAATGGACTGCAAAGTCTTAGCCTATTGAGGTACATGAACTCAATGACCAAAGAAAAGTGAGACAAAGATATCCCTCACAGGAACATGTAGGTCAAAAGTGGACAAAAGCAGACATGAACCAGTCAAAGATATGTGATTACTGAATTGAAAAGGGAACACCTATCACTGTGGGAGAGCTACTGTGACTGAATTTGACAGAAATCTTTAAAATGCCCATACACCCTGAGAATGAGGAATTTATCAGAATTTCAAAAGTAGGAGAAAGAAAACAAGAAGTTATTTTAAAATTAGTTTGATGTTTTTCCTTCCTTTTTGACTTTAAAATAATCATATTTTGTGATATTTATGAAAAGAAGCACACAAATAGGATGTAATGAAATAGTGGAAAGGTTGGATTGCAAAAAGCTAGCTTCAGAAGTGAAAGGAAATGCTGGCTATGAAGCTCTTTTCTCTGCTAATACAGGCCAAATCAGTGTAGTAGGTTAATCCCAAATGCCCTATGCAAAAAAAACAAAAAAAAAAAAAATGCTGCTTTTGGAACCCTGAGTTTGCAAAGATGATAATAAGTTTTTTATTTAATTTCCCCCTAAAAAAAGAAATATAATAAATCAAAAATCTAATATTAAAGAAAGGAGAAGACCCAACAATTAACAAATAGTTTGAATATAACTTCGGATATAACTCATCTGTAACATGATTAATTTTGGTTAGCTCTTTGGTGGTGCTTACTTTTTTTTAATTGTACAAATAAAACTAATGCAGTTAAAATTAGAAGGAATACTATCAATTGGAGGAAAAAATATATGAATGGCAAGAGAGAATTTCAGAAACTAAACAAAATGACTAAATAAATTATGGTACAGGAACATAATAGAATATTTCTGATGTATCAGAAACAATAGAATATAATTAAAACAAAAAACTTAGTTTTTTTAATTTTTGCATTGCCTATATTTACATATATATTCTCCCTTCTTTCTTCTCCCAGAAAGGTCTGACAATAAGGATAAGGATGAGAATTAAGATATCAGTAATATAAAAAACGCTTGGATATGAAAACTTCCTCTATCAATAGTGTTAAAAGTGTTGCCAGAGACATTGAAACATTAAGTGACTAGATCAGAGGTGCACAGCCAATATATGTAAGAGAAAAATTTGATCCCAGATTTTATTAGTTCTAAGATGGCTCTCTACACACTATACAGCATTGCCTCCCTACTTATTATAATAAATAATCTAAAAGAGATGGGGAGAAAGATATTTAAGCAAAACTACTGTAGGCCTAATACTAAGATATATATTTTATAATATAACATATTACAGAATTATAATTCTGTCACAAAACACTGCCAAAATTAATGTGCCATACCAATTATTGCCATAGCAATAAAATTCTAAAATAATTACTTTATAAAAATAGAAAAAACATTTTTAAAAATAACAAAATTCACATGGCAAAACAAGTAATAGAGAAAGTGTGAAGGAAAGGAGTCTAGCAGTGCCAATTCCCAAACTATACTTTTAAAAAGCAGTAATCTCCAAAACAATTTGATACCATTTTTAAAAATAGAAAAGTCAATGTAGCTGATTAGGTACATAACTAAATTGTGTTCGATAAACCCAAAGACTCCAGAAGCTAGGCAAAGGACTCACCATTTAACAAATTCTTCTGGGAAAACTAGAAATAAGTCTGGCCCCAATTAGGTATAGAAAAATATAGTGCTTCACATTATAGATGACATCAAAAACAAATTAGAGAAGCAAGACAAAGTAATTTTGGGATCGGTGGATTAGGAAAAGAATTCAAGTTCAAATAAAGGATTCAAGAAAATAAAATGGACAGTTTTGATTACTTTTTTTTAAATTGTACAAATAAAACTAATGCAGTTAAAATTAGAAGGGACACTATCAATTGGAGGAAAAAATCCTCTCAGGAAGTTATTCTGACAAGGATCTAATTTCCAAGAAGTATAAGGAATTATTTCAAATTTATAATGAGCTATTTCTTTCTAGGGAATAGAATAAGCATTTATGTAGCACCTACTACATGCCAGGGAAGTTGTTCAGTGCTTTTATTTAACTAATTTTTTTTTCATTTTTATCTTCACAACAACCCTGCAAAGGTGCTATTATTATCCCTGTTTTATAAATGAGGAAACTGAAGCAAAAGAGCTTAAGTGACTAACCCAGGTTTACACAGCTAGTAAAAGCTAGGACTATATTTGAACTCCATTTCACCAGTTCCTTCAATAGCAAACAGTTCAAAGATTATTTATAGGCCTTTTCAAAGTTATCAACCACTAATTAAAAAAAAGTTCCAAGTCAACAACAATGAAATACAAATTAAAGCAATTCTGAGAATCCACTTTGCTTCCATCAAATTAACAAAAAAAAAAAAAAAAGATAAATAATAATTGTTGAAGAGGCCATGGGAAACATAAATGCCTTAATCAACTGTTAGTAGAACTATGAATTGTGCTCACAACTCTGGGAATACTGATTCTAATGATACTACTTGATAGTATATAAAGTACTTTCCTCACAAAAACAATCCTATGAGATAAGCAGTGTGAATACATTTCACAAATCAAAGACCAGAGTGACTAGGCTTATATCCCAAAGAGATAAAAAAAAGAGTAAAAGGAATCATGTATGCAGAAATATTTATACACACACGCACACACACACACACACACATATATATATATATTCTCCTTTTGTGGTAACAAAGAAATAGAAACCAAAGGAATATCCACTAGCTGAGAAATAGCTGAACAAATTATGAAATATGAATATAATATGATTTAAGAAATTATGAAATGGATGGTTTTAGAGAAAAGATGAAAGAAGATGAAAAGTAAAGGGAGAGAACCAACAGAACAATTGAGAAAATAACAGCAATATTATGAAGACAAACAATTTTGAAAAGCTTAAGAATTTCAATTAATATGTCACAACTGGAAAGGACAGAGGGATAAGAATCTCAAGATGAAGAAACAGAAATATATTCAACATGACCAATTCACTTAGCATGGCTATCCATATTTGTTATAAATGTTTTCAGTTTTTTTTCCAATTTCTGAAGGATTTGGAAGAAAGATAAAATGTGCTTGTTTACTTTAAAAGTAGATTAAAGTAAAAAGAAACAATCTTGATAGAGCTAAGAATTCATTCAACCATTCTGTAAATTTTGAATTACATCCCTAAAGAGAAAAAGAATGAAAGTGAAATTGTAAAAAAAGTCCAAACACCAATTGTGTTCAGAGCTGCATGAATTAGTCTGGCCATTCTGTAACTGTGGTGTGTATTTTCTGCATAGCTTAGTTATTCTCTTTGGCTTAGCATCTTAGCATTCTCTCTTCTTCATGTTAATTCAAAGTCACATTAGCTATGGCAGCAGCAGTTCTCAATAGTCCTACTGCTATTTGATGCAGTCAAAAATGGTACAATCTTGCAAAACTAGCTTTTTGTGCATCTAATGTTTGCAATTATACATCACAACAAAATGAAAAAAAAAAACTAACTACAATAAGCATAGGACAGTGTAAAGCATTGGTGGACAGGCTACTTTATTGAATACAGGTCTAAATTACATGCAGGATACATATGCATGTCACAGAAGTACATGCATATCCATAAAATACAAGCAAGTATGCTTCAGGGAATACTTGCCCCCCCATCTTCCCATTTGTACATTATCTGTATGCTTAGATAAGTTGGATCACAAGGTTTTACAAGATGTTGAACAAGGAAATTAAACCTAAGGGTTTATTTCTTAAGTACTCCATGAATTGGAAAAAGGACTTCCAGGAACCAGGAGCAAGGATTAATTACCCTTTTGACATATATTATCTCTAAACAATAGCTTCCTTTTTTTATAATCTGTTTATACTTATGGGAAAGTATATTAAGGATGTTTTGAGAAAGTTTTATAACTGTTATTATTGAAAATATCCTCTTTCTAAAGAGGGCTGGCTGATTAGATGATTCTTAAGTGAAATATAACCCCTACCCTGCAGACATGCACCAAGGGAGAGCATATCTAAACCAGCTCTGGGGCTCTGACTCATCAGTAGGATAAGGATTCTCAGAGTTAATATGAACTACATAAATTTTTAGCTAATCTGATTTTTTAAAAATCTTTTTTAAAGATAGGAAAATCAAATTGCAAATATTAATAATAAAAATGTAGACCATATCAAATATAGAGAAAATAAAAGAAATTATTAGGAGTTATTATCTTATTATTATAGAACATGTTACTTATCAGACTTGTCAAGTGAACAATTTATGAAAAAACAAAAGATAGAGTTATCCACTAAAATTTATCCACTAAAATGGATAGTTTCAATTACACAAAATTAAAAAGATTTCATACAAATAAAACAAATTCAGCCCAGATCAGAAGGAAGGCAGAAAACAGGGGTAGGGCAGACTTTATAGACAGTTCCTCAGATAAATATCTCATATCTCAAATATATAAAGAAGTTTCTCAAATTATCAGAATGCAAGTCATCCCCCAATTGATAAATGGTCAAAAAATATAAATAAGCAATGTTTATTGAAGAAATCTAAACAACTTATAGTCATATGAAAAATGTTCTAAATCATTATTGATTAGAGAAATGCAAATTAAAGCAATTTTGAGTTGTTATTTTATACCTACCAGATTGGCTAAAATGATGAAAGGGGAAAGTGACAAACTTTGGAGGGAACATGGAAAAATCAGGACAGTAATTCTTGTGAAATTGTGAACTGATCAAATCATATTGGAAGACAATTTGAAATAATGCCCAAAGAGTTATTAAACCGCCTCTATTTTTTGACCCAGCAATAATAGTACTAGGTTACCAAAGTTAATTAGGGGGGAAAAAAGAATCTATGTGATCTAAAACATTTATAGTAGCTCTCTTTGTGGTGACAAAGACCTGGAAATTGAGGAAATCACCAGTTGGGGAATGGTTGAACAAGATGTGGTATATGATTGTAATGTAATATTATTGTCCTATAAGAAATAATGAGCTCAATGATCTCAGGAAAACATACACTTGCATAAAATAATGAAGAGGATTGGGCAGAACCAAGAGAATGTTGTACAAAGTGATATTGGTTTAAGCACAATTTTGAGCAACTAAGTCATTGTGACTATCAAAAATACCCAAATTAACTATAAGACATAAGAAAGAAGATACTATCCATATCCAGAGAAAAAACTAATAAATAGAAGTTTGTATGGAATTATTTTATAGGGGCAGAGACAAGATGGCAGAGAAGACACATGTGTCATTCTAAGTTCCCTTTCTACTCTCATTACTAATTACCAAATTCAGCCTCAGAAATAGTGCTTGATTGATAAAATCCACGAATATTGGGAGTCCAACATATTACCAGCCGAAGATAATCTGGAAGATCGCCAAAAAAGATTTGTGTTGATAGGCATGAGTGCAGGCAGAGAGACAGAACTAGAGGCTAGCACACTGAGTGGACCAGGGCCCTGCGGTCTCTATAGGTGGAAAAATTGCAGGAGGACTCTACCACAGATTGGCTGCTCAGTTTAGTTGCAAAACAGTAGATCAGTAGAGAAGTTAAAGCCAAAAGTAGAGTATACTGCAAAAAACCGCCAGAATCTAACAGGATCTGGCTACACCTACCCCACACCAGAAATGACTCAGCACAGACTACAGCACAGCTGTGCAGCTCCATTCTGCAACAAGGGGCTTTTGCCTGGGGCAGTCACACTTCTGATCACAGGGGGGGCTTTGCCTGGAGCAGCCACAAATCTGCACAGGGTGGGGGTGGGGCCTTTGCCCAGGGCAGCCACAAATCTGCCCAAAAGGAGGACTCTACCCAGGACAATAAAACTTCTGCCACACTGCCCACTTCCCAGGACAGAGACACTTCCAGTGCCCAGGGCAGCCACAAATCTACACAGCAAAGGACTGTAGCAATAGAACTTCTGCAGCACAACTGCACTTCACAGGACAGAGACACTTCCAGGGTGGGGCTCTTCCCAGAGCATTCCCACAACTTGGATGCTCTTAGCAGCTTGTTTGCTGGACAGCTACTGTCCTTATATCTATTCCTGCTCTGCAGAAGGAACTGGTAATCTTCTTGCCCTGAAGGCAGACCCTAAGGGTTTTTTTAAAAAATGAGTAAAAAAGTCAAGTGAATGCTATCCATCAACAGCTTCTATACAGAAAGAGAGCAGGTTTTCAACCTCAAAGAGACTAATAGCAAACAGTCTCCAGACAAAACTCCAAATGTAATCTGGTCCCCATCACACAAGGCTCCCCTAGAAGAAATTATAAAAGATCTTAAAAGAGAGCTAGAAGAAAAACGGGGAAAGGAAAGAGAAGCTCTGCATGAAAGTATGGGAAAGGCTTACAAATCACTGAAAGAAAAATTTAATAAAGTGGAAAAAGAAAACAATTTCCTGAAATGTGAATTGGAAAAAATAAAGAACTCTCAGGGAGGGGGCAGCTAGGTGGTGCAGTGGATAGAGCACCAACCCTGGAAGTCAGGAGGACCTGAGTTGAAATGTGGCCTCAGACACTTAATCCTGAGCAAGTCACTTAACCCAAACTGCCTCAGCAAAAAAAAAAAAAAAAAAAAAAAAAAAGGAACTCTCAGGGAGTGTAGGGAAACAGAATTTGTGAATTGGAAAAGATAAAGAATGCCCAGGAAAGTAGGATTTGCGAATTGGAAAATGAAAATAACTCAGTAAAAAAAAAAAAAAAATTAGTTAAATGGAAAACAAAAATAGAGCAAAGCAACTCATATAAAAACTCAATTGCACATATACAAAAAAGTAAAAAAAAAAAAGCTAAAGAAGAAAATAAATCATTAAAAATCAGAGCTGAACAAATAGAAATGAATGATTCATTGAGACATGGAGAATCAGTCAAGCAAAACTGAAAAAATAGAAAAAATGTTAAATATAGACTGGAAAAACAACACACCATGAAAATAGATCTAGGAGAGATAATCTGAGGATTATTGGACTTCCTAAAAATTGTGATGAAAAAAAGAAAAAAAGTCTAGACACTATTTTACAGGAAATCATCAGAGAGAACTACCCAGATGTACTAGAATCAGAAAGTAAATCAGGCATTGAAAGAATTCATCAAACACCTTCTGAAAGAGACCCTACAATAAAAACTCCAAGGAATATTGTGGCTAAATTTCAGAACTATCAAACTAAGGGAAAAATATTACAAGCAGCCAGAAAAAAAAATTCAAATACTGAGGAGACACAATAAGGATCACTCAGGATCTAGCTGCTTCCACATTAAAGAATTGAAGGGCCTGGAATCTGATATTCCAAAAGGCAAAAGAACTTGCAATACAGCCAAGAATAAACTACCCAGCTAAGCTAAGCATTTTCTTCCAGGGAAGAAAATGGACATTTAATGAAACAGGTGGATTCAATTTGTTTCTAATGAAAAAAACAAGAGCTGAACAAAAAATTTTACCTCCAACTATAGGACTCAAGAGAAGCATAAAAAGGTAAAAAGAACTATTGAGAACTGTCTTTCTGTTATGGACAATTATAAAGAGTGCATGTATAATTTGATTTTATTGATATAATATAAAAAAGGAGAAAGTGGAAATGGAAAGGGGATAGTATCAGAAAAAGGGAAAAGGGGAGAAAAAAGAGGAAAACTACATCCCATGAAGAGGCAAAGGAAACCTATTATATCTGAGGGAATTTAGGTAGGGGGAGGAACATTGTGTGAAACTTACTCTCATCAGATTTGGCTCAAAGGAAAAATAATTGACATATTTGGTTTACAAAGAAGCTTCCCTCACCTCAATAAAAAGTGGGAGAGGAAAAGGAAAAAGGAAAAGAATAATAGCGGAAAGGTATAAAAAAGGGGTAAGGGATTCAAAGGAGGTGGAAGAGATTCTAAAGAGGGAGAGCTGTGTGAGGCAAGTGGTGCCCATAAGTTTAATAATGGGGAGGAGGGTAAGAAGGGGTAAGAAAAAGAAAAGCATAATCTGGGGATAATAAGATGCCAGGAAATACAGAATTAGTCATTTTAACTGTAAATGTGAATGGGATGAATTCTCACATAAAGCAGAGATGGATAGCAAACTAGATCAAAAGCCAGAACCCTACAATATGTTGTAGGAAACACATTTAAAGCAGGGAGATACATACAGAGTAAAGGTAAAAGACTGGAGCAGAATCTATTATGCTTCAGGTGACATCAGAAAAGCAGGGGCAGCCATCCTTAGATCAAACAAAAGCAAAATTTGATCCAATTAAAAGAGACAAGGAAGGAAACTATATCTTGCTAAAGGGTAATATAGACAATGAAGCAATATCAATACTAAACATATAGGCACCAAGTGGCATAGCATCTAACTTCCTAAAGGAAAAGTTAAGTGAGTTGCAAGAAGAAATAGAGAGCAAAACTATAATAAGTGGGAGATCTCAACCTTGCACTCTCAGAACTAGATAAATCAAACCACAAAACAAATAAGAAAGAAGTTAAAGAGGTAAATAGAATATTTGAAAAGTTAGGTATGATAGATCTTTGTAGAAAACTGAATGGAGACAAAAGGGAGTATACTTTCTTCTCAGCAGTTCATGGAATCTATACAAAAACTCACCACATAAAGACCTCAAAATTAAATGCAGAAAGGCAGAAATAGTAAATGCATTCTTTTCAGACCACAATGCAATAAAAACTACATTCAACAAAAACCTAGGGTTAAATAGACCAAAAAGTAATTGGAAATTAAATAATCTCATCCTACAAAATGAATGGGTGAAACAGCAAATAATAGACACAATTAATAATTTCATCCAAGAGAATGATAACAATGAGAAAGCATGCCAAAATCTGTGGGATGCTAACAAATTGGTAATAAGGAAAAATTTTATATCTCTAGAGACTTACTTGAATAAAATAGAAAAAGAGAAGATCAATGAATTGAGCTTGCAACTTAAAAAGCTAGAAAAAGACCAAATTAAAAACCCCCAATGAAATACTAAAATTGAAATTCTAAAATTAAAAGGAGAAAATAAGAATTGGTTTTATGAAAAAAAAAAAACAATAAAATAAATAAATTTTTGGTAAAGCTTTTCTGATTAGAAAAAGGAAAGAGCAAAATCAAATTGTTAGTCTTAAAAATGAAAACAGAGAACTTTCCACTGATGAAGAGGAAATTAGAGCAATATTTAGGAGTTACTTTGCTCAACTTTATGGCAATAAATTTGATAATCTAAGTGAAATGGATAACCACCTTCAAAAATATAGGCTTCCCATATTAACATAAGAGGAAATAAATTATTTAAATAGTCCCATTTTAGAAAAAAAAATAGAACAAGCTATTAATCAACACCCTAAGAAAAAAATCCCCAGGTCCAGATGGATTTACATGTGAATTCTACTAAACCTTTAAAGAACAATTAACTCCAATGTTATATAAACTATTTGAAAAATAGGGAATGAAGAACTCCTACCAAATTTCTTTTATGACACAGATGATATTGATGCCTAAACCAGGTAAGTTGAAAACAGAGAAAGAAAATTATACACCAATGTCCCTAATGAATATTAATGCTAAAATCTTAAATAAAATATTAGCAAAAAGGTTACAGAAAATCATCTCCAGGATAATATACTATGACCAAGTAGGATTTATACCAGCAATGAAGGGCTGGATCAATATTAGGAAAACTATTAGCATAATTGACTATATCAATAACCAAATTAAGGAAAATCATGTGATCATCTCAATAGATGCAGAAAAAGCATTTGATAAAATCCAACATCCATTCCAATAAAAACACTTGAGAGTATAGGAATAAATGGACTTTTCCTTAAAATAGTTAGTAGCATCTATTTAAAACCATCAGTAAGCATCATATGTAATGGAGATAAACTAGAACAATTCCCAGTAAGATCAGGAGTGAAACAAGGTTGCCCACTATAACCATTACTATTCAATACTGTATTAGAAATGCTAGCTTTTGCAATAAGAATTGAGAAAGAGATTAAAGGAATTAAAGTAGGTAACGAGGAAGCCAAATTATCACTCTTTTCAGATGATATGATGGTATACTTAGAGAACCCCAGAGATTCTACTAAAAAGCTATTAAAAATAATCCACAACTTTATCAAAGTTGCAGGATACAAAAAAAAAAAAAAAACCATAAGTCATCAGCATTCTTATATATCACTAACAAAATTCCACAGTTAAAGTTACAAAGAGAAATTCCATTTAAAGTAACTGCTGATAATATAAACTATTTGGGAATATATCAGCCAAGGGAAAATCAGGAACTATATAAGCAAAACTACAAAACACTTTCTACACAAATAAAGTCAGATCTAACCAATTTGAAAAATATTAAGTGCTCTTGGATAGGTCGAGCAAGTATAATAAAGAGGACAATACTACCTAAACTAATCTATTTATTTAGTGCTATACCAATCAGACTTCCAAAAAACTATTTTAATGAACAGAAAAAATAATCTGGTCAAGATTCAAAGGAACTAATGAAAAAAAATCAAATAAAGGTGGACTAGCTGTACCAGATCTAAAATTATATTATAAAGCAGCAGTTACCAAAATCATTTGGTATTGGCTAAGAAATAAACTAGTTGATCAATTGAATAGGTTAGGTTCAAAGGGCAAAATAATCAATAACTTTAATAACCTAGTGTTTGACAAACCCAAAGACCCCAGCTTTTGGAATAAGAATTCACTGTTTGACAAAAACTGCTGGGAAAATTGGAAATTAATATGGCAGAAACTAGGTATTGAACCACACTTAATACCATACATTAAGGTCAAAATGGGTTCATGATCTAGGCATAAAGAATAAGATTATAAATAAATTAGAAGAACATAGAATAGTTTTCCTCTCAGACCTGTGGGAGGAGAAAGGAATTTGTGACCAAAGAAGAACTAGAGATCATTATTGATCACAAAATAGAAAATTTTGATTATGTCAAATTGAAAGGCTTTTGTACAAACAAAACTAATGCAGAAAAGATTAGAAGGTAAACAATAAACTGAGAAAACATTTTTTCAGTCAAAGATTCTGATAAAGGCTTCATTTCCAAAATATATAGAGAATTGACTCGAATTTATAAGAAATCAAGCCATTCTCCAATTGATAAATGGTCAAAAGATATGAACAGACAGTTTTCAGATGAAGAAATTGAAACTATTTCTAGCCATATGAAAAGATGCTCCAAGTCATAAAAATGCAAATTAAGACAATTCTGAGATACAATTACACACTTGTCAGATTGGCTAGGATGACAGGAAAAGATAATGCTGAATGTTGGAGGGGATGTGGGAAAACTGGGACCAGTGTTGGTGGAATTCTGAATACATCCAGCCATTCTGGAGAGCGATTTGGAACTGTGCTCAAAAAGCTAACAAACTGTGCTTACACTTTTATCTAGCAATGTTACTACTGGGCTTATATCCCAGTATATATCTTAAAGGAAATTTTAAAGAAGGGAAAGGGACCTGTATGTGCAAAAATGTTTGTGGCAGCCCTTTTTGTAGTGGCTAGAAACTAGAAACTGAGTTAATGCCCATCAATTGGAGAATGGCTGAATAAATTGTGCCATACGAATGTTATGGAATATTATTGTTCTGTAAGAAATGACCAGCAGGATGATTTCAGAAAGGTCTGGAGAGACTTATATGAACTGATGCTGAGTGAAATGAGCAGAACCAGAGGATCATTATATACTTCAATAACAATACTATATGATGATCAATTCTGATAAATGTGGCTCTCTTCAACAATGAGATGAACCAAATCAGTTCCATTTGTTCAATAATGAATAGAACCAGCTGTACCCAGCGAAAGAACTCTAGGAAATAAGAGTGAACCACTACATAACATTTCCAATCCCTCTGTTTTTGTCTTCTTGCACTTTTGATTTTCTTCACAGGTTCATTGTACATTATTTCAAAATCCAATTCTTTCTGTGCAGCAAAATAGTTGTGTGGATATGCTTTTACAACTGTCAATGCTGAAAAATTTCCCATGCATATATCTTGTAAATAAAAAGCTGTAATAAAAAATAGAATTATTTTATATATATACATACATATAGTACATATATACATACATATAGTAGCCAATCTTGGTGATGGAGACAGAGAGGGAAGAAAAAAACTTGCATTACTTTATTATAATTTTTAAAATAATAGCAAGTTGCACATAATAAGTTTTCAGTTTCATGTGTAATCATCTTTTTATTATATAGTAATAGAATGCTTTTTATTCCACAAACTAAAAATGAAATATTTTTTTTTAATTTTAAAGAAATTTTTTTCCAGGTTAGATCCCAAGAAACATGATCATGACGTAGTTAGAGGATATAATGGATAGAGCTCTGGGTCTGGAGTCTGAATAGTATATAAAAATATTCATTTACAATACATAACAATTTTAGATTAACAATTAAATTATCCATTTCTAATACAGAATTTAAATAACTCAATTTATGACCAAAAAAAAAAAAATGTTGGGCAGTCCATTAACTAATTTTTTTAAGAGACCTAGATAGATTTACAAGAGAATTTTCTTTTAAAATTTAAAACAATTCTAATTTTATAGGAGTTATTTACAAAAACTAAGAAATTTTAGAGTCCTTTACAATAAAATCAGGAAGCAAAAGTTTCACTTTTTAATGGTATGTGGTAAGTAACAAACTAGGATAATATAAAATAAACTCCTTTAAATCATTAGATTTTCTGTATATTACCAACAAAATTCAGTAGAAAAAGATAGAAAAAAAGAATTCTTTGTACCTCATGAAAATAAAAAACAGGTTCTTTCCTGTTCCTATAATTTGTACATTATATGACTTTTTATACCTAAATAGTTTACTACTATTGACCAATTGAAGTTTAGTGAGGAACACAGGAAATAAAATAGATGATTTTGATTGGCCATAAATTTAAAACACTTCTTTACTTTAAAAAAAAAAGATATTAAAATTGTCAGGGAGAAAATTAATTGGGGGAATGATTCTTGCAACAAATTTCTTTGATTAGAAAACTAATAAAAATGTGTTGGAACAAATGACATTTCCCAAAGAGTAAATGGTCAAAAACTAGGAATAATCAATCATTTCTCAAAAGAAGGAAAGCAAGTTCTGAATAATCATATGAAAAAAAAATCCTCAGATTCGAGAAATGGGAGTTAAAACAATCTGAAGCTCTTCCATATACCTGTTACACTGGAACAGTTGACAAAAAAAAAAAACCCTGTAACAATTATTGTAGGAAATATAGAGAAGCACATTAATGAACAATGTTGATAGAGCAATTAATTGATTCAACCATTATGGAAAAATATTTGGAACTATTCTCCCAATTTTATGCTACTTTAGAAATCAAATGGATCTATATGCACACCAAAAAAAAATTATAATAGTACTGGAAACAAAGTGGAAACTCACAAATTGCAAATTGACTGAAGACATTATGGCACATGAATGAAAAATAATATTATTGCATTGAAATAAATGACAAAAGATATAGATTCAGAGAAACCTGGAAGAATTTGTATGATCTAATACATATATGGTTCAATGAAGCAAAAGAGGATTTGTTGCAAATATGAAGACATTTCAAAGGAAAATAACTGAATAACTTAAATACGTTGACCAATGAGTAATAGAAGACTTATGATCATGATGCCAAACTCTTGTCAGAGAAGTGATGGACTTAAGGTACCAAATGACTCCCTATATTTCAAACATGATCAATGTGTGGATGTTTTTATTATTATATTTGTTAGAAGGGAGGAATTTTTTTCATGGGAGAGAATTCTCTAGGAATATGAGGAATAATTTTAATTATATAACAAACAAAAATATAAAGCAAAGTAGCATGTGGTTGGCACTAAGGAAAAGGGATCCTGAGGACTCCAGGAAAATCAGGGAGCAAGCCAGAACTTTATTCTTTAATAAAACATGAATATTCAAGCTATAAAATCATTCTTTTAGTTGTCTTGTTAAATCTTATTAAAATTTTTTTTATTAAAACACATTAAAAGTGAAATAAAATAAAACCACTGAGCAGCAAAGGACAGGTCTCTCAGTGCAAGAGATTTGCACTCTGCTAATGGTCTCCATTCCATCTCACTTTCGGAGCACACCATACCCCTAAGGACAAGAAACTGCATTAAGAAAGGCTGCTGAGCATGGTTTCCTCAATTTCCACTGACCTCTGCAGCAACTATTGAATGCTATTCTTATAGGATTTCAGGGTTAAATGGAAACAAATAAAAACCTGCTGTGGATGAATTCCATCTCCATTATCTTGCAAAGGCCTGTATTATATCTGTCTTCCAGACACATGTGCAAATATTTCCTTCCTTCTCCCAGCTGACCAAATGTGCATCTCAATACTTGTGCCTTTTGAAGATGACAAGCTTCCTACTTACTAGTTATTAGTAACATAAAGTCATGTTACAATACGGCAAAGATTTGTCTTAATATAACAAAGAATCTTCTGAGTGATCCCATGCCCTTCCCTTGCCCCATCATTTTAAAGGAGAAGTATCTTCTAGTTCTTTCTCAATTATCTAGGTAGCATCATGATTTCCAGTGAGAACTGGAGAATGGCTAATCTTTCTCTATCATGCCTTCATGAAAACTATGTCATAGTTTCAACTCCACATGTCAAGTAGAGAGTGGGCCTGGACTCAAATTCAAGATAAATTTGTTACTTGGTCTCCAGTTTTCTTTTCTAATTTTTATTTCCTTTTCTGAACAAACAATAAAAGATCATTCTTGAACTAGATGTATCCAGGCTTAGAAATCATCTTCTGAATTTGAGAAATTCAAAAATCCTAAATGTAATGAGTAGATCTAGAAAGGATGTCCACTGTTACCACTATAATTTAAAATGGTTCCAGAAATACTAGCTATACAAATAATACAAGAAGAAGAAATTAAAGGAATAAATACAGGAAAAGAGAAAACTAAATCATCACATTTTGCAAGATTATATTATGGTTTACTTAGAAAATTCTAGTCAACTAATATTAATTGAAATAATCATTTTTAAAATGTTGCAAAATAAAAAATAAATCATCAACACTTCTTTATATTATCAACAAAAGCAAGTAGGAAGAGATAAATTCCATTTAAAACAAATGCAGAATATTTGGAAGTCTGTCTGCAACCATATGAATACATAGAAACTCTAGGAATTAAACTATAAAACAATCTTTCTACAAATACAATCATAAATTATTAAAGAAATTTTAATTGTTCACAGTCAAGTTGAGACAATATAGTAAAAATGGTGATGCTTTCTAAATTAATTTATTTAGTGCTGGAACCAACGCTTCAAAATTACTTTGTAGAACTACAAAAAGATAATAAAATTCATATAAAAGAACAAAATGTGTCAAATCTTAAAAATAATAATAATGAAAAAGGTGAGAGGGACCATCACCCTGAAACTTTAAAATTATACTATGAAGCAGTTATCAACAAAATGACTTAGAACCAGTTAGGAAGTAGAGAGATTAATTAATGTAACACTTTAGGCTCACAATATACATGAGCAAACAGAGTAACTCATTATTTGATAGACCCAAGGACTCCAATTATTAGTATATTATTGTTGAAGGCACTATCATACTTTCAGGTTCTCAGGCTCAAAATTTATATGATATCTTCAATTCCTCAATGCCCCCTTACTCTTTAAATCCTATCTATTGCCAAGGTCTATCAATTTTACCTTTGCAACATCTCTCAAATATGTTCCCTTCATCATCCTGGTGCAGGTCTTCATCACTTCACACTTACTTAATTTTGTAACAGCTTGCTGTTTGGTCTGCCTGTTACAAGTCTCTCTCAACTCTACTACAACCTGCATTTAACTAACAAATTTGTTTTTCTAAAACACAAGTCCAACCATGTTACCCCCATATTCAATAAATTCCAGTGACTTCCTATCATTTCCAGAATCAAATACAGAAACTTCTATTTGACATTCAAAGCCTTTCATAACCTAGCATCATCCCAATCTTTCCATTCTTCTTGTACCTTACACCCAATTATTTGACATAGTGACTAATATTGGCCTCTTTGCTGTTCTATAGACAAGACATTCCATTTTTCTCTGACTGTCCTCTAAGTGTAGAATGCTCTCCCTCCACATTTCTGCTTATTGCCTTCACTAGCTTCCTTTAAGTCCCAATTAAAATCATTTCTTTTTCAGGAAGCTTTTCCCAATGCTTTCTAATTCTAGTAACATCCCTGTTTTACATTATTTCCTATTTATCCTATGTATAATTTGCACATAATTGTCACTTAAAATTCTATCAAAAAATCACTATAACATTCCAATTTACCATCCAGCTGATCAATCAATAAAACATTTATTAAGCTCTCCTTAAGGATCAAATATTGTTAAAAGCTGGGATTAAAAATAAAGTAAAAAGCATAGTCTTTGCCTGCTAAAATCTCATATTCTAATGATGATAGAATCTAATGATTCTAATGATAGACAAAATGCAAACTCTGCACATATAAGATACATACAGTATAAAAAGGAGATAATCCCAGAAGGAAGGCAATAGCATCAGGAAAGGTCATGAAAAATTGCACTTACCCATTAAAGAGCAAATCGACAGAGTTCAGCAGATCGACCCATATGGCAAAGATACAACCTATCATACTGGGTTCAGGGTCAGAGTCATCTACCTGCTCATTCCATTCCATCAGGACCTTACCAGAGGCAGAGATCTGCCTGATATCATATAATGGCGACAGCCTAATGGTGGAGCAATATTCTTATCCTAGTCCAGCAGTCAAGCATCTTGACAGTTCTAGCCCAGAAGGAACTTAAACTAATGATGATATATCTCAGGAATTTAGCGACACACTTGACCCAGTCTATCACTGATTCAAGATGCTACAGATTATTAGTAAAATAATTGAGCTAATTGTACAAAGTAAATATTCCATACATTGAAGAGTGGGTCCAACTCTATAGTGGAGTGACTAATCCATTATTGATGCCACACCCTGAATAAACTTCATGCAGATTTTATAGAAGAAAATAATTTCTATTGACTCTCTACAATTCTATGTTTCTGGGTTACTTAATCATGTTTATTCTATAAAAATGGAATTTAGTACCTCTGTATTTGAAGTTTGGGTCCATTCTTTCCTCACTCCTCAAAGGTTGTATATATATTTACAAGAGGATATGCTCCAGGTTGGGCAAGGGGAACAGAAATACTTTTTAATTATTATTACTTCTATGCCACTTAAATAAGTATCTTTATTACCTAGATAGGTCTACTAGAAGAAGGTTAAGAAGAAGCACACTGGTGAAGGTTCATGAGCTAAAAATTAGGAGGATACCCTTAGAATACTGAAAGTATTAACAAATATCTTCTAGAATATAGTGCACAGTAGGTGTTATGTATATATTTTAGTTTTACCTCCCCAATCAACTTAGAGTCATGGTGAAGGCAAGGATAGCGTCTTATATAAGTATCTAGACTAATATAATAATATTGCTTGGATCAACACTGAAATGATGACCTCAATGACCTCTATAAATCTTGAGAGAAATCACTACACACACATACATGGGGGGAGGGGCATAGAGAAGAGATTAATCACAACCTAATGAATACCTCTGGGAGAAAAAAATTAAGAAAAATAATAAAAAGTTTACTTAGTGATTTGTGCTGATATAGATTGTATACCCTAAATAACTACATCAACCAACCAGGCTGAAAAATGATCTAAGTATCCATAGTTGCCTAATATGTACAAGAGATAAGACTAGATGCTGGAAATATAGACATAATGCAAAAAAAAATAATTCTTGCTTCGAAGATTACATTCTCATAGCAAATTGAAGGGGGAGAGACAGAGACACAGAGAAAGAGAGAGACAGAGAACAACATATGAGGAGAGAGAATACTATAAACAAAAGGGAAAAGAGTAAGCCCAAACCTTTAGAGGAAAAATCAGATATTTTATTTGAAGAGTATTGATTAAAGCCAGACAATTAACATCAAGCCATCAAAAACCCTAGTACTAATGACCTTTTCAATATTTGATTTATTCATTAAATTAGACATTGTGCCACTGACGTTAGTATCTTGATGATCAAATTAGACTAAGGTAAAATGCAGGACAATAGAAAGAGAATGTTACAATAGTACCATTAGTCTTTAAATGATTGTCATTAAGTAATTTTGAATTTTAACCAGAGGTCACAGTGATTTTTGATGGATGGATGGATGGATGGATGCATAGACGGAAGACCTACAGTGATATTAGGATTTCAAAATATATTCCTGATCTCTCCAGAAGACCAGCTTCATATAGTTCAGCATTAGAGACAGTGATTGCATCCAAGACATAATTGAAAAATTCACTATTTAAACAGGTTATATTTTGCAAATATGTCACTATATTTCTGTTTCTCTCCTCAGCTTTTTTCAGGTTAGTTTTCTCAGCAGGTTACTGAACAACTTTTCTCAGGAGAATTAAAGTGCCATCCTTCTTAATTCTTTAAATCACCTTTAAAAATTACCCTCTGCTATACAACTAGATTTGCTCTAGAAATACATAATTTTTTTGTAGCCTGAGAGTAACATACTGTGTCCATTACATATAACAGCTACATAATTTATATTCTATGGTCCTTAGGAGGTTGGGAGTACAGCTTATTCAACTTGATTTAAATTGTATGTAGTATTGGGGGGGAAGGACAGGTAGGAAGTTAACTGGCTTCAAACTTGCATTATTTTTAAGTTGCATTAATGTTATATTTGAATAGCTACATACTATTTAATTTATATATTTAAAATGATGACTATCACCAAAACATAGCAAAAGCAGTATTCATCATTCTATGTACTATTACTTAAAGTAGCATAGCTAACAAGCTATCTTTAAGCCATAGGGAGAGTTAGCCATTTAGCTCTGATTCCCCAGTACTAGGACAGTGAAGAAATGGGAGGAATGAGGATTATTGCCTTTCCCCATTAATATTTATTTATTAAAACACCACTCACACTGAGAAAATTCTCCTTTCACTTTGGTTATAGGGGATTTCAGAAGGAGGGTTATCTAGTAGAATCAGAGCCAAGAACTAAACAGGGAAGCAGACACTATAGAATGATTGTGTGTCTTCTTTTGTCATTTAAAAAAGATGGTCATTTTATTCTGAAATAATAAACATATTGAGAAATGAGAGAGGAACTGCAATTTAGGTTGTCCTTTAAAAAACATAATCTCATCCTTAAACATAAAGGAATTGGATTAGCTGGTCTCAAAGGTTGCTAAAAATGTATGCTGGAAGAAAATATTAAAATAATGAAGATGTCATTCACAAAGAAGAAAAATGTATTCACTTGACCAAGATTAGACATACTTAGTGCTTCAACTGGCAGTAGAAATGTGGTCTTTTAATTCCCAGTTCTTTTCCCCTTTGCAGAAAACCCCTAAAAGAATGCAAATGGGCAAAGTTAGTGCATAGTGAGAATAGGGTTGGGTAAGGTTCTATTTTTGCAACTGCTTCACCCTACCAATTTTTTTCATACTTTTCTTTTCTAATGATGGGAACAGGTTGTGAGACATTCCATCAATCAAGAAATAACTTCAATGTCTCTCTGCTAGATATTCATCAATGTAGTAAGTGGTATGGGAGAGTGTAAGGAAGAAAGAGAATTTGTCCCATTGCTCAAGAAGTTTACAATCTAGTTGGAGGGGAACCAAGAAAGATGCCCACAAAAATGTAATTCATAATATAAAATTAAAAATACATCAAATGACTAGTTTAGATCACAAAAAACTATAGGCATTGAAGAAAAAAGTTATTAAATCAATAACTATGCTGAGAGAAAGTTGCAAAAGACATCATGAGGAAATATTATGAGCCCTTAAATTCTTTTCATCAAGCCATCAAGTACAAAGTTAACAATTATAGTAGCTAAACCATTTCATTTCAACTTTTTTACTAAATATCTATGGCCTGTGGAGTGCATGATAAGCTTCCTGGCATATTACATAGAGCATATATTTCTTGCTTTCAGGTATTTTTAATGTGCTTTCAATAATAGCCTAATGTCAAAGTTAGAATCAGCAGTAATATCTTATTATAATATAAATATAATACTATAATATAATACTATAATACTAGCGCCATTACCTCTATTAAATAACATTTTTTTCAGTTAACTGATCTCTGAGAACAGTGAAAGCTTTGGTGCATTAAAGCTAAACTCTACTAGAGTAAAATCAATAGTAACAATAGCATATAGCAATCTTGCTGAGTGGCGTTGCATTGTGAGAATTGACTAGTCTAATTTGTAGAGATCTGTTAATCTAAATCAAAAACAGAGATAGGAATAGGATCAATTCCTGAGTCCCAAAATTTTTAATCTATAATTACTTTGGCAATGCAGTGTGTATGTTTTAATAAACAGTAAAATAGATTATTTTTAATCTACTAGGTTGCTGCAGAAGAATTAAGCTTTTTATTCCCTCTCTCTCTGGCCTTTAGAATGTGGGTACCAATCTTTTCTAGTCACTTCATTTTTCTCCAGGTATGATTTCACAACTATTTGTTGTCCTCTGTTTCATGCCCCAAAGGAGTTGCCTTGTACTTTTCCAAATCAGAGCAATGCAAAGGGTTATATTTCATGTTTTACATCTCATCCATTCCTCATACCAGAGAGAAACTACTGTCAGATTTGTTTTATACCTAGGAGGATAACTAGGTTCATTCACTTATCTGATTTGGAAAATTATACAGAATAAATTATTTAAATTCTCTATTTAGTTCCAGAGGCTCCAGCCATAAATATTCCAATAATTCCCAACAGTTTATTTTCTATGACTCCTCTTTATATGTAACCTTCCAGTGACTACACACCTCTTTTGCATTCTGTTCCTAATAAGGACATCCATGCCGATCAGAAATGTCAATTACATTCTTATTTTATGTCTCCTTTCAATATTAATTTAATAGAAATATAAACAAATTTTAAAGAACAGATAAGTTTTGAATTTAACATATATTCTTCCAAACAGAGAGCAGGAAGAAAGGACAAGGAAAAATCACAGTGTTATCCATTTTCTTAAATAGAAAATTCAGCAATGACTGCTGGTCCTCCCAAACATGCTTATTACATGAGTCTCAGAGCTCAAAGGATAGTGTCTCACCATGCCCTTGTGGCTGGTCAAATTTCTGAAGCCCTATCAATCTTGGTTCCTGCTCCAAACTCTCTTGGAACTCACCCTCATGCCTACCTACACATTGCATTTAGCAAGATTTCTCCTCCAGACTGAGGAGAAGGTAACACTGTCTCTTTAAGGTGTCCTTCTACAGACAGTGGATCAAAACAAACTAAAGATTTCCATATTGATCAGATGGCTTTATCTTTGCTGTTCTAAATCCTTTGATAGAGAAGCACTATACTTAGATGCTGAGCTTTGCTGCTAGTGCCTGATTTCTTGACTTGCTATGACTCTTTTTCTCTGCTTTGGATTTTCTGAGATATTTGATAACTTGCTTGAAATACTAAAAAATGACTTTTCCTCCATTTAAAAAATTTAGTTGTGGAATTTGTCTATATGAAAACAAAACCTTAGTTAAAAATTAGTAACAACACAAGTTTCAGTACTCTTGGAAATCTTGTAAGTTGAATAATATCTGAGCAACAAGATTCAGTTAACAGCAACTTCTTAAAGATGTATTTGCTGTCAAAGTGTAAAATTTCATTTAAATATAGCAGTCCATTTTAGGGATGATGGTTATCAAATCATAAAAGAGGGTTATAATTTTGCTGACTTTTTTCATTTGCTTTTCTCTATTGGGGATCTGAAAATGAACTCCCTTAATCCCCCAATGGTCTTAGAAAATAAGTATACTTCAACTACTTCTGTTGTGAATAATCTATTCAAGCCAAAGAGTATTACACTAGCTCCATCAGTATTCACAAAAAGGTCATATCCTTACATATTTCTTTGAATATGTGGGATACATATGATGTGCCACTTCTATAGAAGGGATATTTTCTTTTTAGAATTCAACTTTTGCAACCTTTGGCAACATGTAGTATCAGTGGCTCTTTGTTATTTAAAAAAAAAAAAGTAAAACTGTAAGTTATCCCCAAGGATATGCAGTGTGTTTCCATAGCAACAGAATTTGCCTCCCAACCTCAGAAAACATGAATAAAAGATGGCATTCTAAGGATAGCAAACTAGAAGAGGTTGTTTCAATCCCTCTAATACCTAAAATTTGCTGTTATTTTATTAAATGTAAAGTAAAAATCTTGGGAAAGGATCCAGCATACCAAAAGGATGAGTTTATATATTGCATTTCAGATGTTACAGGGGAAAACACAAGCTTTTGAATTGAGCATGTTCAGAAAAGAAAGACCAAAGAAGATACAGAGTATTTGATTTATCATTTTTTTTCCATTTGGTTTATTGCCTCATCTAAAAATACTTAATGTCAGATGAGTTATTCTGACAAACAAGAAATGAGAATATTTTAAATTCTGCAATAGCATTCTTCTAGCTCTGCATTTTAACATGTCCATGGAAAGAAAACTGTTATATAAAACAAAGTGCCCAAATTTTAAAGTTCTATTATCTTTTCTCTAAATAGATATATCAATATATCAAATTTGATTTCTGGATATTTTTCCCATAGCTAGTTCACAAGATTTTAATACTTATTCCTGAATATTAATAGTTCTTCCTGCTAATGTTATAAGATATTTATGAATGGAGTTTGATACTCTGAGACTTTCATGGATTGGTGAACTCAATGTAGGTGAAGTAGAGGGCCTTGTTCATGACCTGCAAATTCTCGCCAGGAGCTAATCCAAAATACTGGGGCCTTCTATCAAGACCACTTCACTTTGAACAAATAGAGTTGTCAACCATTATCCTTTGTTCTCATTCCTTGACTGTTCTACTTGCTTTTTCAGTCTTACATTTCTCATAATTCAATATATCATTGGTAATATACTGCATATAGAGAAACAATGTAGTAGTAGATAGATTGATATGGGAACCAGGCACCTATTTGAGGAGTTTATGTGGTAGTGAAGCTTTAGTGTTTTTGATTTTGTCTTCTGCTGCAGTCTAAGGACACCCCATGATTTCTTCTATAGAATGAGGCTTAGTGGTTGGTAATTAATTAGTTGATTACAGATTACTGATTACAAAGCAGAGTCATCCTTTTTGTGCTGCATCCTATAAAAGAAAAAAATGGTGATGAATTGCATTTTTTCTTTGCTTCTAGATCCTTACAGAAGAGTCAGTGTTTTCTTAAGTCACTGTGAATCTAAGGGTTTTCAACCCTAACTCCCAGGAACTAATAATGACTGCAATGGAGTAGGGAAATACAGAAGTCTGATGTGCTCTCACCCATGCAACTTGGGAGAATATTTTATTCCTAAATCCTGGTCTCAACCTTGAGAAGACAATGGCAGGAATACACATTCTTTCAAACATACAGCTCTTTAAAACAGAGAACAGAATCAAATGACTTGAATTATGATGATTTCTGAGTTTTGTGTTCCTGGAGATAGAAGTTCTTGGGCACATGATTCCAGAATTCAATCTCAAGAGAAAAAGGAAATTCTTGGGTGACACCAAGTAGGAAACTCCAAATCTGATCATTTTCAGGCTCTGTCTTCCGGACATAGAAGTTCTTTTTCACCAACCTTTTGAAGAAAAAAAAGAATATCTTGTATATGGATCCCCATAGCTAGAGGATCATAAAGGATGTATAACCATTATCCAGAGGAATAAAAGGCATGGTCTTTACCATTCAGTAATATGATTGTAAGAATTCAGATCTGATTTGGCAAGGAGTTTTTTGTTTAGCAATCTTTAGTGGCTTTCTCCTCTGAGATAGGAAGCCCAAGAACTACACCAAAAATCCAGAAATTCGTCACATCAAAAATCTAGATGTTGTTCTAGTCTCCAGAATGAAATAGGATTCATTGGAATTAGGAGAATTTCCACAGAAATTTCATATTTCCCTTCTGAGCATAATATAAACCACAGGGTGGTGCTATGAGTCTGCTGCACTGAGGAAAGCCATGATTCACTAGAAAGAAAGAAAAATATATAAATTGTTTATAGACTATTCAGAAAAGTGTGTTTTCTTCATTTTTTAGTGGACTGGAAAAAAATAAAAGGTTCTTCTACACCTAATGTGCATCACTATCTTGACTTCTTAAACTTTTACCTCAAATCTAAGCCATTTACAGAATGTTTTTAGAGCTAACTTTACATAGGAACAAAAAAATGAGTTAATGAGAAAATGATTTGGGATGGAGGGTTAACAACAAGATTGTACTTAATCTATGTAATACCAGTACTTGTGGGGTTAGGTCATAAATTGTAAAGAAAAGGAAAACCCTTGTACCAGAGAGAAACCTGGGATAACTAACAGCATTGTACAATATTCCAATTCAGCCCATTCTCCTGTTATTCAGTTCCTTGAAAGATGCAACCATGGAGTTAATCTAATTTTCAAGCACTTGGATTATTAACATCAAAGAAGGCATGATACTGCTTTGTATATTTTCACCAAAATAATTTGCCATCATCTGGGAGGATGTCCAGCTCAAAATCCAAGAGAATGAGGAATTATAATGAGAAGTTAAAGTGTTTCAGTCAAAAATACTGTCCATTCCTGGACTTATAATTAAATACTTTTCATTTTGTTAGGAATTATCCTTTATGAAAATGCAGAATCACCTCAGGGAGGCAATACCCTAGATATTCCTGTGTATTTTTTCTCTTGCTAAGATATATGGAAAATTTGATTATTTAAAATATATATATATATATGCTTTCTTTCTGGAATAACAGTAAACCCAGTTATTGAAATTCATTAGAAGTTGACATTTAACAATGATCCAAAGACTATCCCAAAGGACTTAATAAAATTTGCTTTCTGCCTCCAGAGAAAAAACTGATGTCATCTGAATACAGACTGAAGCATACTACTTTCCTCCTTTTTTTCTTTTTTCTTTCTTTTTTTCATTTTCTTGTACTAAATGACTAATATGTAAATATTTTACATGATTGCACATATATAACCCATATCTGATTGCTTACAATTTCAGAGAGTGGAAAGGGATGAAAAAAAGGAGGGAGAAGTAAAATTTAGAACTCAAACTTTTTAAAAATATAAAAATTGTTTTAACATGTAATAGGGGAAAATACTTTTTAAAAAAAGAAGAAGAGGAGAAAATGAGCCTATTGTAGAAGACTTGGCATTTATAAGAAACATAATGGTTTTCAGTATCCACTTTTAAATAAAATGATAAGAAGTCCCCTAACCAGGAAGAAGGAGATGTATTCTCTGAAGTATCTTGAATTGGAGAAAAACAAAATATGCTTTAGAATGATGCAAAAATAAATACAATCTTATAAGTTTAGTTTTGAGCTTTCAAGTAAGTTTTTCAAAGAAGCCTCCTTATCACTTGAAGCAATCTCTATTGAAGAAGAAGAATATTTGCCTGTTTTAGGACTGAAATTCGAAGCACTTATTAAAAGTGAAAGTTTTTGTATCAAAACTATAATGTAAAAAAAAGAATTTCAAAGCAAGTTTCGCTAATAAGTCCTCATTTCTCAAACATAGAGGGAACTGAATCAAATGTATAAAAATTAAAAGCCATGCCCCAATTGATAAATTATCAAAAGATATAATCTGTGTCCAAAAGGCTAAAAATCCATGGGTATGCTTTGACCTAACAATACTACTACTTGCAGGAATATCAAAAGAGATTTGGGAAAAAAAAAAAAAACAGGAAAATGACCTATATGTACAAAAAATATCCAAAGCAACTCTCTACTCAGGGTAAAAAAATTAGAAATTGAGAGGATGCTCATCAATTGAAAATGACTTAATAGACTTTTGTATGTGTTTATGATTGAATATTATTGCTAGAGGGGCGGAGCCAAGATGATGGAGAGGACACATGCATCTTCCTAAACTCTCCTTTTCCCTCAATGTATTTGAACAAAATTCAGCCTCAGAATTAGTGCTTGACTGTCAGAACCCATGAATATTGGGAGTACAACACATTACCAACTGAAGACAATCTCAAAATTCTCCAGAAAAGGTCTGTTTTGTTCATTTATGGAGATGGAATGGGGGGTGGGGGTGGGGGAAGAGGGGCCTTAGGCCAGGCACAGACCTCAGGCAGACAGTGAGAGCAAAGGAAACAGCTGATACTGAGCAGACTGGAGGAGGGTGGAGGGTGGTCTCTGCAGGCAGAAAATCTTCAGGAAAACTTTACCACAGTGTGAGCTATGTTGCCCTGGCAGCAAGCCAGTGGATCAGCAGAGAATCTATAAACACAGCGGATAAACACTATGACCCCAAAACACTAGACTCTCCCGGGATCTGGCCATACCCACCCAAAACCCAGAGTGACTCAGTGTGATCCAATCACAACCAATTATTGACCCCAGAACACCCACAGTTGTTGGTCTCAGCACAGTCCTTTATATTGCTGCTGATTTCAGCACAACTGCTAATCCCAGCACAGCCAGTGGCTGCTGTCCTACTGCTCCTTCACTGCCACTTCCTATTGTCTGTATAGGCAGCTTGGAAATACCCCACTGCTCCCCATAAGCAGACTGAAGTGGGCTTTTTGTTATTGTTGTTTTTTCAAAATGAGCAAAAAGGCAAAGCGGGTTCTAATTATTGAAAGCTTCTATACAGAAAGAGAGCAGACTTCAAACCCAGAGGAGACTAAAAACAGTTTGTCTCTAGATCCAAAGGTGGATATGATCTGCTCCCCATCACACAAGGCTCTCATAGAAGAAATTTAAAAAGATCTTACAAGAGAGATAGAAGAAAATGGGGAAGGGAAAGGAAAGAAAGCTTTGCAAGAGGGTCAGGATAAGTCATGTTATTCATTAAAAGATAGAGTGGACAAAGAAATCAACACCCTGAAAAACAGAATTTACAAATTGGAAAAGGTAAATAATTCCAAGGAAAACAAACTTTGTGAACTGGAAAAAGAAAATAACTCTTTAAAAAAAAAATTGGCAAAATGGAAAAGAATTTCATAGAACAAAGCAATTCATTTAAAAACTCAATTGGACAAATATAAAAAGAAATTTTTAAAAAGTAAATGAAGAAAATAATTCATTAAAAATCAGACTTGAACAAATGGAAATGAATGACTCGAGGAGACATCAAGAATCAGTCAAACAAAACCAAAAAAATAGAAAAAATAGAAAAAAAATGTTAAATACCCACTTGGGAAAACAGCAGACCTGGAAAATAGATCTAGGAGAATTCATCTAAAGGATTATTGGACTCCCTGAAAATAATTGGAAACTAAATAATCTCATACTAAAGAATGATTGTGTGAAACAGCAAATCACAGGCATAATTAATAACTTCACCCAAGAAAATGACAATAATGAGATCATACCAAAATGTGTGGGATACATCCAAAGTGGTAATAAGGAGAAATTTCATATCTCTAAAAGCCTACTTGCATGAAATAGAGAAAGAGAAAGTTAATGAATTGGGCTTGCAACTAAAAATGCTAGAAAAGGAACAAATTAAAAAACCCCAGTCAAACACTAAAGTTGAAATTCCAAAAATAAAAGGAGAAATTAATAATATTGAAAGTTAAAAAAGTATTGAATTACTTAATAAAATTAAGAGTTCATTCTATGAAAAAACCAACAAAATAGACAAACCCTTAGTAAATCTGATTAAAGGAAAAAGGAAAGGGAAAATCAAATTATTAGTCTTAAAAATGAAAAGGGAGAAATTTCTTTTAATTAAGAGGAAATTAGAGCAACAATTAGGAGTGACTTTGCCTAACTTTATGCCAATAAATTTGATAACTTAAAGGAAATAGAAGAATACCTTCAAAAACATAGCTTGCCCAGATTAACAGAGGAAGAAGTAAATTGGTTAAATTGTCCCATTTTAGAAAAAGAAATAAAATAAGCTATTAATCAACTCCCTAAGAAAAAATCCCCAGGACCAGATGGATTTACATGTGAATTCTACCAAACATTTAAAGAACAATTAATTCCAATGCTATATAAACTATTTGAAAAAATAGGGAATGAAGGAATCCTATCAAATTCCTTTTATGACACAGACATGGTACTGATACCTAAACCAGGTAGGTAGAAAACAGAGAAAGAAAACTATAGATCAATCTTCCTAATGAACATCGATGCAAAAATCTTAAATAAAATCTTAGCAAAAAGATTACAGAAAATCATCCCCTGGATAATACACTATGAGCAAGTAGGATTTATACCAGGAATGCAGGGATGGTTCAATATTAGAAAACTATTAGCATAATTAACTATATAAATCAAAAAAATTAATGAAAATCATGTAATTATCTCAATAGAAGCAAAAAAAGCATTTGATAAAATCCAACATCCATTCCTAAAAAAAAAAAAAAAAAAAAAAAAAAAAAAACACTTGAGAGTATAGGAATAAATGAACTTTTCCTTAAAATAGTCAGGAGCATATATTAAAAACCATCAGTAAGTATCATATGTAATGAGGAAAAACTGGAACCTTTCCCAGTTAAGATCAGGAGTAAAACAAGGTTGCCTACTATCACCATTATTATTCAATGTTTTATTAGAAACCCTAGCCGTGGCAATAAGAGTCTAGAAATAAATTAAAGGAATCAGAGTAGGTAATGAGGAAACCAAATTATCACTCTTTGCAGATGATATGATGGTATACTTAGAGAACCCAAGAGATTCTACTAAAAATCTATTAGAAATAATTCATAACTTTAGCAAAGTTGCAGGATACAAACTAAATCCACATAAATTCTCAGCGTTTTTATACATCACTAACAAAATCCAACAGCAAGATAAACAAAGAGAAATTCCATTCAAAATAACTGTTGATAGCATAAAATATTTGGGTATTTATCTACCAAGGGAAAGTCAGGAACTATATGAGCAAAACTAAAAAAAAAAAAAAAAAAAAAAAACACTTTCCACACAAATAAAGTCAATTTAAACAATTGGAAAAATATTAAGTACTCCTGGATAGGTTGAGCATATATAATAAAGATGACAATACTACCTAAAGTAATCTATTTATTTAGTGCTATACCAATCAGACTCCCAAGAAACTATTTTAATGAAATAGAAAAATTAACAACAAAATTCATCTGGAAAAACAAAAGATCAAGAATTTCAAGAGAACTAATAAAAAAAAAAAATCAAATGAAAGTGGCCTAGCTGTACCTGATCTAAAACTATATTATAAAGCAGCGGTCACCAAAACCATTTGGTATTGGCTAAGAAAGAGACTAGTTAATCAATGGAATAAGTTAGGTTCCCTGGACAAAATAGTCAATAACTATAGTAATCTAGTGTTTGACAAACCCAAAGACGCCAGTTTTTGGGATAAGAATTTATTATTTGACAAAAATTGCTGGGAAAATTGGAAATTAGTATGGCAGAAACTAGCTATTGATCCATACTTGACACCGGTACACCAAGATAAGATCAAAATGGGTTCAGGATCAAAGCATAAAGAATGAGATTATAAATAAATTAGAAAAACATAGGATCATTTACCTCTCCAACCTGTGAAGGAGGTAGGAATTTGTGACCAAAGAAGAACTAGAGATCATTATTGATCACAAAATAGAAAATTTTGATTATATTAAGTTAAAAAGGTTTTGTACAAATAAAACTAATGTGGACAGGATTAGAAGGAAAGCAGTAAACTGGGAAAACATTTTTACAACTTAGCTGTTCTAATAAAGGCCTCATCTCCAAAATATATAGAGAATTGACTCAAATTTACAAGAAAAAATTATAAGAAATCAAGCCATTCTCCAATTGATAAATGGCCAAAGGATATGAGCAGACAATTTTCAGATGATGAAATTGAAACTATTCTAGTCATATGAAAAGGTGTTCCAAATCATTATTGATCAGAGAACTGCAAATTAAGACAATTTTGAGCTACCACTACACACCTGTTGGATTGGCTAAGATGATAGCAAAAGATGATGATGAATGTTGGAGGGGATGTGGGAAAACTGGGACATTGATGCATTGTTGGTGGAGTTGTGAATGAATCCAACCATTCTGGAGAGTAATCTGGAACTATGCCCCAAAAGTTATCAAACTGTGCATACCCTTTGATCCAGTAGTGCTACTACTGGGCTTATATCCCAAAGAAATACTAAAGAAGGAAAGGGTTCTGTATGTGTCAAAATGTTTGTAGTGGCCCTGTTTGTAGTGGCTAGAAATTGGAAAACGAATGGATGCCCATCTATTGGAGAATGGTTGGGTAAATTGTGGTATATGAATGTTACAGAATATTATTGTTCTGTAAGAAATGACCAGCAGGATGAATACAGAGAGGCTTGGAGAGACTTACATAAACTGATGCTAAATGAAATGAGCAGAACCAGGAGATCATTATATATTTCAACAATGATACTGTATGAGGATTTATTCTGATGGAAGTGTATTTCTTTGACAAAGAGAAGATCTAATTCAGTTCCAGTTGATCAATGATGGACAGAAGCAGCTATACCCAAAGAAAGAACACTGGGAAATAAATGTAAACTATTTGCATTTTTGTTTTTCTTCCCAGGTTATTTTTACCTTCTAAATCCAATTCTTCCTGTGCAACAAGAGAACTATTCGGTTCTGCACACATATATTGTATCTATAATACTATAACATATTTAACATGTATAAGATAGCTTGCTATCTAGGGGAGGAGGTGGAGGGAGAGAAGGGAAAAGTTGGAACAGAAGTGAATGCAAGGGATAATGTAAAAAATTACACAGCATATGTTCTGTCAATAAAAAGTTACAATTAAAAAACTAAATAAAT
Source organism: Antechinus flavipes (assembly GCF_016432865.1). NCBI lineage: Eukaryota > Metazoa > Chordata > Mammalia > Dasyuromorphia > Dasyuridae > Antechinus > Antechinus flavipes. Next base: position 345,952,623 of record NC_067399.1, on the reverse strand, counting down.
AAAATAAAATGAGGGGGGAAAAAGTTTTATATTCTCTCCTTTCAAGAAAGTTTTAAATGTGACTATTATAAATGAGCTTTGGCTTATTAAAGGATAAACTTGAAATATTTTTGAAACATATGCAAAAAACAGAAACTATAGCTGTCATTTTGTTCAACTATTTTGGAAAAGTAACTTTCAATTATTCAAGAAAAGTTAGTAAATTATTTATTTCCAAAGATCCCACTGTGAAAAATAAATCTTGCTCTGATCATTGATAACAAATAAAAACACTCAAAAATATATGCGCAATAAGTACATTTATACAAAATATTGATAGCATTATCATTTGTGATAACAAAAAGATAAAATTATAGTATTTACATAAAGATGGTTTTAAATATATATATATATAGCAGAGGCCACAGAACAAAGTTCTGGACCGAACCAGGAAGACCTGAGTTCAAAACTTATTTCAAATACTTATTAGTTAGGTAAGTCACTCAACCACTGCCTACATCAGTTTCCTTATCTCTAAAATATGAATAATCATAGCACTTAATTTCCAAGTTTGTTGTAAGGATAAAAAATAATATTTTTAAAGAACTTCCCAAATATAAGTTTGTGCTATATAAATGCTACTTATTATTATTATCACTATCATCATCATTATTATCATAATTATTTTCCAACTTATGGATTATTACAAAAAGAGGTATGAAATAGAGATGAAAATTGTTGGATATTTTCTGGTACAACTCCTAAAAACTTTATCTACTTACTCCAATAAAAACTAATTTCAAATTGAAGTAAATAAAAACAAGACTAGCATGGCAAATTCACTCTAACCAATAGTGAATGCATGGCATTATATCATATCAAATGTGCAAAAGAATAAAAATTTTAAAGGTTAAATCTGAATTAATATCCATCAAATCTCAATGTAGACTACCCCTCCCATTAGTTGACTTAGGGCCATGACACAGATGATATATGTCATTGTACTCTTTGCTTTATTTTAACATGAAATATATCAAAATAAGTGAAAGTTAAAAGAACTTTGACATTAATTATATTTCACGGTGTCTTTCATTTTGGTTAGTACAAATACCATAAGTTTGCAGGTAACAAAGTGTAAAAGATGATTACCTTTTAAGTAATTAAGTAATTTAAGTAATTAAGAAACTAAATTCTTATTTCACAATCTAAATGTGTAAAGCAATATGTGTAGTTAAAAGTGCTATTCTATTTATGTATATACGTGTGTATGTATGTGCATGTGTACATGTATGTGTATATGTGTGTATATACACATATTTCTCATATAATATATATAAATAGATTCACTAGATGCTAGTAAAGATTTAATGCTTTGAAAACCTACTGATGTCAATATCAACATCAGATGAAATTTTTGTTATTGATAGATTTTTTAAAATAAGAATTACATAAGATAAAAGAAGTATATTTGACTTTGCCACCATCAGATACGCTATATCTTGACCCCAAAATAGTGTTGCCATTTTGGTCCTCTTTGAGGACAAAGAACAGCAACCAACCATCCATTTAGTCTGCATCCCAAAGAGATCAACAAAAATGGAGACAGAGTGGAGGGGGCAGGGCAGAGAGGACTTTACTTGCACAAAAAGTTTATAGCAATTCTTTCTGCAGTGGCAAAGAAATGAAAATTGAGAGGATGTTAATTGGGAAATAGTTGAACAAATTAGGTGTATGATTTTAATGGAATACAAAAAAGTATTCCAGAATACTGGAAATATTTCCAGAAATAGTAATGTATACAGTAATAGACATATTGTACAGTGATCGATTCTGAATAACTTGTCTATTCTTAGCAATATAATGATCCAAGACAATTTCAAAAGACTCAAGATGAAAAATTCTATCCACCTGAACAGAAAGAACTGATAGAGACTGATAGAGTCTGGATACTGATCAAAGCATGCCATTTTTCAACTTTGTGTGTGTGTGTATGTGTGTGTGTGTGTGTGTGTGTGTGTGTGTGTGTGTGTGTGTTTTCTTTTGCAACATGACCAATATGGAAATAAAAATAAAATATATGTAACTATAAAATAAAGATAATAACAACACCTGTTTTATAGGATTATTGTGAGAAATCTCATAATTTAGAGATGGAGAGCTATCTGTAAACATTTATAATTTAAATACAAAGCACATCAATAAAATTTTAAAAAGAAAAGCAAAGTATTCTATTGCTTGAATTCAGCATTAAGATTGTTATTTGTGAAATAACCTGAAAGAAAGAAAGAGAGAGAAAGATTTAAAATGGCTACATCAGTGAGAATTTCACTGAGGATTCATATTCAAAGAGAAAATAGAATTATTTATTCATTTTAACTTTTCTGAACAGAGAATATACATTCACCAGTATGATGATTTTCTTCTTTTAAAATAATAATGGTTCTCTCTGGGAGAAAGCAGGTTTCTTAGAGAGATTTTCTGGAGGCAGCCTTAGTTTCAGTCAAAAGTAATAATCACCCAAATGCAGCCAGGTGATAAAAGTTCAAATGTTTATTTTCTCCTTCCAAAATTAGTTAGTTAGTTGAGGCCTATCTCTCTGCTTGGTTCTAAGAGCTCTTGCAGATTGTCCTTTGCTTCTGCCTCTGCTTTCTTCAGTCTCCAGCCAGCCACGTGGAAAATGGAATGAATCTCTCTTGCCTTGGAGAGAGGGCTTGTGGGCTTCCTCCCAGAGGGCTCCTCTCCGACCCCAGTCAATGTTCCGAAGTAACTCTCTCTAACCTGAAGTAACTAACTTCCGAGAGAGGGTTTCTTCTGAACTGACTTGATGCTCCCCTCTCAACTCTTTTCAGCTGAACTCTCTCTGAGAGCCTCTGTCTGTTTCTTATATATGAGAGAATGGGATTGTGGGATATCTCCCAGTGTGCTCTCTGGCTCTAAGAGCTTCAAGGAAGGTATGAATTCAGATATCTCATACTAAACCCTGAAATCTCCCAAACGTGTGAACTCCAATGAGTAAAGATGTGAACATAAGCATTGTATCAATTAGTTCTACTTAGTGCCTTGTTTCAGATTCTGGCCCAAAACATCTCCTTGTAAGATCAGATCAATGACACTGATCTAAATTAGATAATTATTGTCTCTATCAACTCTAATGCTTAACAGTTTGAAAAGATTCCAACATTTCCCTCTTTCTTTTGTTTTAGAACATAGAGTGGTCATGACCTCCCTGACTTCTCAAGGAGGTGAGAACCCCCAAAAGGTGATCATGCCTTCCCTGACTGCTCAAAAAAGGAGTGAAAACACCATAAAAAGAAGGTGGTCATGCCCTCCCTGACATCTCAGGAAGGGAGATGAAAACACCAAAGGAAATAGGAAGTCAAATCAGGTTAGCGGGTTTCTGAAGGGGCTCATTTGAAACAGGTACACATAAATCCATCAATATGGGCCAGAACTTGAAACAGATATATGTGGTATACATAAATCCATCAATATGGGAGGCAGTACACATAATGGCATAAGCACATAGCAATATAACACAGGCTAGTAGTAATGTAACAAATAACATAAATCAACATAAGAATTCACACATGTCCATAAGTCCTAGAAATAGTCCAAAAGGAATCCATTGTCCATTAGTTCATTTGCCAGGAGTCCAATAGTTCCTGTAAGCTTTGAAGTACTTCAATAGTCTCATCAACAATTTTTCAGCTCAAGGAATCCAATGATTCTTGCTGGTTTTTCAAGAACTAAAACAGTCTCATCTTGTGTTAGGAAATCCAATGATTCCTAAAGATTTTTAAAAGTTCTTTTAACAGTGTCAGCCACGCTCTTTCAATGTCAGATGTTTCTTAAAGTTTTTCTCTTTTTCTGTTTCATCTCAGGGAATCCAATGATTGTTGCTGGTTTTTCAGGAACTGAAAGCTGAAGCTTTTAAAGTTCTTTTAACAGTCTCATTGTCAACCATGCTCTTTCAGTGTCAGATGTTTCTAAATCTTTTCCTTTGTTTTGAGGTTTTTCTCTTTTTCTTCTCTTTTTCTGTTTCTCTCTGATGGACAAGGCGAATATGGCTCGTTGTCAGCCATCTGATTCCTTCTCTATCTGTAGAAATACAAACAAACCCTCTTCTCCAAGCAGTTAATCTATCTAATTCCCTTCTATTTACCACTTTTGGGATTTCTTCTCATCATCTGGTAATTACATTGGAGCTGTTTGCACTGGATACTGCCTTGTTGGGGTAAAAAATCTATATTCTCCCCAACTGTAATCCTGATTGCTTTTCTGTTGGTTGATGACATTTCTGAAGTCTCTCTGGGCGTAACCTCAGCTGCTATCATGCCCTTTCTGTCTTTTGATTGATACCTTGGAGCTGGGCCCTGCCTCTCATTTCTCTGGGTCAATTTACATTCAGAGGCCCAGTGAAAACCTTGGTTGCATTTTGAACATGGGGTTTGGGATTTTATTCTCTCACCCTGTCTTCTCATTCTATCTCCATATCTATAATGAGCTCTCAAATGTCCAACTTTTCCACACGGAAAACAATGACAATTTTCTCTAGAAGTCCCTTGCCAAGAGGGACCCTGTCTTCCCATGTTCATCATAGTTTAGGTATAATAAGCACTTGTGCCCACTGTGGCACAGTGTCTTATGATCTCCTCTAAAGGAGCATCTTTGTCTAGTCCCCATATAATTCTTTTGCAAACCTCATTGGCATTTTCCTTAGCCAGATGTCTGGTCATTATTTCTGTGGCAGCATTATTCCCAATGGTTCTTATTACAGCTGTTTGCAAATGTCCCACAAAATCAGCAAAAGATTCATTGGGATCTTGCTCTATTTTTGTGAAGGCTTTACTTCCATCTTTCTGTCCAGGGAGAGAATTCCAAGCTTTTATTGCAGCCTTAGAAATATGCTCATACACTGGTATGGGATAATAAATCTGTTCTGAATTCTCTCTATACTGACCTTCACTAGCTAGTTGGTCAAAAGCTATTTGTACATTAGCTCCTGTTTACCTATTGCATGTGGCTTGAATCATGTATAATTCATGAAACTCCGAAAGCCACAATAAATTTTGTCCCGGTTCTAAGCATGTCCTTGCTATGGATTTCCAATCATTCAGGGTTAAGATTTCATAAGATAAATTATCTAGTAACATAAAGAGTGCAACCCTTTTTCAAATCTTTAATTTTTTCCAAATTAAAAGGAGTATATTTTCTCTCTTTTTGATCTGAAGAGTCAAGCTTTTCAATCACAGGATATGCATTTATAAAATCAGATATATCTTCTCCTTCATTTTTTGCTTTAATTAATGCTTCTTCTAATCTTGTCATATTCTGCTTCACAGGAGATTCAAATTGTGTTTCTGCCTCTCTCCCTCTCTCTTCTTCCTCCACCCATGAAGGGTTAATTGAGGGGGGAGGGTCATGTGATGTGGAATGATCTAATTCCTCCTGCTGTGAGGTACCACACTCAGAATTGTACTTAACTGCATTGTTATCTGATTCTTGCTCCTTTTCACCTAGTATAGTTGGCACTTCTCCCTCCTGCATGTTCTTTTTCTTCATTCTAACACTTAAATAACTTTTTATACCTAATTGTATTAAATTTTATGTACTAATTATGTCTTTGGAAATTGAGTCAGGTCTATTTCTATTATAAAAAAAGATCCTCTCTTTCTAATTTCCACTCCATTGAGTTTGAATTAGATCTGTAGTGTTCACCCAGTTTTTCTCCTATTAATTTCCACTCATCTAAACCCAATTCTTTTTCTGTAGAGAACTAAGGACATATGTACTTAACAGTTTCTAAAAGTTCGGTGATCTGCTGCAAAATTATAATCAAACCTTGGTTTTCCATAACTTTGACAATGTTCTCTAAACATTTTCCTTGAACAGAAACAGGCTATTTTCTAACCATCTGAATCATCTTAGCTGAAATTTTACTTTAATTCTTTTAACAAAATTTCTTTGTTGTACTCACCCTAATTTCTGGGTTGAAAAGTCTTTTCCACTGGAATCAGGATCAGAGGCTTTTCCACTGAAATCAGGATCAGAGCTTTTCCACTGAAATCCACTGAGGCGTCTTTCAGTCCCACGTTCAGGGTGCCAAAATGTGGTGTTCTTGTTCTTTAAAATATATATAAGAATGGTTCTTTCTGGGAGCGAGCAGGTTTCTTAGGGAGGTTTTCTGGAGGCAGCCTTAGTTTCAGTTAAGAGTAATAATCACCCAAAATGCAGCCAGCTGGCAAAAATGTAAATGTTTATTTTCTCCTAGATCAGATCAGTCATACTGAACCATGCTAACTGCCTCTGCTTTCTTCAGCCTCCAGCCAGCACCAAGGTAAAAGTTGAAATGAATCTTTCTTGCCTCCCAGAGAGGGCTTCTAGCTGAAATCACTTGACGCTCCTCTCTCAATCTGATTCAGCTGAACTCTCTCCGAGAGCTTCTGTCTGTTTCTTATATATGAGAGAGTGAGATTGTGGGATATCTCCCAGCGTGCTCTCTGGCCCTAAGAGCTTCAAGGGAGGTGTGAATTTGGATATCTCGTACTAAACCCTGAAATCTCCCAAATGTGTGAACTCCAATGAGTAAAGGTGTGAACACAAGCATTGTATCAATTAGTTCTACTTAGAATCTTGTTTCAGGTTCTGGCCCAAAACATCTCCCTGTAAGATCAGATCAATAATCTATCAACTCTAATGAGTTAGCAGTTTGTAAAGATTCCAACACACCAGTATTCAAAAATGAATCAGTTACACTATGGTAACAGTAGCTTGGACACCCAGCAAAGTCACTAATCCTTTGGCAGTCAGGTTTGAAGAGGGAAAACTGTGTCAAGAAGTGAGGGAGAGACAAGAGAACAAAATTATGATCCAGTGGAGGAGTGGTTTATAGTAGCCACAGAAATATAGGAGAGTAGCACAGTGACATCCTTTCATGCCTGCTTGCCTATTCATTGGAAAGTATTTCACCTGACTTCCGGTTAAGATAGCGGAGAGGAGGCTCACAGCTGCATAAGCTCCGCGCTTTCTCTCACTATCCATTTCATTACAAGCCTCTGAATTAATGCTTGACTGAAAAAAACCCACATATAGTTACCAAGAGAAGCCATCCTTGAGATTCGCCAAGAAAGGTCTGTCTTTACTGGAGGGCTGGGACGGTTTTAGATCGGGCGCAGGCTGAGGGCAGCGGCAGTGAGAGCACGGGAGCAGACTGGAGAGGGGGTGGGGAGTGATCGCAGCCGTCTCTGCGGGAAGAGCTTCACTACAGGTTTGGATACTTTGCTCTGGCAGCAAGTCAGCAGCCCAGCAGAGAAGCTAAAAGCACCGGGGGTGAAGAATACAACCCCAAACAGCTGGAGTCTCTCGGGACCTGGCCGTCTCCCCCTTCCCCCCCCCCAACAGTGACTCAGCACGCTCTGGGATCTCAGAGCGCAGGCGCAGCACAGTCCTGCTAGTGCCTCACTGCTGCCCCCTGCAGTCTGTAGAGGAAGCTCGATAACATACCCAACCCCTCCCCCAAAGAAAGACTCCAGTTTTTTTCTGTTTTTCTTTGCTAGTTTGTCTCTGATTATTAGACAGAATGAGCAAGAAGCTGAAGAGGACTTCAACCCTTGACAGCTTCTATACAGATAGAGAGCAGACTCTAAATCCTGAGGAGACTAAAAACAGACAATCCCCAGGTGAATTCCCAAAGGAGGAGATCATCTGTTCCTCAGCACAGATGAACCTCATAGAAGTAATTTTAAAAGCTCTCACAAGGGAGCTAGAAGAAAAATGGGAAAAGCAGAGTGAGGCTTGGCAAAAGAGCCTGGAGAAGTCAGTTAAAGAGAGAGTGGATAAAGAAGTAAAATCCTTGAAAAATAGGATTGGTGAACTGGAAACAGAAAATAGCTCTCTAAAAAACAAAATTGGCGAAATGGAAAAAAATTCCACAGAACAAAAGAACTCAATGGGACAATTAGAAAAAGATCTTTAAAAAGTGAGTGAAGAAAATACTTCATTGAAAATCAGGATCGAACAAATGGAATTGAATGACTCGAGGAGACAAGAAGAATCAGTCAAGCAAATCCAAAAAATTCAAACAATGGAAAAGAATGTGAAATACCTTCTGGGGAAGACAACAGACCTGGAAAACAGATCCAGGAGAGACAATCTGAGAATCATTGGACTTCCAGAAAAACATGATGAAAAAAAGAGCCTGGACACTATTTTCCAGGAAATTATCAAAGAGAACTGCCCAGAAGTCATAGGAACAGAGGAAAAAATAAACATTGAAAGGATTCATCGATCACCCACTGAAAGGGATCCTAAAATCAAAACACCAAGGAATATAGTGGCCAAATGCCAGAACCCTCAGATGAAGGAAAAAATATTGCAAGCGGCTAGAAAAACCCAATTCAAGTATCAAGGAGCCACAATAAGGATCACCCAGGATCTGGCAGCATCCACATTAAAAGATCGAAGGGCCTGGAATATGATATTCCGAAAGGCTAAGGTACTTGGTATGCAACCAAAAATAACTTACCCAGCAAGAATGAGCATCTTTTTCCAGGGAAGAAGATGGACATTCAACGAAGTAAGCGAATTTCATCTATTTCTGATGAAAAAGCCAGAACTTAACAAAAAGTTTGATCTACAAATATAGAACTCAAGAGAAATCTAAAAAGGTAAAGATTAATCTTGGGAACTATATTTTGACTATATAGATGTATAAAGAATACATGTATACCTTGTTCTAGAAATTGATGTGGAAAGGACATTGTACCAGAAAAAGGGTAAAGTGGGGATAGTACATCTCATGAAGAGGCATAGGAAACCTATTATATCTGAGAGAAAGAAGGGAGGGGGATGAATATAGTGGGTATCTTACTGCCTTCAGAATTGGCTTTAAGTGAAAAATCTTAAGACATATTCAATCTATGGTGAAACTTCTCCCACCTCATTGAAAAGTGAGAAGGGAAAAGTGAAAAGGGAAGGAATAAGCTAAGCGGAAAGGAATACGGAAACTGGGAGGGAAAGGGGTAAGATAGGGGGAGGAACTCTAAGGCGGGGGGAGGGATACTAAAAAGGGAAGGCTGTGAGAAGCAAGTGGTGCTCACAAGCTTAATACTGGGAAGGGGGGGAAAGGGGAAAGAAGGGAGAAAAGCATAAACCGGGGTTAACAAGATGGCAAGCAATACAGAATTGGTCATTCTAACCATAAATGTGAACGGGGTAAACTCCCCCATAAAGAGGAAGCGGTTAGCAGAATGGATTAAAAGCCAGAATCCTACAATATGTTGTTTACAGGAAACACACCTGAAGCGGGGAGATACATGCAGGTTAAAGGTAAAAGGTTGGAGCAAAATCTACTATGCTTCAGGTGAAGTCAATCCTGATAGCCATCCTGATCTCAGATCAAGCTAAAGCAAAAATTGATCTAATTAAAAGAGATAAGGAAGGACACTATATCTTGCTAAAGGGTAGCATGGATAATGAAGCAATATCTATATTAAACATATATGCACCAAGTGGGGTAGCATCTAAATTCTTAAAAGAGAAACTAAGAGAGCTGCAAGAAGAAATAGACAGTAAAACTATAATAGTGGGAGATCTTAACCTTGCACTCTCAGAATTAGATAAATCAAACCACAAAATAAATAGAATACTAGAAAAGTTAGATATGATAGATCTCTGGAGAAAATGTAATGGAGACAGAAAGGAATACACTTTCTTTTCAGCAGTTCATGGAACCTATACAAAAATTGACCATATATTAGGACATAAAAACCTCAAACTCAAATGCAGTAAGGCAGAAATAGTAAATGCATCCTTTTCAGACCACGATGCAATGAAAATTACATTCAACAAAAAACCAGGGGGAAGTAGACCAAAAAATAATTGGAAACTAAATAATCTCATACTAAAGAATGATTGGGTGAAACAGCAAATCATAGACATAATTAATAACTTCACCCAAGAAAACGATAATAATGAGACATCATACCAAAATGTATGGGATGCAGCCAAAGCGGTAATAAGGGGAAATTTCATATCTCTAGAGGCCTATTTGTATAAAATAGAGAAAGAGAAGATCAATGAATTGGGTTTGCAACTAAAAATGCTAGAAAAGGAACAAATTAAAAACCCCCAGTCAAACACTAAACTTGAAATATTAAAAATAAAAGGAGAGATCAATAAAATTGAAAGTAAAAAAACTATTGAAATGATTAATAAAACTAAGAGTTGGTTCTATGAAAAAACCAACAAAATAGACAAACCCTTAGTAAATCTGATTAAAAAAAGGAAAGAGGAAAATCAAATTGTTAGTCTTAAAAATGAAAAGGGAGAACTCACCACTAACGAAGAGGAAATTAGAGCAATAATTAGGAGTTACTTTGCCCAACTTTATGCCAATAAATTCGACAACTTAAATGAAATAGAAAAATACCTCCAAAAATATAGCTTGCCCAAACTAACAGAGGAAGAAGTAAATATCCTAAACAGTCCCATCTCAGAAAAAGAAATAGAACAAACTATCAATCAACTCCCTAAGAAAAAATCCCCAGGACCAGATGGATTTACATGTGAATTCTACCAAACATTTAAAGAACAATTAACTCCAATGCTAAATAAACTATTTGAAAAAATAGGGATCGAAGGAGTCCTACCAAACTCCTTTTATGACACAGACATGGTACTGATACCTAAACCAGGTAGGCTGAAAACAGAGAAAGAAAATTATAGACCAATCTCCCTAATGAATATTGATGCTAAAATCTTAAATAAAATATTAGCAAAAAGATTACAGAAAATCATCCCCAGGATAATACACTATGACCAAGTAGGATTTATACCAGGAATGCAGGGCTGGTTCAATATTAGGAAAACTATTAGCATAATTGACTATATCAATAACCAAACAAACAAAAACCATATGATCATCTCAATAGATGCAGAAAAAGCATTTGATAAAATCCAACATCCATTCCTAATAAAAACACTTGAGAGCATAGGAATAAATGGACTTTTCCTTAAAATAGTCAGGAGCATATATTTAAAACCATCAGTAAGCATCATATGCAATGGAGAAAAACTGGAACCTTTCCCAGTAAGATCTGGAGTGAAGCAAGGTTGCCCTCTATCACCATTATTATTTAATATCGTATTAGAAACACTAGCCTCGGCAATAAGAGTCGAGAAAGATATTAAAGGAATTAGAGTAGGCAATGAAGAAACCAAACTATCACTCTTTGCAGATGATATGATGGTATACCTAGAGAACCCCAGAGATTCTACTAAAAAGCTATTAGAAATAATTCATAATTTTAGCAAAGTAGCTGGCTACAAAATAAATCCCCATAAATCCTCAGCATTTTTATACATCTCCAACAAAACTCAACAGCGAGAGATACAAAGAGAAATTCCATTCAGAATAACTGTTGATACCATAAAATATTTGGGAATCTATCTACCAAAGGAAAGTAAGGAATTATATGAGCAAAATTATAAAAAAGTCTCCACACAAATAAAGTCAGACTTAAATAATTGGAAAAATATTAAGTGCTCTTGGATCGGCCGAGCGAACATAATAAAGATGACAATACTCCCTAAACTAATCTATTTATTTAGTGCTATACCAATCAGACTTCCAAGAAAATATTTTAATGATCTAGAAAAAATAACAACAAAATTCATATGGAACAATAAAAAGTCGAGAATCTCAAGGGAATTAATGAAAAAAAAAATCAAATGAAGGTGGCCTAGCTGTACCTGATCTAAAATTATATTACAAAGCAGCAGTCACCAAAACCATTTGGTATTGGCTAAGAAATAGATTAGTGGATCAGTGGAAAAGGTTAGGTTCACAAGACAGAATAGTCAACTATAGCAATCTAGTGTTTGACAAACCCAAAGCCCCTAACTTCTGGAAAAGAATTCATTATTTGATAAAAACTGCTGGGATAATTGGAAATTAGTATGGCAGAAATTAGGCAAGGACCCACACCTAACACCATATACCAAGATAAGATCAAAATGGGTCCATGACCTAGGCATAAAGAACGAGATTATAAATAAATTAGAGGAACATAGAATAGTTTATCTCTCAAACTTGTGGAGGAGAAAGAAATTTGTGACCAGAGATGAACTAGAGACCATTACTGATCACAAAATAGAAAATTTTGGTTACATCAAATTAAAAAGCCTTTGTACAAACAAAACTAATGCAAACAAGATTAGAAGGGAAGCAACAAACTGGGAAAACATCTTCACAGTTAAAGGTTCTGATAAAGGCCTCATTTCTAAAATATATAGAGAACTGATTCAAATTTATAAGAAATCAAGCCATTCTCCAATTGATAAATGGTCAAAGGATATGAACAGACAATTTTCAGAGGATGAAATTGAAACTATTACCACTCATATGAAAGAGTGTTCCAAATCATTATTGATCAGAGAAATGCAAATTAAGACAACTCTGAGATACCACTACACACCTGTCAGATTGGCTAAGATGACAGGAAAAAATATTGATGAATGTTGGAGGGGATGCGGGAAAACTGGGACACTGATGCATTGTTGGTGGAGTTGTGAACAAATCCAACCATTCTGGAGAGCAATCTGGAATTATGCCCAAAAAATTATCAAATTGTGCATACCCTTTGATCCAGCAGTGTTTCTATTGGGCTCATATCCCAAAGAAATACTAAAGAAGGGAAAGGGACCTGTATGTGCCAAAATGTTTGTAGCAGCCCTATTTGTAGTGGCTAGAAACTGGAAAATGAATGGATGCCCATCAATTGGAGAATGGCTGGGTAAATTGTGGTATATGAATGTTATGGAATATTATTGTTCTGTAAGAAATGACCAGCAGGATGAATACAGAGAGGACTGGCGAGACTTACATGAACTGATGCTAAGTGAAATGAGCAGAACCAGGAGATCATTATACACTTCGACAACGATATTGTATGAGGACATATTTTGATGGAAGTGGATTTCTTTGACAAAGAGACCTAACTAAGTTTCAATTGATAAATGATGGACAAAAGCAGCTACACCCAAAGAAAGAACACTGGGAAACGAATGTGAACTATCTGCATTTTTGTTTTTCTTCCCGGGTTATTTATCCTTCTGAATCCAATTCTCCCTATGCAACAAGAGAACTGTTCGGTTCTGCAAACATATATTGTATCTAGGATATCCTGCAACATATCCAACATATAAAGGACTGCTTGCCATCTAGGGGAGGGGGTGGAGGGAGGGAGGGGGAAAAAAATCGGAAAAGAAACGAGTGCAAGGGATAATGTTGTCAATATAAAGTAATCATTAAATAAAAAATAAAAATATAAAAAAAAAGAAATATTTCAGTATGTTACAGTATTATATAGTATGTTCAAGCTTTTCTAAGATTAAAACAATGCTTAGATTTTTGGGGCTCTGTGTATCTATGTCTGTGCAGACAAATGTATACATATAAGAAAGAAAGAGAAATGTGTGTGTATGAATGTAGATGCATATATGTGTGTGTGTGTGTGTGTGTGTGTGTGTGTATACACACACACACACACACACACACATACACACATGCAAAGTCAATATGGAAAAAAAAGAACATATGACTTGGAATTTTAAGCCATATCAATCAACACTTTCCATCTTCCCCTTAGTCTACATATCTCAAAGAATAAAAATGAATAAGATTTACATAGAATTTGTATTATAAAGAATTCAAAAGTGCTTTGTAAGTATTCTTTCATACATTTACGGTATCCTTGTAAAATAGAGAAGTAATCATGCTTATCCTCACTTTATAGGTGGAGAAACTAAGTATTAGAGAGATTGATTCACTTGTTCAGGTATTAATAGAACTGGGGATAGATACCAGACTTTTTGCCTCCCAGATATATTCTTGGATTATATATTGAGGCTACCAAAAACTGATATATTCTAGTTCAACCATTTTTTTTTTAATTAATTGAGATGTGAAGTGTTTGACATCATTCAAGGTCTCCATCTCTAAATTATGATTTTTTCAATTATGCAGCACTCTGGAAGTAGTGAACTTTTAAGATCCTTTCTGTTTACTAATCAAAGTTTTAAATGCAAAATTGAGTTTGGGGAAATTTTACCCCCAATGAATACGGGCATATCTTAGATATACACCAACATCACTTTAGGCTAAATCACTTCATTTAATACTGAGTTTAGTTTTCAGTTTTTTGAATGGGACTTTATCAGAAAGCCACTTGTCCACTACAAAATAATCTTGTGTATATTTCAGGAAATTATTTGTTTTAATTTCCTTGGATTCATTGAGTGAGTTGAAGCATACCTTTCCATTTGAAGCATCATGTGATAAAATGGGTAGGTGAGATGGAAGAAAGGATGAAATGAAGACACAAGAGTCCCCGCAGGGGTCCTCAAACTTTTTAAATAGGGAGCCAGTTCGCTGTCCCTCAGACTGTTGGAGGGCAACTACAGTAAAAACAAAAACTTTGTTTTGTGGGCCTTTAAATAAAGAAACTTCATAGGATAAACATCTTCAGTTGCCGCATCTGGCCAGCAGGCCATAGTTTGAGGACCCCTGGCTCTAGAGACTAAATATCATATTTTCAATACTTTATTTTTCAGCAAATAAAGCTAAAGAGAGCCTGAGGTTCCTTGAAATGAGGAGAGCTACATAGAATCACTAATGTTCGGCAACTATAACATCAGATCAACAGATAGATATGATAAATTATTCAATACACAACAAGAGCAGATGGAGACTTCTACATATTGTGATAAAGTTGGATTTTCTAAGCTGCATGTCTGAAGAAATAATCCTTTTCATGGAGAGAAAATTATATTTATTATTATTATGGACCATAATAATTCAAATTCATTTATTTACTATTACTGAGGTATAACTCATTGAAATGATATTAACTTCTTAACAGCTACAGTGAAATGAAATGACACTACAAAATGAAAACAAATGCTTCTAAGCCTTAATTAGTGGAAGATTACAGATACATAGGAAATTGCCTCACAATATCATTCTTTATTATGCTGCTATGCCTGGTAGTTATTACAAAATGTGGTTTCTGTACTTGGTAGAAAAATCAGTTTGCTGAGTTGAGTGAATATTTGTACTAAGATTGGATAGAGGAAAAGTGAAGAATATCATTAATCAACTTTTCCCAATGTATACAATATTCCTACTTTATTTGAAACTGCCACAAGCTCTGAAACACCATAATTAAAATGGTAGAAACAGAAAACATCAAAGATTTTTGGTAGCCTCAATATATAATCCAAGAATAGGTCTGAAAGGCAGAAAGTCTAGGTTCTATCCCAGTTCTAATAATTGCTGGGCAAATGAATCAATCTCTCTAAAATTAAGTTTCTCCTCCTATAAAATGAGACTAAGCATACATACTTCTCTAAGATGTGAAAGAATATCTATCTACAAAGCACTTTTGAACTATTTATAGTACAAATTCTATGTAAATTTCACAACTGTGATAATAAAAGTAACATTAATTGTAGCAATCTTTACAAAGTGTTAACTCATTAGAGTTGATAGAGACAATAATTATCTAATTTAGCATGGTTCAGTAAGATTGATCTGATCTTACAAGGAGATGTTACCAGAACTTGAAACAAGGTCCTAAATGGAACTGATAGAAACAATGCTTGTGTTCACACCTTTAGAGTGCTCATATAAGCAAGAAGCTCTTAGGGCCAGAGAGCACTCTGGGACAGATACAGAGGCACTCTGGGACAAACACAGAGGCACTCTGGGACAGACACAGGAGCACTCTGGGAGATACACAAGCCCACTCTCAGAGGCAGAGGCAGATTCATTCCATCTTCCACTTTTGTGCTGGCTTGAGGCTGAAGAAAGCAGAGGCAAAGGACAACTCCAATTAATAATAATCCTATTTAACAAAGGGTTTTATTATTTCCAAAATGATTTTACTGGGAAGCTAAAGGATGTTAGAGCTGACATAGCACAAGTTCTAGTCCCAAACAGCATGAATTCTAGTCCGATATTACTTCTGATATATTCATATTTACAAAGTGACCCTGAGTTGTCCCTAGCTCCCTAATATTTCTTTATCACAAATGTTAGTTACTATTTACTTTTCCAGACTTACTTCCTGAATTTGGACTTAATGAGAAAACTAAACTTTTCGCATTAGTGAAGCAATAATTTTTGAGACAACCCTGTCAATGTGTATTATCCAGAATCTGGGCAAGGAATGTTATGCTCTACAAGAATTTTAGGATCTTCTGGCCAGTGGACTGTGTGGATGTGGTATAAGCCAGGGTTAGTGCTAATTGTTGCTGCCCTAGGAAGTCAAGTAGGCTTCTGACCTGGTTTACAGTTGGGCTTCAAGGGTGATAAGCTAAATGATGCTTCCTGGACCTAAATGATGCTCCCAACTCAAAGAAACATAGGTAACCTTCAGGATTCCCATTTTACTCCTAATGACCAAGTTGAAAGTCTTCCATTTTCAACTGAACATCTTCCTTAAAGAAAGAAAATAAGCATTTATTAAATATTATCATATGCTAATTACTTTGTTAATAGCTTTATAAATATTATTATATTTGTTCCACAACATAAGTATCATTATTATTATCCCCATTGAGGGAACTGAGGCAGATCACAATTAATTATTTTATTTATTTAATATAAATAAGACATATATAAATATGCCTAATATAAATATAAGGCAATTGGGGTTAAGTGACTTGCCCAGGGTCATACAGGTAAGAAGTGTTAGGTGTCTGAGATCAGATTTGAACTCAGGTCCTCCTAACTTTAGGGCTGGTGCTCTATGCACTGCAACACCTAGTTGCCCCAATTAGGGGGAGTTAATTTGGTTTTTTCCCTAGATTTCTTTTAGTTGCATGCCCAATTCATTGATCTCCTCTTTCTCTATTTTATTTATGTATATCTAGAGATATAAAATTTCCCCTAAGAACTGCTTTGGCTGCACCCTAAAGATTCTGGTATGTTGCCTCATTATTGTCATTCTCTTGGATGAAATTAAAGATTGTTTCTGTAATTTGTTGTTTGACTTACTCATTTTTTAGAATCAGGTTATTTAATTTCCACTTGGTTTTTAATCTATTTTTCCCTGGTGCTTTATTGAATATAATTTCTATTGTATCATAATCTGAAAAAGGAAGCATATTCTATTTCTGCCTTCCTGCATTTGATTGTGGGGATTTTATGCTCTAATACATGGTCAGTTTTTGTGTAAGAGGCATGTACTGTCAAGAAAACAATGTATTCCTTTCTGCCTCTATTCAATTTTTTTTAGAGACCTATCATATCTAGATTTTCCAGGATCCTATTAACCTCCCTAGTTCCTTTTTTGTTTATTTTGTTGTTAGCCTTTTCTGATTCTGCTAGGGGAAAACTGAGCTCCTCCACAAATATAGTTTTGCTATGTTCTCCAGGAATTTGTATACTCTACACTTGGTGCATCTACATTTAATATAGTAACTACTTCATTGTTTACAGTATCCTTTATCAAGATGTACTTTCGTTCCTTATCTCTTTTAACTAGATTTATTTTTACTTTGTTTTATCTGAGATAAGAATTGCTACTCCTGTATTTTTTACCCTCCTAAAAAAGATAAAGGTAATTCCTATTTTATTTAATCAATAATTGACTTCTCAAAGAATTAAGGATACATCATAGGACCTCGAGCCAAAAACAGCAGAATAAGGCTGGAATTCACCTGAGCTCTCCAAAATTTCCCACCAAACAATTTAAAATAACACTTCAAAATGAATTCTGGAGTGGGAGAACCAACAGAAGGATAAAGTGAAACAATTCTCCAGGCTGAGAATTTAAAAGATCAACAGAAAAAATTTATCTCATTGAGGTGAGAGTGGAGCACAGTCCCGCACAGATAAACTAGGCATGTTACCACAAGTCCCTGGCCCCTTACATAATCCAGCAGCAGTTTTTGGTGCCACGAACCACAGCAAACTAGTATGGGCCTTGGAAACAACTGAATCAGTAGCAGCTGAACAACTGGTCAGAGGAGATTATAAGATAGACTTTGTTGGAGCAAGTGTAGGAAACTATTGCATTGCACAAATGAGAATACAATTCATGAATCTGGGTCACAGTCCCAGGGGAAAAGGACACTATTACACTAAAGTCTGGAGTCACAGAGAAATGGAAACTTTGGTCACACTTCTGTGGCAGAAAAGATTTCTTGAGGTTATTGACAGACATAGCATAGTCTAAGAAAGCAGTAAATGCATTTCTTCTTAAGTCACACCACCTTGAAAGTCCTAACTCCCAAAGTAGCTCTGGAAATAGCAGCATGAAAAACCTAAAGCTTAGGACAGTGCCCATTCCCCACCGAACTTTAACATAAAATTAATAGTCAAGAAATAAACTGGAAAAATGAAGGGGAAAATTAATAATCTAATCTTGAATAATGAGTGAATCACAGCACAGATGATAGAATCAATCAATAATTTCATTAAAGAGAATGATAACAATGAGAAAACATGAGAAAATGTATAGGATACTGCAAAAGCAGAACTTAGGGGGGAAATTTTATCTCTAAATGATAACTTCAATAATTTTATTTTAATAAGAGAATTAATTAAGAATTAATAAGAATTAATTATTTCTATAAATAATTAATAAGTGAATTAATAAGAACAATGAATCAAGCACGTAGCTAAAACAAAACTAGAAAAAGGAGAAATTTGAAACCCTCAATTAAACATCAAATTGGAAATCCAGAAAAGTCAAAAGAAAAATCATTAAAATTGAATGTAAGAAAACAAGAAATAAATTAAAAAACTTAATTTTATAAAAGAAACTATCAGTTAATTTGATTTTTAAAAGAAAGAAAACAAATTACCAGTATCAAAAATGAAAAGGATAAATTCATCATCAATGAAGAGGAATTGAGAGACATTATTAGGACATTATTGGGGATGCGGGAAAACTGGAACACTGATGCATTGTTGGTGGAGTTATGAATGAATCCAACCATTCTGGAGAGCAATCTGGAATTATATCCAAAAAGTTATCAAACTATGCATACCTTTGATCCAGCATTGCTACTACTGGGCTTATATCCCAAAGAGATACTAAAGAAGGAAAAGGGACCTGTATGTGCAATAATGTTTGTGGCAGCCCTGTTTGTAGTGGCTAGAAACTGGAAAATGAATGGATACTCATCAATTGGAGAATGGTTGGGTAAATTGTGGTATATGAATCTTATGGAATATTATTGTTCTGTAAGAAATGACCCACAGGATGAATACAGAGAGGTTTGGAGAGACTTACATGAAATGATGCTAAATGAAATGAGCAGAACGAGATCATTATATACTTCAACAATGATAGTGTATGAGGATTGTTCTGATGGAAGTGGATTTCTTTGACAAAGAGAAGATCTAACTCAGTTTCAATCTATCAGTGATGGACAGAAGCAGCTACATCCAAAGAAAGAACACTGGGAAATGAATGTAAACTGTTTGCATTTTTGTTTTTCTTCCTTCTGGATTATTTTTACCTTCTGAATCCAATTCTTTCTGTGCAACAAGAGAACTGTTCAGTTCTGCACACATATATTGTATCTAGGATATACTGTAACCTATTTAACATTATAAGACTGTTTCCCATCTGGGGGAGGGGGTGGAGGGAGGGAGGTAAAAAGTCAGAACAGAAGTGAGTGCAAGGGATAATGTTGTAAAAAATTATCCAAGCATGGGTTCTATTAATAAAAAGTTATAATTATTTTTTTTTAAATCAACTGAAACTGATTTGGATCCTCTCATTGTTGAAGTGAGTCATGTCCATCAGAATTGATTCTCATAAAATATTGTCGTTGAAGTGTATAATGATCTCCTGGTTCTGTTCATTTCACTCAGCATCAGTTCATGCATATCTCTCCAAGCCCTGCTGGTCATTTCTTATACAACAGTAATATTCCATAACATTCATATACCACAATTTACTCAACCATTGTCCAATTAAAGGTCATCCATTCAATTTCCAGTTTCCACCCACTACAAAAAGGGCTACCTCAAACATTTTTGCACATACAGATCCCTTTCCCTTCTTTAAGATCTCTTTGGGATATAAGCCCAATAGTACCACTGCTGGGTCAAAGGATATGCACAGTTTGATAACTTTTTGAGTATAGTTCCAAATTGCTCTCCAGAATGGTTGGATTCGTTCACAACTCCATTAACAATGCATCAGTGTCCCAGTTTTCCCACATCCCCTCCAACATTTATCATTATCTTTTCCTGTCATCTTAGCCAATCTTATAGGTGTGTAGTGGCATCTCAGAGTTGTCTTAATTTGCATTTCTCTGATCAATAATACCTTGGAACATCTTATCATATGACTAGAAATACTTTCAACTTCTTCATCTGAAAATTGTCTGTTCATATCCTTTGACCATTTATCAATTGGGCAGATCCAGAATCTTAAAGAAGAAAATCATTCTATGAAAATTAGAATTGGGCAATGGAAAGTCAGTGAAGTTATAAGACACCAAGAAATAACAAAACAAAAATAAGGAATGAAAAAATAGAAGAGAATGTGAAACATCTTATAAGAAAAACAACAAATTTGGAGAATAGATCAAGAAGAAAAACTAAGAGTAGTTGGACTACCTGAAAGCTGTGACAAAAAAAAAAAAGAATATTGACACAATATAAGAAATAATCAAAGAAAATTATCCTGAAGTGATAGAACAAGAGGGAAAAGTAGAAACTCAAAAATCCACCCATCATCATTTCAAAGAGATCCTATAAGAAAAACATAGAAACATTATTGCTAAATTCTGAAACCCCCCCAGATTAAAGAGAAAATTTTACCAGAAACAATAACAAATACAATTCAAATATGCTTAAGCTACAGTTAGAATTGTTGAGAGTTTATCAGCAGCTATAATTAAAGACTGAAGGTCTTGGAATAGTGCTCAACAAAAAAAATGAACATTTAATGAGCTCATCAAAATTCAAAATTTTGTCTCAAGCAGACCTGAATAGAAAATTTAACAAATAAGAGCCAACATCAAAGACTAATTTCAAGGTACTCAACAAAGACATACTGCTTATACTGTATAAATGGAAATATAAACTATATATATGTCAAAGATTGACATCAGTAATTGGGTAGGTCAAAAGAAAGATGGGGAAGCACTGAGTATGATCTGACTCTAAAAAGCAAAATTGCTTAAAAAGAAGGTAAAAAAATAGTAATTAAGCTCATGTAAATGAGGTACAGAGGTAAAACTAACAAGTCATTAAATGATGAGGAGGACTGGTAGTTCTGAAAATATACCCACATCAAGACTGAGTTAAATAGGGAACAATGAAGGATTCCTCCAAATTCTATAAATAATTAAAGAGGGAAGGAGTAAGATAAGGTGGGGTATAGAAGGATGTGTAGATTTATGGCAGTGGGCCCATAGATTATTGAATTATAAATTATATATCTATATAATAAGATATATAGATTATAGATTAATGGATAAGTGATAAAGAGGGAGGAGAATGGTGGCATAGAATAAGGTGGAATTTTTCAGAAGGGGTTTAGATGTATGGGAGTGAAATAAACTATATAGATTAATGGGAATGAGAGAAAAAAAAGGACTAAGGGAGAAGATAATGGAAGAATCCTTGGATAGGGGAAAGTTAAGACAAATTAAGGAGTAGAACTAAAGTAGAAGATTTAGCAAGGATAAGAAATAAGAGATATATACCAAAACAGTAACAAGGATCAGGAATAGAATTTATTAGAAATAAAAATAGTGCTAGTAATCATTGATTTCAGACAAAGTCAAGGGACTGTTTTATCATAAGGATTATGAAAATTAATTCAACAATTCCTTATGAATATACACAAATGCACAAACACACACACAAGATTCAAGTTTAGAATTGTGATTGTTTTTGTCATTTCTCCTACTTTGTCAAGGACATAATCACCAATAAGGAAAATTACAAATTTATGAGCCACTTTGCATTTTGCAGTAAGAGAACACCTGCAGTTAATTGGGAAGTTGAAATTGACTATCACTAAAATAGTATGCCCATTTCAGGTTTGTAATCTGTTTCTTGGTGGGGTTAATTAATTTATCTTTCTGTCCACTTTATGAGTGTTATGGCCCTATGACAACATTGCTTCTGTTTCTCCCTCTACTGATCTTCACCTAGCTATTTTCAATCATATTTCTACTTTAAGTTCCTTGATAACCTTACATGAGTATGTCTTCTAATAAGCAATGCTGTTCCCTTGTCCCTTTTATCTATGCCCTTCTTTTTTAATAAGGGCCCTTTTCAGTGCCATTATCTAGTCATGAACTCTATCCCACCAAATTTGAATGTTGTTTGGAAAACCACATTTGTTTTCTTATATAAGAATCTCTAGATTGTTACATAGCTGTTGTACATTCTGAAAATATATACCTGAGGTCAGGGGTCTTGTTGATGCTTCTTTTCTGGAATATTTTTTTAATTCTTCTCTTTTCTTATTCTTCCTATGAGGATGTGTTGTTTTCAGTAGTTTAAAGTTTGACAGATTTATATAGGCTATATTTTCTTCTCATCTTCCCACCTTCTTCCCATTCCAAATGTTTTCATTTAAATCTCTCTTTGGTGAATTCACAAATTTTCTTCCAAATATGTTTCACTGAGCCTTGTTAAACACATTCTATTCCTAGTTTGAAAATCAACATCATTCCTATATGATAGCAATTGGCATGAGTGCTGGATAAAGCAGTGAATTAAAGAATTAAGAGCAAGTTCAAAACACCACCCCTGAGTATCTGACACAAAATGGTCAACTCTAACACCAGGGCCTCATCATCTCAGAATATATGCACCAAATAAAGTAAAAAGATTTCTACAAAAAAAATGGGGAAAAGAAAAGATATAATTACAAGGCAAGTCAGGAGACAGAAGAATCTCATAATAAAAATAATTATTATGAGGTAATAATATTAAAGCTTATCTCCAGAAGGGAATAATGTTGGAATAACTTTAATTGAATTCCCAGAATGAACTTTAAACAAGATAATATGTCTCAGAGTGATTGTATAAAAGGTGAAAGAGCTTAATGAATTGTAGTGTTTAATGGAAATATCAAAAAGAGACTCTATGGCTTAGGACAGACATAGAGAACTTTCATGAAACAATGTATACTCTAAAAAAAAAATTGAAGTCAAATAATGCAAAAAAAAATGAAATGAGGGGTAGGACAAAAAAATTACTGAAGAAACAACTAGTTGGTAGAACACAAGATCCCTGTAACTGAAACAATTGGCCTTGCAAATGACATAACAAAGAAATCTAGAAATATTGTTCTCCCAGAAAAATATCAAGCAAATGGCTTGAAAATCAAAATTACTACAGAAAATCACATTAAAATTGCTGAGAAATAATTTAAACTCAGAGAAAAATGTGGATTTATAAAATTCATAGTGCACAGATAATGGGGGAACTCTGGGTGAGGTGTAAGACTCTTTAGTCCAAAGGGAACCTGCTAAAAATGTTGTGTTTGACTCTCATCTCCCCTTGAGGGCATCTCAGCCTTCCTGGGAAGTCAAGGGGCATGACAACCTGTGTTCTACTTGAAATAGAGATACTTGCAGCAAAAAGGCATCTACGTAATGATAGCAAGGTGCTTATGTGGCCACACATGGTCAGCATCCTATAGTTGGTACATGCCTAGTATAGTTAGCTCATGCACAGTGTGCTATAGTGATGTAATTGTAGTAGGATATTTAAGACTGAGAGAACTTGAAATAAACCAACTCTGTGTTTGACCATCTACATGGGTCCTGCCCCTTCACTCCTTTCCTAAGATCAAGGACTCTGCCTGGTACCAAGATTGTCCAGAGAGCTAGTCTGGACAATACATTTGGCATTCAACATGGGGCCCTAGAAAGTAGGGTACACAGCAGCTCAACTGACACAATCAGCCAGTTTGGGATCTCATGACCCAGGAACAGGGCAAGTATAAAAACAAGTAAGTGGGAAGATTCCATAAAAGCTAATCTATTTACTTTCATTTTTCAACTGAAATGGAACAAGTACTAATAAAAAAGCCTTCCTCCTGAAGGAAATATGAAGAAGACTTAATTAGGTTAATAGAGAGCAAGGTTTGTTGATTACTCAGAAGCAGATCAATGAGTTCTTAAATGAGTTCTTGGCTTTGTAAGGAGGATAGATTAGAGCAAGAAATGTGGAAAATAGTGGGAAAACAACTAATTGGATATTACAAAGCTATGGATCCTGATTTAGTTCCCGAAAAAACATTCCTTATGTACAATATAATAAAGTTGGCTTTAAGGAATCCCACATGTTTTAAAACAAGAAAAGATTTTGTTGTGGATGGCCAGACAAAGAAATGTGAGGAGAAAAAGCAGCAGTGGGATGGTACTGACAACACCTGGGAGTTGGGTGGGGAAATGAGTTAAGTACTGTGCTTAGAAGTTTAAGGGGTGTGGTGCTTCTCAGTTTCATAGCTCATCCTTAATATAGTCCCCATTTCCTCATCCTCCTCCCTCAACTCTGCCTTCATGAGTGGAGGAGTTTTGCCCATCTCCTTTGTCCCCATTACAAGAGGCATTACTTAAAGCAAAGGAGGAGACAGGATACATCTGATTTGAGAACAGAAGCACATCCTATGTTTGAAGAGCCTGATTCTTCACGTCAAGTCAAAAGACACATTCCTTTTAATCCAGAAATTATCAAAGATCTTAAAAGGATGTACATTCTTTATGGGTTTACATCATCTTATGTAATATCATCTGTTAAAGAATTTGGCTTATGAAATGCCCAAGAATCTCATTCCAAATATCATCAGGCTGCTTGAGCTATACATTTGCAATTTGGGATAACAAAAGAGGAAACTAGGAGCATAGTAAAAGCCTGTACAGCTTGCCTTCCTTTCTATGCTCCTACGCTCCCTCCTGGAAAAATCCCTCGTGATTTGAGACCCAATGAAATTTGGCAAATGGATGTGCTATATTATAAATCATTTCGCTGTCTGTCTTTTATCTATGTTGTAGTAGACACCTTTTCAGGATTTACTTTTGCAATACCAGCAGCAAAAGAGAGAGCCTGCGTGGTCACTGAATTCCTTATACAGGCTTTTGCAATTATATGCATGCCACAAACAATAAAAATAGATAATGGAGCTGCATATACTTCCAAACATTTCTCACACTTTTGTACTCAGTATCAGACTTCACACACTACTGGCATATCTTTCAATCCTCAAGAACAGGCAGTAGTAGAGAGGAAGAACAGAGATATCAAGATGCTCCCCCAAAAACAAAAGAAAGAGGGAGCCACAGGTAAGTCTAGGTAACTTCTAAATTTGACTCTCTACACTATTAATTTTTTTTAATTTTTGTTGAAGATGCACTAGCTCCAGCAGATAGGTTTTATAACCCACTGGAAGGGCAATGTCCAGTGTGAACAGCTCTAATGTCTTTAGATAATTGCCAGATGATATGGAGAGATCCAGAGAGAGATTAATGAAGAGCTAGTGCATCTTCAACAAAAATTAAAAAAAAATTAATAGTGTAGAGAGTCAAATTTAGAAGTTATCTAGACTTACCTGTGGCTCCCTCTTTCTTTTGTTTTTGGAGGAGCATCTTGATATCTCTGTTCTTCCTCTCTACTACTGCCTGTTCTTGAGGATTGAAAGATATGCCAGTGGTGTGTGAAAACAGACTAACAGCTTTGGGTGAGAGGGTTTGTTTGTATTTCTACAGATGGAGAGGAATTAGAAAGGTGCCAACAAGCCATATCCACCTTATCTATCAAAGAGAAATGGAAAAAGAGAAGACCCTTGAAATAAAGAGGAAAATCCAACAAACATCAGGTGGTTCCATCTCTGATTACATCTGCCTCTAAAAGAGCATGGCATTTTGCCCTATGTATATAGCAGTTGACTCATGAACATCAAAAATAATTGTTAATGAGACTGATGCAGGACTCCAAAACCTGCAGGAATCACTGGATTCCCTGACACATGAAGTGATATAGACAATAGATTGGTTTTAGACTATCTCTTGGCTGCTGAAGGAGGTGTATGTGTGATTTTATGCACCCTCCTTCTAGTACTCATTCAAGTCTTTTATAATATGTTGATTCATAGTTTGTTACATTACCTTCCTTGCCTGTGTGACTCCTCTAATGCTTATTCATTTTGTTTGTTGCATTATGACTTGCCTGTGTGATTCCTCCCGTGCTGATGGATTTATGTACACCTGCTTCAATTAAAACAAAAGAAAACGAGAGATGTAGAGGACCACAGATATTGTGGGAACTTTGGGTGAGCTATAAAGACTCTTTAGCCCAAAGGGAACCTGCTAACAATATCTGATTCTGCTTTCATCTCCCCTTGGAGGTATCTCAGCCTTCCTGAGAAATCAGGGAGTGTGACAACCTGTATTCTACTTGAAGCAGAGATACTTTCAGCAAAAATGCATCTACATAATAATAGCAAGGTGCTTATGTGGCCCCACATGCTCAGCATCCTATAGTTGACACATTCCTAGTATAGTTAGCACATGCAAAGTGTGCTACAGTGATGTAATTGTATTAGGGTATTTAAGGCTAGAAAACTTGAAATAAACATTTGATCATTCATATGGTGAATGATCATCTATGTTTGCTCCTCCACGTGGGTCCCCACCCCTTCTTTCCTCTCCTAAGATCAAGTACACAGGCTGGTACCAAGATCCTTCAGAGAGCTAGTCTAGATACTACAATTAACTGTTCTTGAAATGTACTTTCCAAATTCTAAAGTTTTAAATAAATGTAAAAGAATTTTTCTACTGGATCTAGAATGCATTCTTCACAGATATGATGGAAGACAGTAGAACCATGTGAGAACGTTTGTCAATCATGAGAAAGAAAAAGAAGAAAAAGCAATGCAAATTAGTTAGACTTTTGAATTAAAACCTTTCAAACACACATATAACTTTAAATGATAAAAAAATAATAATTTTAAGAGATGATAGGAGAATATTTAAATTATCCCAATTGAGGAAACCAGAAATGAATAGAATATATGATAAATACTTCAGATCAAAGAAACTTTTTAAAAATTCACATATAATCAAAGATGAGGCAAATAAATCAGTGTTTACATGTTTCAAAGGAAGAAATAAGACTAGTGTCTTTTAGAAAACTCACCTTCTAAAAGTGGAAGGATAATTGAAAAATATTTTAAAAGAATATTTATGGGTAAAGCCATCCATATTTGTTAGAATAAATGAATTAATCAATGAATTTTACATTAGATCAAGTGACTGTATTCTGAAGAGGCAAGGAGACAAAAGAGAAAGCAGTGAATTCATATATCTTAAAATGAGATTTTTGGAGAAGAGGAATCTTGAACCACATTTTTATCTGGACTTGGATTAGACAACAGAGAAATGGGATATGAAATGTTGGACCATGTTAGATATTTTATTGATTTTATTTTTCTTTTTTAAAATCATATTAGTTAAGTTTTAACCATTTTGTTAGTTCTTGCAAAAAAACAAGCTTTTGGTTTTATTTATCATTTCTACAAGGTTTCCTTTTTCCAATTTATCTGTTTCTCTATTTCTGTTTTTCTTAGGTTTATTCATTTATTTGATTTCTAATTTTTTTTAATTCACACTCAAGTCACTGATTTTCTGTTTTTTCTGTTTTTAATGTATATTTGTAGGGATGTTATTCCTTGACATATTGTTTCATCATCATCATTTTTGTTTACATAATTATTGATCCTTTTAAAGATTTGTTCTTTGAGCCATTTGATCTTATTGTTAAGTTTCATAAGTTGTTTGCGTCTGTAAACCAATAACTATTTTTATTGTATCTGTAAAGGATACATTATCTACTTCTGCCTTTTATACTTGTTTACAATATTTCCATCGGAGAAAAAACTCAGTTATTTCACAAAAACATGGTGAAACTGGAAAGCAGTTTCATATAGATTAGGTATAGATCAACATCTTATACTATATGCAAAGATAAATTCAAAATTGAGTACACAATTTAAATATAAAGGGTGAAATCATAAGCAAATTATGGGAAATGGTGAAAATTACCTGCCAGATCTAGGGATAAATAAGGGAAGAGTTTGGGACCAAATAAAAGACAAAGAGGATTACTTCAGGTAGAAATAGCTAATTCTGATTGTCATGAAATTTTAAAAAATTGCACAAACAAAATCAACGCAGCAAAAATTAGGAAGGAAAGCAGAAAACTGCTAAGAGAAATTTTACAATAATTTTCTCTGATAAAAGTCTATTTTCTCAAATATATAAGAGAACAGAACCAAGTTTATTTTTAAAAAGACATTTTTAAATTTATAAATGATCACTATATCAAAAGATATGAGCAGGTACTTTTCTGAAAAAATCAATAATCATATAAAAATATTTTAAATTACTATTAATAATTTGACATTTGACAAGTTTGATAAAATTAAAATGACTTTGAGATACCACCTTGCCACTAACAGATTGACTAACATGCCAGAAAAGAAAAATGATAAATACTGTATGGAATATGGGGGGAAAGGTACACTAATTTACTGTTGATAGAGTTGTGAATTTGGTTCCTGGGAAGATTTATATGACCTGATGCAAAGTGAAGTGAGCAAAACTAAAGGAACATTGTATACAGTAACAGTATATTGTAAAGATAATCAGTTATGAAAGACTTAGCTACTGTGATTAATGCAATGATTTATAACAATTCCAAAGGACTTATAATGGAAAATTATATCTACCTTCAAAAAGAAAATTGATGGATTGAAACATTTTTCTTTATTCAGTTTTTCCTTCATGAATTTGGGTGCTAAGACTTTAGGAGCATATAAGTTTAGTACTGATATTGAGTTGCTTTCCTTTACCACAATTTTCTTCTTTATCACTTTTTCTTCTTTTAATGTATGTTTTTGCTTTATCAAGTAGCATAATTGCAACTCCTACTTTATTTAATGCATAATAACTTTTTCCATTCCTCAGTTTTATTTTGTATCTCTCTTTTTTAATTGTGATTCTTGTAGATAATTGTTCTTCAGTCTCAAAAAGGACCAAAATGGCATTACTATGTTAGATATGAGTTGCAGTGCCTCCAGCTATGGCTGATTGAACCAATACAAGTTTGGAATGCTCTGCCACACATCAGACACAGAGAGTCCCTATCAACATTTGTAGTGGCTTCTTTAATTTTGCTTATCTGGTGTTTTTTTCTGAGCTAATTAAATTCTGCTTTGCTCATAGAGCACAACACCTTCTTTGATGAGGACACACCCTGATGGATGATCCTATCATACAATCAATTCTAAAATTCTTAAGAGAGACCTTCAGATTATCTTTGTATCACTTTTTCTGACCACCTTGTGAGCACTTGCAATATCAGAATTTTGTTTCCTTATTCAATCTGTCACCTTTTTTCATGTTGCTGAATTTTTTGAGATATTCATATCTACTATTACAAAATTAGGCTTATATTTTCCTCCATTTTTCTCTAATGATTTTTTTAATCAAGTGATTTCCCCCCTCCTTACTATAAATGCAGTGCTATTTCTTCATCTACTTTAGCTTAATCTTTTTTTTAGTGTTCCAATTCTTACAGTCTCTTCCCCTCATTCTTTATGTTCCCTGCCTTTTTTCTCACAATTTCCTTTTTCTAGGTCTGTGGCAACAGGGTGGCAATTCAATCTCTGCACAGGCCACACCACAGCAGCCCCAGTCCTAGCCTCAGCCCCAGAGCTAGCAAAGCAGAATTCTGTTGCTTTAACACACTAGATCTTACAATCACAGTAGAATGGAGACACTTTTAACAATTTCAGGGCAAAAAAAAAGTGTTTGTGTTCAGATCCTTAAAACGATTTCTGAAAATAGCTACACAAAATCCCTGAAGCTTGGAACCTACACTCTTCACTCTGGAAACAGAGTCTTACTTTAACAAAGACTTAAAAATCAAATAATAAGCTGAGAAAATGAGCATACAACAAAAAAAATTTTCTGACCATAGAAAGTTTCTATGGTGACAAGGAAGATCAAAACACAAATTCAGAAAAAGATAATAAAGTCAAAGCTCCTGCATCCAAAGCTTCAAGAAAAATAAGAATTGGTTTCCGTCTATGGAAGAGATGGCTCAAAAGAGATTTAGAAAATCAAGTAAGAAAAATAGAGGAAATGTTAGGGAAAGAATTGACAATGGTGCAAAAGGGAATACAAAAAGTTAATGAAGCTGAGAATGCCTTTAAAAACAAAATATGGCAAATGAGAAATGAGGTACAATAATTCACTGAGGTCAATAATTCCTTAAAAATTTTAAGTGAGCAAATGAAAGCTAGTGACGTTATAAGAAATCAAGATACAATAAAGCAAAACCCCAAATGGGGGGGAAAGGGGGGTAGGGGGATGGGGGAATGTGCAATACCAATTGGGAAAACAACTGACCTGGAAAATAGATCCAGGAGAGATAATTTTTAAAAATTTGGTCTACCTGAAAGTCATAATATTAAAAAAAAAAAGGGGGGGGTGGCCTGGACATCATCTTTTAAAAAATTATCAGGGAAAACTGTCCTCATATTCTAGAACCAGAAGTTAAATAGAAATTGAAAGAACACATTGATCATCTCCTGAAAGAGATACCAAGATGAAAATGTTCAGAAATATTGTAACCAAATTCCAGAACTCCCAGGTCAAGAAAAAAATATAAGGATCCAGAAGGAAACAATTCAGATATAATGTAGCCACAGTCAAAATAACACAAGATTTAGCAGCTTCTATATTAGAGTATCAAAGGTATCAATCTCTCAAATACCCAAAAGTATCAAAAATTATCAATCTCCCACCCTCGTGTCACAGACCTTTTCTGCTGAGCTTCTAAATTTCCTTCAGCTGAAAAATATTCTACCCTATCTTTTCAAGGTGTTCTGATCCTCTAAAATTTGGTCAGTCATTATTAAAAGGAATTTGGAATGGTTTAAGAGAGAGGTTGGGCAAGTTCCTGCCTTTACTCTGTCATCTCTTTCCAACTTTTATGTGTTTATTTAATTCTTTCTCCTTTTTATTTTTTTTTCAGTCAATCATATCTCCCCTTTCTCTCCTCTTTTTCAACTTCCTGTTTGTTAATTTTTTAAATTTCACTTTTTGCACCTTTGTCCAGAGAGGATATTTCTATCTTCATTATCCATCCTCTCTCTATATTCTAAACTTTCATTCTTTCTATTGACCACAATAATTATCTAGTCTTCTTTGATTGTCTGCATTCCTTTTGGGATCCAAAGATTTGAGTTATGCATTCTGAGATCTTCCCTCTAGACAGTTCCTGCCTGTATCTTGTAAAACTTTCCCCATTTGTTCCTCTTTTCCACTGCATCTTATTCTCAGAAAATGCCAATTCCTACAGGTGACAGAAAGAATACTGTCCTAGTGCTCATCACTATCATGTCCCTAATTGTAAATTCCACCACTGATCTATATCCTTGTCTTAATTATTTTCTTTCTCCAGCTACTTAAAAATCTCCTCCTTGTATATGGATATTTGCCACTCCTCAGATTCCAGTTTTCCCCAGGAGTTTCAATTCTTGCCTCCCAAGATAGAGTAACCTTCTCAAGAACTAAGTGCCCCAGACTGCACTCCTCAAAAAGTTTTTTATTGTGCTTCCCTTTTCTTTTATTCTATAAGGTCCTCTGTCTCATCAAATATTAGATCATTTTCTTTTGTTTTGTAGTACTTTTTCAAAGATGCCTAAACTCTTTTATTAGCTCTAGAGGCCATACTGCCTTCCGCTATTAATGTTTTCCCTGTTATGTATCTACCTTTGTTCAAGATTTTTGAGTTTTCTTCTTCTTGAGACAGAGTTTTTCCCAATTGAATTTTCTATTATTCATTTTAGGCACACCCATGCACACACACACCCACACACAAACACACACACACAGGAGTGCTCTCATGCCTGGGGACATGATCTAAAATTACCTCTTCTTTTTCCCATGCTGGCCAGTACCAATTTATATCTCTGCTCCAAATGAGTGTTGTATTCATAAATTCCAGTGTTCTTTGGACCAATCATAATCTTTTATGCTTCCTCTTTCCCTGCTACTATAAATATTCTTCATCATCATGGTGGTCTCCAGTCCTTTCACCCCTCTATGCTTTTCCCATTCATCCTTTCTGTTTTGGCTGCACTCTATTCCTTTCTCAATCTCAACCACATAGTGAATTAATTCAACTTGGTATTATCCACACCATTTGAATTCTCTGTTTTCTGTTACTTCTCATACCCTGCCAAACCCTAACTCTGTATTGCTTCTAGTATCTATTGTTTTTGCTCCTCTTCACATGCTATTTAATAATAATAATAAAATTGGAGGAAGTCATGAAATTTATAATTGGATTCACTACAAATTTGTTACTAATCTCGACTGAGGCACTCACAGCAGAAAAGCAGTCCTTTTCCTCCCTTACTTATTCATCAACAGTGACTACACCAAACTTTTCCTTCTTTCCTCAAGTCTTCCACAACACTCCTATTCTTACCTTTTCAGCTGAGGATTTCATAATTTACCAAAAATGGAAAAAAAAAAACTCAGGATCATTTCCTTTCCTTTTCTCTATTTTTTTCCTCATTTCAATTCCCCCTGATATTCTCAATTATGTCCTACTTTTTTCATTTCTGATGAAATCATCTCTCTCCTAAATAAGACCAACCTTTCAACATATAACCTTGATTGCATCCACTCTTAATGCTAGTGTCTTTCCTCTGAAATGTCAAATTCATTTCATGTGATTTTGATGGTGTGTGTGTGTGTGTGTGTGTGTGTGTATGCTAATATATTAGATTGTGAACTCCTCGATGACATAGAATATATTTGTCTTTTTTATTGTGTCCTCAAGTATGAAAGTGTCTGGCACAAAACGGGTGATTAATAAATGCTTGATGATTTGAATCCACTTCCATATCTGAATCAACCATATCCTTTTTACTATGCCAGCTCCACAGAGGCTTAAGCTGTTAAAACTCTAGAATCACAGCTGGTAGCTACATCTGCAGAGCCACTGTCTGTAGAATTAGATGCTAAATGAATAGAGGATTTTTAAAGAATAATAAAACCATTGTTTTAGCGCTTAGAGAAGAGTCCCACAGAAGCTTCTTTCAGTTCAGGAAGAAGCACCGCTTTTCTCCCTTTGCATCAACTCCTTATCTTCATTAAATGAAAATGACTCTGGATTTACACTGGTTGTTTTAATGCCTCATACTATGTTATTAGTGATTTGTAAAACCAGCATTGAATCTCTCAATGTGTTCAGCATTGTCTAATTGTTTTAATTGGCCATAATGATTTTATTATCTAGGTTTTAAAAAGGAACAGTTGGTATTTTTTGCATAAATGCCTCAGGTTTATTACATATGTAAAGGACAAGAGGTATGTAATATCTATAATCCCACTAACTGCATTTTCAAATTATATTCATTCCTCTCTATTTTATTTGAAAATCTATGAAGTTCAATAAAGTTCAAGGGAAGAATTGTGGTAAATAGGCAGCTTAAATATGAGCAGTGTAAAGAACAGCAGCTCACAGAAATATTGCTATAGATACAAAGACCACGTCCTGCCTTGGTACAGAGCAAATATAATTGAATCATGTTCAATGGCAGGCTATTACAAAACAGAGTTTATTTGCAATGCTAATGTGGTTAAGACAGCTGTCACAGAGAATTAGATATGATCATTCAAAACCTGAATAAATGAGGTATCCATTATCTTCTGGCTGTGTTGCAGGCTGTTCTGAGAACACAAATAAATGATGCTGTCACAGGAACCAGCTCATGGTTTGTCTTTTACCCATAGAAATATGGGAATGATTGAAGTGGGGGTGCAAAAATAGAAGAAAAGAAGGTTGGAAGATAAGTGTGGATGAATACAGGGAAAGGGTTTTTGAAAGAGATCATAGATGCAAGGACATAATCAAAATGCTATTTTTGGTGACAAGAAATTGTTTTTAACTCTGTCAAAGATCTTTACCAAGAACCATCCCTTCTACTGAATTTAAAAGATATAATGGGGAATAAACAAGGCTAATCTCTTTTCCTCCTCTTTCACTACCCAATCATGATAATGAATATAATACAAGCTGCTTTCATGTTTAATCATTCTTTCAAAAAATGAATCAGAGTTTGTATTTACAATTTTGTAAATTTACTAATTATGAAATTTGGAGGACTTCTTTTAATTGAATATAAAATAAAACATTTTGATAATAAATTGTAGGTTATAAGTTGCAATGAAAAGTGAAATGTAGAAAAGTTCAGTAAGAATTTTGTAACAGCATATATACAAAAATCATATCTGTGAAAACACATTCCAAAACTTTTTATGTGGTCTGAGAGTAGAAATAATGCTGTAGATAGCAGAAGAAATATATTGGTTTCATGTCTGCATACTAAAGGATAAAGAGAATGAGAAATGCTTGTACTGGACAATGGTCTAGTTAGCATTTAATTATGAACAAGACCATTAAACTTCTGGTGTTTTTGTCATGCTGAAAAGGTGAAATGATACTTCCAAAGTAAATGTTATCCAAGAAATAACTTGAAAAGGCTTATCTTTCATTATCTGGGAAAATCAGAGTTACTCAAAGAAGGAAACTGTAACAAAGTGAACCAATGTAGGCAGTGAATCAATATGTGGTGCAATGAGTGTAAACACACAACCGAAGGAAATTCAAAGGTATATACTTTGCACTCGGTGATATCTACTTCAAATCATAACTAAAAGAGAATACTTTTCATTGGAGGGATCCCCAGAACAAGTGGTCATCAAGCCTTTCTTGGCAACAGTTGATGAGGTGAGATAGAGTTCTTTCTGAATTAACTGTTAGGAAGTATTTACTTGAATCAAGTCATAATTTGTCTCTTTATAACATTCACCCATTTTTTTTCTGGCACAAGTAAAACAAATCTATTTTTTTTAACATAGCACCCTTTCAGATAATTAACAATAGTTACCATTGTTTTTAGTTTCCCTTTGCCACTATCTTGGGCTTCATACTCTCCATTTAATGGCCATATCTTTATATTTTTATTTTTACAATATCAATCATATCTAATTCTTTTTCTCTGCTTTCACAGCTCCTGCTTTAGTTCAGGCCTTTGATACCTCTTACCTAGATCTTTGTATTCCTAATTGGTCTTCCTGACTAAATTCTCTCACCACTCCTTTCCATCATATATACTAATGCCAAAGTAATTTTCCTTAATCACAGATTTCATCACATGATTCCTATGCTGAACAAACTCCAAAGGCTTCCTATTGCCTCTGGAATTCTCTGTTCAGTCTGTAACACTTACACAATCTAGATGAGCTTCATTAAATATTACTCTTCCTGCACTCTATGAATCAGCTAAACAAACAATCTCTCTTTTCCTCACTCATCTCCTATCTTGATACCTATATTAACTATCCTCTATTCCAAAAATGTACTCTTTCTATAACTTAGCTTCATGGAATTCCGCTCTTCTTTAAGAAACATCATCTTCTCCATGAAGCTTTTCCTGATCTCTTACCCAAACCATTTTGTATTTGTATGTATTGCATTTATTCACTTTATATGTACGCTGTATATATGTATATTTTGTATGTACTTGTCTCCTCTACTAGAATGTACTCATTGCAAGTAGGACCATTTTGTTCTTTGTATTTATGTCTTCAGCATCTAGCATAGTATCTGAGACATAGCTTAAGAATTACTTATTGCTCTATTCATTCTGATATTATACCCTGGTCTCCAATTACTGTCATATTATCTATTAGGTTTATGAAAAACTGTTGTTGCACACTTGTGCCTCTCAGAGATGGGGATTTCAGTTCTCTAAGTCACTTTATATATGCTCCTATAGTCTCTCTTCTTCATGAGATACTAAGGAAGTTATTTCCTTTTCATTATTAGCCATTAACTAGATTGAGGTACATCACATGTTGCCCACTTACTTTCTTCTATCTCTTTTTTTCTCTATCCTCCCATTCTGTAGTTATTTCCATAAATAACATTGATTCATCTGGAGAAAGGAAGATTATGAGCTATATTTATCATTTTGTATTTATTTCATGCCTGTTCCTCCACCATCCTTAAATTCCACTTTCACTTTATATCCTTGTGTACTTTTAGAATGAAATATGTTAGTGGCTTCTGTTTTTATACATAAATATAGATATATAGACATATATGTCTCCTAAATATCTATATTTGTTTGGGATTGAATTAATTCAATAATTAAGATATAATTGTTAGTCTGTTTATAGAAATGCTTCAGATGTCTTTTTTATTGAATGTTCATCTATTTCTATTAATGATTAGGCTCAAGTTTGCAGGAAAAATGTCATTTTGATTTGCATGTTCAGTAATTTTAGCTTTTGAAATATGCTATTCTATTTTGCAGTTTTTGATGTATACAGAATATTCATATGTTATTTGAATTTACTTTCCATTATATTTGAAGATCTTCCTCCTGGTTGTTTGAAGAATTTCTTATTTGCCTTTAGTATTGTTAAATGTAACTACTATGTATCCCTACAGTTTGTAAAATAAGTGTGTTGTTGTTGCTGTGATTGTGGTAATTGTTCTTTGAAGTAATTTGTAGATTCTTTCAATTGACACTTTGTTTTCTGTGTTCAGAAGTTCCAGGCAGTTTTCTGGAATTGTCTATTGCACTGTTGTTCAGGGTTTTTTTATTCTGCAAAAACCTCAAACTGGCTCTATACAATCTATCTTTAAAATATATTTTACTTTATCAAATCATTTGACTTCACACACACACACAGAGTATCATTGCATTTTGCTTCTCTTCTTCCAGACTATTTTTCTTTTTTTCTGATTCATTGTTCTATTTTTTTTCTAATTTTTAATAATATTTTAGACCAATTATTGGGGACAAAGCCAAAACAGACATCTGAGCTCAAATCAACATCAGATCAAGACTCCAAACTGACTTTGGATTGACAAACCCCACAAATATTTGGAGTATAAGAAATTTCCAGCAGAAGATATTTTAGAAGAATTTCAGAAAAGATCTGTTTCAATCAGGCAAGAAGAGAGGGGCATGTAGCTAAGCATAGGTGAAGCACAGGGAGCCAAAGTGGTGTGACATCTGCCTGCCAGGAACTCTACTGGAAGGTTCTTAGCCAAAATATAGCAGCTATGGCTACTTTGTCCTGGTTCAGAAGCCAGTTATCAACAAGTTAGTTGTGAGACATGCGACACAAATACAGAAAGCAAATAGTAAACCTTGGAATTCCATTATAACACAGGACTTGGCCACACACATCCACCTCAGAAAGGAAGTCAGCAGCACCCACCCAGGGCAACTCAGTCTCTGTTGCCTGTAGAGAAAGCTTGGAACAATCTCCCCTTTGCCTTAAGAGCAGACCTGAAGGATCAGTAGTTAGACCACCAGCCCTAAAGTCAGGAGGACCTGAATTCAACTTAACATTTCCTGGTTATATGACTCTGGGCAAGTCACTTAACCCCAATTGACGCGGGGGAAAAAAGAGCAGACCTCAAATTTTAAAAAATGAACCAAAAAAGAAAAAAACACAAAAGGAATGCTGACCATAGATAGCTTTTATGGAGACAGAGAAGAACAGACCTCAAACTCTGAGGACACTAAAGGCAAATTATCTTCAGATGAAGCCTCACCAAAGTGATATGAGTTGGTCCTAATCTCACAAGGCTGTCTTGGAAAAATTCAAAAAGGATTTTAAAAGAAACTTAGAACAAAAATGGGGAGATGAAATGAGAACTTTGCAGGAGAGTTTGGAAAAAGAAACACAGAAATTATCTGAAAGCTCCTTAAAAATAGATATAGTGAAATGGGAAATCATACAACTCCTTACAAAATAAGATTTGAAAAAGAAAACAACTCATTGAAAAATAGAATTGGTGAAATGGGAAAAAAAATCCAATGAACAAAACAACTCATTTAAAAGTTCAATTGGCTAAAGCAAAAGAAAATTAAAAAAGCTAACTGAAGAAAATAATTCACTAAAAATTAGAACTGAACAAATGGAAGTGAATAACTCAAGGGGACATCAAGAATCAATCAAACAAAAAAATAGTAGAAAATGTAAAATATCTCATTGGACAAACAACTGGCTGGAAAATACATCAAGAAGAGATGCTCTAAGAATTATTGGACTACCTGAAAACTATGAAGAGAAAAAGAGCCTAGACATCATCTTTCAGGAAATCATCAAAGAAAACTGCCCTGATGTCCTAGAAACAGAGGGTAAAATAGACATTGAAAGAATTCACTGGTCAGCTCCCAAAAGAGACACCAAAATGAAAATTCCAAGGAATATCTAGCTAAATTTCAGAATTATTAGATCAAGGAGAAAATATTGCAAGCAGCCAGAAAGAAACAATTCAAACATCAAGGAGCCACAAACAAGATTATCCAAGACCTAGAAGCTTCCATTTAAAAGGACTAAAAAGCCTGGAATCTGATATTCCAAAAGGCAAAGGAACTTGGATTGCATCCAAGAATCAACTATCCAGCAAAATTAAGCATTATCTTTCAGGGAAAAAGATGGACATTCAAGGAAATAGGTGAATTTCATTTAGTTCTGATGAAAATATGAGAGATGAACAGAAAAATTAATGCAGAATTCAAAGGAAGCATAAAAAGGTCAAAATGAAAGGAAAAAATAACTTTTAAAAGTTAAAAACTTTACATCCTTATAGGGGAAGATGAAATATTTAACTCTTGAGAATTGTCTCTTTTATGGGTATACTTAAAAGGTGCAGGTTTAATTTGATTTTATTTTACAATGATCTCCTAGCTCTGTTCATTTCACTTAATATAAGTTGATGTCTCTCCAGATTTCTCTAAATTCTTCATGCTGATCATTTCTTATAGAACAATAATATTCCTTAACATTCATATACCATAACTTAATCAGCTATTCTTCAACTGATGGGTATCCACTCAGTTTTCAGTTTTTTGCCACTACAAAAAGGGCTACCACAAATATTTTTGCACATCTGGGTCCCTTTCCTTCCTTTAATACCTCTTTGGGATATAAGCCCAGTAGAAACACTGCTGGATCAAAGGGTATGCACAGTTTCATAATTCTTTGGGCATATTCCAAATTGCTTTCCATAATGGTTGGATCTATTCACAATTCCACCAACAATATATTAGTGTCCCAGTTTTCCCACATCCCCTCCAATATTCATCATTATCTTTTCCTATCATCTTAGCCAATCTGAGATGTGTATAGTGTTATCTCAGAATTCTCTTGATTTGCATTTCTCTGATCAACAGTGATTTAGAGCACCTTTTATCTGAAAATTGTCTGTTCATATCCTTTGACCATTTATCATTTGGAAAATGGCTTGAATTCTCATAGATTTGAGTCAGTTCTGTATATATTTTAGAAATGAGGCCTTTATCAGAACCCTTGAATTTAAAAGTATTTTCCCAGTTCATTGCTTCCCTTCTACTCTTGTCTGCATTAGTTTAGTTTGTCCAAAAACTTTTTAACTTAATATAATCAAAATCATCTATTTTATAATCATTAATGATCTCCAGTTCATCATTGGTTGTAAATTCCTTCCTCTCCACAGATCTGAGAAGTAAATTATTCTATGTTGTCTAACATAGAATAATATCACTTATAATATCACTTTTTATGTCTAGATCATGCACCCATTTCAACCTTATCTCAATATACAGTGTTAGGTGTGGGTCAGTTTAGTTTCTGCCATACTCAATTCCAGTTCTCCCAGCTGTTTTTCTTAAATAGGTAGTTCTTATCCCAAAGCTGAGGTCTTTGGGTTTGTCAAATACTAGATTACTATAGTCATTGACTATTTTGTCTTGGAATTTGGAACACAAATTTTTTCAAGAGTGGATGTTGAAAATTATGTTTGCATGTATTTTGAAAATAAAAGGCTATTTTCTTCTTTTTTATTAAAGTTTATTATTTTCAAAACATATGCATAGATACTTTTCAACATTCACCCTTGCAAAACTTTGTGTTCCAAATTGTCCCCTACCTTCCCTCATCCCTCCCCAGATGCCAAATAATACAACATATGTTAACCATATGCAGTTTTTCTATACATATTTCCACAATAATAATGCTGCATAAGAAAAATCAGTTCAAAAAGGGAAAAATGTTAAAGAAAACAATGCAAGCAAACAAGAATAAAAAGAGTGAAAATACTATGTTGTGATCCACACTCAATCTCCACAGTCTTCTCTCTGGATGTGGATGGCTTTCTTCATCACAAGATCATTAGAATTGGCCTCAACCATCTCATTGTTGAAAAGACCCATGTCCATCAGAATTGATTATGATATAATCTTACTATTGCTGTGTACAATGATCTTACTGAGATGAAAAGAGTATTCAGCATAGCTCAGATAGTGTTTAGGAAAGCCAATCTGAGAGTCTTAATAAAAGCAGATTGAGATCCTTGATCCTGGCTCAGTCACAGAACAGACAAGGAAGGAAATCTCCAGTCCCAGTGCAGAAGGTAAATTACCAGCCTGTGAAACCAGGCTGTTAGCTGGATATAGCAGATAGAGGTACCCCCTGCTATGAGTAAGCTACCAAGCACTAGGGGACCCTATACTCAACACCAAAGCTCCAAGCTGCACAAGAAGCTTGAGACAGAATCCCCTTTGCTCCAGAAATAGATCTTGACATTAAAAGTCACAAAATAGGGACCAAGATGGTGGAGAGTAGACTTGAGTCAGACCTCCTCTGACCTTCTCTCAAACCAACAATAGATTAAGCCTCTATACTGGTTTTGGAGTCAAAGAACCCACAAATAACGGAGGCCAACACATTTCCAGAAGAAAATATCTTGGAAGTGATGAGAGTGAACTCTGTATGACCTGAGTGAGCCCTGTAAAATTATGTAAAATAACAACAAAAAAAATGTCTCCTTTGATCTACAAACTCAAATGATCTTGCATCCTTTCACAGCAAGATAAGCTTTCTTGGGGGAAGTCACAACCCTTGGCAAGATTTCACATTTACTTGAGACTTCCCTTAGACTCATATATGAAATGGGTCTTCAAAAAATGACTTTTTGCAGATTACTTATTGCTTGAGAATGATATGCCTGCCAAGAGAATCCTTCTTGGTGTTTCTTTAACAATAAAGCTTTTTTACCATAGCCTCTGGGTTTAGCAAATTCCTTTGCTCAGAACTTGCACTTTGGAGAGAAGGAACCCCACCCATTCCTACCTAACATCTTCATCAGTACCCTCATCCCTCATCATTTGGTGGTCCATCCATGAGGTTTTTGTCCACAAGGGTTTTTCCAGCTGAGGTTAGCCCACCATCCCACCTTTTCTATAGGGGGAGCCAGTTTGAATTACCCGGGGCACATTGAGCTATAGACAGGGCCTTGCATTCCTGCAGATTTGTCTCTCTGAGGATGCTTGGACAAATAACTTCTTTGAGTTGGCAAATAGCCCTCTTACTGAGGAGACATATCTTTCTGTCTCTGGGGCCATCTAGAGCAGACGAGAACTATAGAATTGGGAAAGCTTGGGGCTTGTGGCAGGATGGGTCAGCTTCTTTCCTCCATTCCTAAAGATTCTCCCTTAGGCTGTCTCTTAAAAAATAGGGACAAATTCGGCTTGAAAGATTTAAAATCGAAAAAGCTCATATATTTTTGCAATACTGTCTGGATGCAATATAAGTTAGACAACCAGGAGGCCTGGCCCATTAATGGCTCAATTTCACTGCTATTAGGGAATTAGACTTATTTTGCAGGAGACAAGGTAGATGGACCGAGGTTCCCTATGCTCAGGCCTTCATGGGTCTGTCTCAGGACTGTAAATTAAGATTAAATTGCAGAATGTTGCTAGTAAAATTTAGGGATGCAAGGAGCCTCTGCTCCGCCCCCTCCCCTCAGCATCCTCCTCAGGACCCTCCCATGTCACGTCCAGAGCGAAAGGGGCCCTCGGATCCCACATTATCCAACTCTCCTCAGGCTGCCAGTCTTTCAAATATTTGGGCCACAGTCTCAACCCCCACCTCTCGTTCTCTAACTGAGGAGAGGAAACAGGCTATCCTATGCCTGCCAGACCCTGCCTCAAAGAAGCAGTTGTGTACTTGTTTAGGCATGGCTGGCTTTTGCAGGATCTGGATTCCCAATTTTTGGATTATTGCCAAACCCCTTTATGACTCTATTCGAGGTCCTGATGGGAGCCTGATTCAGGGTTTTAAAAGCCCCTGAAAGCCAAACTGACCTCTGTCCCTGCCCTTGTTCTCCCTGACTTTCACCTTGTATGTGGATGAGAGGCATTCTGACCACTCCAACAGCACTTAAACTGGAAGGGTTCCCCAGCTGGACTTATCTCTAGAATTAAAACTGCTCCTTCTGTTACCTCTCCTTCAGATACCCCAGTATATTTCTGTGAGCCCGTAGAGGACCTGAAGTTTTTCTTTCGCAAGAATCCTGAGAAATCTCTGGAGAAGGAAGGATGAAATTGCTTATAAACTCCTTCCTTCCTCATTATGAGGATTTTACTCCTGATGCTCTCTCTCCAGCTTTCCTGGCCTTACTCTGTGGGCCCTTGTCAGTGGGGTGACAACTTCCTGGTCAGACTAGGGAACTTTGTGGGGAATGGGGGTGTTCAGGATTATTGGGTGTGCTATCACCACCCCCAGAGTGGCCCACAGATGTGGTCTAATGCATTCTTTGCAAAGGTCCCATTCCCACATGTCACCATCTCCTCCCTGGATACCACTCTTTTTATACTAGCAAACCCCCAGGGAAACTACTCTGATCCTACTGTCCCCTGCTTTCTGGCTGGGAAGGATCTCATATCTATACATCACTACATTACAGAAATAGTGGTTGTCACTGTTTCCCATAATGGCAAGGTTTATATCCCTGATGTTGGGACACTGACCTGTACCACCAATACTGTGGGTGCAAGCGAGTATGATCTCTCTCAGGCTTGCTCCAATTTCACCTCGGCAACTTGCACCAGCTGCACAGGTGGGTCATAGGTCATTGCACTTGAGTGCATTTATGATTATGCACTTCCCCAAAGGTAACTATGGGGAACCCATTCCAGAATTATCCTGGCAAGCTCCTCCTCCCTTAAAGCTCCTCCATAATCTCCTGAAAACTAACATTCCAACTAATAAATGCTATGTGACTGTACTCATCCATGGGGCCAAGCAACCAGAAGGCTACTGCAAAATCTGACCTCAGGTACTCTCTGTGCACCAAAGGGATATGCCTTCTTCTGTAAAGTAAGTTCTCC
Source organism: Antechinus flavipes (assembly GCF_016432865.1). Classification (NCBI taxonomy): domain Eukaryota; kingdom Metazoa; phylum Chordata; class Mammalia; order Dasyuromorphia; family Dasyuridae; genus Antechinus; species Antechinus flavipes. The sequence goes on along the minus strand of NC_067399.1, from coordinate 345,909,331 downwards.
ATTCCACTCCAATGTCTCTAAGGGACCAACTGTTAAGAGGAATGCCTCTGCCTGGAACCTTCCCCAACCTGTGATTCTCTCCAGGCAGTGCCTGATTCCTTTCAAACACTACTGGGCCTGTACTCTAGGCTACCTGATTACCCCTTTCACTGTATATCTCCTTGCCTCTAGGGAAGGTATCTGCTCTCATCAACACCTCTTGCTGCATGTACATTAACAACTCAAAGAAAACAAGTTATACTCTGAGAGAATCTTATAGAAAGTTGCCTGGATGCAAGACATCCATGAACAGTTTCTCACACCTCCCCAGTCTTCCTCTGCATGGAATTCCTGGATATGGTCCCTACAGGCCCTTATAATAACTCCTCTTCTAATTACTATCCTTTTGCTCATATTTGGCCCCTGTATTTTCTGATTGCTCGTGAGATTTGTTTCCTCTAGGTTTCAAGCTGCAAACTTCCAACTTCTCCTGTGACCTGGGGATCATGAGACAACTGATAGACAAACTCAACATCCACTGGATGCTGCAGCTGCTGCTTTCAGATCTCGTTTCTCTCCTTCAAGTACGACCACCCCCTCCTCCTTCCCCCCCTCTCTCTCCTCTCCCTCCCGTCCCCACCAGTTAGAGCCAGTTCTATGACCTTTCAGCAGGAGGTCTCTACAGAAGACCTGAAATCCTTGACCCTTTTCCCAAAAGAATTTGTGCTTATTGTTTGAGGGGAGAAATGATGATAGTGAACTCTGTATGACCTGAGTGAGGCCTATAAAATTATGTAAAATCACAAAAAAAAGTCTTCTTTGATCTACAAACCCAAATGGTCACGCATTCTCTCAGAGCAAGATAAACTTTCTTGGGAGAAGTCACAACCCTTGGCAAAATTTCATTTACTTGACACTTCCCTTAGACTCATACATAAAATGGGTCTTCAAAAAATGACTCTTTGCAGACCACTTCTTCCCTAAGAATGATATGCTTTCCAAGAGAATCCTTCTTGGTGTTTCTTTAACAATAAAGTTCTTTTTACCATAGCCTCGGGTTTAGCAAATTCCTTTGCTCAAAACTCATACTTTGAAGAGAAGGAACCCCACCCATTCCTGCCTAACCGCTACATTGGTACCCTCATTCCTCATCAGAAGAACTTCAGAACAAGTCTATTTCAAATGGGCAGAGGGACAGTTTGCCAAATCCAGACTGCAGTACAGGGAGACAAGGGCAGGGAGTTGGGACAGGGAGTCAGAGCATTACAACTTCCATACACGTGGAAATCTTCAGTGAGCAGATGTTTTGGCAGATTTGTTACAAAAGGCAAATTGTAAACCACTGAGCCCTGGAAAACCTCAGAACCTAGCAGTGATTACCCAGCACCAGAAGTCAACCAGCAGAACTGCCTCAGAACAAACATCAAGCCTTAAAAAAATTAGCAAAAAAACACAAAAAGAACTCTCCACATAGACAACTTTTGTGGAGAGAAAGAGAACAGTCCTCAGATCCTTAGGTTCCTAAAGCTAAATCAACTCCATATGAAACCCCAAAGGCTGATATGAACTGATACCCATTTCATAAGGCATTCTTGGACAATTTTGTAAAGAATCTTAAGAGAGTTAGAAGAAAAAAAATGGGGAAAGGAAATGAGATCTTTACAATAAGAGAAGGGAAAAGCATATAACTCCATACAAAATAGATTTGATGAAATAGAAAAAGCATATAGCTCTTTACAAAATAGATATGAAAAAGATAACAATTTGTTAAAAAAAAAAAAACAAAATTTGTGAAATGGAAAAAATGCAATAAACAAAACAATTCAATTAGCCAAATACAAAAGGAGGCTTAAAAAAAAGGTACTGAAGAAAATAATACACTAAAAATTAGAACTGAACAAATGGAAATGAATGACTCAATAAGACTTCAAGAATCAAACAAACAAAACCAAAAAAAAAATCAAAAAATAAAAGAAAATATGAAATACTCCCTAGGAAAAATAATTGACCTGGAAAATAAATCTAAGAGAGACAGTCTAAGAATTACTGGACTTTCTGAAAGCCATTCTGAAAAAAAAAAAAGTACCTAGATATTATCTTACAAAAAATCATAAAGGAAAACTGCCCTAATGTCCTAAAATCATAAGGCAAAATAGCCATTGAAAGAATTCACCAATTACCTCTTGAAAGGGACTCCAAAATTGATAATAGACAAACAGGGAACTTATTTTCTTAAAGACTAAACTAGTAACCTTTTGTGGCTGAAATGGAACAGATGCTAAGCTAAAGATTCTCCAACCATTATATGACATTTTAAGGGGAGACAGTGCTTTAAATTTACCATGCCAGCTTACAAAAGAAGCTCAAGAGACTTTGAGAAAAGTTGAACTGGCTTTATCCAATGTGGTTGAAAGAATCACTCAAAAACCCTTGGAAATACCAGTTTTCGCCAATCAAGAGGCACCCACAGCAGTCCTTCATCAAGGAGACAGTGTGATAGAGTGGGTGAACCTCCTGGCACAACCAGAATAAAGCCTTACTCCCAGTGTTTGTGGCTAGAATTTTATTAAAGGCCATTAAGTGAGCAGTATAATTATCTGGGACAAGACCTAACAAGATATACACCTTTTATACTAATATACAAATTAATGTGTGCTGTGAGACCATCCCAGAGCGGCAAATTTTATTAGCCATGGCTCCAAATTTTACACATGGGTCTCCATAAGAGATAACCAGACTATTACATAATTGGCAATGGATTCTTGAAGAAAAAGTTTCTAAAGCTCCTCTTAAAGGACCAACTATCTTTACAGATGCATCCAAACATAATATTTGTGCTGTATACTCTCATGACTTAACTATAAAGAGAGTAGTCAGAACTTCTTTTCAGTCCACTCAGCAGAATGAATTGTATGCAACCATTCTAGTGCTTATTATCCAGGAGACATAAATATAATATCTGATTCATAGTGTGTGATACAAAGAATTGCCACAGCCCAAATAAAATTTGTAGCCTCTAATATATATCAGCTCTTTAAGAAATTTCAAGAACAAGTGAGAAAGCATCCAGGTAAGATTTATATTTTGCATGTCCACTCTCATAGTGGATTTCAAGATCCCATTTTTGATGGTAATTCAAAGGCAGATAGCCTTCTAACTATGTTGGTCAATACTCATTTATTCCAAGCCCAGGCATCTCATTCTAAATGTCATCAGGCTGCTCGAGCTTTGCGTTTACAATTTGGAATAACAAGAGAGGAAGCTAGGTGCATAGTAAAAGCCTATACGGCTTGCCTTCCTTTTCATACTCCTACACTGCCTCCAGGGAAGAAGCCTTGTGGTTTGAGACCCAGTGAAATCTGGCAAATGGATGTGACCCACTATAAATCTTTTGGTCGCCTGTCTTTTATCCATGTTGTGGTAGACACCTTTTCAGGATTCACTTTTGCAATACTAGCAGCAAAAGAGACAGCCCGAGTGGTCACCGAATTCCTCACGCAAGCAATAAAAACAGACAATGGTCCTGCACATACTTCCAAACATTTTGCACACTTTTGTGCATATTATAAGATTTTACACACTACTGGCAAATCAAAATCCTCAAGGGCAGGCAATAGTAGAGAGGAGAAACAGAGACATTAAGACGCTGCTCCAAAAACAAAAGAAAGGGGGAGCCACAGGTAACCCTAGAGAACTTCTAAATCTAGCCCTTTATACTATTAACTTCTTGATGCACTGGCTCCAGCAGACAGGTTTTATAACCCACCAGAAGGGCAGTGTCCAGTGTGAGCAGCTCCACTATCTTTAGATAATCGCCAGGTGATGTGGAGAGACCCAGAAAGTGGTGAATGGAAGGGACCAGATAGGCTAACTGGTTGGGGGAGAGGGTTTGCTTGTATCTCTACAGGGGGAGAAGGAATCAGATGGGTGCCAACGAGCCGTATCTGCCTTCTCCATTGCAGAGAGATGGAGTAGACCCTTGAAATGAAGGAGGAGACCCAAGAAATATCGGGTGCTTCTGTTGCTGATTGTGCTCACCATTGAAAGAGCGTGACAGTTATGGCATTTGACTCATGGACATAGAAAATTGTTGGACTTCAAAACCCTCAGGAATCATCATTGGATCCTCTGAGACATAAGACTTGAAAGCCCTCAGGAATCATTGGATTTTCTGAGAAATGATAAGGTTGTTACAGGACTTCAAAATCTGCTGGAATCATTGGATTCCCTAACACATAAAAAGATTTTTTCAGGACTTCAAAAACTTGGGGGGATTATTGGATTTCCTGACATGTGAAGCAATGGACAATACATTAGTTTTGGACTATCTCTTGGCTGCTGAAGAAGGTGTATGTGTGACTGCTATTTACATACCCTCCTTCTAGGACTTCTGGCAATCTTTTACAACACCATGTTGATTTATATTGTTTATTATACTGTTACTTGCGTGTACAATTCATGTTTGTTACACCACATCAAGCCTGCACTGACTGTGAGGAGAGTCATCACTAATAGCCTCTGCGTTATTGCTGGGTGCTTGTGTAATACCTCCCATGCTGATGGGTTTGTGTATACCTGTTTCTAATAAGACCCTTTAGACCCACTAGCAACCCCCACTTCCCTTTGGTGCTTTTCATCTCCCTTCCTGAGATGTCAGGGGGGTCGTGATCACCTCCTTTTTGGTGCTTTCACCTCCTTTCCTTAGAAGTCAGGGAGAGTGTGATCACCTCGCCTTGTGGACTCTGTGTGTAGTGGTATCTCAGAGTTGTCTTAATTTGCATTTCTCTGATTAATAATGACTTGGAGCATATTTTCATATGGCTAGAAATAGTTTCAATTTCTTCATCTGAGAATTGTCTGTTCATATCCTTTTACCATTTATCAATTGGAGAATGGCTTGATTTCTTATAAATTAGAGTTAATTCTCTATATATTTTGGAAAAGAGGCCTTTATGAGAACCTTTACAGTCATATTTCTTAAAGAAACATTAATAGCAAGCCTAGATCATCAGGATACAAGTGAAACTAAATTATATATGTTTCCATACACTTCAGGATATAGAAAACTGGGCTCAAATTTGGGAAAACTTGTATTCAAGTCCTGCTTATGACATATGATAGCTACATGAAATCACTTAATGTCTCAATACCTAGGCAATTCATTACAAAAATAAGTTGCAGAATAGCTAGCAATCTATACTGAGTTTCCTATTGTATTAAATCACATTTTTTTAAGGCAGCAATAGGGGAAGGGGGAGGAAAGGAGCCAGCACCTTAGAAAGATCTTCAAGTTTATCCTTTATTTTACAAAGGAAGATCATGAGGCTCAGAGTAGTGAAGTTGTCCAAAATCAAATAATCAATAATAGCATTAAGAATATAACCTATGTAATTTGAATCCCCATCTAATATTCTTTTTATTATCACTTGAAATGAAGTACTACAATTCTTATTAATCTATGATTTTGAATTTTAAATAATAGCCCATTTATCTGGCATTGTTGAATAAGGCATTCCACATAAATAAATTTCCTAGATAATTGAAGCTAACTCTTTAAACACAAATTTAACATTTTAAAGACTATTTCTGATGGAAGTTTTTTAATGTATTATGTACCTTATGACAGAATTATGAAAATCAATTATTGTACTGCTCTATATTAGTTATACCTAGGTGTGAAAAGTTCCTTCTACTTTGATTGGTATTAGTGGTGAAAAAACAAAAATTAGTATCATTATCATTTAGAATGTCTTAGCTGAGAAGTTTTGTCCTATGAAAAGGAGGTCACTTCATAGGGATACCTTAATTCACATAAGCAAATTCTAATTCCTAGAATTCTGCCATTGTTTATCCTTCATTACCTGGGAAAGTCTTTTAGAATAAGTCATTATTCTGCATGTTCTTCAGTAGAGATCTGATTGAGTTGATTGAGAAGAGGTAGAATTTTATCTGACTGTATGGGACACTAAGATGAAAAAAGTAAGTTCACTAAGTTCTTCTCTCTTCTTCCTAACTTCTACAAAACCAGATTTAGAGAGTGAAGTTAGAGCTATAGCTAGGAATTTTCATTCTGGGAGCAAATACATTTGAAGCAGAAAAGGGGAACCAGTGATGACATAGAATATGGTATATCCAAAAATGTAGTTAGTAAAAGGAAGAAGGGTTGTTCCTCCCTCTCCTTTCCCTCTGCAGAGAAGTTAGGAAAAAAGATACCCTCAGATGTCGGCCCTTAAGAAAAATGATTTAGCTCTTAATTTTAAAGTCCTGATATCTCAAATTATTTGAAGATATGGTCAATTTAATATCATTGTTAGCTTTTGGGGCTAGTGTACATGCATTATTGAGATTCTTGAGATATGGAGAAATCTTTCCTGACCTTATTTTCTTTTCTATATAACTTGAAATTGTGTCTCACTCACCAATTTTTCAATCTTACTGCAAGTGCAGGCTTCACTTATGTCTAATCTAGCCAGAACATCTCAGCTGCTTCCTACTGCTAATGTTCATGTCCTGAGTTGTCCTGCCCTGTTTTCCCTTGGCTCAGTGGGCCAATCTTGTTTGTTAATTCATCAATAATTCAATAAATAAATAATTCAAATAAGCTTCTTCTTCAAAATTGATGTGGCAAGTGCTTTGAAGTGAACTGCCAATTAAAAACTCAAAGATTATGAATATGAAAATCTCAAGTGTGGATAACAACAATCCATTAAAAATAAAACAAACTTTTAAAAATCCTGGACATGATTTCCATATTTAACCACCAGGAAGAGCTTGAGAAGTGTATGATAGCCCATTCAGTCTTCAAAACTAGTCACTTGAAAAACTGACAGCAAGACTAGATGTGGTCCCTCCACAGTTGAAATCCTTGAGCTCAGATAAATGGAAACAAGTGTGAATTCTTCATTCCTTTCCCTTGAGTTAGGTTATTCTTTTGAACATCAGTATTAACAGTATTAGTAAGAAAAAAGTCTAGCATTCAAACTGGGATTCATGCAATCTGCAGAATTATATAAATCTCTCTCTCTCTCTCTCTCTCTCTCTCTCTCTCTCTCTCTCTCTCTCTCTCTCCCCTCCCCCCAACTTGTGTTGAGGGGAAAACAAATACTACTCAAAAATAAACTAAGTCCTTCCTTGTTCTGTCCCTCTCTGTGGAATTCAAGTTTTAAAAACAAATAATAATTCATTTAATTTAATAGCATAAACATAAAATTAAAAAGAAAAATCAAAACTGTTAATGATGACTGAAGGGACTAGAAAAAAAGATAAGGGAAAAAGAGAAGTAATGGTAGTTGATAAATAGGGGAAAGTAAGCTTCTTTCTGGATGAAGAAAGAATGGACAAAAGTATACCCATTACCACATCTGGCTTATCATGCCTGGTTCAGTAGTGCAGGTCCATTATGATTCTGATTATTATGAAACCTCACTATCCCTTCTGTTGACAGTCCGCCTCCATATTTCTACACTTCATCATGGCTCTCCATTAGCTCTGCATGATGACTTTCCTGAAGATATTCATTATGACTTTCTCCTTTTTCCCAGAAATCTACCCACAGTCAAGGTTAAAGTCACAGGAACTTGGGAAATGTTCAATCAGCAAATACATATTTGAGTCCTCAAGGCTTCTATGTAATTGCTCCAAGGGCCAAGGACATGCCCACCTATTTATTAAAATCAGATATCAGGATTATAGATTTATCTTCCCAAGCTAAACTATTATAGGCACTAGCAGATTCAAGCATTCAAATAAAGTTGGATATCCTTCTCAGCTTTCTAAGAGAACTCCTAACTAAGCAATAGGGATCTTCTGGTGCTATTGACTGAAGCTTCCATTCGGATATGTTCTCCCCTAAGATTCATAAGCACTGATTACTGCCTTCATATCATTTACCAGTACTAGTTGGTATATATTCCCAGTGTTATTTACCCAGTTGATTTTTCTTTAATATTAATATGCAATTAAACAATTGGCTTTCACCAAGAATTATTTACTGGCAATATATACATAAACAAATGTATTTTGCCAAAGCAAGAATATAATAGCTCCTCTATCACCTTCATCTCTGGGGAAAATAGATTCAAATTAAAAGTGAAATTCCTTTATTCCAACTTTCTGCTGATTTTACTTCCAGGTTTGGTATAGGAAATAGACAAATTGCCTTTTTGCCAGCTTTATCATGCAGTAAGCAAACAACAGACACAAAACATCAACGCATGCTCTAAAGTTAAGGACAGGAACTATCTAGTACATATTGGCCTCTATTTTGGGATACAAACTCTCCAAATCTCCTCATGAGTAAGAAACAGACAGAGAATATTGTGTGTCCATAAAGGATTTGGCTGTCATTTCTAGTCTCTTTTTTACATTCATAACAATCTTATTTTATGTTATTTGGCTACAAAATCCTGACTACTTTTTACTTGGCAAAACATTAAAAATCATTGATATATTAAAAGCATGTGAACTATTTTAAATTATACATTTTGCCATTTAGAATATGTTTGCATTTGTTAGTCTAACTATATTCATCTAGAACTCTCACATTTCAATATATTCTAAATACAGCATTTTATTGATTCAATTTCCCTTTTGAACAACATATTTAGGGAAGAAGACCGTTATATACAAAACGAAATGCTCTGAATTCCCAAGCACTGACTTTTAAACAACATCCTCTAGTATTTAAAGAATTATTTCAAAAACCCTAGGATTTTAACAAGCTCTTCTGTTATAAACCAAGGGGTTGTTACTGAAAAGTAGTTTTCTCTGTTCTATGAAGAAGGAATATCAATTATTCTAAAATATGTTAACCAGAATGGCTAATAGAATATCTAGATTGTGCAGTACAGCATGACTCATTTGAATATAAATGAACGCACAATTCAGAATTATGCAAAAGAATGTAATAAAGACTAATGTGAAATATCTGGAGTTTTACATCCCATCCCCTTCCTTTTATGCTGATTGCCTGCTAAACTTGACTGAAATGTGGACTCCTTATCTACTTGCAGTTTCAAACTCTCTAAGTGTTTCTAAGTTCCATTACTTTGATTACTGTACAGTTTTGTATTATTGATAAATTACTGGTATGGTATTGAGGAAGAAAAGGAGAGCAGCTCAGAGTGATCTAAGGACCCCTTGGTGAGATTCTTACTTGGTCTTGTCTATTGACAAAATACTTTTTAGTGAAATACAGGGTAATTATTAATCACAAAATCAGATAGGAATTATTGAACTCAGAATTATAATACTGGAAGAGTACATAAAAATTATTCTAATAAACAGTGTCATCTCTGTAGGACTCTTGATTTAAAATCAGTCTTGTTAGGCAAAAATATTTGCATAACATGGAATCTTTGAAAAATTAAAATAAAAACACTTATAATAACCAAACATCCACAATATATGTATAGAAAACTAACAAAAATTAGTAACTTTCCAAAAAATCACTTCAAATTGTTTTCTACAATTATACAAAACTCTAGAGCTTTAACCATACCAGAGTAATTTTTGTGGGCTTTTTTAAAGTTTTTTTGCCATTATTGTCCTTTTAATTTACTTAACTCTGTCTAACTAGAAAGAACAATGTTAAGTAGGGAAACAGATGTGATTAAATAGCCTGTAATTATGTTTTTAGTCAACTGCTACCATCACAGACTCCTCCAGCTACTCAAATGAGAAAAAAAATTGACCTAGCTGATTTTACCAACAGCTTTGCCAGGCCCTGATGCAAAATAGATGGCCTTATTAAGTAATCAGAAAATCAGCCATTACAGTGGGATAGTAATCAACAGTGTTTATACAGCTCAGTCACTAGCCCTACAATACACAATCAGGACCATGAATTCTACTAATTGGGTACCTTCTATGTCCAGAGGTGCCTGAAAATGGAAACAAAAGAGACTTGAAAATTAGTGTTTGCAGCAATTAGTTTCTATCTAAAGGTTTAACCTAGTTCAGAAAAGCCATAATTTAAATGAAGATTAGTACAGTAACTTTGATATTTAAATGTCTTCTGTCATTTTTTGAGATTGAATTTAACTTGACAAAATAAATGCAGATCTGTTCTCTTTTTATTTTTTAAAATGATTCTTGTTTCCAACTTTTCAAAAATCAAAACCATTAAGCCATTTGCTGCTTTACAATTTTTAGTGTTCAGTATTTTTCTTCTCCAAAAAACTCGTTCAAGACCAGCTTGTTGTCTAGGAGTTAATCTCCCAGGAATAACATAGTTGAGTCTGTTGTGCCATTATTTCTCTTAAAATGATCTATAATTTAGTGGAAAACCAAGGGGATTAATACTTGGTTGGGTGGCAAAAAAGGGTGGACAGCAAGTGTTATATTTTTGAATGTATGCACAAATCCATATCCTAAGTAACAGCAATAAAATACTTTACCTGAGAGGAGAATGTAGAGCCTCTGTACGTATTTTACCTGAGTAAACTAACTGGGAATTTACAAATGGCCCCCAATGAAAGCTCAATAGACTATATCAAATTGGTTACAGAAAAGCCTTTTTAAGTTTTTCTTTTAGTCTTTAGCATTTCTAATGTAATAATCTGATAGATAACTCTCTATGCTTTGCTTCTTGTCATTTATAGACTCCTGCTGTAAATGTTGAAAGGGCAAATTAACAGTAGCACAATTGGAGTAGCCTCTTCACCTTTTTTTTACAAAGAATCCATTATTTAGTCTTGCTTCCCTGAAGCAGTCCATATGGTTTTAGGAGAAATACCCTAACAATAAAACTGGGAGGGGGGAGGAGAGAGAGGGAGAGGGAGAGGAAAAAGAAGATGGAGAGGGAGAAAGGGAAAGGGAAAAAGAGAAAGGAGGGGGAGAGGAGAAGGAGGAAGGGAAGAGGAGGAAGGAGAGGAGGAGAGGGGGAGGGGGGAGGAAAAGACAAATGGGAAGAGGGGGTGGAGGAGGGAAGGAGAGAGGGAGACAGGAAGGGAGGGAGGGATGAAGGAAGGAAGGAAGGAAGGAAGGAAGGAAGGAAGGAAGGAAGGAAGGAAGGAAGGAAGGAAGGAAGGAAGAAAAAAACAGAAAGGAAAAAGAATGTAAGTTCCTAATTCAGAAGAAAACTGAAAAAATTCAAAAGGAAAAACAAAAATCAAAAGTCAATCTTTTTTTTGTGATTTGAAAACTACATTGGAAAAAATGATAATTTGCTTTCTGAAATTTATTAATAGTTCACAGTCTCTAGTTAATGCTATTTAAGTGGCTGTAAAAATTTCATTATTAATACCAAATTTTACATTATTAAGACATGAATTATAGAAAGAATATTGGTACTTTGAAGACAATCAGGATGATAAATGTGATAGTTTTAGAGACACTGTATCAACATTTTACTCCTGACTGATTACATTACATATTGATATTACTAAGTATCAGTATGTAATGTAATCAGTCAGGAGAAAATGAGTGAAATATGAACTAATGAGAGCTAATTGTATCAGATAATAACAAAGGCACAGAATTCTATCAAATTAGTTTGAGATGAAACAAATATGAATATAATAATGTTTATAATAATGGGGAAATTAAATTTAATGAAATAAATGATACTTTAAAGATCAGGATCACTAGCCCATTCTACCCTATTTACTTGAAATTCCTACAGACTTCAAGTTGAATTCTAAACATTTTGCATGTTCACTAAGTAACATTTTAAATATTTTTGACTATGTCATATGCATATGTCAGGATAGCCAGTGAAGGTAAATGTAAACTGCTTCCATCAACATTTTCCCCAATTTTATTTATAAAGACTTCTATTTCTGTTCTATTATGTCATACAAATCTTTTCCTCAGATAAATAAAATATATATAGAAACAAAAAAAATCTATTTTGAAAAAAAATCTTCTATTTGAGAAATTCACATCTTCAAGTTTATTCTTTGAGCTCTTTTTGGACACTAGCCACTGATACCTAAACTCTCTTTGATTATCATTAAATTCTCTTTATTCTCTATACTAATCCACCTTTCTAGTGCCTCTACTATTTAAGGGACTGAACACCACAGTGGTTTCAGGAAAAGATCCAAAGAGAATAATTAAATTTTAGATGTGTACTTATATGCCTGTGACAAACTCACAGTTTGTTAGTATCCTAATTATGAATGGATTTCCCCAATACCCTAAACACACTATTGTCATTATGTACACATACACTTTAATAGTTGGCCAAATAGTATAAACTCAAATCCAGCTAGTTTATTCTGTCTAAAAGAATAATTACTAACCAGGACTGTTTGGGAACACTATATGACACAATTCATAAGATTACTATTATGTGAAGTGAGTTTGAATTAATTATTCTGAAGGGATTGCAGGCAGAAATTGTGGTACCAGTTCACTGTGGTCTTTGTCTTCCTTGTATCATCAGTGAGGAGTAATGTATCTGATAAAGCATAATAACTAGCCTATTTTGCCTACTAAAGAAAGGGAAATTAATTTAATAAAATTATAAGGGAAATAACTTTTTCACTCAAATATTTTTGGTGTTGCATATGCATGGCTTAAATATTAACCTCTTGAATTTAGGCACACAGAACACAAATTAATAAGGAAACGTGAATGCTTTAAAGCAATAGTTTTTTTTTTTTTCCCCTACTGCTTTGGTACTATACTATACTATACCATACTAGTATCTATAAAGAATTCTTTCTAAAACCATAAATAGTGTATGATGTCAATCTAAAATAAAATAGGTTTCAAAGTTTATCTATGGAACTGTGTTCTATTGGTTCATCTAATCTTCACATTTAGCAACTGTTTTTAATCATGTATATTGTAAAGCTTTCTTTTCTTTCTTTTCTTTTGTATTACATCAAAAAGACAACAAAACAAGTTGTAAGTCAAGGTTTTACATGTAAAAGGTTATGGATTAAGCTCAGCTTGGTTTCTTGAGCTGATAGGAGATTCATGATTGGAAGAAAGAAAACAAATATGAATTGAAAATGTCACTAACTTTTATTGGACTGTGAGAATCGCTGAGCCTGCATGAGAGGAGGCTTTCCTTTTTTCAGCAATAAAAAGAAGATTGAAATAAAACAGCCCAGATTTTCACTAGTTACATCTTCTAATGAATGCTTTTCACATTTGGGTTTCTTTGTCAATCTCCAAGATTTTGAGGATTTAACTCTGAAAACTGAGGGTAGTATCACATATTCTCATAAACCATGGAAAAGACATCTACCTAAGACATTTTTCTCACTAAATAAAGCTCAGTGTAAAGGGCCATATTTTAAGCTTCCTTTAGGGTTATGAATGTAGCTAGCTATCCAGTCTCAATTTTCAGAGCAGAAAGTAGAAGAAAATTATTGTCAAATTCTAGAATCAACATGTGTTCTCATATAGTTGAATGGGGGGAATGGTTAAAATAGCAAGTGAGAATATATAACATTTTATGGGGCATTGGGGCTTGAAGCTGATAGTGCTCTCATTAAAGGGGAGATTTAATGCATTCTTGTTCTTTTTATATTGAAAGATCTAATTGTATAGGAGATGCTTAAAAATTAATATAAACAACCCATTATGTGAATTCCATGATATCCAAGAGTTTGAACCTATAATTTAGGAAATAAGGGATCAAAAAAAAAATTCATTTCAGTTCAACTTTGCCCAAGATTTGGTACCATCTTTTTTTTTATTAGTCTAATGAGATAATTGATTTGACCAGAGTACTAGGTTTTTTTTTTAAAACACCAGTTGAGACTGATTATACCTTTTTTTTTTCTTTTTCTCTCAGCTTTCTTCTCTGCCATACCCCCCCCCCCCCCCCCCCGCCGCTTTGTTTTTTTTATTTCTTATGGCATAATAGTTGGAGCACTGGGTCTAGAGTCAGGAAGATCTGAATTCAAATTAAACTTTTGACACTAGCTGTGTGACCTTGGGCAAGTTTGCTAATCAGGAAAAAATGGGAATGATTATATTACATAACTCTTATGGATGTGGTAAGAATAAAATGAGATACTATTTTAATAAGGGCTTATCAGTGTCTAGAATGTAGTAGCTATTCTATTCAGTACTTATTCCCTTCCTCTTTTATACCCAATTTTTTTCAATGATCCATGAGAATTGGTCACAATGTGTTGAGAACAATAAGGAATTGTGTATGGAAGTCTTTTAACTATAACATTATAAAGAAACTTTATAAAGAGGATTCTCTGAAGAGTCTCCAAAGGATTGGCAATTACAATGCATTTTGGAAAGAATGCTTCCCATGTTTATGAAAAAAAGAAAAAGAATATAATAACTATTTATGAGGATAAATATTTAAAAGGTTTTTAAAAGACTTTATCAGTATCTAGACTGAACTAAATGGCATATACAGCAATATGCTGAAAGTTTGAAGAAACTCTAATTGTGATCTTTGGCAAAGTGAAAACACTGCAAATAATTATACATGGTATTTTTATTTTTAGTAAATCATATATAATAATTTTATTTGTTTAATCATAGGAATTTGACATTTAAATGGAAAAATAAGAATAATTATTATTGAGAAAAGTTTTGTAAAATTGATTTGATAATTGATCATTTATAGAGTAGGATAGAGGCCCAAGCTTAATTAACTTGATACAATTGAGTGAGTCTGAAGCTTTGTATGAAAACTGAGTGTCAATAGGAAGGTAGGTGGACTGTGATATGTCCAGATCTTTCAACCATCACTTGAGTGCCAACACTGATTAGAAGCAATTTAATACTGCTTTTCAAAATAAAAAGATAATGCAAGCAAAAAACTGGGAATCATTAATGAAAGGTTAAGAAAGAAATTCTATCTACATTAATGAGAAATCAATTATCTAAGTATACCTGTTCAATTAGTGACAAAATTAAATATATTTCAAGTTAACTGGCAAGTTAAAGTTGGGTGACCTATAAGTGAGTGTGGTCCAACCCCTGATTTCTAAACTTCTAGAAGTGGGATCACATCCTAAAATACATAGGATAAAGAAAAACAAAAAATAACATAAAAGTCATCTGAAGGAGTGATTGAATATGGAAATGAGAAAGGACCAGGAATCCCAGATCTTTCCTTTGTTCCTTGGAAGCACTGACTCCTGAATTTTAATGGTCTGGTCATTACACAGGTGTTTTGGTAGGTACCAAATCTTTCTATTTCACAGTGTTCCTGTGATGTGATGTGATGATCACAGTTCCTGATGTAAAGTGGCAAAGATGAGTAAGAGCAGCTCCAGGATCTATAGGGAGAGCCATTGTAGAAGCCCCTACTTCTCAGGCAGTTACTGATCCTCATTGTGGATAAAGGTCATTGTATCTAGGCAGTTACTTACTTTCATACAACCTATTTTGCTATCAGGATTAATGAAGACTCTTATTGTCCTATGACCCATTCGATATTCCCTGGAACAACAAAATATTACCATAAAAAGGGAGCTGAGGTAGATCTAAAACCCGATTTTTGCCCCTTAAGAGGCATCTGCAGACAACACTTTAAAATCAGTGACATACCCGAGTGAGCCTGCATTGTATGGAAATTATGAGTATCAGCAGAAAGCAGGTAGACACTATAGTATGACATGTCCAGATTTTCCAACCATCACTTGAGTGTCAACATTGATAAGAAGCAATTCAAACCTTTTCAAAATTATAGGATAATGCATGCAATCATGTGAAGACTGAGTTAATACCCTGGATACCTTAGAATCAGCCAGAGTCAGGATAAGCAAAAGTCCTTCATCTTTAATCTTCGTGGAAGGGAGAGGAATGGACACAGTAATCTCCTCTTTCTCTACTGCCTGGAGTCACACTCGCTTGTCTTATTCTAATCCCTCCTCCAAATCTCCCTTCCAAGCAAATGTAATAGAGTATTGTCCAATAAGTAATTAGCCTTAAGTGTTCGGCTGTCCAAGTGCATCTGCTCAGTTTCAGCCCATTACACAATCATAGGATAATTCAGAAAAAAAACTAGGAATCCACACACCCATATATGGAACATCCGAGTATCTATTCCAAAGAGAAGAAAGACAAGTAACAATGCTAATGTGATAGAGCATTGATTCTTCAAACTCAGAATGGATTCTGAGAAATTTGGACATGGTGAAAAGTATAAATAATAGCTCAGCAAGATGACACAATTTTTCTGACTCCATAAGTAAAATATAGATATGTATTTCCAGAGTGGCAACTGGGAATTATGGTGGTTGCTGATAGGCTTCTCCCTGCTTCTAATCCTTTTTCCTAGACTTTTGTATTTTTTCTTCACACAAAAAGCAAGCCAAAAGTTTCAAATCATCCCTATGTCTCTGTACAACTTTTGGTTCTCACAAGATCTTCTCAAGGACAAGTTTCTCAGAAGCTTACATATAAAGATTTTCAGGAATTTGCATGTTCTTGAGAGAAATTCATAACCAAACCCTGCTATATTTTAAATAAATATTTATTGATATCTTTTCTTTTTGTATCATCTATATTTCCCAAAGTACTACCAACATACTTCCTCCATATAAAAATGAGTTCTTACAACAAGGATAAAAGAGGATTTTTAAAAAACAATTTGGGCGGAGCCAAGATGGCAGAAAAAACACATGGGTCATTCTGAGCTCCCTTCCACCCTCACTACAAATTACCAAATTCAGCCTCAGAAATAGTGCTTGACTGGTAAAATCCATGAATACTGAGAGTAAAAGAGATTACCAAACAAAGATAATCTAGAAGATCGCCAGAAAAGGTTTGTCCTGATCTGCAGGAGTAGACCAGTGCAGACAGGCAGGCAGAACCAGAGGCTAGCACACTGAGCAGACGGGGTGGGGGCGGTCTCTGTGGATGAAAAATTTGCAGGGAAGACTCTGCCACAGATTGGCTGCTCTACTTTAGTTGCAAAGCAGTAGATCAGCAGAGAAGTTAAAGCCAAAGGTAGAGTGTGCTCCAAAAAACGCCAGAATCTAACAGGATCTGGCTACACCCAAACAACACTGGAAGTGAGTCAACACAAACCACAGCACACTGTGCAGCTGCATTCTGTAGCATGGGGCTTTTGACTGGGGCTGTCACACTTCTGCAAGGTAAAGGGGCTCCGCTAGGGAAGGGGGATGGGAAAGGGAGAAGCCTCTGCCTGGGGCAGCCACAAATCTGCACAACAAGAGAGTTCTGCTTGGGTCAATAGAACATCCACAGCATTCGCTTCCCAAGGCAGAGACACTTCCTGTGTGGGGTTCTTCCCAGGGCAGCCAGGGATCCACACAACCAGGCTCTTCCCAGGGCAGAGAAACTTCTGGTAGAGGGCTCTTTCCAAAGCACTCCTGCATCTTGACTAAACCTATCATATCTGAGGGAATTTAGGGAGGGGAAGGAATATTATGTGAATCTTACTCTCATCAGATTTGCCTCAAGGAGAAAATATTAGATATAATTGGTTTACATAGAAACTTCTCTCACCTCATTAAAAAGTGAGAGAGAAAAAGGGAAAAGGAAAAGAATAATAAGGGAAAGGTATAAGAAAGGGGAAGGGATTCAAAGCGGGTGAGAGGAATTCTAAATAGGGAGAGCTGTGTGAGGCAAGTGGAGCCCATAAGTTTAATACTGGGAGGGGGTAGGGAATAAAAAAAAGAAAAGCATAATGTGGGGATAATAAGATGGGAGGAAATACAGAATTACTAATTTTAACCATAAATGTGAATGGGATGAACACTCCCAGAAAGCAGAGGCGGATAACAGACAGGATCAAAAGCCAGAACCTACAATATGTTGTAGGAAACACATTTAAAGCAGGGAGATACATACAGAGTAAAGTAAAAGACTGGAGCAGAATCTATTATGCTTCAGGTGACGTCAAAAAAGCAGGGGTAGCCATCCTTAGATCAAACAAAAGCAAAAATTGATCTAATAAAAAGAGACAAGGAAGGAAACTATATCTTGCTAAAGGATAACATAGACAATGAAGCAATACAATTGACCATATAATAATTAAATGCAGAAAGGCAGAAATAGTAAATGCATTGTTTTCAGATCATGATGTAATTAAAAACTATATTCAACAAAAAGCTAGGGGTTCATAGACCAAAAAGCAAGTGGAAACTAAATAATCTCATCCTAAAGAATGATTGGGTGAAACAGCAAATCATAGACACAATTAATAATTTCACCCAAGAGAATAACAACAATGAGACAACATACCAAAATGTGTGGCATGCAGCCAAAGTGGTTATAAAGGGAAATTTTATATCTTTAGAGGCCTACTTGAATAAAATAGAGAAAGAGAAGATCAATGAATTGGGCTTGCAACTTAAAAAGCTAGAAAAAGACCAAATTAAAAAAAAAAAAACAGTCAAATACTAAACTTGAAATTCTAAAATTAAAAGGAGAAACTGATAAAATTGAAAGCAAAAAACTATTGAATTAATAAATAAAACTAAGAGTTGTTCACTGTGTATAATGCTACTACTCCACCCACTATCCTTCCCTCTTTGAAAGTGATAATTTGGGGAAAATATCCTTTGGTATTTAAGGTCTTTAAGAAAAGGCAAAGTAACGCTAGTTCCCTGGGTAGAATATTTAGAACATGAGAATATCCTCTCCAACCTGACTACTACAATCAACCAATTGGCCAATGAAACTGCACATTTTCTCTGAGAGATCTAGGAATCCCTGGACTCTCCTGTTAACATGTTTTTAGACAACTGATTGACCTTGGATTATCTTCTTGCCTCCAGTGGTGGTGTTTGCGCCCTTGCCAATATCTTCTGCTACATGCACATCAACAACTCAGGGAAGATTGAGCTTCATATGGAGAGGATCTCAGAAAAAGCTGACTAGATTCAAGACCTTCATGATAGTTTCATCTCCCTCTCCCAGCCTTCCTTTGGGTAGATAGAGCTCCTGGTTACTCTCCCTGCTAGCCCCTCTATACTAACTCCACTTTTAATTCTTCTTCTTTTTTTTGCTCATATTTTGTTTCTGCATTTTTAATCTGCTTGTGAGATTTCTTTCTTCCAGACTCCAAGCCATGAACTTCCTCGTTCTATCCTGAATACTATCTGCTATCTTATTCTGACACTCAGCATGCTCTGGATGCTGCTGCCACCTTCATTCACATGTCTCCCCCCATCAGTCTAGATCCCACTAGGAAGGGCCAGCTCTATACCCCTTATGAGCTAGAAGCAGCTCCAGAATATGAGACCTTCATCACTTTTTCCCAAATGAAATTGTGTCTAAACTGCTTGAAGTGGGAATGATGGTGATGTGATTAGTGGCAGTGCTAAGTGTTATGCGAACCCTCTCTGGTTTTCTGGTCTGTTGGATGCAGGTCCAACATGAAAAGAATTTACAAACTTGAAAAGTTTGAATGGCAAAAGGGAAGTTTATTCTGTTGGCACTGAGAAGCCAGCTTTGCTAGGAAGGCAAATTTCTTAGTGATAAGGTCCTGGCAGAGAAATAACAAAAGATTATCTGAGAAGAAGGTTTCTTCACAGCAGGCAGGAGTCCTGGTAGGCAACTGTGCCAAGAGGAGAGGTCCCTTGACAAAACATACTACTTTGGACTTCTGAAAAGAATTGAGATTTGAAATTGTCTTTTATAGAAAATCTGAGACTGGGGTTTCAATTGAATGAGATTCTTTCAATGTTACCACTGCCCCCAGCCCTAGATTTCCAGCTGAATAAGACCCTTTAAGTTTGAACTAAAAGTAGGGAGTGGTCCTGGGCTAATCTTAATGAAACTACTTAACTGCCCTGAAGGTTGGGTCTCTGTCAGAGGAGTTTCTCAGAGTTCACCCCCATGGCTTCCCCGCAAAGTCAGGGTGGATAGTTTTAGGGTTCCCCCGTCAATAGGATACAACTTCTAAGGCAGTAGTCCTGAGGCCTTGGCAATGTTATAGTTCCACAAATAATGTTGCTACCAGATAACAATCTGTTGGTCTGTGATAATAGGGTTTCTGAGGCAAATGATGAGGTGCACACCAGACCACTTCTCAGTTCAAACTTTGGGCCATAAAATTAGCATATTTGTGTTGTAACACCAATTGAATATTACAATAAACTTTGCATCTTGACTTAGAGATGGATTCACGCCTCCAAATTCTTTTGAGACACTTCACAACACCAGTCTGCAACTTCAGTCTCTTAGGGTCTCCTTTTAAATCTCAACAAAATTATGAAAGACCAAAAAATAACAGAGCAGATTATAAAAAACAAGAAAATAAAACAGAATGGGAAAGATGAAAAAAATGACAAATCTGGAGAATAGATCAAGAAGAGAAAATATAAGAATAGTTGGGCTGCCAGAAAGTTGTGACCAAAAAGAGAACTTAGATACAATAATGCAGGAAATAATCCAAGAAAATGTCACTGAAGTGACAGAACCTGAGGGGAAAGTTGAAATAGAAAAAATCCACCAATCACCATTTCAAAGAGGTTTCCTATGGAAAACACACAGGAATATTACTGCCAAATTTTGAAACTCCCCAGATCAAAGAGAAAATTTGCAAGAAATAAGAAAAGAACAATTCAAATACACCAGTGCTACAATGAGAATCGTACAAGACTTAGCAGAAGCTACAATAAAAGACCACAGATCCTGGAATCATATCTATTGACAATTAAAAGAACTATACCTATGGCCAAAAATATCATATGTAGAAAAATTATTCTATAATTTTAAATGAGAAAAAAAATGGACACTCAACAAACACAGATTTTCAGGACTTTCTATCAACTAAATCTGAACTTAACAGAAAATTTAACATGTATTAATATCAATATGAAAAATCAATTTTAACATAAACAAATTGTTTAAATATGGACAAATTATTTTTTTACATGGGAAAATATAGGTAGCTCAAAAGAAAGATTGGCAAACTCAAGGTAAAAATAGTAATCAAGTTATACAAATGAGGGGCAGAAGAAGAATAGACACAGGCATTATACTGGATAGGAAGGCTCATAGTTCTGAAAACCTAGTCACATTGGGAATGGGTTCAATAGGCAACACTACATATATACCTTGAAAGGTACAGCATTCTCCAAAATCTATAAAGAATTAAGGGAGAGGGATGGAGAGATGAGAAAGCAAAGGGAAAGTAAAGAAGACAGGGAAGAAATTATTGGGGGGGAGGGAGATTTAAGTAAAAGCAAGGCAAATTATGGATCAGAGTTTAATTAATTAATTAAAATATTTTGAGGCCACCCTGATTTGTACATGACAAAGTTCTCTTTTGTTTTGCTTTATTCTGTTTTGTATTTCTGTTCTGTTTTCCTTTTTTTCTTACTCTGATTTTTCAAATAAAATAAATTTCAAAAAAATAAATCACAAACTTTCACTTTTAAAAAAATACTCCATGTTGTACCCAATGGGCTATCAAACTGTGCATACCCTTTGATCCAGCAGGATCTCCACTGGGCCTATATCCCAAAGGGATCATAAAAAGGGGAAAAGGACCCATGTAATGTCCTGGTTCTAAACGTGTCCTGCTATAGATTTCCAATCACTAGGGATTAAAATTCTAATCCAAATTCTCTTAACATCTTAACATCTTAACATAAGATGATGTAGTCCCATAAAGAGTGTGACCTTTTTTCAGATCTTTGATAATTTCCAGATCAAAAGAAGTGTATCTTCTCCTGGCTTGACCTAAGAGTCAAACTCTTGAATAACAGGGTATGCTTCTATTCTTAAAACAGATATATCCTGTCCTTCTTTTTTAGCTTTAA
This sequence comes from Antechinus flavipes, assembly GCF_016432865.1. NCBI lineage: Eukaryota > Metazoa > Chordata > Mammalia > Dasyuromorphia > Dasyuridae > Antechinus > Antechinus flavipes. The sequence continues at coordinate 345,887,678 of NC_067399.1, read as the reverse complement.
CTAGTGCCTTTTGTAATTTTATCATAAAGGGTGGACAAAGCTGCTTCATGGGTAGTGCTGATTGTGTCACTTCCCCTCCCCCTCCTCTTTCTCCCTCCACCCATGAAGAGTTAATTGAGGAGAGGTAGGTCATAGGGTGGAGAATGTCCTAATGGCTCTGGCTGTGAAGCAATACATTCTTTAATTTCATCAGCACTGTACTTAACTCCTTTCTTGTCTAATTCTTCATGATTTTCAGCTGTTTTATCAGTATCATCTCCCTTCTCCTCTTTCTTCTTTTTCCTTATTCTAAAACTTATGTAATTCCCTAAAGCCAATTGTATTAAGTTTTATATATATAGAATGTTTCTTTAGGAATTGTATCAGGACCATTATCATTGTAATATTCAATTAATTGATTTCCCATTAATTTCCTCTTGTCTGGTTCTACTCTAATGTTTCTAAAAGTCCAATGATCTGCTCCCAGATTACAATCAAACCTTGTTTTTTTTTTTTTTTTTAATTAGCTTAACTATGCATTCTACACACTTCCCTCAGGGTGGGGAAGGCTCTTTTCTAAGCATTTATCCCATTTCAGCTGAAACACTAGTTTAGCCCTTAACAAAGTTTCCTGCTTGTCTATTTTTGTACTCACCCTAATTTCCATGTCACAGAGATTTTTCCACTGAACTCAGGATCTTGTCAGTCTGGACTGCTGAGTGAAAATCCTTAGCCCCACGTTGGGCACCAAAATGTAATGGTTCTGGTTAACTTTCTGGAGGGCCTTGTCTTATCAATTCCTTGTTGTAGGATTAAATCAATCATACTGAGCCTTAGGTATATTTCTCCAGAGTTCCTAACCTTTACAGACCCACATGTGAAAAAAATGTTTATAGCAGCCCTTTTTGTAGTAGCAAGAAGCTTGAAACTGAGTGGATGTCCATCAGTTGGGGGATGGCCGAATAAGTTATGGTATATGAATGTTATTCAATATTAACATTCTATAAGAAATGATCAGCAGGATGATTTCAGAAAGGCCTGGAGAGACTTACATGAACTAATGCTAAGTGAAGTGAGTAGAACCAGGAGAACATTGTATACAAAACAGCAAGATTATGAGATGATCAACTCTGTTGGATGTGGTTCTTTTCAATAATGAGATCATTGAGGCCAGTTCCAATGATCTTGTGATGAAGAGAGCCATCTGTACCCAGAGAGAGGACTATGGGACTGAGTGTGAATCACAACATAGTATTTTTACTTTTTTGCTTTTGTTTGCTTGCATTTTGTTTTCTTTCTCATTTTTTTTCTTTTTGATCTAATCTTTCCTGTGCAACATGATAATTGTGGAAATATGTATAGAAAAATTGCACATTTAACATATATTAGATTACTTGCCATCTAGGGGAGGAAATGGGGAAAGGGAAGGGAAAAAAATGGAACACAAGGTTTTGCAAGGTGAATGTTGAAAATTATGCATATATTTTGAAAATAAAGTTTTAATAAAAAAAAGAAAAATGCTCCATATCATTATTAATTAGAGTACATGTAGATTTAAAACAGCTCTGAAGTACAACCCCACAATTGTCATATTGGTTAATATAACAGAAAAAAATTAAAATGTTGGAGTGGATGTGAGAAAGACACCAGAGCATTATTGGTGTTATAAATTGATCAAGCCATTGTGAATAGCAGTGGGACCTCATCCAAAGAACTATAAAACTGTGCATCATGCTTTGACCCAGAAATATTAGTATTAGGTCAGTGTCCCAAAAAGAGAAAAAACAAAAATGAAAAGACTTTATGCATACAAAAATATAAATAAAAGCTCCTTGTGTGGTAGCAAAATTAAAGGGATGTCCATTAATTGAGGAATGATTGAACATGATTGTGACAGAATAATACCAAGATAGTATCAGAATTCATAAGCAAGATACTCTCAGAAAAACCTAGAAAGACTGGCATAAACTGATACAAAATGAAATGAACAGGACCCAGAGACCATTGTTTTAGTAATAGAAATATTTGACAATGATCAACTATGATTTGAATGTAGCTATTCTCAGCAATCCAATGATCCAAGACAATTCAGAAGGAAACATGATGAAAAATACTTTCTATCTCTAGTGAAAGAACTGATGGAGTCTATATACTGATCAAAGCATAGTTTTTAAAACTTTTAAAATTGTCTTGTGGGGTTTTTTTGATCAGCATTGTTTTTCACAACATTATTAACATGGAAATGTATTTTGCATGATTGTACATTCAAAGCTACAACAAATTGCTTGCTTTAATAAGCAGAAAGGGAGACAATTTGAAACTCACAATTTAAAAAAATGAATGTTAAAAATGTTTTTACATATAATTGGGGGAAAATATGATATTAAATAATATAGAAATTTTAAGAAATAAAATGCAAACCCTCTTTGTAGTGGCCAGAAACTGGAAACTGAGTAGATGCCCATCAATTGGAGAATGACTGAATAAATTGTGGTATATGAATATTATGGAATATTATTCTTTGGTAAGAAATGACCAACAGGATGATTTCAGAAAGGCCTGGAGCGACACGAACTGATGCTGAGTGAAACGAGCAGGGACAGGAGATCATTATATAATTCAACAACAATACTATATGATGATCAATTCTGATGGACATGGCCATCCTCAGCAATGAGATGAACCAAATCAGTTCCAATGGAGCAGTAAGGAACTGAACCAGCTACACCCAGCAAAAGAACTCTGGGAGATGACTAAGAACCATTACATTGAATTCCCAATCCCTATATTTTTGCCTGCCTGCATTTTGGATTTCCTTCACAGGCTAATTGTACAATATTTCAGAGTCCAATTCTTTTTGTACAGCAAAATAACTGTTTGGTCATGTATACTTATTGTGTATCTAATTTATACTTTAATATATTTAACATCTATTGATCATCCTGCCATCTAGGAGATGGAGTGGGGGGAAGGATGGGAAAAATTGGAACAAAAGGTTTGGCAATTATCAATGCTGTAAAATTACCCATACATATAACTTGTAAATAAAAAGCTATTAAAAAATAAATAAATAAAATGAAAGCATTAGTAACATTTCCCTTCTAAAAGATTATATTATGTAGAAAATTATTTAGACATTAAATGAAAAAGTGATATTTAAAATAACTAAAATGATTAATAAGCTTAAAAATATGTTTTAAGGATATAATTTTTCTTCTGAAAGATACCTCCAAGAAATATTGGTATAATGTATCATCAACATCATCACTCATATAGTTCTTTTTTCTATAAATTTTCTCTGACTAATCCACTGTTCAGGATATTTATTATATATTCATTTAGTTTTGTATCTTTTGCTATACACCCAGTATGATTTTGAATGTTATTATCTGTGAGGGATATATTTCATATTTTTCCTATCATATCTACTTATAATTTCTGTGTCCTATCACATTTCTTTTTTTAGGTGCCAAAGTGAAAAGAAATTTAACAGTCATATTCAGAAGATGCCTTGAGTTTTTCATCTCTAAAAGTTGTTCAGTACTATACTTTCTTTTTTGTTTTATCTTTCAATTAGATATGTCCTTCTCTAGGAGATCAATAAAATGTCCTACTATTATTATATTACTGTGATGACCGTGTATTTAAAATCAGCTAGACTCAGGATTCAGGTTAAGGGAAAAATCTTCAATCTTTATTGAAATGAAAAGGTGAAGAAGGATTGCGATAGCAATATGGGCAGACAGGAAGGGATTGGAAGTGAAGGGCGGTCATGATAGGAATGCGAGCAGCTGTGTCAAGACACCAGCCAGCAGTCTCTCTTTCTGCTTCCTTCTCTGCCCCCTTGCCTCCACCCACCAAAATCATCATTTACTATATAACACATCAGGACTTGCACAAAGAGTGGGTGGGGGCCATTCTTTCTCCAAGCATATATATTAATAGAATATAGTCCAATTATTATTTAGCCTCACATGCTTGGGAGCTCAGTGCATCAACTCGAGCCTCAGCCCATTACATCTCCCACTTTCTTTTGTTTTAGAACACAGGTGGTCATGCCATCCCTGACTCCTCAGGGAGGTCAGAGCCCCCAAGGGGAAGTGATCACACCCTCCCTGACTTCTCAAGAAAGGAGGTGAAAGCATCAAACATTTCAGGAAGGAGATATTACTACTCAAATCTTTGTTTTGGGTTTTGTTTTTGTTTTTTGTTTTTGCAAAGCAGTCAGAGCTAAGTGACTTGCCCAGGGTCACACAGCTAGCAAATGTAAGTTTCTGAGGCCAGATTTGAACTCGGGTCCTCCTGGCTCCAAGGTTGGTACTCTATCCACTGTGCCATCTGGCTGCCTCCCACTCAAATCTTTTGGAATTTTAATGTCATACCATTTGACACAAATATTTAATAATAAAATAGATTCATTGCCTTTAATTCTATCATCTATTTTTATTGATATTGTAACTTTTATTTTTGATTTCTCTGATATAATTTCAACTTCTGCTTTTTTAGATTCCATTAATTCATAATAGATTTTTTTCAGTCCTCACTTTGAGTGTGTATTGATCTTTGTACTTTAGAGATACGTATTATAAACAATAAATTGTGACATTTTGTTCTTTTATCCATTATTGCAATCTTTATTTTACTAGATTGTTTAGTTATTTGGAGGATGTTGACTAGTTTAAGAAAAGTAAATGAACAGATGGAAACTATGGGAACTCTTCAGCCTGGACTTCCATCTCCTACCCAATTGCCTAGAGAATGGCTTCTTTGGGTTACAGACATTAAAGATTGTTTCTATTCTAATCCTCTAGATAAGGAGGATGTGAAAAGAGTTGCCTTTTCAGTACCCAGTGTTAATTTAGCTGAGCCTTTTAAAAGATATGAATAGACAATTTTGCCACAGGGAATGAAAAATACCCTTACTATGTGTTTAATGTATGTTGCTGCTGCTCTTAGTAAGTAAGTAAGTAAGAAAAGCATTTCCAAAGCTTATGTTGTTACATTACATGGATGATATCTTGGGGTGTGCAACTGAGGAGCAAATGTTAGAAGCATATCTACAAAAGACCATATAAACACTAAGGAATTACAAATTGCACATAGCTCCAGAAAAATTCAAAGACAAGATCCTTTTCAATATTCAGGATATGAAGTATACCCTAAGATGCTTACAGCACAAAAACTTTCCTTAAGAACAGAAAAGCTAAACACCTTAAATGACTTTCAAAAATTGATAGGAGATATCAAATGGATGCGTCCAGTGTTAGGCTCGACTACCTATCAGTTATGACCATTATGTGACATTTTAAGGAGAGACAGTGTTTTAACCTCACCATGCCAGCTTACAAAAGAAGCTCAAGAGGCTTTGAGAGAGGTTGAACTGGCTTTATCCAATGTGGTTGAAAGAGTTACTTAAAAAGCCTTGGAAATATCAATTTTTTTCTACAAAAGAGGCACTCACAGCAGTCCCTCATCGAGGACACAGTGTGATAGAGTGGGTAAACCTCCCAGCACAACCAGAATAAAGCCTTACTCCTTACCCCTATGCTTATGGCTAGAATTTTATTAAAGGCCATTAAATGAGCAGTACAATTATCTGGGATAAGACCTGACAAGATATACACCTTTTATACCAATGCACAAATTAATGTATGTTGTAAAACCATCCCAGAGTGGCAAATTTTATTGGCCACAGCTCCAAATTTTACACACGGGTCTCCATTAAAGATATCCTGACTATTACATAATTGGCTATGGATTTTTGAAGAAAAGGTTTCTAAGATTCCTCTTAAAGGACCAATTATCTTTATATATGCACCCAAACATAACATTTGCAATGATAATCTCATTACTTACCTACAGAGTAGTCAGAACTCCTTTTCAGTCCACTTAGCAGAATAAATTGTATGCAATCACACTAGTTCTTACTTATTACCCAGGAGATGTAAATATAATATCTGATTCGGCTTATTCAGTAGGTGTGATACAAAGAATTGCAACAGCCCAAATAAAATTTGTAGCTTCTAATATATATTAGCTCTTTAAGGAACTTCAAGAGCAAGTAAGAAAGCATCCAGGTAAGATTTATATCTTGCATATCCACTCTCATAGTGGACTTCCAGGTCCTATTTTTTATGGAAATTCAAAGGCAGATAGCCTTCTAACCATGTTAGGCAATTCTCCTTTACTTCAGGCAACCCAAGAATCTCATTCTAAATATCATTGGGCTGCTCAAGCTTTACATCTGCAGTTTGGGATAACAAAAGAGGAAGCCAGGAGTATAGTAAAAGCCTATACAGCTTGCCTTCCTTTTCACACTCCTATGTTTTCTTCCTTCCAAGGAAGAACCCTCATGGTTTGAGACCCAATGAAATTTGGCAAATGGATGTGACCCATTACAATTCTTTTGGCCGTCTGTTCAGGGATTTTGTGTGTATATGTATAATGAGAAGGTAATTCCTCAGGACAAGTTGTTTCTTTCACAGATTCAATAAGGTAATATTTTCCTAATATTCAGAGGTTTATGTAAGACAAAGGAAAAGGAGATTCAGGTTTTATATTAATGATATCAACTGAAGTATTATGCAAACTGAAAGCAATGATTCATGGAACCAGTTAAAGTAATTGGATCCTTTATTCTCTCACTTATAATTTTTTGAGATTTTTAAGGTATATATTTATTATTTTGACTAATTATTAAAACATATCACTTCAATATCATGATCACAGCTAATATAGTACTCTAAGTTCATCAAATATTTCATTTGATCCTTACAAAAAACTGTTCTATCACTGCTAATATTATTCTCAATTTACAGGTGATGAAACTAAAGTTGATGGGAGAAATGAAACTTGTTCAGAATCATAAAGTCACTAAAAATCTAAGAAAGTATTCAAACTAAGGTCTTTCAAACTCCAAATCCAGACTCTAATTATTATACCATCTATCTATCATCATCATCAAAAAGCATTTGTCAAAAAAAAAAGCCTTTGTCACAAATGTCTGTTTAGTAGAGTTCTTTGCTAAATACTGTATTGAGCAATGCAGATATATAAGGGCATCAGATCTTAAAATCAAGAGCCCTCGAAGGTCCATTCATTTAACTCATTTTATAGATGGGAAAACTAAAACTCAGGGAACCTAAATGATTTACCCAAGTCTATACAAGTAATAATCAATCAATCAATATTTATCTATTGAGTGTTTCCTCTGTACTAGGCATTGTACAAAGTTCTGGGGATATAATAAAGTACAAAAAGCAGTGCTTTCCCTCAAGGAGTTCACAGTTTAAAGGGATAGACAACATGGAAACAGATATTTGCAAACAAGCCAAATACAGCATAAATAGGAAATAGTTAACAGGAGAAAGGCACTAGAATTAAAAGGGCTAGATATGGATTCCTATAAAAGATGAGATTTTTAGATGAGACTTAAGGGACAGACAATGTATGTCAGAAACAGGATTTGAACCCAGATTTTGCTACCACACTCAAATTCAATAGTTAATACAATGGTTAATAAAAGAATGTTTTATTAGCCTGATCATGGAAAAAATACAAGACAAAGATTCAACATTCAGCTTAGATAGATATTGGAGCCCTCACTTCTGTATGGAAATATGTCTGCTCAGTAGGATAGGATGACTTATGTAGACTTGTAATAACCACCAAGTCTTAAAAGGCCCAAATCTAGGTGACTAGGAAGCTATATCAGTATGGCCTGATTCTAAATAGGAAGTTGGGTCAACAGCTAAATGGCTTAATCCTTAGCTTAGCTTAGTTTTCATATGCAGCCTGTCCCAGTGCAATTGTTGATACAAAAATGTATATTATGTTGTCACTCCTATAGTTTTCCCCTGCTTATTGATCAAGACATACTCTGCGAATTTCTGCTTCTTCAGAGGATTTTGCTCACAAACTATTCCTCTTTTTTAGAGGACTCTTCCCAACCTTTATCCAAGACCTCTAGTAGCAAAGTGGATAAAGAGATAATTTTAACTCCTCCATGAAAGTAAAACTATCTTTTGATACTCTTAAGATGCTGGGAATTTATACAAAACATTGCAGAGACTTGTCAATTGAGGGAGCTCTGAACTATTATCCCTGGATTTATGAAAACTCTCTGAGCGGAAGGGAGTCAGATAACCTAAGATCTGAGTGATTCTGTACCAGAGAATAAATAAGAAAGAGCTGAAGAGAGTCAGTCAGAATTATAGCCAAAAGTAGTACATCTTTGTTGAGTTATTCTTCCGAGGCCATATATAATAAATCACTGTCATGGACTTCTTAGTATGAGAAAGTAGTTTATTAGAAAGGACCAATATGCCATATGGGAATAATATCAATATGTTGTCATCATGACACAATAGCACAAGTGTATCCCATGTTAAGCAGTTGCTGTGAAGAAAGCAATTAGAAAGATGCATGTCCTTAAGTGATATTATATTGATAACTGCCATGGTCAATAGGAAGAACATTTCTTGGGGGGAAAAGTGAAAAATCAATCATCAATTGATAGCATCACATTTTTAAGTGACTAAGGAAGCCAACTTTTTTCTAACTACATTAGGAAGAAACTATATTAATAAAATAGTCCCACAATAGTGTAATAATAGGTAATAGGTAATAAATAATTACCTATTTATTATTTATTAAATTACCTATTTTACCTAAATTACCTATTTATTAAATAAATAGATAATAGGTAATAAAGTCAGTTCCAAATGACTAGCTTTGCACATGATATTTTTTCTCTGCACAATTTTTTCTCTTTTAGGAGGATGCTGAATATTCTTTATTATGATGTCTTTCCTTTTATCTCACATATCAGTAATCATCCAGTCTAGTACTTCTGCTGCCTGGTACTCATCCAGCCTGATTTGTACATTACATTCTCAATACAGTGGTGGAAATCAATATTCAAATTCAAATCAAAATCAAAATGGTGCCTGTAAGGTCTCTGACCACCAATATGTAATAATAGGAAAATTCAGATGTAATGGTGGAAGGTATTTGGGTAAATAAATTATAAGAGATTTATATGTATATACATATACATACATATATATATGTATGTGTATATGTATATGTATATATACACATACAAATATAGATATATTAAGATAGAGACAGAAAAAGTTATAAGATGCTATGTTCTTAAATATTTATTACTAAAAGAACCTATTTCAATTGTTTACCAGGTATGCCTAAGGCCTGGACACTTTCTCAGGTTAGACAGGAAATCTATAATAATAAAGTTCTTTGAGACTAATGTAAAACAGAAGAACCCAAGAAAATTGTATATATGATGGCAAAAAAGGACGAGAGCGACCTTGAGTGAATTAGAGAAGAATAGCTCCTCAACCTTAGCCTAGGTCTTCTCCCACATCCCTCTTGATCAGAGGAAGGTCCTATGCATTCTGAAGAATCTGATGGATTTTTGGATTTACATCTTAAAATCAGTATCCTGGGAGTATCCCTAGGACAACTGTCTGCAAAGTTTTATCCAAAACCAAAAAGAAAAATCAATTGCAGATTTAAGGTTCCATAGAGTCAAGCATGAAAACTACATCATATCTAATAGTGAGGATTTCAACAAAAGGATTTACAGGACATCTGACCTTTGTTACATATGCTCTGTAAATTTGAACTCACTTTCATCTAGTATTGAAGAGAGAAAGTTACAATTTTTGGGGGGGGAGGGGGATATCCATTTGTATTAGTTGTTCTTACTATGTAGTAAATACCTCTTTATTGAAACTAAATCTGGAAGACTAATTAATATCAATGGAGAATCATGGTAAAATCACATCAATAAAGATCATTATTTATAGTACTAAAAAACACATGGCACCTCTCTTACAGTCTCCCAGGAATGACTCTGGTGACTGAACTTATTAGTGTGAGTAAGAGTTAGCATAGTTGCTACATAAATATTCTTGAGAAAGATAAATAAAGACAAATTGAAATTCTTCCTAGATAAAAGCAGACTGTTCCTGCCTCTTCTCAGCCACAGAAATAGTGAAATAGTCATTAGCAAGATCAATGACCCACTGATAATCAGTGAATATCACTGATTTTTCTGAAATCATCCTTCTCATCATTTTATTCGGTAAATCATATCCCATTATACTGATATAACATAATTTGTTCAGTTGTGCTTCAACAGAGAGCTCCACTTCAGTTTGCAGATTGTTGCCATAACTATGTAGTTATTATTAATTTTTTGTAAATATGAGTCTTTCCCTCTTCCTTTGTTTTTTTTTCCAGATTATACATCTAGTAGTGGTTTCACTTGTTTAAAAGATATGCATAATTTTAGTGATGTTCAGGCTTAGTTCCAACTATTTTCTAATCATTTTAGACTAGACAAATTCACAATTCTACCAGATGAACATTGGCATGTCTGGATTTCTTGTATTACTTCACTTCACACACATATTGTGTGTGTGTGTGTGTGTGTGTGTGTGTGTGTGTGTGTGTGTGTGATATATACTACTTCACTTTTATATATATGATGCCAACACTGTGATGACTGGATCAACAATAAATTTATGTTACATAAATGCCACTAAGCCCTCACTGTTACAAGCTCATTCTTTTATTTCTCTCTAATTAACACATACCTTTCTTTTACTTCTCCCTAATTAATACATCACACTCACCACAGAGTCTTCCAAACATATTTCTCTCTCTTTAAATCTCCTAAAATTTCCCTCCCACTACCTGCTTAGTTGAGAATCATACCTTATATTTCACTGGAAAAATGAGGTGATTTTCCAAAAGTTCCCTTTTTCTACTCTTCCTCTTCTCCAATCACCAATATGACATTACTTCTATCTCATATAATGATGTGTGGCCCTTTTCCTTAAGTCAAAAACTTACACCTGTTCATACCATCCCCTTTTCTCCAGAATATCATCCCCTCTTTCATAACCACTCTCTCATGTGTCTTCAGTCTCTCCCTGTCTGTTGACTACTTCTCCTAGCTATCAATATGATCATGTCTACTCTATCCTCAAAAAACTTTCAAGTTCATCTGTCCATTCCTAATTGCATTCTGGTTTCCAACCACATTGCTCAATCAAAACTACTCTCTCCAAAGTTATTAATTGCTCTCTTATTTACAAATCTAATGCTTCTTGACCTCTGGGAGACTTTGACATTGTTATACCAAGGATGAAAAAATGTTTTAATATTAGTAAAATGATCACCATAATTACACAAAACATCCCAAAATGCATGATCATCTTAATCGATGCATTAAAAGCAGTTGACAAAATACAACCCAAATTTGTGCTTTGTTTTTCTAAACTCTATAAAGTATAGAGACATCTTTAAATAGTAAAAAGCACCTATTTCAAAAGGAAAAACTAGCATCTTTTGCAATAGAGATGCACTATAAATTTTCCCAATAAATACAAGAGTAAAGCAAAAATAGTTATTCTTTTTATTATTATTGAATGTAATACTAGAAATGGCATTAAAAATGATAAGAGAAAGAAATTAAAAATATAAGAATAAGCAAAAAGGAAATATAACTATCCCTGTGTACTTATGACATGATCATTTACTTTGAAAATCATAGGAAATGAGCAAAGATGTTAATTGACTCAATAGCTTCAGCAAAATTGTAAGCTTCATAAAAAATTTACAAAAACCAGTACTATTTCTATATTTTGACAAAACATAAGAGGCAATAACAGAAAGGAAACTCTCATTTAAAATTACTATGAAGTACATAAAATATTTTACTCAATCTACCTAAACACACAAATTACTTGTAGAATTTTGATAACAAAGTTCAATGTCTTTTAAAAGAAATGAAAAACTTAAGTGGTCATGGCTGGGTATGCAAATATAATTTTAAAAGACAACAAATAACAAAATAATTCATACTTTCAATACAAGATCAATCAAATTATCAAATGGATATTTCATAAAACTCATGAAATAATAAGAATTCTCCAAGTGATAATTAAACTTCAGAAATATATTAAGAGGAATTTTTGTTATATGTTGAGCTCTCTAAGATGGCATCCTATAAAACCCTTTCTATAATACAAATATGATCCTAATAATAAATCAAAGATAGATGAAGTTATAATAAATAAATATTATTAATAATATAAATTCTAAAATATTTAATAAATAGCAAATTGATTATATTAACATGTTTTAAAATTATTCACTATGACTGGGTTGAATTTTTTACAACAATGAAAAGTTGACTTAATGTTAAGAAAACAATAAACAAGACCATATTAAGAACAAAAACAATAAAAAAATTAAATTAATGGATATCTAACATAAAACAGATTTTATCAAAATACAATATTCCTTTATGTTCAAAAATATTTAAAAGCATAGGAATAAATCAATTATTTCTTAATATATTGATAATTATTTACCTAACACCAAGAGACATTATTAGATGTAATGGAAATAAACTAGAAACCATACTAATAAAATCAAGAGTAAAGCAAAGATGCCTATCATCACTATTACTATGGTGATAGAAATGCTAGCTATAACAATAAGACAAAAAAAAATAAATGTAAGGAATAATCACAAAGAATAAACGAAATAGTCACTTTTGAAGATGATGTTTTACTTAAAGAACACAAGAATGTCAAAAATTCATCGAAACAACTGCAATGTGAAAAAACATGGCAGGGGAAAATAAATAAATAAATACACATTGATTATCCACCTTTTTTCTACATTGCCAATAAAGCCCAGTAGGGAAAGAGAAAATAAATTTCTGTCAAAATACTTATAGAGCATAAAATATACCTGGAAGCCAACTTACTAGGAGTCATGTATAGATTACAGAAATCCAACTAACTGACTCTTTATAGAAATAAATTACAGACAAATAATTGGAATGATATTTATTATTTATAATTTATATATGGTCAATAATTATTATTATAGTGAAAATGTGTCATAATATTTGAAAAATACCTTACAATAATATTACATAATTTTATTTTTTCAACTCTGGTGCTATTATTGTCTCCCTTGATGAATAAAGCAACTTGCCCAGAATCACAAAGCTATTGAGTGTCTGAGATTGGATTTACAGCTTTTCCTGATTTCAAGTTCTTATATTTCTGAAAGAAATGAAGCAAGAGTTTAAAATTGTAATATAAATGAAATGAAAACTCTAGAGAAAATAATTGGGGAAAAATTGAGAGTTCTAAAGGGAAAAAAATGAGACTCAGTATTTCAAGAAATCATGAATGGAAATTACCTAGAGGTATCAAAATAAGGATGAAAAATGAAAGTACAAAGAATCTATCAATCACTTATGAAAGAATCCCCAAAATAAAATTTTCCAGAAGAATCATAGCCAAAATTCAGAGCTTTCAACTTAAAGAAAAAATATTGCAAGCAATCAAAAATAAAATTTCAAAGTACAAAGAAGCTACAGTCAAAATCACACTTTCTACCACTAAAAAAAGATAAGAAAATGACTTACCCAGCAATTAGGTTTAATCTTATAAAGTAGAAAATAAAAGTTTGATAAAATAAAAGATTGTTGATTATTCCTGAAGATGCCAGAATTAATTAAACAAACTAAGTTAACAAAAATATAGGTGTCAAAAGAAGCATAGAAAAGTAAATGTATTGTAACAATTGGACAGGAATGAAAAAGGATCATCATTTTGTAAATAAATTTTGTTTTGTAAATACAATTATATTTGTAAATTGTAAATACAATTTGCATTTTGCATTGTAAATACAAATTGTAAATAAATTTTACTCATCTCATCTCAAGAGGGAAAAAGTATCTCCTGATATCTCTGCCTTCAGGGGTCACAGAGGAAGAAAATAAAACCAAAAAAATCTTGGGAGCTGTTTTTGTTATATGTTGATATAAAAAGAAAAAAGAACAAAGAAGAAAAAAGGAATTTTGGGAAAAAACAAGAAAAGAAAAAAAGGAATGGGGGAGGAAGAAGAGGGAGGAAAGAATAGAATTTGCTTTCTCACATAACCAAGGTGCATGAAAAGACCACAGAAATAAAAAAAAAGTTATGGTGGACTTGGGTCACACATTGATAGGCCATCACCAGTGGTCATAACTTTCCCCCTTCTGCTGGACTTCAGTGACTCAAGAACAGAAAGTAAGGCTGCCAGCTTTGTGTAACTGTTTCAGTTAAATCCAAATTCACCCCCAAGTAAAAACATCACCCGTCATGTCACTGGTCCTCTTTGAAAAAGAAGGACCACTACCATCACTACCACCAAGCACTGAAAAATTTGAGGACTATGTGTGTGGAGAAAATCTTCAAATGTGGATTTACAATAATACAAATAGCAACATATTTTGACCAGTGTCAAATCGGATGTTGTGTGCAAGAAATAAGTAGTAACACTAGTCAACTATGTCTTCCAAAATATTTTAGAGATCAGGGAAAAACTAATGCATGATGGATTTTGGATGCAGATATTCTGTCCTGAAAAGAAAATGACAGTGAAACATTCATAATAGTAAAAGAAGGTATGAGAGCTATACATGATATCTAGAAAGCTGGACCACATTCAACCAGATGACACACTAGACACATACATGAACTTCGTTTTACTGAAATATCCTTCATTGTCTCTCCTTGTATACTGATGGCTGGAAGGAAGAATAATACAATAGAATCATAAAAATATGAAATTCAAAGATATCTCATAGACCATCTAGAATGATGCTAATATAATAAGTAGTATGTCTTTTAAAGCAATATCTTTGCTATCTTTAACTTGAAGATCTCAAGATTATTTCTTAAAAGTTTTCTAATCTTTATACAACATTTCTGTATTTATAATCTTTTTTTTAATTTGGGTTTTCTTTGGTTATGTACTATCAAATCCTAATTAAAGTATTCAAATTGTTAATTTCCCTATGTACTAACTGAAGTTGGCCAATATAGATTAAAATACAGATAACAGAAAAAATATAACATGTTCTAAGCCAATTATTCAAATATCCAAGACTTTAGACAGTGGCTACAATAGATCAAAAATAGATCAGCTAGTTAATACAGACAGTAAATAAAATTTTAAAATCCTAGGCTCAGAGTCAAGACATATAGGTTCAAATCCCAGTTTTGATAACTATATAAAATAAGCACTTTTTGCATAATGAGTGGAAAAAATTATTTAAATCATCTTGAAATCATACTATCAGTAAATGGCAGAACTAGAATACAAATTCAAGTCCTCTTAATTTCCTAATCTGTAAAATTATACATATATATATATATATATATATATGTATGTATGTATGTATTTATACTACTTACTATAAGGGATGGTTATAAGGAAAATACTTTGTGAACCTTAAAGTGATATATAAATCATTCTACTGTTATTATAATTATTATTGAAATTCTTTATTTCAGAGACAAGAAAAATATTGCCAATTTCAAAAATTATGTATGTTTCATATTAAGATATAGTAATGAGTTCATTAACAGTAATGGGCATATTATAGATAAGTTGGAGATTGCACTGGACTTTTGGTATATAGAAAAACCCTTCTACTTTCTTAGCTTAGACTTTTAGGGAGTCATCTGGAACATTAAAAGATTATGTGGATTACTTAGGGTCATATAGCCAGTAGATATCAGAGGCAAGGCTTAGTCAAAGGCTTTACTGACTTAGAGGAAGAAACTTGGTTCACTGCAAAACATGTTGGACTGGTAGTCAGAAAGATCTAAATTCAAGTCTCCCCTCAAACACCTACTACCTATCACCTACACAAGCAAGCCATTTAACCTCTAAGTACCTCAGTTTCCTCATCTCTAAAATGGTGATAATGATAGTACTTTTCTCCCAAGGTACTATTATGAGATTAAAGCAGCATTTATAAAAACTCTTTAAAAGTTTTAAAATGTTATATACATAATAGCCATAATCATTACTACTCCATGCTATCTCTCATTTATAAAAAATACTTATCAAAAATAAAAATTCACATTAGTTGTTGACTCTTCTGAATAGTATGATTGTATTTCTAATGAACAACTATTTTTATCATTACTAAATAAATTTTGGCCCATTCACATAAAGATGAACAGAAGATATAAAAAATTTCTAAAAGCAGAATTGGATATTTTCAACCACTAACACATGTTACAGGAGGATGGAGAGCTCCAGGAACTTATTCTTAACTTTCATTTCCAGATTATTTCAGGGTTAAGATTTGGGAGAGCAAGTGTCTAGCACCTGCTCTGTGGACACATGCCTTGACTCTGTTGCTCTATCAATCAGTCACTTTTCATAAACACAAAAATCCTGTTCAAATGAAAAGGACTCTAGAGCAAACCTATTTGTTATATTCATGGACATCATACATTTGTTTATGAATCTATCAATTATTCTAAATTGCTTGTGTGAGCATCTTATCATGCTAATTCTGTGTATCATTACACTTTTTGTTTATGCTTGGCTGTCTTTTAGTGCCTAGTTAACTAGTGACATAGATATCAAAACAAAGACATGGCCCATATTTAGAGGAAACTACAATACAGAATCAGTTAATGATTTGCATTATGCAAGAAAGAATTTAGTAACATTGAACACACAGAAAACACATGGAACATGTCAGTATTCCAGGAATGGGTAAAGGAATGAATGAAAAAAAAATACATTCTATCTACACACTTGAACTGAGATAAAAAGGGAAAAAAAAAAAAAAACAAAGAAGCTGTAAGATGACTAGTTCTGTTTTTAGGAAAGCAGATGAGAAAATTTCTAAGTCTCATTCACCAGTTGATTGTTTAAAAATCTTTTCTGAATAGTGATCAACAAATTATTCAGTTTATCATTGTTTTTAGTTTTTGTTTTTCATTTGCATTTTCATTTCATTCATGGAAAAATACTCCCCATGACAGACCATTATCCGAATTAGAGAATGAGAGCAGCACACATGTGATATTTAAACTTATCTTCCAAGGCCAGTTTTTTTTCTAATTCAAAGGCCATGTTTTTTAATAAAAGCTTTGTTTCATATACATTCTATTATAGAATTCATTTAGTTTTCCAAATAGCCACTTCTTAAAACAGAGCAGCAATTTATTTCAGTTTATTTCAAGCAAGCAGTAAATGATTACATTTGCTTTGCTGCTTCTTTCTGAAGAGTTAGGGAAATACATTTGGGATATTTTCTAAAAATTGTATTTAATTTAACTTAACATTCTAAAAGTAGTAAAAACTTTTATGACAATCTCCAATATAATCACACAGATAGTAATATTTTCTGTTATGGTAATAGTCTACATGTTGTCTGTCATATTGCATAAAGAGAATTAGTCAAAAACTAGCCTTAGAAAGATTTATAGAACATTGTTTTGCCTTTTCTAGGATCTTAAACCTATCTATTTTGTCACATTATTTCCATGTGTTTCATCTTCTTGTGGTTACTATAAATTTCTTTTCAAGTTTCTAGCTCAAAAATATGGGCTGAAGAAAAACCTAGTTATTATTCCTAAATCTATTGAATTGTATTTTTGATTTTTTTTTTCCAAACAGGATGTCAGATGGAAAAGCTACAAACAAAAACAAAAATTAATAACTTACAAAACAAAAGATAGACTATTGGTTTTGCACACCCAGAGCAAATTGATAGGATTTAGAAGCGAACCCTTTGATCTTTTCTAGATTAATTACTACTCTGTGGTTTGACTGTTTTGTATATTAGCTGTCCTTCATATAAAACTGAAACTGATATGACATATAGCAGTAATACAAATGAAAATTTGACATTCAGTAAACAAAGCAAAGCAAAGGTCATTCTTTCAGTATAATAACTACATAATACAATTTCAGAAAACCTTTTGTATAAAAAAAAATGATACATTTATGATGGTTTTGAATTCTAAGTAGGCAGTCAAGACTGTATAGATTGAATGAAGAAATTGTTCACAGGCCCAATCCATAAGTATAGATCGAAAATAGTTTTCTTCAAAAGTAAATGAAATGAAAATTTTGATCCCCATGTCTAAAGACAAATAGGATAAGTAGAGAGTATACTCCACCTGGCTGGTAGGAAGACTGTTTAGGTGTACTCCATTGGTGAAGGCCCTTGTTGCTGCAACTAGTTTGGGAAACTAATCTAATTACAACAAAAATACCTGCTCCTTAACTCAGACCCAAGCTACTCTATAATTTGCCTAGGATTTTAAAATGTGAAAACAATCATTTACATATAATCTTTCATAATGTATCATAATTTTAGCTTCTCTTTTTTCCCCTATATGGAACTTAGTCTAGGATAAGCTCCAAATATAATTGGAATCTCATTTACCATTAAGATGCCCACAAGGAAACACAATAACATTATAGCATAAAATAAATTTAATATGTAAAACTGAAAGATAAACAGACTTGAGGCTCTGAGCAGTTTCCTTTTTGCCAGTAACCTCTAATGAAGTTCAAATTTTTCAATTTAATTCAAGACTTTACTCTTCCCAAGAGAATAGAAACTTCCAGAGGTCACTGAAAGAGGAGAGTTTGTTCTTTCCCTCTCCACCCCCAATATTACTGATATTAGAAAAGGGACAGTTTCACCCTGCTATGTATGTGTGTCTATATATGTATATAACTATATAGAGATATATATGTATATACAACTATGTTTATGTGCATATACATAAACATAGACCTATATGTAATATATATGTATATATGCACTCCAACTCCTATAGATGTAATTGTTGATCAATTGGCTAATTGTCAGAACTCTGGAAGACAAAGACCATCCTATTGCCTTTAGAGATTTTTGGTATACCTTTTGATAACAAAGTCCCACAAATTCACTTTTTTAAGTTTACAAGCTTTCCAGGAATCATTCTCTCATAATAGCATGCTTCCCCAGTGGTCTGATATCACTATTTCTTGATAGTCTCAAATGTCTTTCCTCTACTAATCTCCTCTCTATATAAAAATTTTTTCAAAAAAGAAATTAAAGCAATAATTAGAAGCTATTTTGCCCAACTCCATGGTAGCAAATCTGACAATCTAACTGAAATGGATGAAAATTTACAAAAATATAAATTGTTCAGATTAATGGAAGAAGAAATTAAATATTTAAATAGTCCCATTTTAGAAAAAGAAATTTAACAAGTCATTAATGAACTCCCTAAGAAAAAAAATCTCCAGGGCCAGAAGGAATCACAAGTTGTGATGTTCTCTTCTTTTGTATAATATATAATAGTTCTCTGGGAGCAGGTTTCTTGGGGAGGTTTTCTGGAGGCAGCCTTAGTTTCAGTTCAGAATAATAATCACTTCAAATGCAGCCAGCTGATAAAATCCAAATGTTTATTTTCTCCTTCCAAGTCTTTCTCTTTCCTTGGGCCCAGTTAGCTTTCTTAGAGGCCTCTCTCCTTCCTTTGTTCCAAGAGCTCTTGTAGCTTGTCCTTTGTCGCCTCCAGCTCCCTCTCAATCTTGGTTCTGCCCAACTGCAGATTAGCTTCTCAATCTCCCTAACTGATCTCTCACTCTGTCAATCTTCCGAAGTGACTTCTGGCTCTAGCTCACCTCTGACTTGTGGCTTCTTCTGAACTGACTCTGACTGACTGACTGACTGAAGCTCTTTTTTGTGCTCGGTGTCAAAGGTTGACTCCACTTCTGAGAGTGGATTATGGGAGGTGTGAATTTACAAAGTTACAAAGTTAACTTTGTGTATCTCCCGTACTTGTGAACTCCAATGTGTGAGCTCTAATGTGTAAACTCTTAAAGGTGCAAACCCAAGCACACAAGCATTGCTTCCATCAATTCCACTTAGTACCTTGTTTCAAGTTCTGGCCCATAACATCTCCTGGTAGGATCAGATCAATCATACTGAACCAGGATAAATTAGATAATTACTCTCTCTATCAATTCTAATGACTTAACACTTTGCAAGGATTCCAACATCTCCCGCTTTCTTTTGTTTTGGAACATAAGGTAGTCATGACCTCCCTGACTTCTCAAGGAGGTGAGAAACCCCAAAATAAGGTGATCACGCCTTCCCTGACTGCTCAAAAAAGAAGTGAAAATACCATAAAAAGAAGGTGGTCACACCCTCCTTGACATCTCAGGAAGTGAGATGAAAACACCAAAGGAAATGGGAAATCAAATCAGGTTAGCAGGTTTCTGAAGGAGCTCACTTGAAACAGGTATACATAAATCCATCAATATGGGACACATTACATATACTTATGTAAGCTCATAGCAATATAACATAGGCTAGTAGTAATATAACAAATAACATGAATCAACATGAGAATTTATACATGTCCATAAGTCCTAGAAATAGTCCAAAAGGGATTCCTTTTGTTCATGTGCCAGGAATCCAATAATTCCTGCAAGCTTTGAAGTACTGCAATAGTCTCATCAACAATTTTTCATCTCAAGGAATCCAGTGATTCCTGCTGGTTTTCAAGAACTGAAAGAATCTCATCTTGTGTTAGGGAATCCAATGATTCCTGAAGATTTTGTTCTTAAGTCTTCTCCTTTGTTTCCAGATTTTTCTCTTTTTCTGTTTCTCTCTGATGGACAAGGTGAATATGGCTTATTGGCACCCATCTGATTCCTTCTCCATCTCTATTCTTCTCTGTAAAAATAAAAGCAAACCCTTTCTCTCAAGCAGTTAATCTAATTCCCTTCTATTTACCACTTTGGGGATTTCTCCTCATCATCTGGCAATTACATTGGAGCTATTTGCAATGGATACTGCCTTGTTGGATTAAAAGGCCTGTATTCTCCCCAACTGTAATCTCTTCCTGCCTGTGATTATTTTTAGGCTGATTGATCACATCAGAGTCCTGACCTTCTAAAGATTCTCTGGGTGTAACCTCAGCTGCCATCATGCCACACCTATCTTTTGATTGATACCTTGGAGCTGGGCTCTATCTCTCATTTCTCTGAGTCAATCTATAGTCGGAGGCCCAGTGAAAGCTTCGGTTGCATTTTGGACATGGGGTTTTGGGTTTTCTCTCACCCTGTCTTCTCACTCTATCTCTATATCTACACTGAGCTCTAAGATGTCCAACTTTTCCACACTGAAAACATCAACAAGTTTCTCTAGAAGTCTCTTGCCAAGAGGGACCCTGTCTTTTCATGTTCATCATAGTTTGGGTATAATAAGCATTTGTGCCCACTATGGCACAGCACCTTAACATCTCCTCTAAAGAAGCATCTTTGTCTAGTCCCTATATAATTCTTTTGCAAACCTCATTGGCACTTTCCTTAGCCACATGTCTGGTCATTATTTCTGTAGCTGCATTATCTCCAATGGTTCTTATTGCAGCTGTTTGTAAATGTCCCACAAAATCAGCAAAAGGTTCATTGGGACCTTGCTCTATTTTTGTGAAGGCTTCCCCTCAATCTTTTTGTCCTGGGAGGGAACCCCAAGCTTTTATTGCAGCCTTAGAAATTTGCTCATACACTGTTATGGGATAATAAATGTGTTCTGAATTCTCTCCATACTGACCTTCACTAGCTAGTTGGTCAAAAGCTATTTGTACATTAGCTCCTGTTTACCTATTGCATGCGGCTTGAATCATGCATAATTCATGAAACTCTGAAAACCACAACAAATTTTGTCCTGGTTCTAAACATGTTCTAGCTATGGATTTCTAATTATTCGGGGTTAAGATTTCATAAGACAAATTATCTAGTAGCATCTTAACATAAGATGATATAGCCCCATAAAGAGTGCAACCCTTTTTCAAATCTTTAATTTTTTTCCAAATTAAAAGGAGTGTATCTTCTCTCTTTTTGACCTGAAGGGTCAAGCTCTTCAATCACAGGATATGCATTTATAAAATCAGATATAGCTTCTCCTTCATTTTTTGCCTTAAAGCATTCTTTATCTAATCTTGTCATTCTGCTTCACAGGAGATTCGAATTGTGTTTCTGTCTCTCCCTCTCCTTCTTCTTCCTCCACCCATGAAGGGTTAATTGAGGGGGGAGGGTCATGAGATGAGGAATGATCTAATTTCTCCTGCTGAGAAGTATCACACTCATAATTGTACTTAACAACATTCTTATCTGATTCTTCCTCCTTTTCACCTAGTTTAGTTGGCACTTACCCCTCCTGCTGTTTCTTCTTTTTCCTTATTCTAACACTTATAAAATTTCCTAAAGCCAGTTGTATTAAATTATATTTATTAAGTATGTCTTTGGAAATTGAGTCAGGTCCATTTTTATTGTAGAATTGACAAAGGTCCTCTCCTATTAATTTCCACTCCTCTAGATCCAAATCTTTTTCTATAGAGAAACAAAGACATATGTGCTTTACAGTTGCTAAAAGTTCAGTGATCTGCTGCAAAATTATAATCAAACCTTGGTTTTTCATAACCTTGACAATGCTCTCTAAACATTTTCCTTGAACAGAAACAGAAGGCTGTTTTCTAAACATCTGTCCCATCTTCGCTGAAATTCTACTTTAACTCTTGAAACAAAATTTGTGTGTTGTACTCACCCTAATTTCTGGGTTAAGGAGACTTTTCCACTGGAATCAGGATCAGAGGTTTTACCACTGAGATCACGATCCTCTCAGTCCCATGTTCAGGTGCCAAAATGTGGTGTTCTCTTCTTTTGTATAATATATAATGATTCTCTGGGAGCAGGTTTCTTGGGAAGGTTTTCTGGAGGCAGCCTTAGTTTCAGTTCAGAGTAATAATCACTCCAAATGCAGCCAGCTGATAAAATCCAAATGTTTATTTTCTCCTTCCAAGTCTTTCTCTTTCCTTGGGCCCAGTTAGCTTTCTTAGAGGCCTCTCTCCTTCCTTTGTTCCAAGAGCTCTTGTAGCTTGTCCTTTGTCGCCTCCAGCTCCCTCTCAATCTTGGTTCTGCCCAACTGCAGATTAGCTTCTCAATCTTCCAAACTGAACTCTCACTCTGTCAATCTTCCAAAGTGACTTCTGGCTCTAGCTCAACTCTGACTCATGGCTTCTTCTGAACTGACTCTGACTGACTGACTGACTGAAGCTCTTTTTATGTTCGGTGTCAAAGATTGACTCCTCCTCTGAGAGGGGGATTATAGGAGGTGTGAATTCACAAAGTTATAAAGTTAACTTTGAGTATCTCCTGTACTTGTGAACTCCAATGTGTGAGCTCTAATGTGTGACCTCTAATGTGTAAACTCTTAGAGGTGCAAATCCAAGCACACAAGCATTGCTTCCATCAATTCCATTTAGTACCTTGTTTCAAGTTCTGGCCTATAACATCTCCTGGTAGGATCAGATCAATCATACTGAATCATGCTAAATTAGATAATTATTGTTTCTATCAATTCTAATGACTTAACACTTTGTAAGGATTCCAACAAGTGAATTCTACCAAACATTTAAAGAACAATTAGTTCCAAAACTATGTAAACTATTTGGAAAAATAGGTACCGCCAAATTCCTTCTATGACACAAATATGACACTGGTAACTAAATCAGGAAGTGCTAAAACAGAGAAAGAAAATTAAAGATCAATCTCCCTAATGAATACTGATGCATTTTGTTTTTTTTTTTTGCTGAGGCAAATGGGGTTAAGTAATTTGCCCAGGGTCACACAGCTAGAAAGTGTGAAGTGTCTGAGGCCAGATTTGAACTCAGGTCCTCCTGACTTCAGGGTTGGTGCTCTATCCACTGTGGCACCTATGCCCCTGATGCAAAAATTTTAATAAAATATTAGCAAAAAGATCACAGCAACTTTTCAGCAGGATAGTATACTATGACCAGGTGGGATTTATACCTAGAATGCAGGGCTGGTTCAATAATAGGAAAATTATTACCATAATTGACCTTATCAAACGCAAAACCAACAGAAATCATATGATAATCTCAATGGACGCAGAAAAAGCTTTTGACAAAATACAGCACCCATTTCTATAAAAAATACAGGGATAAAAGGAGCCTTCCTTAAAATAATAAACAGTATCTATATAAAACCTACAGCAAACATTGTTTGTAATGGAGAAAAGGTGAATGCATTCCCAATAAAACCAGGGATAAAACAACAATGCCCATTATCACCACTATTATTCAACATTGTACTAAAAATGTTGGCTTCAGCAATAAGAAATGAAAAAGAAATTAATTAGAATAGGCCATGAGGAAATAAAACTATTACTCTTTGCAGATAGTATGATGCTATACTTTGAGAACCCTAGAAAATCATCCAAAAACCTACTGGAAACAATTCACAGCTTTACCAAACATGCAGGATATAAAATAAAGCCACACAAAGTTCATCAGCAAAAGATAGATAAATTCCATTTAAAATTACTGGAGACAAAAAAAAAAAAAGCTTGGGAGGTGTACCTGCCAAAACAAACCCAAGATGCTAAATGAAATGAGCAGAACCAGGAGATCATTATACACTTCAACAATGATATTGTATGAGGATGTATTCTAATGGAAGTGGATTTCATTGACAAAGAGACCTAACTCAGTTTCAATTGATAAATGATGGACAGAAGCAGCTACATCCAAAGAAATGAATGTGAACTATTTGCATTTTTGTTTTTCTTCCCGGGTTATTTTTACCTTCCAAATCCAATTCTCTCTGTGCAACAAGAGAACTGTTCAGTTCTGCAAATATATATTGTATCTAGGATATACTGCCATATTTAATATATATAGGACTGCGTGCCATTTAGGGGAGGGGGTGGAGGGAAGGAGGGGAAAAATTGGAACAGAAGTGAGTGCAAGGGATAATGTTGTAAAAAAAAAAATTACCCTGGTATGGATTCTGTCAATAAAAAGTTATTATAAAATAAATAAATAAATAGAATAGAATAGAATTAAGAAAAAAGAAAAAAGAAAAAGAAAAAAAACCAAGAACTATAATGAGCACAATTAGAAAACCCTTCTCACACAACTAAAATAAGATCTAAGCAACTGAAAAAATCTCAATTGTTTATGATAAGGCTGAAATAATATAATAAAAATGACAATTCTATCTAAATTAGTCCATTTGTTCAATGACATACCAGTTAAATTGCCAAAACATTATTTTATAGAACAAGTAAAAATAATAAGAAAATTCACCAGAAGAACAAAAGATCAAAAATATCAAGGGGAGCCAAGATGGCGGAGAAGGCACACAAGACTTTCTAAGCTCCTATCTTACCCTCACTATCAATATTATATATAATGAAGAAAATAATTCATTAAAAATCAGAACTGAACAAATAGAAACTAATGATTCATTGAGACAGCAAGAATCAGTCAAGCAAAAACAAAAACATGATAAATTGGAAAAAAACATGAAACATCTACTTGGAAAAATTACAGACCTGGAAAATGGATCTAGGAGAGATAATCTGAGGATTATTGGACTTTCTGAAAATTATGATGAAAAAAAAAAGAGCCTAGATACTATTTTACAAGAAATCATCAAAGAGAACTGCCAGAGGTAAATAGAATCAGAAGGTAAAATAGGCATTGAAAGAATTCATCAAACACCTTCTGAAAAAGACCCTAAAATAAAAACTCCAAGGAATATTGTGGCCAAATTTCAGAACTATCAGATTAAGGAAAAAATATTACAAGCAGCCAGAAAAAAACAATTTAAATATCAAGGTGCCACAATAAGGATCATCCAAGATCTGGCTGCCTCCACAATTAAAGGATCAAAGGGCCTGGAATCTGATATTCCAAAAGGCAAAAAAACTTGGAATGCAGCCAAGAATAAAATATCCAACTAAGCTGAGCATTTTCTTCCAGGGAAGAAGATGGACGTTTAATGAAATAGATGAATTCCATTTGTTTCTAAGGAAAAAACCAGAATTACACAAAAAATTTGATCTCCAACCATAGGATTCAAGAGATGCAGAAAAGGTAAAAGGAACTCTTGAGAATTGTATTTCTGTTGTGCATATACAAAAAGACTACATGTAAAATTTGATTTTACTGATATAACATAAAAAAGGGAAGGAGAAATGGAAAAGGGATAATGTCAGAAAAGTGGGCATACAAAGAGGGAAACTACATCCCACGAAGAGGCAAAGGAAACTTATCATATCTAAGGGAACTCAGAAAGGGGAGGAACATTGTGTGAATCTTACTCTCATCAGAGCTGGCTCAAAGAGAAAATAATTGACATACTTGTTTTACAGAAAATCTTCTCTCACTTCATTAAAAAAAGGAAGAGGAAAAGGGGAAAAAAAAGTAATAAGGGAAGAGTACAAGAAAAGGGAAGAGATTCAAAAAGGGGGGAGGAAGAGATCCTAAAGAGGGTGATTGGCATGATTACAAGTGGGGCACATAAGTTTAAAATTGGGAAAGAGAGTTGAGGGGGGCAAGTAAAAGAAAAACATAATCTGGGGATAACAAGATGGTAGGAAATACAGAATTAGTCATTTAAACTGTAAATTTGAATGCGATGAACTCTCCCATAAAGCGGAGGGGTATAGCAGACTGGATCAAAAGCCAGAACCCTACAATATGTTGTTTACAGGAAACACATTTAAAGCAGGGAGATACATACAGAGTAAAAGTGAAAGGCTGGAGCAGAATCTATTATGCTTCAGGTGAAGTCAAAAAAGCAGGGGTAGCCATCCTTATCTCAGATAAAGCAAATGCAAAAATTGATCTAATCAAAAGAAATAAGGAAGGAAACTATATCTTGCTAAAGGATAGCATAGACAATGAAGCAATATCAGTACTAACCATATATGCACCAAGTGGTATAGCATCTAACTTCCTAAAGGAGAAGTTAAGAGAGTTGCAAGAAGAAATAGACAGTGAAACTGTAATAGTGGGAGATCTCAACCTTGCACTCTCAATTAGACAAATCAAACCACAAAACAAATAAGAAAGAAATTAAAGAAGTAAATATAATATTAGAAAAAATAGGTATGATAGATCTTTGGAGAAAACTGAATGAAGACAGAAAGGAATATACTTTCTTCTCAGCAGTCCATGGAACCTATTCAAAAATTGACCATATATTAGGACATAAAGACCTCAAAATTAAATGCAGGAAGGCAGAAATAGTAAATGCTTTCTTTTCAGACCACAGTGCAATAAAAACTACATTCAACAAAAAGTTAGGGGTAAATAGACCAAAAAGTAATTGGAAACTAAATAATCTCATCTTAAGGAATGATTGGGTGGAAACAGCAAATTATACTCAAGATAATGACAATGATAAGACATCATACCAAAATTTGTGGGATGCAGCCAAAGGGGTAATAAGAGGAAATTTTATATCCTTAGAAGCTTACTTGAATAAAATAGAGAAAGAGAAGATCAATTAATTGGGCTTGCAACTAAAAAAGCTAGAAAAAGACCAAATTAAAACCCCCCAGTCAAATACTAAATTTGAAATTCTAAAATTAAAAGGAGAAATTAATAATATTGAAAGTAAAAAAAACTATTGAACTAATAAATAAAACTAAGAGTTGGTTCTATGAAAAAACCAATAAAATAGATAAGGCTTTGGTAAATCTGATTAGAAAAAGGAGGGAGGAAAATCAGATTAATAGTCTTAAAAATGAAAAGGGAGAACTTTCCACCAATGAAGAGGAAATTAGAGAAATAATAAGGAGTTACTTAAACAAGGACTACAAAAATTATGACTATGGAAATACAAAAAAATTCATATTTCCATAATTTATGAACATTTTGTTTTCAATAGAAAAATTTTCATTTGGATATAAGCATCATTTAAATTAATTTTCCTAAAAGTACATGTTTGGATCCAAGACAATTCTGAAAATCACATGATGAAAAATGCTATCCACTTCCAATAAGAACTGATGAAGTCTGAATGAAAATTGAAATATATTTTTAAAAATTCACTTTATTGGGTTTGGAGTTGGTTCTTTTTTTGGTCTCTCTATTCTTTTATTTTATTGCTCATTCTCAGGCATGTTCTTGCACAAAATGGGAGTGAAATTTTCACGTCTAATTATAATTTAGAGTGGATATGTTTAAATAGAAATGGAAAGAAAAAATTGAGTAAATTTTTAAAGGCCTGGCAAACTGTAATTATAGTAAGGCTAATTTAAATGGTTATCTCTCTCTCTTTTTTTTTTTTTTAGCTTATAAAAGCTTGATTTCTTCCCTATTGTGAACATCTTTCAACTAAAAAAAGGTGGTAACTAGGAATTTGGATCACTAAGAATTTACTTTATAGTACTTTGGGAAGTGATTTATATTACGTAGAGACATTTTATACTAACTTAATTTTGACAAATTCCATTTTTAAAAATTTACTTTTGCTTTTAAGTTGAATAAGCAAGAAAATTTTCATTTCAATTTACTTCATAAAAGTTTAGTGATTATGCCTTTTTAACATTGGGATAAATTTTAAGCTATTTTGAAGAAAGAAATATTTTTAGGAAGAAATGTTTAAGTTAAAAAATTTCTTTTTGTAAAAAAAAAAAATCTTTTTGAAGGCCTAATTATGTACTTTCTGCACCTCTTTGACTCCTTTGTGGGACCTGTTTGAGCTGCTCATCACCTGAAGAAGGCAGAAAACCTAGATTAGCCCATCAGAGAAGAAGTCTTGAGCCCTTCTGACTTGCATACCAATAATCCTCTGAGTGAATCTGAGAATCAACAATCCTGCTGTGTCAACAATCACAAGACCATATTAAGCTTGTACAGATATCTTGAATCAGGGGGAAGCCAAGATTAGAGTTTCATAAAGCAAAGAATTGTCCACTTGAAGAAGTTTTTTTAAGGGTTACTTGTGTTTTGTTTTATGGGTGGGTGAGTGATAGGAAGCTGGGAGTGCCAAGCCAAGGGCAGGAACGTGGAGAGAAAGAGCATAGTACTGCACAGTAAA
The DNA here is from genome assembly GCF_016432865.1 of Antechinus flavipes. Classification (NCBI taxonomy): domain Eukaryota; kingdom Metazoa; phylum Chordata; class Mammalia; order Dasyuromorphia; family Dasyuridae; genus Antechinus; species Antechinus flavipes. Next base: position 345,858,923 of record NC_067399.1, on the reverse strand, counting down.
GTTACCATTGATGTTTTAGAATTCTTTAGGTAAAATCAAATTTGATAATTCAATTTAGATAATAAGTTACTGATTTCTGTCCTAATTTAATCTAGTCTATCCTATTAGTCTAGATCTAAAGATCTAAAGATCTTTACTGCTTAACTTTCTCTTTTTTGTGTAAGAATAAACTCTCTTCCATACCTGTTTCATGCAAGTGCTCTGAGCATCTTTTTTTTAAATTTCCTCCCTTGCTGTAAAATATCCTTAGATTCAAACTAAAAATGTAATCACTGAATTAACTGGGGGTGAAGACATAAGCCAATAACTGTGAGAATAGGAAGCCCATTTCCCTTTTTTGAGAGGTTAGGGTTTCACAATGAATCTGGATAAACCTGGAGGAAAGATAAAGGGCAGGGATATATGTACAGGTAGCTATGGCAGCCTCTGTGTCTTCAAGTTGAGTGGTGCCTGACTTCTTACTGTGATAGATTAGGAATTATCAAAGCAGAATCAACTTCTTTACATGCAATTTCTCTCTGAGAATTAAGCTAAGTACCTAATTAAATCATCACATCCTATAAAAGAATGACTCCTTGTGTTAAAAAGTGCATGACTGAAAGCAATTAAAATCTTTAAATGAAGATATTTACTTAGTGTTAACCTAATTTAAGGTGTGAACTTATTCAAATAATTTTCATATTTTGTTAATCACTATAAATATACAGTCATATAAATTGTAATATTGGAAATTTCAATAGTATAGTTTCAATCTTCTTGGAAACAGAGGGGGATTCCAAAAGTTCCAAACAAAAGGAAACACATTGGTCAATGTGTTGACCAATGCAAAGAAACATGTTTTTCAAATTTCCTATTTCCTTTCCCTTTAGATCCCTTCTTTTCAGTCATTTTTGGGAATGAGAGAATAAAGAGAAGTAGTGGACTTCTGCAGTAGTGAAACTGAGGCTTCCTGCCAAATATGCAATAAACTTTGAGGTTGTGTTCCTTATCCTGACAATCTGTTGTGCTTCTAGGATGTTGAACTTTTACATATTTCTTCTGCTATTTGTTTCACTTTCCTTGAACTTAAAATACTACTTATGTCTTAATCTTAAATGTTTCTGCTTCCAATTTGTTTTGTAGTTTTAATTATATCATTTATTTAATTTTTTACCATTACCTTGATTCTCTTCCATTTGGCACAAGGCTAAGCCTACTTCTTTATGTCTTCTGCCCATTGCTCTTATTTCTACTTCCTAGGGTCAAACAGAGCAAGGCTAAAAACTATTTCAGATAGGCTAATTTTTTTTTATAAACATAAATTAACTCCAAGTTCACCAAAAACAATTTATCATATTTTTTAACTTTAAAGAAAGTTAATATGGGAAAGGGATTTCAAGATGAATTTGCAGCAATATAAAACTTTTTTATGTATAATGAAATAGGAATAAAATGGTCTGCGTTTAAGCCTAATTCTGACACTATGTAATCCAGAAGCCCTCATTTAAATACCTATTGTCTCCTCATCTGTAAAATAAGAGGTTTGGCTTATATGATCAAAGTCTTTACTGGCTCTAAATTCTATCTTATAATATCTATCCTATAATATCAATTTATAATTCTATAAAATGCCTTCTTTTCTCCTCAAAAATATCTCCCCAAAATTTCTCTGGTAGTTTTGTGGTAAGTTGAGGAAAAGATTAGAAAAAGTGTTTTAAACAAACTTGGTATGAACTTTGCTAACAATGATCCAATCCAAATAAGTTTTTAGATTACTCTTGCAAGAAATTGCAGTATTTCATGCAAAATGGTTTCCACTTTAGCACCAAAGTAATTTTTGATAATAAGACATGAAAATCTATATTCTTTGTCTTGTATGTCTTTTTAAAAACTCAAACCAGGTGAATGATTCACAGTTTTAGATACATTTATAAAAAAAAAATAATTCACTCTTCGATTTCTAAAAGTGATACTTAGTTTTGACTAGATTGCAATTTCATTTTAAAAGAACTGAACTGGTTTTCCAGATGAATTTAAAGATTAGCCATTTAAAGTATTTAGGGAAGCCACCTCTAAAGTTGCAAAGATAAGAAAGGTATGTTTTAATTTAATCCAGAAAAAGATTCTGTTCTTCAAGATAGTAGCAGTGTAATTTCAGAGTCAGGAGTCATATAAGCACTGAAATATTGAGATCAAGGACTTATCCAAGGTAGCCAAAGAACTAAAGAACTATGAACATTATCAAGACAATGTATGTAAAATGTTTTGCAAATATAAACTTCAGTTACTGTCATTGTTGTTTTCACAATTTTTATTATTCTTACTTTCTAAACCAATCTCCTATTAACTGTTAAGAAGAGCAAATATGAATTAGAAGAGCCAAACATTCCTCTGTCCCCATCCTTATAAATTAAGATAATTTTTCTTTGATGGAAGAGACCTGGAGTTGTCCAAAGAATGGTTTCAGATGCTAGGTATGTGACCTCATTTGCTGTGGGACCCTGCACAAAAGGGGGGGGGAGGGGAGAAAAAGGCTTTAATTTTTCTGTTGTTCAAGGGGAAAATACCAGACCTGATTCAATCAAGTTTGAATATTAGAATAAAATTAAATATTTATTACATACAAAGGATAATCGACTAAGAATTGCTCCAGTTGATTTTCTGTGTTAACCTGGCTGGTTCTTTCCAGCCTAGGGAAGAGAATTTGCACTTCCTAATGGTCTTGCTTTTGCATTTGAGTAAGGTCATCCAAAAGTTGCAGCAATCTGGGTTTTAGTCCCCTGAACTAGTTAATAGTCAACTTTGGTTTCAATGCCTTTAAAAAAAAAAACTAGTCTAGCCTACCTGGCATATATTTTTTTCTTGCTATACACTTTCCTTGGTGATAAGGACTGAACCTTAAAGGATCTTCTACCGTTTAAATGTCTTTGGAACTGAGCAGGGGTGTAGGATCTAATTATAATGGGCAGTAGGGACAGTACAGATTGGAAAACCTTAATCTCAGAGACCCAGAAGGCTTAGCATAGGCAACAATAGAGAAGAAAAAGAAAAAAAAAAAGCCAGAAAGAGCAGAAGACAAGTAATTTAATACTACTCTTAAGGAATAACAGCATAAGAAGAATGACAATCAAAAATTCCAGTTTTCTTCTCCCCATTTTGGGAGAACTGAGTTCTAAATCTTAACCTTCTGGTTCCCAGATTTTTGTAGGTCATAGGGGATTTTCCAATGTAAAGTAGTGATGAGGAACAGGAGTAGCACCAAAATTATCAGGGACACAGCCCAGATGATAACACTTCTTGCATAGTCACTGATATGCATCTCAGATCACATCATCATCTCTAACCCTACTGTGTCCAAGTGTTCAGGTATAATACAAATGAATGACCAGTAATGTCATCTACTCAGTGTTCAACTAAGACATCCTCCCTCACAGAAGAGGAAAAAGGAAGGGTAGGGAGAATACTAAATCACTGCCCTTTTAAGGGCCTCTGCTGAGGAGTTACACCAATCTTTTTTCATGGGATCTGGATAGACAATTTCATCTTCCCCCATCCTGCCATAACAGAGTACCTTAACATTTAAGCCACCTCCAAACAACATCACTTATTGGTTCTACAAAAGCTATTCCTGGGAAGGAGGTATCTAATGACTATTACACACTATTTCAGTAACAATATGAAAGGCTTTTATGTGTTTCAGATTACAGTAAATAAAGAAACCAGCCTTTACTGTTATCATTGCCAGAGTCCACTTGTTAAGTTGCTGCCATTGCTCTATCCACTGCACTATTAGTTTCCATAATTCTGCCTGGTACTACCTGGATCTATTCCCTTGTCCATTGCTCCTAGGATCTGAGCCATAACCCACTCCACTGATAGCACTGGGACTTGCATCACTGCTTATTCTGCTATCTGTTTCTACTTGAGCCTCTACTACCCATTGCTATTAGAAACTATATCTCTGCCCAGTCCTTTACCTGTTGCTGCTGGGGACCCCCAGTGCCCATTCTGCTAGAACCAAGCACTGCTCCCTATGTCAGTGACTTAGCAATACTCACTATGCTACAACCAAATACTGCTCCTCATGTCCAATGACTAGGTACTACTCAATTTGTGCCAGAGCCAAACACTTCTTTCCTCTGGGCTCAAAAGTTGCCATAGGTTCATCCTTCTACAAGCACAATCACTGCTTGGTTTATCTCCCCTGTGCCAAGCCTAGCACTAACACTGCTAGGTCCTGAGCACTTCCCTACTACTTTGATGTCAAAATGCACCCCCTCTATATGAATATGTACCACCCTAGGTACTACTGCTACCCTACCTATGATGAAACCTGCACTAATGTCAAATACACAAGAGCTCTTATGTAATGGGCTGAAGCTCTTGAGTGGCACTGAGATCCCAAGCACTTGAGGCTAATTAGCAATTGGACAATACTCTATTAATATATGCTTGGAGAAAGAATGGCCCCGCCCACTCTCTGTGCAAGTTTAATGTGTTGTATAGGAGATTGTGTAGAGGATTTGGTGGGTGGAGTGTGAGAGCCAGAGACACTGCTGTCCACATTTGTGTCGCCATTGCTCTCACTTCATATCGAGATTCCCCTTCAACTCCGCAAAGAATAAAGATCAAGGATTTTCCCTTATCTTGACTCCGGCTGATTTTAATATACTCTGGGTGCTAAATGTGGTCATCATATTTGGCGCCCATCATGAAAACAAGGACCCTACTTTCACTGAAGAAGTCTCTGGTGACCAGGAAATTAGGTGAATATTTTAATAGACAAACAGGGAACTTACTTTGTTAAGGGCTAAACTAATAATCTTTTCTGGCTGAAATGGGGCAGATGTTAGAAAAAGATTCTCCCCCACCCCCACCCCAAAGGGGTACTATAGAAAGCATGGTTACATTGATCGAGGGACAAAGCTTAATTATAACTTGGGAACAGATCACTAGACTTCTGGGTACATTAAAACGCACCTCCCCTTGGTTCTTAGAGGAAGAGCAAATCTCTCCAGACAATTGGAAATTAATAGGACAACAACTCTGTGCATATGACAATAAAAAAGGTCCTTGTTCAATTTCCATAGAAGCATTCTATGTATACAACATAATACAGTTGGCCTTAAAGAATCCTGCAAGTTATAGAAAAAAGAAAAGTTCTAGGAACAGCTAAATGAGGAAGTGTGAGGAAAATGAGGAAGACAATGAATAGATTAATGACCATATCCCTACAGGGCATGGAGATTTAAGTGAGGCTCAAGGGTGTGGTGACTTTCCATCACACAAGGCAGCTTCAATACAGCCAATGGAGCAGATAACTGATTCTCCTCCATCAACTCTACCTTCCAGGATGGAGGGAGGAGGAGTACTGGGAGGGGCAGTGACACCACCAGCACCTCCCCCCAGCATCCAACTGCTCCTATGAGTAGATTGCAAAAGACACTACTCAAAGCCATGGAGGAAGAGAAAGATGTATATGAGTTAAGACCACACATTTTTCCTGTGATTCAACAGTTTAACTTTTCAAGTCAAGAAAGTAGAAAATACGCTCCTTTTGATATAGAAATCCTCAAAGATCTGAAAATGGCTTGCACTCTTTATGGGGCTACATCAGCTTATGTTAAGATGTTATTACAGAATTTGGCTTATGAAATCTTAATCCCTAATGAATGGAAATCTATAGCAAGGGTATACTTAGAACCTGGATAAAACTTGTTGTGGTTTTCTGAATATAGTGAGCTTTGTAGGATACAAGCCCAACAAAATAGTCAAAGTGCAGTTCATACTCCAATCACCTATGACCAACTAACAGGTGTAGGTTCTTATGCAGACATAGCAGTACAGATTAATTACTCCATAGCAGCATATGAGCAAATTGTTGCTGCTGCTATCAAAGCCTGGGCCTTTCTCCCCAGTAAAAATGACAAGAGTGAGGCCTTCACAAAAATAACACAAGGGCCAAATGAACCCTTTGCTGACTTTGTGGGACATTTGCAGATAGCTATCACAAGAACTAATGGTGAAAATGCAGTAACAGACATTTTGATAAAGCAACTTACTAAGAAAAATGCTAATGAGGTTTGTAGAAGGATGCTCCTTTAGAGGAGCTCATAAGACATTGTGCCACAGTGGGCACAAATGCCTTTTATAGCCAGGCTATGATGCAGACTTCTCAAGATCCCAACATGGGAAGACAGGGTCCCTTTTGGCAAGGAACTTCTGGGGATACTCGTCAATGTTTTCAGTATGGTAAAGTAGGACATCTGAAAGCTCAATGTTGGTATAGAGACAGAATGAGAAAACAGGATGGGAGAACAAGACCCAATAACCCATGTCCAAAATGCAACAGAGGCTTCTATTGGGCCTCAGAATGTAGACTGATTCGGGGAAACAGGATGAGGGGCCCAGCTCCAGGGCTCCAGGCAAAAACCACTTGGGGCATGATGGCAGCTGATGGTGCTCCCAGAGAGTGCCTAGAAGTCCAATACCCAGATATGACCAATCAGCCAGGAAGCCATCTGATGGGAGAAAGGGATTACAATTGGGGAGAATAGAGTTATATGCATCTAGGACAACTGAGATACCCCCTGGAGAAGTGAAATCTGTTCCTCTCCAGCCTATGGATCCCTTGCCTCCAGGCACAGTAGGCTTGACCATTTCACCTCCTGAGAGTCCGTACAAAACAGTGTCCATCCACACACTGATGTGGGAAACTGGGGAATGTGTAGATAATACCCCAGTCACTGATACAGGTAGAATATTTGTGACTTATCATCCAGGAGAAGTAGTAGCATCATGTTTACTGATACAGACTACTAATAAGCAATCTGGTGATAGCTGCCCAAATTCTGACTCCAAGCCACAAAATCCAGGAATATACTGGACAGCAGCTGACCGACCTATACTCATGATCTTATATAAATGGCATACCATTGAAAGGATTGGTAGACACAGGTGCAGATCATACAGTCATTAGAGATGCCAACTGGCCCAGTCACTGGCCAAAGATTAAAGCAGACACCTACATAACTGGTGTAGGAAGATCAATAGCAGCTGAAGTTAATGCTGCCCCTATGAGATGGACTTTTGAAGGCAAAACACAAGTTTTTACTCCTTTTATAGTTGAAAAATCCCCATCAATCTGTGGGGAAGAGACGTTTTACAGCAATTAGGGTTAAAAATGAGTACCTCGGTTTTTTAGACAGGGCTGCTGTTGAAGGCCTGCCAACATTTTCACCTGTTCCTATCCAATGGAAAACTGATATACCAGTGTGGATAGAACAGTGGCCCTTAGGTAGCAATAAAATATAGGCCTTATTAGATATAATACAAGAGCAACTTGACCAAAGACACTTACAACTTCTCTAAGTCCTTGGAATTCCCCAGTGTTTATTGTAAGAAAGAAATCTGGAAAATGGAGGATGCTGACTGATTTAAGAAAGGTGAATGAACAGATGGAAACTATGGGAACTCTTCAGCCTGGACTTCCATCTCCTACTCAATTGCCTAGAACAGGAGTCCTCAAACTTTTTAAATAGAGGGCCAGTCCACTGACCCTCAGACTGTTGGAGGGCTGGACTATAGTAAAACTAAAAACTATGAACAAATTCCTATGCACACTGCATATATCTTATTTTGAAGTGAAGAAACAAAATGGGAACAAATACAATATTTAAAATTTAAAATGAAGTAAAGTTAATCAGCAAACTTACCAGTATTTCAATGGGAACTATGGGCCTGTTTTTGGCTAATGAAATGGTCAATGTCTGGTTCTATATTTGTCACTGCTAGTCATAACAAGTGATGCATCCATTAGTCTTAATATGGTTGAAGATTTCAAATGTTTCATTCTAGAAAAAGTCTGTTCACAGACATATGTACTGCCAAAGATGGTTGCCATTTTGAGTGCATGGTTCCTGAGATGAAGATATGTCTCAGAGGGGACAGATGCATAGAAATTATGAAAGCTGCTTGACTTGAATGAGTCTTTCAGAGAGTCACAAATCTGCAGTTCAGCCAGTTCTATTTGATAAATTGTATCCACATTTTCAATGTCAATAGAAAATGGGTTACAGAAAAGCTGTATGTCCTGTTCGTGGAACTCCTTTTGCAATTTTTCCAGTTTTGTTTGGGAAGGCAATCAGCGGTTTCCTAACCGCTAACAGATTTTGAGTTGTGGGAAGATGGCAGAAGTTTTCCTCCTTCACTTGTTTGATGAGGAGGCCTAATTTTACTTCAAATGCTTTGACATATGATTGCATATCATAGATGAGCTTCCCCTTTCCTTGAAGTTGCATATTGAAATTGTTGAGTTACATCTGTCAGAAAGGCAAGGTGCCATTTCCATTCTGCATCATTGAGCTCTGGTACTTCTTTGTTTTTTGAAAGCAGAAAAGTTGAAATCTGTGGAAGTAAGACATAGAAATGTTTCAAAACTCTCCCTCAACTCAGCCAATGGACTTCTGTGCGATATAGAACATCTTCATACTCAACATTTAGCTCAGATAGAAATTCCTGAAATTGTCTGTGATGTAGTGCATTAACTCTAATGAAGTTAACACAAGATATCACAATTTTCATAACAGAGTCCCACTTCAGTGATTTACTACACAGCGTTTGTTGGTGGATGAGGCAGTGTATGGCTATTAGATGAGAATGGTTATGTTTGTCTATCTCTTGATTAATGCAAGCAATTACTCCTTTCTTAGACACCACCATGCTAGAAGCACCATCAGTTGTCACGCTAGCTAGGTTAGCCCAGTCCAGCTCCAAACCATTGATAGTTTGACAAACTTTTTCATAGATATCCTCTCCTGTAGTTGTTCCTTTGATGCTTTGCAGTGCAGCAAGCTCTTCTATGACTTCAAAATAATAATTCGTCCCACGAATAAAAATTAGAAGTTGTGCAGAATCACGAACATCATTGCTTTCGTTGAGTGCCAAGGAAAACTATGAAATTTTTTTATGGAGTTTTGCAAATGCTGATGCAGATTGTCTCCCATTTCTTCAATCCACTATGTAATTGTAGGTCCTGAAAGACTCACTGTACTAAATAAATTGGCCTTCTCTGGACACATCTCTTTGGCAATAGAAAAAAGGCATTCTTTAACAAATTCTCCCTCCACAAATGGTCTGCCAGTGCATGCTATTTGCTTGGCAACTTGAAAACTTGCTCACAGTGATGAAATATTTAGCTACGTCTGCTTCACAAAAGTATTTTGCTGAGTTGTCAATGTATTTTTCAGTTTTACTATTTTATCTTTTCTCACTTCTCCAACCAAAGAATCATATTTATCTTTTTGTTGAATTTCATAGTGTCGATGCAAATTATATTCTTTAAACACAGAATATAGTGTCTGGCATATCAGACATACAGCTCTTTCCTTGTACTGCATGAAAAAGTAATCATAAGTCCACTGTATATATATACATATATATATGTATACATATATATATATACATATGTATATATATACAGCGCTACAAAAACAATATACCAGCAATAACTTTGCCCACACAGAGACATACAGACAACTTCCTCCAAGCTGCCTCTGCGCTGTGATGCCTCAGTTTCCCGCACTCTCTTTTCCACTTTTTGCATTCCCAACCTTCACTGCTGCAGTGAATTCCTCCTGCAGTGGTTGTGACATGTGTAGCTTGCACTGTACATCCCCCATGCCTGTCTGTTGTGGTGGCTGCTGTACAAGGCCACAGGTCATCAGTTCTCTGTCTTCTGCATCTCTCTCCCTTCCCCACAACAAACACTCCAGTCTGGGAACTCACCTCACCTCGGTATCACCCCACACTCTGTCTCCACTGCTTCAGCCCAGTGCTGGAAGTGTGCATTGCTAATGAGAGTTTAGGTCAAACGTCACTTCCAGTCTGATTTTGCCATAACCCAATGGGCCACATAAACCTCCTCAGCGGGCCGCATCTGGCCCATGGGCTGTAGTTTGAGGACCCCTGGCTTAGAGAATGGTCTCTTTGGGTTATAGGCATTAAGGATTGTTTCTATTCTATCCCTCTGGATAAGGAGGATATGAAAAGATTTGCCCTTTTAGTGCCCAGCGTTACCTTAGCTGAGCCTTATAAAAAATATGAATGGGACAGTTTTGCCATAGGGAGTGAAAAACAGCCCTACTATGTGTCAAATGTATTTTGCTGCTGCTCTTACTCCAGTAAGAAAAGCATTTCCAAAAGTAATATTATATTACATGGATGATATATTGGGATGTGCACCTGAGGAACAAATGTTAGAAGTATGTCTACAAAAGACTATGGAAACACTAAGGAACTACAAATTGCACATAGCTCCAGAAAAAATTCAAAAACATGCTCCTTTGCAATATTTAGGATATGAAGTATACCCTAAGGTGCTTACAGTACAAAAACTGTCCTTAAGAACAGAGAAGCTAAACACCTTACATGACTTTCAGAAATTGATAGGAGATATCCAATGGATGTGACCAGTGTTAGGCTTGACTACCTATCAATTGCAACTGTTATCTGATGTTTGAAGAGGAGATAGTGCTTTAAACTCATCACGCCAGCTTACAAAAGAAGCTCAAGAGGCTTGGAGAGAAGTTGAACTGCTTTTATCCAATGTGGTTGAAAGAGTCACTCAAAAACCCTTGGAAATATCAGTTTTTGCTTACACAAGAGGCACCCAAAGCAGTCCTTCATCAAGGAGACAGTGTGATAGAGTGGATGAACCTCCCAGCACAACCAGAACAAAGCCTTACTCCTTACCCAGTGCTTATGGCTAGAATTTTATTAAAGGCCATTAAACGAGCAGTATAATTATCTGGGACAAGACCTAACAAGATATCCACCTTTTATACTAATACACAAATTAATGTGTGCTGTGAGACCATCCCAGAGTGGCAAATTTTATTAGCCATGGCTCCAAATTTTACACACGGGTCTCCATTAAAGATAATCAGATTATTACATAATTGGCAATGAATCCTTGAAGACAAAGTTTCTAAAGTTCCTCTTAAAGGACCAACTATCTTTACAATGCATCCAAACATAATATTTGTGCTGTATACTCTCATGACTTAACTATAAAGAGAGTAGTCAGAACTCCTTTTCAGTCCACTCAGCAGAATGAATTGTATGCAATCATTCTAGCTCTTACTTATTATCCAGGAGATATAAATATAATATCTGATTCAACCTATTTAGTAGGTGTGGTACAAAGAATTGCCACAACCCAAATAAAATTTGTAGCCTCTAATATATATTAGCTCTTTAAGAAACTTCAAGAGTAAGTGAGAAAGCATTCAGGTAAGATTTATATTTTGCATGTCCACTCTCATAGGGGACTTCCAGGTCCCATTTTTGATGGTAATTCAAAGGCAGATAGCCTTCTAACTATGTTGGCCAATACTCATTTATTTCAAGAAGCCCAGGAATCTCATTCTAAATATCATCAGGCTGCTCCAGCTTTACGTTTACAATTTGGAATAACAAATGAGGAAGCTAGGAGCACAGTAAAAGCCTGTATGGCTTGCCTTTCTTTCCATGCTCCTACACTGCCTCCAGGGAAAAACCCCCATGGTTTGAGATCCAATGAAATTTGGCAAATGGATGTGACCTATTATAAATCTTTTGGTCGCCTGTCTTTTATCCATGTTGTGGTAGAACACCTTTTCAGTATTCACTTTTGCAATACCAGCAGCAAAAGAGACAGCCTGAGTGGTAACTGAGTTCCTTATTCAAGCATTTGCAATTATGAGTGTGCCACAAGCAATAAAAACAGATAATGGACCTGCATATACTTCTAAATATTTTGCACACTTTTGTGCATAATATAAGATTTTGCACACCACTGGCATACCTTTTAATCCTCAAGGACAAGCAATAGTAGAGAGGAGAAACAGAAACATTAAGACACTGCTCCAAAAACAAAAGAAAGGGGGAGTCAAAAGTAACCCTAGAGAACTTCTAAATCTAGCCCTTTATACTATTAACTTCTTGATTTTTGACAATGATGCACTGACTCCGGCAGACAGGTTTTATAACCCACTGGAAGGGCAGTGTCCAGTGCAAGCAGCTCCATTATCTTTAGATAATTGCCAGGTAATGTGGAGAGACCCAGAAAGTGGTAAATGGAAGGGACCAGATAGGTTAACTGTTTGGGGGAGAGGGTTTGTTTGTATCTCTACAGGTGGAGAAGGAATCAGATGGGTGCCAACGAGCCATATTCGCCTTGTCCATCACAGAGAGACGGAGCAGACCCTTGAAACGGAGAAGACCCAAAAAATATCAAGTGGTTCCATTGCTGATTGTGCTCACCATTGAAAGAGCGTGGCATTTATGGCGTTTGACTCATGGACATAGAAAATTGTTGGACTTCAAAACCCTCAGGAATCATTGGATTCTCTGAGACATGATAAGATTGTTGTAGGACTTGAAAATCCTCAGGAATCATTGGATTCTCTGAGACATAAGACTTGAAAGCCCTCAGGAATCATTGGATTTTCTGAGAAATGATAAGGCTGTTACAGGACTTCAAAATCTGCTGGAATCATTGGATTCCATAACACATAAAAAGACTTTTGCAGGACTTCAAAAACTTGGGGGGAATCAATGGATTCCCTGACATGTGAAGCAATGGACAATATGCACACACATACACAAACACATACACAGAGTCTCAGTGAAGTCCAGGAGGCACATTTTCCAATGTCCTCTGAAATATCATACAAAAAGTTCCAAGCATTTCCTTCAATATAGTTCTTAAACAAGCTCAAATTCCAATCTTTATGGAAATTCTATCTCATTGCTATTTTACATCTGATATGGTTCATTAAAAGCCCTGAATGTTCAAATAAACACAGTCATTTTACCAAGAATATACCCTAATGTTCCTAGTAAAAGCAATTCTTAAGGAGACTTAAAAGTAGTTTAGGAAAATAAAAGTCACAAATAATAAATTTTCTGGGATTCTCAGGAGCTTCCTTCCCTTCTTACCTAACGGACTTACAACTGGATCCCAGATCAATCTACTTGGAGTCAAGGCTACCTCCAAGTCCTAACTCTTATAAAAATGGGTCATTTTTATATTTCCCAGTTCCATGGTTAATCTGGCCACAGCTACCAAATATAAAAATTATACAAATTCAACAAATAAAAGTTGATAACATTTATCATCTCTGAGAAACAGTTCTTAAAGAAATAGCAGGCATTCATAGCTACCTGCTAGTGGCTGCTGGGTGTTACAGGAGCCACCTGCTAGTGGCTGCTGGGGATCTAATTTTGACCAGCAAAATAGATCCCTTCATGTGAGAGAATGATAACAATACAAGGAGACTGAGAGGCAATTGCATTCTCTGACCTCTCTCCTCTTCCCTCTTGTCCCTGATTTATTTTATTCCCAATTCACAAGTCACATCTGTATCAGTAAAGGCTGATTTGCAGTTTCTTCAAATGTGTTATGCTTCACAGCTGTGGGGACTTTCAAGAACTGACTGCCCTTTAATGATACAATCCCCTTTAACCCTTTACAGACTTTCAGGGTTTTGCATGTAGACATGGTCCTTAACAATCTCTATTTCCTGAAAACTCACAATTCAGTCTCTAATTGTACTAGGACATTAGGGAACACTTCATAAATATCTAACACTGCCAAAAGGACAGAAGCCATCTGGGATCCCACCTTCCTTTTCATTTTCTTTCTTCAGTTCCAACAAAGCTGTTTTTATCCAAGACCATGATAATTCAAGCCAGTCTGTCACTTAGTTTTGGAAAATGGACTAGAACTGGAAACTTATAGACTATCTAAAAGTTAACAAAAGGAGCTTTAATTAGCCCAAGCATGGAAAGGAGACCTATATCCTATGCAAAGATATAGCACTGACATAGTTGAATGTAGCTTCCTTGTCTCTATGTCTGTAATTTTAATTTTCCAATTAAGCTTGAGGGAGAACCGCAGCTACTACTGATCTTTGCATTTGATCCACTAAGAAGTATCAACCCCAATTTTATCCAATTAAATTTCAAGAATTCTTTCAATATTTTTTAAGAAAAAAAATTTCTGTTGTATCTACTCAGTATGTCAATATGACAGAACTTCCTCCCACCACAATTATGTTCTCATCAAAATTAATATTTTCAAGTGTTCTGATCCTCAAGAAAATAGCGTCAAATGTTTAAATTCTAGGAAGATGTGACTAAAAAATCAATTAATCATTTTTTTCATGAATATCTGACTCTTTGTGACCCTGTTTGGGATTTTCTTGACAAAAATACTAGAGTGGTTTGCCCTTTCCTTTCCCAACTTATTTTATAGATGAGGAAATTGAAGCAAATGGAGAAGTGACCTGCCCAGATTCACACAGTTGATAAGTGTCTGAGGCCAGATTTGAGCTCACAAAGATGAGTCTTTCTGACTGCATAGTCAGAAGCTCTCTCTCACAGTCTGCAGCACACTCTCCATTCACCACCTAGCTGCCTTTTAAACAATAATATTCCACAAACTTTGCAAGTAAAACCCCATCTAATAAATTTACAATGTTCATTCATTATATCAAGGATATTACAAGTCAGAGCAAAAATGTGGCTTATATGATATTCATCTTGGAAAAATCAGAAAAACATTTGCTAAAATTGGATCTAGCTAACAACATTATGCTTTTCTACTTAGCTCCAGTAGTAAATGCATGTAATTTATTGTAAGGAGAAAATGAAAAGGTAGTATTTGATCATTTTATAAATTTATTACTGTTTCACTTTTTATAACCTTCCTGATGCATACATTCTTCAAATGCAAACAAGCTGACAAATCAAATAGTTCAGCTAGTATATCAGCTTCTATAGCATTAGCTAAAATTTGAGGCATTCAACAGTTATGGAATCCAAGAGCTAAATGAAAACAGAGATAGATTCTCATGGGGGAGGAGAGAGGAAGTTTATTCCACTTCAGGATTGAAATTTGTAGGAACTATGGATAGAGAGTAAAACTAACATCTGATTGTAGACAGCCAGAACTCTGGAGAAGTATACTTGAAACAAGGTGTTAACTCAGGGGAATTGATGATACAATGATTATCTAGTTTACATATATACTTAGTACTTAGCATGGTGATGTAATGGTTCTCTAAATTCACATATAATCAGTATGCTGTAATGGTGTAATTACAATAAGGTATATAAAAGCCAACAAGGACTAGAAGAGAGACATTCCATCTCTCACCATCCTGGTGGTTCTCCTGCCTTCTGCATTCCTCCACTAAGACCAAGCCCCATCTGAAGGTCCCCCAGAAAGCTAGCCCGGCCCCAGGCAAAGGAGACAGACTGTGAAAGAAATAATAAGACTGGACTTTATTACTGACTATTCTTGGGGTAATTATTCTGCTGAAACCAAGGCCCATTCATAGGACCTCCAGAGAGCTAACCTATACATTATATCTGATGAATAGGATTTTACCTCAGGAAATCAACAGGGTTGAGAATGTTTCCCCTTCAAACATGCTTCCATGCTTCCTTTCCAAATTGACCACAAATTCCCATCATTCACAGTCTTACGTAGGCAGAGCTCTACATCTTCACTGTAAGTCTATCTGCAATGAGATAGTCTTTTGCATTATTGTGCTCCACCCTCCTTCATTTGATTGAGCTTTGGGCAGTAGAGGGAGAGATTCCTCTATTCTCACCCCCAATCTTTACATAAGAGGCTGAATAAGTTGGCTACAGTTTTTCTTGGTTAAGTCTTTATAGTTTAGACTAATCACCTTTCATCATAGGGAAATAGCTTAACTCATTCTTCAGTCATAAAATCACATTTAGTTCAAGTGAAACTTCATGGAAGAAAAAAAAAGTGATATCCAGAAAAAGCTCTAAGTATACTCTCTTTTCAAGAAATAGGCTTTGCATGATGGGCTTCAGAAAAATGACATTTCATTTTGCATCAAGAAACAAGAACAGTTTTAGTGGAAACAAACCCACAATTCCTTTCCAAACTTTTACTTTTATGTATGTGTGAAAACTTCATGAGATTTCCAGGGTTCAAACATGCCTTGACACTCTGCAGTTGTTCACTTTTTAGAATTCTAAAAACACACACACACTGTCAGTAGAGGGTCTGAAAAAAGAGATGTCAGCAGATAATGAACCAATTTCAGTTGTCTTCAAATGATGTCAAGATGAATGTTGGAAGATGTTTATCACTATTATTTATAGAAAACTGAGAGTAAAAAAGATTTTGAAATTTGTCATTGGCCTAGAACATTCTGCAAACACTCCACAGAAAATAACCAAGAGATAATTGCACAGTAATACTGTAGCATTTCTTTCAATGGGACCTGTTGAGAAAATGGTTTCATGCCCTCCTGTGCCCCCAAAACACACAGTTTACATATAAAAATTAGTTCCAAAAAAAAAACAGTTCTGAGGTTTTCATCTCTGTGATAGCCCATTGCTATTTAAACAATGACAAGTAATTACCATAGTATCTTTAGTTTGCATGCCATAAACATATCCCTAATTTGTTACCAGGAATGCTGCTAATATGAAAGCAATTTAAAAAAAAAACAACAAATTTGTTTTCTTTTCAGGAAAAATATAGCAGCATCTGAGAAAAGGAGATGGCCAAAAGTAAATAATATTTGGTGGTTGTTTCCAGAGTGAGGCCACAGGGTGTGTGACCCTTACCAATCAATGTCCTGTCCTTCAAGTTTGTTCTGGGCTCACTATTTTGGGGCTTTTTAAGAACATGAGCAAAACTGGAATTCCATTATTTCAATTCTATCCCTACCTCAAATTGATGAAGAACAATTCTATTTTTGGCTTTAGTCCTCCCCACCAACAGGGAAGGAAATAAAAAGGTACCTCTGGTTCAAATATGACTCTGGATTGAAATGATTTAAATTCAACATAGAAAAAGGAATGTTAAGAAATAAAGCTTTATAGAATGCTTATAATCAGTTGAGAGGCTGAGTAAGTAAAACCCATATTTCACTTACACTAAAGAGTAGAGGTTTAGGCACTAAGAAGTGCCTAAACAATGTCAAGTGAGTTCTTTCTTCCATGTATTCTCTCTCTGTGAATTATGATCTCCCTCTCAATCAGTCTACTTCTGCCTCTGTTTCTACTGCAAGGCTGTGGGTAACCAACAGCTTACTGCTACCTCAGAAGGAGAAAGCACCAATTCATTTTGAAAAATCACAAGGCTGTTTGGCAAAGAAAGAAAAACTCATCAGGAGGCAGTCTCATTTCAGGACTCATTTTGCTAGGAGAATGTGAGTTCATGACTTGCCTAAGGGAAGGAAAGGGCACATGTTCATTTACCTTCCAGTATTCAGAAAATTATCTGTACATATAGAAACAAAGAGAAAGAAGAGATACAATGTCCCAATTGAATAAGTAAGCTGAAAAATGAATAAACAAAAGACCAATGATGAAGAAATGTTATGAAACTGGAAATAGTCCAGACATAAATTAAGAAGAGAATAACTCTATAATATGTATAGGCAAAGCCTCAAAAAATACCATAAATGTATCATAAGCTGTTGGAATCCTTACTAACTGCTAACTAATTAGAGTTGATCTAATCTTACAAGAAGATGTTTTGGGCAGAACCTGAAACAAGGTACTAAGTAGAACTACCCATAATCCCTCTCTCTGGAAGGAGCATAAATAGGCCAATGGGCCAGTCGGAGAGTTCTGGAGAGGAAGACGCTACAAGTCGAGATTTCACCGGAATGACATGAAGACTGGAGCTGGCTGGAGGCTGAAGAAAGCAGAGGCAGAGGCTGAAGGACCAGACCTTTGGATTTAAAGACATTTGGAGAGAGCTCTTGGAACCAAGCAGGGAGATAGGCCTCTAAGCTAACCGGGCTATATTGGAAATAATAAAAGATCTGAACTTTTATCACCTGGCTGCGTTTTTGAGAAGAAAAAGATCACAACAATAAGCTCTATTAGAATTCTTCGAAGAAATGAAAAAACTGTAAGTGGCAATATAAATGAAGTGAGAACTCAAGAGGAAAGAGTGAGAAATTGAAGCTCTAGAGGAAAAAATTATAAAGAACAGAAACATACTTTAAAATGTAAACATGAAAATCAGGAAAACCACAAAAAGACATTTGAGTAATTAAAGGGGACTACAAAAATGAACACTTTATATTCTAATTAAAAAAAAGAGGAAAGTGGCCCCTTAGAATTTTAATCTCAGATTGTCAAAGAGGTATAAATAAGAGAGGACAGAGTTTTTCTATGTTTTTTATAATTTCAAAAGAAAGAAAAGATAAATACAAAATAATGCACCAAAGGAGTGGGAAAAATGAAATTTACTATCTCATATAATTGGTGGCTGTGTGAAGACTAAATAAACATGAAACATGGGTTGAAGAGAGATGAGAGCAGCTGAACTTACGTAAAGTTGGCATGAAGATAGATATAACAAAGAAATGGAAGAGAAAGAGAGCAGATGGTGTAATATAAAAGAGAGATTCAGAAAATGATTAATCTTTAAGTGAAACAAACTTCTATTTCAGAAAGTGGACTGTGAAGAGAAAAGCAAAAAAAAATAGAAAGAAAAGATTAGAAGGAGAATTCTGGGAAGATGGCAAAGTAAGTCAGAAAATTTCAAGCTCTCCAAATTTTCTCCACAAACAACAAATTTTCACCTCAGGGCAAACGCAGAATGGTGAAAAACAAATACTGTATATACTCAAGTATAAGCAGACCCAAATATAAGCCGAGGCCCCTAATTTTAACCCCCAAATCTGGGAAAACTTATTATATCAGTAGGTTTAGGTAGCGCACCGGTGGCCGCAGAGGAGGAGAGCGGGTGCCAGTATATGTATGTAGAGCGGTTGCCAGCATTAGTATACAGTCCGGTTACCAACTGTGATACTACAGGAACAGCCGCATCACCATAGCAACGGCCGGCCCTGTAGTATCACAGTCGGCACTCAGGCTATATACTACACAGCAGGGGGTCATTCAAAGGGATATTTACACATGTTTTATCTAGTGACTTGAGTATAAGCCGAGGAGGGGATTTTCTGGCCAAAAATTGAGCAGAAAAACTTGGCTTATACTCGAGTATATACGGTAAGACTTAGAACAGAACAGGGATCCTCCTAGGACAACTCAAGAAGACCTAAAGAAAGACTACAGGGTCGGGTTGAACCACTGTGAAGTGAAAAACCCCTCCAGCCTAGCTCCACAGAAACAGCAAATAGAAAACCTGCGACTAGTTGGTTAAGTTTGACAGGAACCTAACCTGAATCAAAGGGATGGGGATCTGAGGTCTGAGTCTGAGAAGAATGAAGGAACCTCTGCTGATTAAGAATACCAGGTACAGCTGTGCTGCAGAGATGACCCTGGGCAAGAAGGAGCCAACACATCCAGTGACTGCAGAAAAGGTGGAGCAGGGATGCTTACTGGCTGACGACACTTACAGAATGTGGAGCTTTTGATTTGGGGTTCTAGATCAGAAGCATGAGCTGAAGTGAAGCTAGAGGCACCATCCCTCCATTACACAATTAGTGCTTACACTGATACTTTTCATTTAAAAAAAAAAAAAAAAAAGAATGGGCAAAGAAGGAAAAACTCAATCATAGAAACTTACTATGAGAATAAGGAAGACTGGGATTCATCTTCAAAGGAGGATAGTGAAATGCAAAAAGCCTCTTTTACTCCAAAAAAATCATATTAAATGGTTATCTGCCCAGAAAGAATTTACAGAAAAACTCAAAAAAGATTTTTTAAATTAAATTTAAAAATATTGAGAAAAAAATTAATAAATAAATAAAACATCCAAGAAAACAAGAAGATTATGAAAAAAAAAAAAAGTAACCAACTAGAAAAGGAAATACAGACTTAAAGAAGAAAATAATTCTTTGAAAATTAGAATTGGTCAAAAGGAAGCCAGGGAAGTTATAAGAGACCAAGAAATTACAAAACAAAATGTAAATAATGAAAAAATAGAACAGAATATGAAACACTTTACAAGAAAAATAACATCTGAAGAACAGATCAAGAAAAGAAAATGTAAGAATAATTGAACTTTATTTGTAAGATATGGCCAAAAAATGTATATAATAATGCAAAAAATAATCCAAGAAAATTGTCCTGGAGTGATAGAACATAGAATAGAAAAAAATCCACTCACCATCATCTCAAAGTGATTCTTTGTGGAAAACATATAAAAAATATTATTACAAAATTTCAAAACCCCCAAAGAGAAAATTTTGCAAGAAACAAGAAAAAACAAATTCAAATATCTAAAGGTACAATTAGAATTATATTAAGACTTATCAATAGCCAAAATAAAAGACTACAGGCTCTAGGAACATATACCAGGATTCAAAAGAATTAGGTCTGTGGCCAAAAATATCATGTCCAGCAAAATTATCCATAATATTGAATAAAAGAAATGGATATTCAATGAATTTGCAGATTTTCAGGACTTTGTCTCAAGCAAACTCCAACTAATTTTTATATTTATATGTGGTGTTCTTCTTCTTTATATATACTGGTTCTCTCTGGGAGCAGGTTTCTTGGGGAGGTTTTCTGGAGGCAGCCTTAGTTTCAGTTAAAAGTAATAATCACCCAAATTCAGTCAGCTGATAAAATGCAAATATTTATTTTCTCCTTCCAAAATAGCCCGGTTAGTTGTTCTTAGAGGCCTATCTTTCTGCTTGGTTCCAAAAGCTCTTGCAATTGTCCTTTGCCTCTGCTTTCTTCAGTGTCCAGCCAGCACCAAGTTGGAATGAATCTCTTGCCTCCAAGAGAGGGCTTGTGGGCTTTCTCCCAGAGTGCTCCTCTCCAACCCCTGGGAATGCTTCAAAGTAACTTTCTCTAACCTGAAGCTAAGAGCCTCTTTATATATGATCTCCCAAAGGTTGCCTCCTCCTTCTGGAGGCAAGGATTAAGGGAGGTGTGAATTCAGATATTTCATACTAAACCCTGAAATTTCCCAAATATGTGAACTCCAATGAGTAAAGGTGTGAACACAAGCATTGTTTCTCAGTTCCACTTAGTACCTTGTTTCTTCTGGCCCATAACATCTCCTTGTAGGATCAGATCAATCATACTGAACCATGCTAAATTAGATAATTATTGTCTCTATCAATTCTAATGACTTAACAGTTTGTAAAGATTCCAACATTTATATATTTAACTTATATTTAACATATAAAAGTCAATATTAAATATTAATTTCAAAGAACTTAGCACGAACAAATTGATTATGTTTTTTTACATGGAAATGTATACCATACATTTAAAATTGATTGGGAAGCTCAAAAGAAAGATTGGGGCAGAGTTGAGTATGATCTGACTCTAAAAAGCATAACTATCTAGGAAAAGATAAAAATAGTGATTATGTTATATGAATGAGGTACAGAGGAAGAATAGACACAGAGGCATTAGAGGGGGAAAGAAGACTCATAGTTCTGAAAATCTACTCACAATGGGAAAGGGTTAAATAAGCAACAATACCTATATACCATAATGGATATAGCACCTTCCAAAATCAATAAAGAATTAAGGGGGAAGGAAATAGGATAACATGGGATATAGAAGGATGGGTAGATTTATGGCAGTGGGACAAAATGTGTAGGTTAATAGGCAAGGAATAAAGGATAAGGTGAAGGTATGGAAGGTAATGGAATAAAGTGTGTAGATGGGAAAGGGATAAAGATAGGGGAAAAAATGTGTAAGGTAAGATACAGAAGAACATTTAGATTAACAAGACTGGTAGATGTGGAGTTTGATGGGAATGGGTTAAAGAGGGAAGAAATGGGTAAGGGGAAAAGATAGGAGAAGGATCCATAGGAGAGAGGAAGTTAAGTAATAGCAAGGTAAGTTAAAGAGAATTAAAGTAGAAAAGTTAGTAAGAATAGGAGATTCAACAAACAGGAATAAAATTTATTAGAAAAAGTAGGACTTGTAATCATTGATATTAAAGTCAAATTTAAAGATTCAATCAAAAGAGAAATCTACTTTATATGTCCACCATATTAATATTGATTTAGATACATGTTTAAGTATGGGTAAATACATATGTACATATATGTGTTTGAGTATATGTGGGTATGTATGCATGTATGTCATACATAACACATATATGTATATATGTATATATGTGTGTATATATATATATATATTGTAGGTAGGTGTGAATGTATATCTATGTGTGTGTGTGTATGTGTATATATAAATAAATATTTCTGTGTTTAACAGTAGCCTACCTGGGGAAGGTGGGAAGGATGATAAAGGGAAAAAAGAATAAAATAAAAGTGCACAGTAGAAAACAAAAGAATAACCTATTAAAAAAACCAAAAAAACAAAAAACAAAAAAGATGAACACTTATGAATATATTTTTCTATTATTTTATGTTTTCTTGAAATGGAAATTTGTCATTTTTTTAATTCCCCCAGATGTTCTGCTGGGCACATGGCAATGTTTTGTTTTGTTTTCCTTTTCTGTCTTTCTTTTTTCTTTTGTTTTTTCTTATTTTGTATAAATTTTTTAGAAATAAAAAAAATTTCATTTCATTTCCTGTAATCCCAGGGGTGGGGAACATCTGACCATATAAGGCCCACAGAATCATTTGGTCTGGCTCTGCCAAGACAACCACACACCATGAGGAGCTGAAAGCTAAGTACAACAGCCTTCCATTGTGTTTTTAAGTTGATAATTTTATATAGCCCTAAATGACGTTATAAATATTCAAATGGCCCTTGGCAGAAAAAGACTTCCTACTTCTTCTTTGTCCTTTGTTTGGTCTTCAACTCTTGCCACACAGTTAATTGTAAAAAGATATCTTCATCCCCTTATTGTGATATATGGTATGAGATATCAATATAAATCTAATTTCTACCAGATAATACAGTTTTCCCAGGAGTTTTTGACATATAGTTAATTTACCTCAGTAGTAACAGTCCTTGTACTTCTCACATATCACACTATTACATAGGATTGCTTCAATTTCTTGTATATCTAATCAATTTCATTGTATGATTTTCTGACTTTTTAGCCAATATCAAATTATGTCAATAATTATGGTTTGCAATGGAATTTGAGGTATGGTACTTCTAGGACCCCTTTCTTCTTACTTTTTTCATCATTTTTCTTAAGATTCTTCATCTTGTTCTCACACAACAAATTTCTCATATTTTGATTATGACACTGATTTTACAAATTTTTTTTAGCATTGTCATTAACATAGTTTTTTTAAAAAAAGCAAACATGGAGGAATAGGAAGAAGTAATATAGTTCACATCTTCCAAGTCTATGGCAACAAAAATCTAACAAGAGCGCCACAGGACTTTTGACCCAAATAACTAACTTAAATCAAAAGCAGGCTGCCCAGCTCCCTCATATGTAATCTAGCAAAACCCTGATGTTTTCAGATCAAATGAGAAAATGTAGTAAGTAGCATCTTCCATTTCAGAATTGTATAAAGAGTCAGTCATAGGCTTATTGGCAATAGAAAAGTCCTCCATCTTGCCCTTATCTCTATAAGACAAACACTACTGTTATGATTCTTACAAGGTGCTAAGTAAGTGGAATTGATGAGACAGTGGTTAAATCTAGTTTAGGACTGATTTAATCCTACAACAAATAATGGTTTCCTAGTGATATAATGATTGATGTATACTCAGTGTACAGAATATAAGCAAAGAGCCGTCAGGGCCAGAAGGACAAGCCCACTAAAGGACAAGCCCACTAAAGGACAAGCCCACTAGAGGAGAAGCCCCCTAGAAGCTCTCGGACACTCAGCCAGAATTCAATCAAGGAGATTCACAAGCCAGAGAAGGCAGCTTAAGCTCTCGGAACCAAGACTACAGAAGGCTTCTAAGAAAAACTAGCTGAGCCCCAAGTGAAGGAGATAAGACTTTGAAGGAAACAATAAAGGATTTGGATTTTAACTCTTGGCTGCATTTGAGGTGATTACACTGAACTGAAACTAAGGCTACTCCCAGAAGCCCCCCAGGAAACTGCTCCCAGAGAAGATTTTAGAGAAGAGAATATTACACACTACTATGACCAGAAATAGAATAAATGTAACCTATAAGGCCTTGTGACTGGAGGCAGCCGTAGCACTTCCCTGAAAAAGGCCCAGTATGGTCAGAAAGCTCCAGCCAGAGAGTAGAAAAGTGGAAAAGATTAAGCAATTTTGGTTGTTGTTGTTGTTGTTGTTAAATCATTTTAGTTGTTTCCAACTTGACTTCATTTGGAGTTTTCTTGGGAAAGATACTAGAATGGTTTGCATTTTCTTTTCCAGTTTACTTTACAGATGAGAAAATGAAGTCAAACACAGTTAAGTAGCTTGCCCCAGGATCACACAGATGGTAAGTATCTGAGGCAAAATTTAAAATCTTCCTGACTTCAGATCCAGGACTCTACATACTATCTCACCTAGTGTTGTACCACAATTTTCTTAAATTTTCCTACCTCGTTTTCCCTAAATTGTTCTGCCTCA
This sequence comes from Antechinus flavipes, assembly GCF_016432865.1. Lineage (NCBI taxonomy): Eukaryota > Metazoa > Chordata > Mammalia > Dasyuromorphia > Dasyuridae > Antechinus > Antechinus flavipes. Next base: position 345,834,495 of record NC_067399.1, on the reverse strand, counting down.
GATCCTTGAATTGCTCTACCTCAATCCCCTTGGTTGCAATCCCCTTTCTAACTATTAGGGCTGAGATAATTAGGGCTGGAAGCCCTGACTACTGGCATTCCATAGAACCATAAATTGCAGATAAGTTGCTTAGAGATATGCTTACATATCTCTAAGTTCCAGACTTTCTGTCTCTAGTAAATGCCTCTTTCACTCCCAATTTATCAGAATTTATGGTCCTATCCCCAACCTGTCAGAACTGAATTGATGGTCCCTTCCTGGAAATTCCCATGCTCACCAATGTCCAGACTCCACCCCTTCCCTTTGTCTCTTCTATCACTTGGAACCATATAAAAATCATTGGAATCTCACTTTCAATGCTGAATTCTTTGAGACGAAAGTCTCAATGATTATGTCAATAATCTTGGGGGGAATAATGGATTCTGATGTGCCTCCCAGAAAATCTCTCCCTCTCAGAAACTCAAATAGACTATTAAAAACTCTCTAATCTCTATCTTGCCTCAGCTTCTCTGGCATTACATTAACTGTCCTCGATTAGGCACACAACATATCAGTAGAAGTAAACATAGTACTACACTGTTTGATAAATCCAAAGGCTTTGAATACTGAGGAAAGAGCTCATCATTTGACAAAAAACTGCTGGGCAAACTGAAAAGCAGTTGGGTAAAACTAGGTACAGACTAATAGCAAACATCATATATCAAAATAAGCTCCAAATAGATACATGACTTAGACAAAAAAAAGGGGGGGGGGAACATTAAAGACAAATTAGAGGAACAAGGAAAAATTTATCTTTAAAATAATAGTTCATGACCTAACAAGAGAAAGACACAAAAGATATAATGGTCGATTTTAATTACATAAAATTCAAAAGATTTGGCACAAAACTAAGTTAAAATTAAAAGGAATGTAGCTAACAAAGAAAAAAATCTTGGAGAGAAATTTCTCTGATAAAGGTCTCATTTCCAAACTATTTAAGGAATTAAATCAAATGTATAAGAACAAAAGCCATTCCCCAACTGATAAATGCTCAACATCTATGAACAGGCAATTTTCAAAGGAAGAAACACAACCTATTAATAGCCACATGCTTCAAATGACTGCTAATTAGGGATATGCAAATTAAAGCAATTCTGTGATTATACCTTACACCAATCAAATTGGCAAAGTTGGCAAAAAACCAAAGTGACATTTGTTGCAGGGACTGAGAGAAGATAAACACATTACCACACTGCTGGTAGACAAATGGATCAAATCATTCAGGAAAGCAATTTGGAACTATTTCCCAAAAGTTATTTAGCCGTGCATGTTCTTTGAGCTATTAGTACCTTTTACACTAAAGAGATTAAAGAAAGAAAAAGGATATCTATGTATAAAAATATTTATAGTTGCTCCTATTGCAGAACTTTTGGTCTTTGGTAGAGTCTTTATTTAGAGATCAGATGTAATGAAAAATAAATGTTATTTGCTTGCTTTAAATTTTTATCTAATACAATAAAACTGTTTATTAAACTAATGAGCATTGTGATGGACTTGGCTCTTTTTAACAATGAAGTGATTCAGGCCAATTCCAATAGACTTACGATGGAGAGAGCCCCTCTGCATCCAGAGAGAATACTATGGGGACTAAATATGGATCACAACAAAGTATTTTCACCTTTTGTTGTTGTTGTTTGCTGAGTTGTATTTTTCATTTTTTTCCCTTTTGATCTGATTTTTTATGTGCAGCATGATAAAAGTGGAAATATGTTTAAAAGAATTGCATGTTTAATATATTTTAAATTACTTACTATCTAGGGGAAGGGGAAGGGGAGTAGGAAGGGAGAAAATTTTAGAACACAAAGCTTTACAAAGGTGAATGCTGAAAATTATCTTTACATATATTTTGAAAAATAAAAAGCTATTATTAAGATAATGATCATTTGTACAGACCAACAGTATGTTGAGAAGGGAAAGGGCAGCAAGTAGAGTGGGAAATGAACCAGAAATTGAATGAATCATGTTACTAAATAGAAAATACCTTAGTAAAGATGAGAGAAAAGAGCAAAGTACGTGAAAAGTGGAATGGTCTTGACAGCTAAAGGGGCCAGGCCCTGGATTACATAAACACCTTACTTGTCTATATCTTTATCTGCAAAACAAGGATAAAAATACCTGTGAGACTTGTTCCACAGAGTTCTATTGTTCCATTTGAAGATCAATTTAGGTTATATAAATAAAGCAGTTTTTTCAAATCAAATTTTCAAAGCACACATATCATTTATTACTAATAAATATGTCTTTTTCTTTATCTAGTCCTCATTTTTTGGAAGTAGGAAAAGGATAGAGTTTTAATTATAGTATCATCTTTGTCCTTTTTCCTAATTTGGTGTTGATTATGAGCTTTAATCTAATTTCATATGGTCCCAAAGAAGTCATCTCTTCCTAACCATTATGTAGCTATTACTGAATAGAGCTGTATAATGTAGTTAGCACGAATGTTTTTAAGTAAAATGGGTTTTAACTAGTTTTGATACATTTCATGTTCTAATAATGTTCTTTTGTTTGCAATACTTATTCATTGCATTACTGCTTTAAAAATGGCATAGTACTTTTATGTCATTATTTACAGATGTCTAATTTCATTCATGTAGGGATTCCCTCCATCAATGTAGATCACATCAGCCCATATCTTAGAAGAAAAGGTCAGGAGCTGCTGTTGGTCTCTGTCCCACTCCCCACCCCTCCACACACATAAATTCCGTTGATGACTAACCTCTGGGAATTTAGGTGCATTAGTCCATCTCCACCTATCTTCATAAATGTTGCACTTTGCCTATAGTTTTAAAGGTTCTAGGATTACCTCCATTCTGCCTTGCAGCATCAAAACAGGATATCAGTCAAAGATAGTGGTTTTGTTCCTCCAAATATCAAATGTCATTTGTATATACATTGTAATAAGCAAATTTTCCAGAGATTTACATATGTGCCAAATGGTGTTCATAAATCCATTTTAGGTAAGTATGCAAAATATAATTGAAATAATTTGTTATTCAAAAAGATTCCATTTTCATTCATATTATCAAAATGAATTCTTCTTAAGAAATTTCTGATTAAAATAGTTCTACAATTGTTCTTATTAATAAATTTATTTTAGGACCTGAAAGTTCATTGGATAAAATCAGAGGGAAAAGTAGAATCCAATAATACGGTTGCCAGGAAAATACTTTGAAAACATTAGAGTACTATGAAAATGTGAGCTATTATTATTGATTTAATATCCAAATATAAATTACTCATTCATTATCAGATTTCTTCAGAGTATTTTCAGATGTGAAAGAGTTGTAATGTTTCCTTTTGTTTAATTACACTCTTTGTTTCTATAGTAACTCAAAAGTATATAATCAGTTTCAGTGTTCTGAAGTCCTTACATAATGATTTCTTTTCAGTTAGTACATAGTAGCAAAAATCTTTTACTTCTTTAGAATTTCTTCTTGAATATCCCATAATTAGTATGCAATGGGATTAAATTCAACTGTGGTCCAACTCAACTCTAACAGTCTAAATAATAAGGAAGAAAAGCACAACCACTATACCAAGCTTTGAATTATAAAATTATAACCTAAATCCCACAGGAGTTTACTGCCATCTTCAGGCTTTAATCAAAATATCATTTTACTATAGGTTTCATACTTATGGAGAATTTGTAAGTTTCCCAATTCAGACTGTCAAATAGAATTATTTTCTGTTTTAAGAAATATTTCCATGTCCTACAATTAAACTGTAACATACTAAAAAATTCTTTAATCTTCTTGCCCTTTGTAATTACAGCATACAAGTAATAAATGGCAAATGTAAAGGAACACTATTCTTTTTTTTGCCATATAACAAAGCAAAACAAAGTTCACTTTATCTCATCAGATATTAATAACCTTATTCTGACAATGTTACATTTTCTTCTTGCTTCCTACAAAAATCATGCTGATATTTAAAACAAAACAAAGCAAAAAAAAAATCTTCAAGTTTTATTCTGGTTTATATAAAAACATAATCCATGTATAATTAAATCAATCAACTTTATTATTACTTATCTTGGAATTTGGGGATTGGGATTTGGGCCCTTAATCTAGGTGTCATCCTTAATTTCTCATTATCCCTCATATTCAATCTGCTGAGGAGACAAGGCTCTATAGGATGGCTTTTGGCAAAGATAGGACAGTCCTCTTTCATGTCATTTTTGTCTGTGTCTGCGTCTCTGTGCAGAATGTCTATGTCATGTTTGTTCTGTGAGCTAGATTCTGTTACAAACAACAACAACCAAAAAAACTCCTATGCTGTGCTGGGAATGCTGGGAAGCTTTCTTAACATCCTTGACTCCTACCTTAAAAAGGGAAAAAGCCTAACTTTTTCCTTTGAACTTTAGCTCTATCAAGCTGGGAGCTACAGAAATAAAGTTAGCTAATGAAAATTAAAAAAACATCTTAGTAGATTCTCAAAGTTTTGAGAGCAGTGATAAGAAAGTTTGGCAATTAATCATTTTAAGATTGCAAGAAAAATTCCTGAAACATTGGCGATAATTCCAGAAATTTATCCCATTCTGAAAGAAAAGAAACAAACAAATCAACTAGATAAATAGCAACTTTTTGCTAACCCTTCATTGACGCAAATCTTGTCTGGAGTTCTCTTCTGCTCCTTTGGGAAAGCATCCCAGAAGGTATTAAGGGACCCTCTCCACTCCACTCTCAGAATCTTGAGTATATCTCAGTTGTGGGGATTGCTAACAAGAACAATATAGCCCAAGTTGCTCTGTTTGCTAACTCATCTCAGATCAGATTAAGAAAAGAGAATGCTAAAGAAATGTAGGGAAACTCAAATTCTGCCTCCCTTATAGAAATAGGGGAAGCAGCAACAGCCATAGGGACCCCTCACAATCTTGCCTAAAAACCTCCCCAACCCAGTTTGGGGGAACAGAGATGGAGTGGGGGTCAGACTCCATGGTCAGTATTCCCTGAGTCTTGGCATCTGATACTACCATCAAAGGGAGATCCAGTCACCAGTCATCCCAGGCTTCAGCAGGTTCTGTCTAGCAAGTGCCTGGTAGCACCCAGCATGACAGTGTGAAGTGAAAGAGCCAGTCAGCCTCTGTATTTAATAAGCCCACCATTCTCTGTTTCAGTTGTGGATGTGTATTAGCGATGTAATTTATAGTAAATTATTTTATTTCAACTCAGTTTTCTGATTTGTAAAGAGAACTAATGATTGTTATTGTGAAGATCACATGATTGCAACAGTGTTTAGCATAAAATAAAAGCTATATGAATGTTAACTTCTTTGTTGGATATAATTGTTTCATATTTGATAAGGGTTTTCAGATATTACCAAGATATAATACCTATGTTGAGATAAATGATTTCTCTGTTTGTGTTAAGTAATTTTGAAGCAAATTCAACCAAATTAAGGCCTCCTCAAGACTCAGAGGACAACGCATAGAGGAAAAAGAATCTCGTTCTTCCTCCTTCCTTCCTTCCTTCCCTGACTGTAACAAGGATATATGGAAAAAAGGATAAGAGGGAGAAAAAGAAAATACACTCAGTTCAGTGAAATTTGTTATTTGAGATATAATAGTAAAAGCAATTTTAAAGGAGATATAATTAAAGCCCACTAAAGGAATATATAAATTGTAGTCTATTTGCACTGATAGTGTTAACAGAAGATTTAAGAGTTTGAAAAATTTAGGAAAACAGAGAAGCAGTTGGCTTTTATTTTAATTTTAAAGACTGTAAACAGTCTACTTTTGAGTCAGATTTCTGAGGGCCCTCTCAATTAAAAGAAGGTGGAAAGTTTATTTAGTCTTGTTAGACCCATTTTGTAATGTTTTGTAAATATAATCTAGGGAATTAGGTATTTTCACCTTTGCTAGAAAGTTAAGAGGAAATTATTTGGCTATTACTTAGGAAAATTCTAAAATTGTTAACTAAGTTATTTGGAGTTATTGTCATCATGTTAAACCTAAAATTGATAATTACTGTGTATGGAATGAGAAGAATGAGGAGAAAGCCTTATCAGTTTACCTCCAAGTATAAAGTATGCAATACCTTTTCCCTCTTCACAGAGTAAGGAGAGATATCAAACAACACAATCTTTGGAAACACTAAAAATAGTTGAGCTGGATAACAGCAAATTCAGCCCCTTCTCTAGAGTCTCTATCAACACCTCTTAATGTGTAAGCTTGCCAATATTCTTGAAACCATCAAGGTAAGCAAGGTCATCAGAGAGATGAGAAATGAGTATGTTTAGGATGTATACTTCTTAAACAAGGAATGTGTTTATTAAGAATCTATCTATAAGCTTGTTTAAGGATTGATCCTTTGCATCAGGATAAGTTTAAACATATAAAACACATTTAAAAAATTTCCTAGGTGTGTAAATCCTAGTAAACTTTTTTTTTCCCCTGAGGCAATTGAAGTTAAGTAACTTGCCCAAGATCACACAGCTAGGAAGTGTTAAATATTTGAGAACAGATTTGAATTCAGGTCTTCCTGACTTCAGGGCTGGTGCTCTATCCACTGCTCTACCTAGCTGCCACCTAACTGCCTCCCTAATAAACTTTTAAAAATAATCTAGCCCTGAGCTGCAATTATAAGAATTTGCAATTAGAGATAAAATCTCTTGGGACTGTAACTGATATTCTTTTGAGTTTTGAATTTGATTGTCTAATCATTAAGTCAGTAACCCACCTTTTGAGAGAAATGCCTTCCTGAATTGTCATAGGTGGACACTTATCTGGGTTAGAGCTGGGAGGACAACCTTAAGCTGATGCTTAAGCTTGATGCTATTATAATTATGCTTTTTCCTCTTATAGAAAATTTCTATAATCAGAGCAAATGATCAGTAGAAGCCATGAGCCCAATACAAGTCTCCCAGGGGACAATGATTTTCTACTTTAGATCTTAAAGATGCATTCTTTTGCATACCATTGCATAAAAACTCACAATTTCATTTTGCTTTTGAAGGGGCAAATGCATAGGAACATAATCCCCACCAATTAACAGGGCAGTCATTTCCATAGTGTGGAGGTAGCTCCAGGGCTTCTGTGACAGACCCCACATATTTGGACAGGCACTGACTATCCAGTATGTTAATGATATCTTGATCTGCAGTCCCACCCAAGAAGTTTCTCTGGCTGCAGCCATAATAACCCTTAACTCCTAGGCCCTCCCCCAGGGCTATGAAGTTTCTTTGTCTAAAGACCCACATTGGTTAAGAGTCTGTTAAATATTTGGGCTATGAATTAACTTCCACCTCCCTTTTGTTCTCCACAGAGAGGAATTTTCCTCAGAGAAACAGCTGCATATTTTTTTGGCCATGGCTGGATTTTGTATATCTAATTTTGGTTATCACCAAAGCCCTCTATGATTCTTTTCCAGGTCCTGACACAATTCCCTTTAAATGGGACCCTGATCAGGCCAAGGCTTTTAAGACTCTCTTGTCCAGGTCTTAGGGTTACTTAAAGCCTTAAAGTACTTTGATGGAAAGCAGGGCCAGGTCTTATCCATCTCTACTCAGTCCCTGGGATCCTATCCCAGATCCCTTGCTTACTTCTCAAAGAAATTTGGTGTCTTTGATGTGACCCTCCTGCTTTAGAGCAGTGGCTGCTACAATCCTTGTAACTGAGGAAGTCTCTAAGCTCATCCTAGGCCAACCAATGGAGGTTCTAATTGCCCAGAGTTTTAGAATTGGGAAAGGAATAAGAGTGAACATCTATGCTGACTCCCAAATATGCCTTTCATTCTTAGCATGCTCATGGGGCTATATGGAAAGAAGGAATTTTTGATAGCAAAAATAAACAAATAATAAATAAATAGATTTTCCCAGGGGAATAGAAACAATAGAAAAGGAAATATGCAGGGCAAATTTAATTATTGCAAGTTGTTCATGGACCTAGAGGTTTCTGTTATGATTTGTAAAGGACCCCAGAAGAAGAATTCACTTCAGGCCAAGAGAAACAGGCTTGCCAGTTCTGCTGTCTGTGTTACTGCCTGTTTGTCCCTGATTATGGCACCTTTATTCACCAACTCCTACCCTCTCATATAGCTCTTAGAAACATGTCCTTGCTAAAGAAAGAAATGCTTTCTCCTTCTGGGTGATTTCAAACACCTTTAGGCCAACTTCCAATCCCAGAGGCCAGCCAATTGAAACACCAAGGAACTCCCTTGGAAAAAAAAATGCTCTCCAATTCCTTGTGAAACCTATTTTCACTGGTCACAAGCTAGGAGACAAAATTCAACACATCTTTCAGGTCTGCCCAGTTTGTGCCCAAGTAAATTGTGAAAAGGCTTTTAACCCCCACCCTCTCCTGAAGCCCATCTGGAGAAGGAGTACACACCCAGGGTAGGATCCAGATAGATTTTACACATGTCCCCTTCCCAGGGGCTTCAAACTGTTTTTGGTTTTTACTAACACCTTTGCTAATCAGATAAAAGACTTCCCTTGTAAGACTGAAAAGACTCAGAGGTTTTCCTAAAAGAGATCAAACCCTTTATTAATTAATTAAGATTAATTATTATCTCTCCATTCTGCATGTCATCTTCTCTACCCAATATTTAATGCCTTTTAAACATTATGGTGCTTGCACGCTAGGCTATTTGAGCACTCCTTTCGCTGTGTATAATACCACACTATTATACCCATTACCTCTACTCCTTTGAGGAGACAACAGCAGAGATTTGGAGGAAATGTTCTTTGGTATTTATCCTAGGAAAAGCTTTCTAGATGAGAGACATTCATAATAGTCTCGCCTACTCCCTATCCAGTCTTCCTTTTGGTGGGGTTCCTGGTTACATCCCTGGTAACCACTATACTAATTGCACTTTAATTATTCCTTTTTTTTTTTTTTTTGCTCACATTTGGCCCCTGCATTTTTAATCTACTTGTGAGATATGTTTCTTTCAGACTCCAAGCTATGAACTTCCAACTTCTTGTTTAACCTGAATACCATTGGCTAACATGATCCCCCTGGATGCTGCTGCCACCATCTTTAAGTCACATGCCTACCCTACTCAGTCTGGCCGCCATTAGGCAGGGACAGCTTTACACCTATATCAGCATGAAGCAGCTCCAGAAGATGGGATCTCCATCCCTTTGTTCCAAATGAATTTAGGGTTCAAACTGCTTGAGAGGGGAAAAATGAAGGAGAATAGCTTCTAGATGAAACAGCACTAAGAAAGTCCCTCCACTGGGATTCTAAAGTCTTTTGGCTTTAGGATAGTCCCTAGGTCAACTGGTCCATGATAACCAAATTTCTGAGACCAGTCCTCAATTCTACCTCTAGGTCATAAAATTAGCATATCAGTGACATGAAAAATTGAATAAATTTGTCTCCTTGCTCCGGGTTCTTTGCTAAATTCTTTTGGAACATACTTTGCTTCAATTGGCATTACAATTACAATAAACTTTGTTCTTTGACTTGCCTTCAAATTCTTTTGAGATACCTCGCAACACCAGTCTGTGACTCTAACTTTTTGGTGTTCTTCAACAGTCCTGCTTTGGAGCAGGAAAAGAAAGGAAGAAAGCAAATCCACCAGCAGATTGTAATCCAGGCATGAGGCAATTAGGACCTGAACTAGAATGGTGGTGGTGTCAGAGAAGAGAAGGGAGCATATATTCAAGAGTTGTTACCAAGATGAAACTGAAAGGCCTTGGCAACAGATTGGATGTGAAGGGTAAGTGATAGTGAAGAGTATAGTATAACTCCTAGGTCAGACTGTTTTGCTGTGCTGCTATTTGCCTCAGTTTTTCATCTGTAAAACGAGCTGAAGAAGAAAATGGCAAAGAAGGAAACTGTGAAGAAAACATATAAAGGAGTCATGTAGAGTCACACATGACTGAAACAACTGAACAATAAAAATAACAACTGGACATGTAGTTCAATATATCTTGGAGATGCAAGATTGGAAACCATCAGAGTGTTATCTATCTAGTAAGATAAATAACTTTGAGAGCCATAAGCATAGGCATATGGAAACTGGTGAGATCACAAAATGAAATAGTATAGAGGGAGAAGAGAATAAGGCCCAGGACAGAACCCTAAGGGACACCTAGAACTAAAAAGCATGATCTAAAAGAAGACCTAACAAAGGAGACAGAGAAAGAGTGGTCACATAGGTAACACAGAAGAAAAATCAGTAGAAAGTGATGTCCAAAAACCTAGAGAGAAGAGAGCATCAAGGAGGAGAAAGTGATTCATCTTGAAAAAATCTACAGAGAGATTAAGGAGTGTGAGGATTGAGTTTGCAAGTAAAATCATTAATAACTTTATAAAAACAGATTCAGTAGAATAAAGTCAGAAGTCAGATTGTAAGAAGCTGGTTAAGAAGAAAGTGGGAAGAAAGAAACTGGAGTTGCCTGTTGTAGTTGGCTTTTACAAGGAGGTTAGCAACAAAAGGCAGAAGAAACTTAGAATGACGCATAGCAAATGTTGGAGAGAGCTTGTGAGGGTTTTTTCCTCCTGTGATGGGGAATCCATGGGTGTGTCTCTAAGCGGTAGGAAATTAGCCAATAGATAGGAAGAAAATGAAAATAAGTGAAAGAGTAGAGAGGTCAATGGAGGGAAATCTTTTGGAAGATGTGGGATGGAAGACCCACTTAATCATACAAATCAGAGGTGGAGGATAAGATAGAGGAAGAAGAGAACTGAATGAAAAACAATGGTTGTTGTTTGCTCACCCTTCATTTTCTTACAACACAATAAAATTCCATTACATTCATATACCCACAACTTGTTCAGACATTTCCCAAATGATGGGCATCCCTTGAATTTCCAATTTTTTGCCACCACAAAAAAAAAGCTAATTTTTTTTTTTTGGACATGTGGTTCCTTTCTTCTTTTTTTTTGATCACTTTGGGATACATAGTGTTTATCCTTCATTTTTGAAGAAGCCTAATGACATCATGGGTAAATTGTATTTATGTGAGGTAGTTACACAGCCTTACTTTCTCTTCCAGAATCATCAAAGTTCAATAGCAGGACAAAAGTAAAAACATGTTTTTCATTCAGTTCTCTTCTGCCTCTATCTTGCCCACTGCATCCTGGACTATGGTTTCTTTGATGTCTGAGAAAGCTCTATTTGCTTCACGCCACCTGCTTCATAGCTACTGCAACAAACTGTTCTCATTTACCCATTCCACCAGCAATCTTCACTAGAGTCTTCATATGATTGGAGTAGACATCCCTCTAATTCACTGACAAATTTGGAAAAAAATGAGGAAGAGAGGAAAAGAGAGTTCATAGTGAATGGCCCCATTTTTTTCTGTAAAATATGACACAAGGATTTTTTTTGGTGAGAGGGAAGTGTAAAGGGCTGAAACTCTGAATATGTGCACTGGAATAAGATAACTGAGCACTTAAGGCTAATTACCAATTGGACGATACTCTATTGGCATATGCTTGGAAAATGGCCCTTCTCACTATTCTGTGCTGGCTCGATCTTTTGATGTATACAGATAATTGTAGGAGGGATTAGGTGGTGGAGTAAGACAAGCCAGGGTCACTTTGGCTGTGGACAAGGAGGAGAGAGGAGGTTGTGGAGAGCTCGTGGAGTTTTTCGTCCATCTCCTTTACTTCTCCCCCTAAAGACCAAGGACTTTTGCTGACCTGACTCTGGCTGATCCTGAGATAAACAGGGAGCTAACTCGGACTTCACAGGGGAGCAATAGGTTAGAGGAGGGATAGAAGAGTTTGGAAATGCTGCTATGAGGAGTAGGATAATGAGTTGATAAAGGAGATATAGTAGGATTTCTTGGCAAAAATTAGAGTCAACTCAAAGTTGTGTAACATAAATTTAAAGTGAACTCAGAATAGTTGCAAGATTTTCTCCATTTTTGTTCATATGCAGAAGAAAAGGAATGAACCAAGGCTGAAGTTTTTCTGGACATATTTGGCAATATGATAAAGAAGCTAGGGAATCAAAAGAAGTGAACAATGTAATTGCTTCACCAGGGGTCAAATTAAGGAAAAGAGGAGACAGTTATTAATGCAAGAGAAATGACCTAGGAGAGTATTAAGGGATCAAGATAATGGAGATCACAGTGTGAATAGAATAGGTGTAGATGGCTCTCTTTATCACAAGATCATTGGAACTGGCATCAAGCATCTTATTGGAAAGAGTCCCATTCATCAGAATTGATCATCGAATAATATTGATGTTGTCGTGTACATTTCCAGGAGTCCTGATCATTTCACTTAGCATCAGGAACTTCGGAATTTTTGAACATAGAATTTTAGAACATAGAATATGGATTTTGATACCTTTGTGGGGATGGCAAGATCAAAGGTGTAACTATCTTTGTATGTAGCTAAGGGGTGTGGAGGATTAGCTCATGAGGATCAAATAGATTGGAGAACTGAGTGGTTAGGGTATATGAGGGGAAAGTCATACCCCTAGTATGCAGGCAGGAGTTAAGGAAGAGAGAAAAATTGTAAACCATATACTGAATTCATTGAAGGAAGGAGAATGACTAGGGAAGTCTGTAAACAATAGCTACCAGAATTTTGATTGAGTGATACAGGTGATTAGCATGAATCTGAAGAAAAAAGAAGTTACTGAGTGATGCAGGTAGGGGAAGAAGCTGGAAATGGCAATGGAGAGCAAGGAATATTATAACTTCCCTTTTTGAGCAGTGAACCAAAGAGAATGAGTAAAGGTAGACCCAGTAGTCTGGGAGGCTGTGTCATCAGGGAGGAACCAGGTTTCAGGAATAACTAGTAGAGACAGAAAGAGTAAGAGATGAAAGAGATGTAAGACAAAATGAAGTTTGTTGTGTATTCAACAAACTTTTGGAAGGAACACAATTTGGATGAAACTTTGAGGTGGAAGGTTGAGGGAATAGAACTGAGATATCAGGTGGAAGGCAGATATAAGTTGGGTTTGGATAATGAAATATAGGAATTCAAAGTCACTAGGATATAAAGGCTATGATCAGGCATGAAAATGTTCACCATTGAATGAAGAGCATCACTTCTCTTCCCAAAAGAGGTTGGAGATAGGGCTACTTGTGAGATAGCAGACACATGATCAGATGGTCAGATGGGAAGCCCTGCTTATCCCTCCAAAAAGGTGAAAAGTTGTCAGGACAGAGGCAAAACTGAAGATGGAAGTGGTGCCTGCATAGTTAGAGAAAGAAGTCCCCATTTCCTAGCAATTTTCCTCTTCTACTTCCCTCAAAGAATGGATACAGGAAAAGAAAAGAAAGAAGGCCTGAAGTCAAAGGGAAAATTGCTTTTTATTTTTACCAGATGTTATCCACTTACCATTTAGGAGATTTTAACATACATACATGTGGTTTTATGTCGACATGCTGCACACAAGGTGCTTCCATAGTCTGGCCATTACCTTGATTTTGCCAAGATTCATAAATGTCCCACATCCATAATCATGAAATCTGAAATTCCCTTATCTGATCAGGTCAGGTTCCAGGTGAGACCCATGCCATTGTTTTATTGGGAAAAAAATTAAAACCATTCATCAAGAATTCTTCCTTTTCTCCTTTTTCCATCACATCATTCTGATATCTTCTGCCACTATCTCCTTCTTCACTCCTATCTCACACAAAGAGGTGATCCTTCTCCTTGCTAAAATAAATCCTTCTAAATCCTTTAAAATTGAACTACTGCTCTTTTCTATATTGCCACATTTGACATTTTAACCCCTTCCTTCTCTACAAGGTTACCACCCTTATATACTATGGATACTGTTCTTTATCCATGTCAACCTCTGAATGATCCAGTTCAAATCTGCACTATCCTCTTGAGTTCCTTGACTCCTTATGATATCACTTATTTTGTGCTGTCAAACCTCAGCCTTGGTTCACCTCTACCATCTACTGTCTTTGCTAATACAAACATGCTGAATGAAGGTGGAGAAAATGATACAACTGTTGTGATTGGAACCACTACAAATTTATGTTGCACAGATTGCCCTTATGGCTTCTATGCAATCTTCTATAGTTTCCTAGCTAATTCACAATTGCACTTACTACAATGGCTCTTCCAAATTTTTTTATCCCTCCTCAAACTTTTCATAGTTCCTGCTCCCTATCAACTAAGAATATTGCCACATACTTTATTTTAAAAAAAAATTCACAATAGTATTTTTCCCAAATTCATGTAAAGGTAGTTTTTAACATTGATTTTTATAAAACTTTGTGTTCTAAATTCCTTCCTTATCTTCTCCCTCTCAAAGACAACAAAGAATCTGATATAAGTTAAATATGTGCAGTCCTTTTAAATATATTTCCACATTTGTCATGTTGTAAAAGAAAAAAAGGAAAAAAAAAAAAACATGGGAAAGAAAACAAATAAACAAAAAGGTGAAAATACTATCCTTCAATCCACATTTAGTCTCTCTCTCTGGATGTGATTGGTATTTTCCATTCCAAATCTAATGAAATTGCCTTGATTCACTTAGCAATGTTGAAAAGAACCAAATCCATCACAGCTGATCATCACACAATATTGTTGTTACTGTGTACAATGTTCTGGTTCTGCTCACTTTACTCAGTATCAGTTCATGTAAGCCTTTCTAAGCTTTTCTGAAATCAACCTGATTATTGTTTCTTAGAATAATATTCCATTACTTTTATATACCATAATTTATTCAGCCATTTCCTAACTGTTAGATATCCACTCAATTTCCAGTTCCCAGCTACTATAAAAAGAGCTGCTGCAAACATTTTTGCATATATTAGTCCTTTCCCCATTTTTTAAAATCTCTTTGGGATACAGATCCACTAGCAAGACTTCTGGATCAAAGGATATGCACAGTTTGATAGCCCTTTGGCTTACCAAATATTTTATTGAAAATATTGGGACCATCCAAGACAATCCAAATAGACTTTGGATAGAAAACGCTATCTGCATCCAGAAAAAGAACTATGGAGATTGAATGCAAATCAGCACATGCTATGTCACTTCTTTTTTTCTGCTTTTTTCCCCTCTCCCATGGTTTTTCCCTTTTGTTCTGATTTTTTTCTCCCAACATGATTCATAAAGCAATGTGCATTTAAATAAATAAATAAAGTTTAAAAAAAAAAAAGAAAGAAAATATTGAGACCATTCGTGGAGAATACTTCCTTCTTCCTTCTTCTTCATCATCACATCACTCAGATACCTTCTATAATTATTTCTTCCTCCACTCCAATCTCACATGAAGAGATAGTCAAGACATATTCCTCTGCCTGCTAAATGATTCCATTATAATTACTATAATTGTTCTATCACTCCCACTCTCACTTATTTTTAATTTCTCCCTGTCTACTGCCTGCTTAACTATTGCCTACAAACAGCCATGTCATCTGTATTCTCAAAAAACCCTCTTTTTTTACTCTTCCATCATCCCTATTGTCCTGTATTATTTCTCATTTTTGTGGCTAAAATCCTTGAGATCCCCTAATTAGATGACCTCCAGGTGGAGTTATAATTTTTTTTCTATTTCTTCCAAGGTAAACACAAAACTGTCTCTTCAGTTATTTTAGCTTAATCTTTTTTAAAATGGCTCTATTTCCACTGCCTTTCTTCTCATTCCTGATACCCTTCTCCAATTTACTATCCTTTTCCTTTTATAATTTTGTGCATTAGTCGCCCTAACTTTCATCTGGTTATTTAATTCTTCATTAGGAGGGAAAGGTTTGGTTTGGGTTATAGATAGGAATGTCACCAGAAGGGTAGCTGGATGAAATAATAGATAGAGTGCCAGGCCTGGAGAAACCTCAGCTTCCTAAGTTCAAATATGGCCTCAGACAGTTATTAGCTACATGACCCTGGAGAAATCAATTGACTGTTTTTGCCTCAATTCCTCATCTGTAAAATGAGTTAGAGAAGCTGGCAAAACACTCCAGTATCTTTGCCAAGTGGGGTCATGAAAAGTTGAATACACCAGAAATAGCTGAACAAACAAGGGGATAACTGAACAACAAAGAGATATCACTGATAAATGTTCTGACAGGTTAAAAGAGAAGTTTTGTGAAGGAAGATGGGCATCTTATTCTGTGTGTTATCTGCAGCAATTTGATGCTTGAAGAGACTACTATTTCAACCTGAGCGGGGAGGGGGGGGAATGGGGTTGGAGTTGAAGCTCCTGAGGGGAATTCAATTGGTACTTGGAAAAATGAAAAAACATAGACCAAGGAGATTTTTATGTAAATGTAGGTGACAGAAGAGAGTATCAACTAGTGGTGAGCTATATAATCCCTCTTTCCCTCTTTTTAGTACCTACCCTATCTTCTTTCCCATTCCTTTGAAGGCTCTTCTCTTCATGAAATATTATAGTGTGATGACCATGTATTTTAAAATCAGCTGGAGTAAGGAATTCAGATTAAGGGAAAATCTTCCATCTTTATTCTCTGTGGAGGTGAAGGGGGATCGCCATAGCAATGTGTGCAGCTGCGACAGGACTTAGTCAGCAGTCTCTCTCCGCTTCTTTCTCTGCCCCTCTGCCTCCACCCACCAAAATCGTCATTTCCTATACAACACATCAGGACTTGCACAAAGAGTGGATGGGGGCCATTCTTTCTCCAAGCATATATATTAATAGAGTATGGTCCAATTACTATTTAGCCTCACATGCTTGGGACCTCAGTGCATCAACTCAAGTTTCAATCCATTACATCTCCTGCTTTCTTTTGTTTTAGAACACAGGTGGTCATGCCATCCCTGACTCCTCAGGGAGGTCAGAGCCCCTAAGGAGAGGTGATCACACCCTCCCTGACTTCTCAGGAAGGGAGATGAAAGCACTAAAAAGCAGATGATGATCATGCCCTCCCTGACATCTCAGGAAGAGAGATGAAAAGCACCAAAGGGAAGTGGAGGTGGCTAGCAGGTTTCTGGAATGAAGGGTCTCATTATGCACAAATCCAACAGCATGGGAGATATTACACAAGCACATAGCAATAATGTAGAGGCTATTAGTGATGACCCCCCACCCCCAGTCAGTGCAGGCTCGATGTGGTATAACAAACATGAATTGTACATGCAAGTAGTGGTATAACAAAAAATATAAATCAACATGGTGTTATAAAAGATTGCCTGAAGTCCTAGAAGGAGGGTATGTAAACAATAGTCACATATACGCCTTCTTCAGCAGCCAAGAGATAGTCCAAAACCAATCTATTATCCATTACTTCACATGTCAGGAAATCCAATGATTCCCCCCAAGTTTTTGAAGTCCTGCAAAAGTCTTTTTATGTGTTAGGGAATCCAATGATTCCAGCAGATTTTGAAGTCCTGTAACAGTCTTCTCATTTCTCAGAAAATCCAATGATTCCTGAGAGCTTTCAAGTCTTATGTCTCAGAGAATCCAATGATTCCTGAGGATTTTCAAGTCTTACGACAATCTTATCATGTCTCAGAGAATCCAATGATTCTTGAGGGTTTTGAAGCCCAACAATTTTCTATGTCCACGAGTCAAACGCCATAACTGCCACACTCTTTCAATGGTGAGCACAATCAGCAACAGAAGCACCCAATATTTCTTGGGTCTTCTCCTTCGTTTCAAGGGTCTGCTCCGTCTCTCTGCAATGGACAAGGTAAATACGGCTCGTTGGCACCAATCTGATTCCTTCTTCACCTGTAGAGATATAAACAAACTCTCTCCCCCCAGCAGTTAACCTATCTGGTCCCTTCCATTCACCACTTTCTGGGTCTCTCCACATCACCTGGCGATTATCTAAAGATAGGGGACCTGCTCGCACTGGACACTGCCCTTCTGGTGGGTTATAAAACCTGTCTGCTGGAGCCAGTGCATCTTTGTCAAAAATCAAGAAGTTAATAGTATAAAGCTTTAGATTTAGAAGTTCTCTAGGGTTACCTGTGGCTCCCCCTTTCTTTTGTTTTTGGAGCAGCGTCTTAATGTCTGTTTCTCCTCTCCACTTTTGCCTGCCCTTGAGGATTTTGATTTGCCAGTGGTGTGTAAAATCTTATACTATGCACAAAAGTGTGCAAAATGTTTGGAGGTATGTGCAGGACCATTGTCTGTTTTTATTGCTTGTGTGAGGAATTCGGTGACCACTCGGGCTGTCTCTTTTGCTGCTGATATTGCAAAAGTGAATCCTGAAAAGGTGTTTACCACAACATGGATAAAAGACAGATGACCAAAATATTTATAATGAGTCACATCCATTTGCCAGATTTCACTGGGTCTCAAACCACGAGGGTTCTTCCCTGGAGGCAGTGTAGGAGCGTGGAAAGGAAGGCAAGCCATACAGGCTTTTACTATGCTCCTAGCTTCCTCTCTTGTTATTCCAAATTGTAAACGTAAAGCTCGAGCAGCCTGATGATATTTAGAATGAGAAGCCTAGGCTTCTTGGAATAAAGGAGTATTAACCAACATAATTAGAAGGCTATCTGCCTTTGAATTACTATCAAAAATGGGACCTGGAAGTCCACTATGAGAGTGGACATGTAAAATATACATCTTTCCTGGATGCTTTCTCACTTGCTCTTGAAATTTCTTAAAGAGCTGATATATATTAGAGGATGCAAATTTTATTTGGGCTGTGGCAATTCTTTGTACCACACCTACTGAAAAGGCTGAATCAGATATTATATTTATGTCTCCTGGATAATAAGAGTGATCGCATACAATTCATTCTGCTGAGTGGACTGAAAAGGAGTTCTGACTACTCTCTTTAAGTTAAGTCATGAGAGTATACAGCACAAATATTATGTTTGGATGCATCTGTAAAGATAGTTGGGCCTTTAAGAGGAACTTTAGAAACTTTTTCTTCAAGAATCCATTGCCAATTAGGTAATAGTCTGGTTATCTTTAATGGAGACCCATGTGTAAAATTTGGAGCCATGAGTAATAAAATTTGCCACTCTGTGATGGTCTCACAGCACACATTAATTTGTATATTGGTGTAAAAGATGTATATCTTGTCAGGTCTTGTCCCAGATAATTGTACTGCTCGCTTAATGGCCTTTAATAAAATTCTAGCCACAAGCACTGGGTAAGGAGTAAGGCTTTGTTCTGGTTAGGCCGGGAGGTTCACCCACTCTATCATACTGTCCCCTTGATGAAAGACTGCTGTGGGTGCCTCTTGTGTGGCAAAAACTGATATTTCCAAGGGTTTTTGAGTGACTCTTTCCACCACATTGGATAAAGCCAGTTCAACTTTTCTCAAAGCCTCTTGAGCTTCTTTAGTAAGTGGCATAATGAATTTAAAGTACTGTCTCCCCTTAAAATATCATATAACAGTTGCAATTGATAGGTAGTCAGGCCTAACACTGGTCGCATCCATTGGATATCTCCTATCAATTTGTGAAAATCATTTAAGGTGTTCCTTCTCTGTTCTTAAGGACAGTTTTTGTACTGTAAGCACCTTAGGGTATACTTCATATCCTAAATATTGAAAAGGAATATGTCTTTGAATTTTTTCTGCAGCTATGTACAAATTGTAATTCCTTATTGCTTCTATGGTCTTTTGTAGACATGCTTCTAACATTTATTCTTCAGGTGCACATCCCAATATATGATCCATACAATGTAATAGCATAACTTTTGGAAATGCTTTTCTTACTGGAGCAAGAGCAGCAGCAACATACATTTGACACATAGTGGGACTGTTTTTCATTCCCTATGGAAAAACTGTCCATTCATATCTTTTATAAGGCTCAACTAAGTTAATGCTGGGCACTGAAAAAGGCAAATCTTTTCATATCCTTGTTATCTAGAGGGATAGAATAGAAACAATCCTTAATATCTATGACCCAAAGAGGTCATTCTCTAGGCAATTGAGTAGGAGATAGAAGTCCAGGCTGAAGAGTTCCCATAGTTTCCATCTGTTCATTCACCTTTCTTAAATCAGTCAACATCCTCCATTTTCCAGATTTCTTTTTTACAATAAACACTGGGGAATTCCAAGGATTTAGAGAAGGTTGTGAGTGTCCTTGGTCAAGTTGCTCCTGTACTATATCGAATAAGGCCTGAATTTTATCACTACCTAAAGGCCACTGTTCTACCCACACTGGTATATCAGTTTTCCATTGTATAGGAACAGGTGAAAGTATTGGTAGGCCTTCAACAGTAACCCTGCTTAAAAAACAGAAGTACTCATTTTTAACCCCAATTGATGTAAAACATCTCTTCCCCACAGATTGATGGGGATTTTTTTCAAGTATAAAAGGAGTAAAAACTCCTGTTTTGCCTTCAAAAGTCCATCTCATATGGGCAGCACTAAGTTCAGCTGGTATTGATCCTCCTACACCAGTTATGTAGGTGTCTGCTTTAATCTTTGGCCAGTGACTGGGCCAATTGGCACCTCTAATGACTGTACAATCTGCACCTGTGTCTACCAATCCTTCTAATGGTAGGCCATTTATATAGATTGTGAGCATAGGTCGGTCAGCTGTTACACTGCTGTCCAGTATATTCCTGGATTTTGTGGTCTGGAGTCAGAATCTGGGTGACTATCACCAGGTTGCTTATTAGGCGTCTGTATCAGTAAACATGATGCTACTACTTCTCCTGGATGATAAGTCACACATATTCTACCTGTATTAGTGACTGGGATATTATCTACACATTCCCCAGTTTCCCACATCAGTGTGTGGATGGACACTGTTTTGAACGGACTCTCAGGAGTTGAAATGGTCAAGACTACTGTGCCTGGAGGCAAGGGATCCATAGGCTGGAGAGAAACAGATTTCACTTCTCCAGGGGGTATCTCAGTTGTCCCAGCTGCATATAACTCTATTCTCCCCAATCGTAATCCCTTTCTCCCATCAGGTTGCTTCCTGGTTGATTGATCATATGATCCTTTTCTCCATCAGATGGCTTCCTGGCTGATTGGTCATATCTGGGTACTGGACTTCTAGGCACTCTCTGGGTGCACCATCAGCTGCCATCATGCCCCAAGTGTTTTTTGCCTCAGGCCCTGGGGCTGGGTCCCTCATCCCGTTTCCCTGAATCTGTCTACATTCTGAGGCCCAGTAGAAGCCTCTGTTGCATTTTGTTCATGGGTTATTGCGTCTTGTTCTCCCATCCTGTTTTCTCACTCTGTCTCTATACCAACAGTGAGATTTCAGATGCCCTACTTTACCACACTGAAAGCATTGATGAGTCTCTCTGGAAGTCCCTTTCCAGAAGGAACCCTGTCTTCCCATGTTGGGATCTTGAGAAGTCTGCATCATAGCCTGGCTATAAAAGGCATCTGTGCCCACTGTGGCACAACATCTTATGAGCTCCTCTAAAGGAGCATCCTTGCGCAGTCCTAGTATAATTCTTCTGCAAACCTCATTAGCATTTTCCTTAGCAAGTTGCCTTATCAAAATGTCTGTTACTTCATTCTCACCATTAGTTCTTGTGATAACTGTCTGCAAACATCCCACAAAATCAGCAAAGGGTTCTTTTGGCTCTTGTGTTATTTTTATAATATGGCAATCCCCCTTCACCTCCACAGAGAACAAAGATTGAAGATTTTCCTTTAACCTGAATTCCTGACTCTGGGTGATTTTAAAATATGCGGTCATCACATTTGGCGCCCAAGCGTGGAAACCAAGAACCCTACTTTCACTGAAGAAGTCTCTGGTGACCAGGAACTTAGGTGAGTAGTGTAATAGACAAACAGGGAACTTATTTTCTTAAAGACTAAACTAGTAACCTTTTTTGGTTGAAATGGGACAGATGCTACCTAAAGATTCTCCATCCCCATCTCTGCCCTCTCTCCCCTCCCCTCCCCCATTCCCACCAAGGAGTGGTGCTATAGAAAGCATGCTTAAGTTGATAGAAGGACAAGGACTACTTATAACTTGGGAACAGATAGCAATGTTACCCTCGTTGTCTTTATTGTGGAGAGAAGTCTACTCTTTGATAGCATTAGCAGCAATTTGATTATATGCTGCTATGGAATAATTACATCTCTACTGCAACGTTGCATAGGAACCTATACCTGTTAGTAGGTCACAGGTGATTGCAGCATGAACTCCACTTTGACTATTTTATTGGGCTTGTATCCTACAGAGCTCACTATATTCAGAAAGCCACAAGTAGTTTTGTCCAGGTTCGATATACCCTTGCTATAGATTTCCAGTCATTAGGGGTCAAGATTTCAAAAGGCAAATTCTATAATAACATCTTAACATAAGCTGATGTAGCCCCATAAAGAGTGCAAGCCTTTTTCAGATCTTTGAGGATTTCTATATCAAAAGGAAAAATGTGAGCTTGAAGTTCAGTTACATCTCTCCCTTTGTCTTGGCCTTAATTAGTCCCTTTTGCAATCTAGTCATAGGAGAAGTTGGATGCTGGGGGGGAGGTACTGGTGCTGTCACCAGGGTGGAGTTGATGGAGGAGAGTCAATTACTTGTCCTTAGATGGGACTGAAGCTGCCTTGTGGGATGGAAAGTCACCACACCCTTGAGCCTCACTTAAGTCTTCGTGCCCTGTGGGGCTATGGTCGGTCATTAATCTGTTCATTGTTTTCCACCTTTATCTCAGGCTTCCCCATTTGGCTATTCCTAGAGTTTTTTTTCCTTTCTTCTATAAATCATAGGATTCTTTAAGGCCAACTGTATTATATTGTATACATAGAATGCCTGGATGGAAATTGAACGAGGATCGCTTTCATTGTAATATGCGGAGAGCTATTGCCCAATTAATGTCCAATTATCTGGAGAGATTTGCTCTTCCTCTAAGAACCAAGGGGAGGTGCGTTTTAATATACCCAGAAGTCTAGCTATCTGTTCCCAAGTTATAAGTAGCCCTTGTCCTTCTATCAACTTAAGCATGCTTTCTATAGCACCACTCCTTGGTGGGAATGGGGGAGGGGAGGGGAGAGAGGGCAGAGATGGGGATGGAGAATCTTTAGGTAGCATCTGTCCCATTTCAACCAAAAAAGGTTACTAGTTTAGTCTTTAAGAAAATAAGTTCCCTGTTTGTCTATTACACTACTCACCTAAGTTCCTGGTCACCAGAGACTTCTTCAGTGAAAGTAGGGTTCTTGGTTTCCACGCTTGGGCGCCAAATGTGATGACCGCATATTTTAAAATCACCCAGAGTCAGGAATTCAGGTTAAAGGAAAATCTTCAATCTTTGTTCTCTGTGGAGGTGAAGGGGGATTGCCATAGCAATGTGTGCAGCTGCAACAGGACCTAGCCAGCAGTCTCTTTCCGCTTCTCTCTCCGCCTCTCTGCCTCCACCCACCAAAATCATCATTTCCTGTACAACACATCAGGACTTGCACAAAGAGTGGGTGGGAGTCATTCTTTCTCCAAGCATATATATTAATAGAGTATGGTTCAATTACTATTTAGCCTCAAGTGCTTGGAACCTCAGTGCATCAACTTGAGCTTCAGTGCATTACACTGATGTATCACAGGAGTTACCTTCCTCTCATTGCTAGCCATTGATTTGACCAGGGTACATCATGCATTATTTCTATCCCCTCCTTCTCTCCCCTCTTTCCTGCATCAAATCAGTGTTTAGTGTATTAGATTGTGCAATGTATAACCAACAACAATGATTTATCTGTAGATAGGTTATCATAAGATTCTGTTCTTAATGCCCTAAACTTACCTGTCCATCACCTCTATCTGATTCTTGCTTTTACCTGTCTTTTCATGCATATTTAGAAAGAAGTCTGTTACTGGTCTCTCTGCTGTCACTCTATTGTTCTTGCTGTCCTTAACTAAGGCTATTCTTGACTAATACTTTTGTTCACCCCTCCTACATTTCTGGGGTATTCATGACGCAAATAATCTCTTTAGCCGTAATTTTATTTATTTATTATATTTTTTAGTAAAGCTATTAATTTTTAAAACATAAACATAGATAATTCTCAACATTCACCCTTGCAAAACTTTGTGTTTTAATTTTTTCCTTCTCTTCCCTCCATCCCCTTCCCTAGAGGCAAGTAATTGAGTATGTTAAACACATGCAATTCTTCTATACATATTTCCACAATTATCATTCTGCACAAGAAAAATCAGATCAAAAAGGGAAAAAAAAGAGAAAGAAAACAAAATCAAGTAAAAAACAATAAAAAAGGTGAAAATACTATGTTTTGATCCACACTCAGTCCCCATGGTCTTTTCTCTGAATGCAAGTGGCTCTCTTCATCACAAGACCATTTGAACTGGACTGAATCACCTCACTATTGAAAAGAGCCATATCCTTCAGAATTGATCATCAAAAAAGCTTGTGGTTGCTGTGTACAATATTCTCTGGTTCTATTTACTTCACTTAATATCAGTTCATGTAAGTCTCTCCCGGTTTCATTTTTAAGAATGTTTCAGAGCCTCTTTATTATTGAACATCCACATAAGATTAAGCTCAGACTTGCAGGGCAAGTAACCCTGGGTTGTATTTTGAGTTTTATTGCTCTTTAAAATGCATTATTTCATTCCCTCCTATTTTTTTTAAAAAAAAATTATTTTATTTAAAAAAGCAGAGTAAGAAAAAAACAGAAAAGGAATACAAAACAAACGAGAACATTATCATGTGCCTAGCAGAATATCAGGAAGAATTCAAAATATGTAACAACAAAACATCAGATACCAGATCAAGAAAATATATATATATATGTAGAAGAAATTAGATTTATGAATGTCCATTTTTGTCTTTATTTCCTTGTAAATTGTTTTTTGGTTTTCTGCTGCTTACATTATTTACTTTATTCTTTATTTCCCCTTTTATTTCCACCCAACCTCCAAACAAGCTACAGTTAAGAAAAGATATATTTATGTATAGATATGTAGATATATGCATATATACATACTCAAATCCACACACACCCCACAGACACATATATGTCTTTCTTATCCTTATTGTCTCTTTAATTAAATTCTGCTCCATAATTTGCTTTGCTATTATTTAATCTCCCCCACCCAAGGATCCCTCCCTTATCTTCTTCCCCATCTGCCCATTCTTCCCCCTTATTTCTTTATCGATTATGGAGGAGGCTATACCCTTCATATATATATATATATATATAAAATGTTGTCTATTGAACCCATTCCCAATGTGAATAGGTTTTCAGAACTCCAAGCCCTCTTCCACCGTCTAGTGACTGTGTCTATTTTTCCTCTGAACCTCATTTCTGTAACCTGATTACTATTTTTACCTTGACTCTGCCAATCTTTCTTTTGAGCTACAATATTGTTGAAGTAAACCTTAAGTATGTAGCATATATTTTCCCATGTAAAAAAAAAAAATTAACAATTTGTTCATGTTTAAACAGTTTGTCCATGTTAAGTTCCTCAAAACTGACCTTTATATTGACTCATATATGTTAAACTTTCTGTTAAATTCAGGTTTGGTTAATAGAAAGTCCTGAAAATCTGCAACTTTGTTAAATGTCCACTTTTTTTCTCATTCAAAAGCATAGATAATTATGCTGGCTAGACTACAGGTCTAGTTCTTTTGATTGTCAGTCTTGTATGATTCCAGGACCTGCAGTCTTATTGTAGTTGCTGATAAGTCTTGTACAATTCTAATTGTACCTCGAGCATATTCAAATTTTTTTTTCTTCTTTCTTGCAAAATTTTCTCTTTGATCTGTGGATTTTGAAATTTGGCAATAATATTCCTGTATGTGTTACACAAAGGAGTATTTTTGAAGTGATGAACAGTAGATTTTTTTAATTTATTTTTTCCCCTCTTGTTTTATCACTCCAGGACAATTTTCTTAGATTACTTTCTGTATTATTGTATTGAGGTTCTCTTTTTGGTCACAACTTTCTGGCAGTTCAATTATTCTTATGTTTTCTCTTCTTGATCTACTCTCCAGATCATTTTGCTTATCAAATGTTTCACATTCTGTTCTATTTTCTCATTCTCTATAATCCATTTTGTTATTTGTTGGTCTTTCATAGCTTCACTAGCTTCCCCTTGCCCAATTCCAATTTTCAAGGAATTATTTTCATCTTTGAGACTTTGTACCTCCTTTTCTAATTGGTTAACTTTTTTTCCCCATAAGCTTTTTGTTTTTCTTGAATCATTTTTATTTATTTTTTTTTTTAGTTTTTCCTCAATATCTCTCATTTGATTTTTAAATTCTTTTTTTGAGGCCTATAAATTCTTCCTAGACAGAGAGCCATTTCATGTTATTCTTTGTTGTTTTTTTTGTTTTGTTTTGTTTTGTTTTGTTCACTAATGTGCCCTCTTCTGAAGATGAACCCTGGTCTTCGCTGTTCCCTTAATGTTTCATGGTGGGGTTCTTTCTTGTCAATTCATTTTTTTTAATGAGGTATTAATGTAAGCACTTTTAATTGTGGGGAGGAGGGATGGTACCTTAAGCTTCTCTTCAACATTCTGACCAGGAACCCAAACCAAGAGCTTCACTCTCCTGCATGTGCCCACAGCAAACAGCATCCCTGCCCCACTGCCTCTATATTCACCAGATGCTGGTTCCTTCTTGGCCAAGGTGGCTTCTCAGCAGCACAGCTAGGCCTGGTATTCCCAGTCAGCTGAAGTTCCTTCTGTCTTCCCAAATTCAAACCCCAACTTGACAAACAGTCCAAGGTGTGAAAGTCTCTATGGTTCCTGCTGAGGCTCCAGCCATACCTACCTAGTCCCAGGGGTCCCCATTTGATGTTTGTGCAGAGGTGTTTGCACTTAAAACAGATTAGTCTCCAGACCAGGGTCTTTCTTCAGATCTTCTCAGGTTGTAGGAGGACCCCTGTTCTGCCCCAAATCTTTTTGATTTTGCACCAGTCTATGTTTGCTTCGAGACCAAATTTGTTCTATTTATAGGGAAAATCGGGAGAACTTGAAATTTACCAATTTATTCCATCATCTTCCCAGAATCCTCTCTCCTTCCAATGTTTTTGATGGGTATGGGATAGTCTAGTGTTATTCAAATTTATTTTCCTTTGCCTTTAATGATTTTTTCCCTGCTTACTTGTAGTCTGTTACTTCTGAATTAAAATGTTAAATCTAATTACTATGTAGCTAGAAGTATTCAGCTTTACTTTTTCTTCTTTTTTTTCTGGAGATGATCTATGCAATCTCACAATTGCAACTGCTTTTCTGTATTCAGCTTTGAGCATTGATTGTATTGTGTAATGTATAACCAACAATATTGATTTATCTGTAGACAGGATATCATAAGATTCTGTCCCTAATGCCCCGTTAGTTGTTTTTTGTATTGTGGTAACTTATGTTTCTTCTGGTAGATCTATAATCTTTACAATGTCTTTAACTTTTTTTTTCCTAACTCAATATGTTTTGCTTAAATAGAGAGCATACTTTTTTTTTTTTTTAATGTTTTTGCTCTCTTAGATTTCCCTCAAGTGTAGATTTGATCATTTTATCTTCTTATTCAATGTCAGTGGCTCCCTATCATATCTGGAATAAAATATAAAATGCTCTGGTGTTCAAAGCTTTTCATAACCTAGCTTCCTCCTCCCACACTTCAAGTCTTTTTATACATCTCACTACCATGTACATACTCTCCACTCCAGTGGCACTGACTTCTTAGCTGTTCCTTGAACAAGATACTCCCTGAGTCTGAACATTTTCTCTGACTGAAATGCCTCCTTATCACTACCTTCTTAGCTTCTTTCCATTCTCAGGTAAATCCCACCTTCTACAGGAAGGCTTTCTCAATTCCTCTTAACTTCAAAATGAGGAATAATAGCAGCTTCATACCCAGGAACTGTGTGATGATAAAACAAGTCTAACATAGAAGATAAAAGAAGTCTGACATATAAATTCGTATTCCTTTTCTTCTCTTTCTCATTAGATTGTAATCTCTACTGCAGGAACTTTCTTTCATCTTTTTTTTTGGTGGGGGTCTCCAACATATATCCTCAATAGTCGACATGTGACAAATACTTATAAATGTTTATTCACTGACTGATCCTAGTAATATGGAGTCATTGGAAGTTTATAGAATTTGGGGGAGATGACATAGTCACCTATTTCATAGGAAAATCACTTTGATATTACAGCATTCTCCTGTAGTGTTATATTCTAGGCAAACTAGTCTATTTTGCTTTTTTCCCGGAGGATGCCATTATTTTTCAACATTCCTGTTCACTTCTTTTTTTATTTTAGGTTAAATTTTCTTCTAAGAGCAACTAATTAATTAAATACAAGTAACAATTAAAATTTAATTTGCACCTTCAAGAACCAAAAAAAAAAAAGATTTAGTCCTAATAAAAACATTTTTCATTTATACTTTTCTTGGCACCTCTTGTGTTTCCATTCTTTTTTTTTTCTTTTAAAATCTACTCATTTAATATGGAAAGAACATGTTTGACAGATCTTACAAAACTAATCAAAAGGATTGTAAATTAAGAAGAATGGGAAGGGAGAAGTAACTTCGTATAACTCCCAAATAAAATACTACAAAAAGTTGCCATAAAGAATTGCACCTGAGACAATCAGAAATCGATATAACACAAAATCCAAGAAATGAATAGCCTGAAATGAAATGCACAAAGTTGAGTAACAACAACAACAAAAAGAGGTATTAAAGGTCTTAATATTTCTTAAGAAAGTAAATTTATATTCA
This sequence comes from Antechinus flavipes, assembly GCF_016432865.1. Classification (NCBI taxonomy): domain Eukaryota; kingdom Metazoa; phylum Chordata; class Mammalia; order Dasyuromorphia; family Dasyuridae; genus Antechinus; species Antechinus flavipes. The sequence goes on along the minus strand of NC_067399.1, from coordinate 345,806,011 downwards.
CTGAAGTCACTGAAACTGGGTAAAATGAATGAAACATGAGTGGACAATGGCTCTGGCTGAGCATAACATTCAAAAGAAACAAGTAAAATGTGGTAAGAATTAGGCTATAATATATACTCATGAAAATAAGGAAACAAAAATGGCAAGGGTATTTGGGGGAAAAGTATAAAGAGAAACAAAAATGATTCGCCAGATCTTGTCATTTCTACTTTCACAACATCCCTTCTATACATCTTTTTCTCTCTATTCATCCATACACCAATACAGATCAGGCCCTCATCATCTTTCACTTGGACTATTGCAAATCATCTCATCAATGTCTCACCCTGCCCCCCATACTAATTCATCTTCCAATCATAAGACAAAGTAATTTTCCTGAAATTTGTCTGTCCATGTCCCTCTCTTACTCAATAAACTCCTATCACCTCTTGGATCAAATATGAAGTCCTCTATTTGGCATTTAAAACTCAATTTGATTCCTTCCTACCTTTCTACATATGCTCTTCATATACTATACTCAATTTCTTGTTCCAACTCCATGCTTTTGCACTAATGTTTCTCATGCCTTACATGCTCTCCCTCTTCACTTCCATCTGTTCCCAGACTTCCTTCAAATCTCACTGCCTGCAGAAAGCCTTTCTTGGTCTCTTCAATAGCTAGTGACTTCCCCTTTGGGATTACATTTTTCTACTCTACATATATCTTGCATTTATCTAGTTATTTGAATGTTTTCACTATGATATGAGCTTCTTGAGAGCAGGGACTACTTCATTTTTTCTTGTAATACTCAATGTTTAGCATAGTGAAAATGCTTTATTTATCAAAATATTCTATTTATTTATTTGCTGATTCATTGATATATAATTGAAGCTCATTTGGAAAGAAAGAGGTAATAAGATAAAAAGTTTAGGAAACATCACAATCTGAGGATAGAAACATTATATAATAGTACTTTGGCACTTGAGTTATCCAAAAATCTGCTGGAAATCTATTTCTGCCAAAAACAGAACATTAATCATGCCTTGGTTTACCTTAGTGATAATTTAATCTTACAGTAGAAATGATGAGAACCTTGAGGTAAGTAGATTTCAAAGAATGAAAAAGAAAGATAGATAGGATTCAATGCAATAAAATGTTTCAGGGAAGTCTGCCTAAAAGGGGTAGAAGATATTTAAGAAACAAATTCTGAAGGTAAACAAAACGATTCCAATAAGGAAAAATGGAATTTGTTTAAAGAGAACAATGTAGATGGTAGATGCACAGGGAATTCACCAACCAATTTAAATCTTTTAAAAAATGCAAAGGAGAATGTGACATCCACGGTAGCACCCACAATACCTCAGAATCAGTTGGAGTCAGAATAAGCAAAAGTCCTTGTCTTTATTCTTGGTCTTTAGGAGTAGAAGTGAACAAGATGGAAGTAGAATCTCTGCGACAGCCTTCTTCCTAATACAATGCAAAAAGGTGACCCTGGCTAGTCTTACTCCACCCCCTACTCCCTCCTACAATTCTCTGTATACACCAATCATCGAGCCAGCACAGCATAGTGGGAAGGGCCATTTTCCAAGCATATGCCCATAGAGTATTGTCCAATCAGTAATTAACCCTAAGTGCTTGAACTGACCTCAGTGCAACAACTCAAATAGTTTCAGCCCTCTACAAGAGAGCAAGACCAGGAATCAGGATGACAAAGTCCTTTTAACAACAACAAAAAAGTGCCAGAAATGCTAAAAGTTTAAAAATGAACTAGAATTGGGGAGCAAAATAAAGTTAATAACAGAAAGGATTTAATTTTTAATTTACATTTAGAGAAAAAGAATCAAAGAAAAGACAGGACCTTTGTCTGAGGTTGATAAGATGATAATAATTGATAACAGCTATTTCATTCTTAACTTTGTTTCAACTGCAAAAATGAGGAAATGACAGAATATAACAGATAAGGTACTTGAAACCCAAGATAAAGACACAGAACCCCAAGATGTTTTTAATTAATTCCATGTCACCTGACTCAAATAAATGACATCCTCTGGTTCCTTTCCCTCTCCTTCCCACAAAACTGCTATATATGATTTCTGAGCTAAAGTCTGTGACATTTGCAAAATCACTGAAAAACTGGAGTGGTACCACAGGATTGGAGGAAAAAAAATTGTTCCAATTGGGAAAAAAAAAAGCTTGTTAGTTTTACTTCAATTCATAAGAAAATTTTAGAAAAAATAATTCAAGAAATGGCTGGTAAACATCTAGAAAAAGAAGTAAAGAGTCAGCATTTCATCAAGCACAATTCATGCCTTGTTAATTAACCCCCATTTTCTTTTCTGATAAGATTTCTAAACTGGTAAAAAGAATGCTGTGGATATAGGTTACTAGGATTTTGACAATATTTTTGACACTATCCTTGTGGAGAATATGGAGAGAAATGGATTGGAATATAACACAATTAGATGAGTTCAGAACTGATTGGATAGCCAGATCAAATAGTCGTCATTAAATAGTTCAAAGTAGGTCTCCAAAAGAATAACCCAATGATCTATGCCTGGTCCTCTAGCAGGAGTTCTCAAACTTTTTACATAGGGGGCCAGTTCACTGTCCCTCAGACTGTTGGAGGGCCAGACTATAGTAAAAACAAAAACTTTGTTTTGTGGGCCTTTAAATAAAGAAACTTCATAGCCCTGGGTGAGGGGAATAAACATCCTCAGCTGTCACAACTGGCCCGCGGGCCGTAGTTTGAGGACCTCTGTGACTATAGTATAACTTTTTAGGAATATGGACAAAGGCATAAATAATATTCTCGTCCATATATATAAATGGCACAAAGCTGGGAAAGATAACTAAACCAGGATCCAAAAGATATTGACAAGGGTTGTACTTAATGAGATTAAATTTAGTAAGGATATTTCCCAAGTTAAAAAAAAAACAAAAAAAACAATGAAGAGAGAGCAATTACTATTAAAAAGATCTGGGTGTTTCCATACCATATCAATTGATAGAGTAAGGTAAAAGCTAAAATAGTTCAAGTGAATTTGGTTTGTAGCAATGACAGGCCTATCTTCTAGGAATAGGGAAATGAGAAGTTTCACTAACCATCCTTTGCTTTCCTTGGGCCTCATCTAGTATATTGTTATGGGCCAGAACTTTTAACAAGGTACTAAGTGGAATTGAGGAGACAATGGTTAAATCTAGTTTAGCATTGATTTAATCCTACAACAAATAATGTTTTCCTAGTGATATAATGATTGATTTGTACTCAGTGTAGAGCATATAAGGAAGTAGTTCTCAGGGCCAGAAAAGACAAGCAGACTAGAAGCTCTCGGAGGCTGAGCCAGATTCATTCCATCATCCACCTTTGTAGTGGATGGAGGCTGAAGCACAAACCTTTGAATTAGGAGAGATTCAGGACGCTAGAGACAGAAGCAGAGAAGACAAAGGACTGGTGGCAGGAGCTCAAGCTCTTGGAACCAAGGAGAGAGGCCTACAAGAAAGCTAACCAGGCCCCAGGAAAGGAGACAAGACTTTGAAAGAGACAATAAAGGATTTGGACTTTAACACCTGGATGCACTAATAGTGATTACTGAACTGAAATGAAGGTTGCTCCCAGGGACCCCAAGAAAAACAAAACAAGAGAACATTACAGTATGTCATATTTAGTTTGGGGAACCACTATTATAGAAGGATATTGATAAGCTGATGAAGGCCTTAAGTCTATTATATAAGAGGATTAATTGAAGGAGCTGGGAATGTTTATCCTAGAGAAAATTTGGATGTCTTCATGTATGTGAAAGTTTATGTCAAGAAGTAATTAGACTGGTTCTGTTTGACCCAGAGAGCACAATCAAAAACAACAGATGGAAGTTGTAAGGAGGTAAATTTAAGTTTGATGTCAAAAAACATTACCTAACAATTTTAAAAATTTGAGTAGGTTGTCTTGAGAGAAAGCGAGATTCCCCCTCCTTAGAGGTCTCCAGGAAGAGGCTGAAGGACTACTTGTCAGTTGTGTTCTACTAGAGATTCCTTTCATGGATGAGTTGGACTAGATCTCTAAAGTTCCTCCTAATTCAGAAATTCTTTGATTAAAAGAAAAAGCATGGGATATCAAAGTCAAGACACTTAAATTCTGGTCTTGGCTCATCTATCAGTCATACTGCCCTGAACATGCCCTCTTTGGGCCTCAGCTGCAAAGCAAAAAACAGGATTATGGAATTCTGACTAAATGGCATAACAAACAGGGAGTTAAAACCCCAACCTAATTTTGATTTTTTCAGTTCATCTGACCTAGACAAATGACATCCTCAGGTTGCTCACTCCCAAATGATAAAATAACTATTATCTAAACCTAAAACTTTTACTTTATAAATTTGCCCAAGATCACATGGATAGTAAGCATCTGAACCATTCAGGCCCTTTGATTTTAGAGTCAGTTAGTGGTCTTTCTATTAAGCCAAAGATTGAAGTAGATCTCAGTTTCCTTCTAGATCTACTTTTTTTTTGCATAAATTTTTAGTAATTTTTGTGCTGAGTTGAATTTATTTAACCTATAACTGAACTATATGCATACATATTCATGGTGATATTTTTGGTTGCTATTTTGTTTACACACATGAAAAAAGTCTGCAGATGGAGATTAGATTGATTCTAAAATGTCAGAATTGTTTTCTGCAAGGTGAATAGGGTCACTCCATATTCAATGCTCTTTCTAAAAGAACATAAGAGAAAGAAGATGAAATTTTTTTGAGTTTCATGCATGCAGGAGGTCCTTTATAAATATTTGCTATTAGTAAGCATCTGACCAATGGAAACAAGAAAGGAGGTACATAAAATAGGATGTAAGGCAGTAGAGTACAGGATGAGCAGCTCTTCCAAGACTAAAGCAGATATATCATCATAAAATTTATTAGCAACAATTTTTTAGTTATATCATGTGACTTTCAGGCAAATGGAAAGTTGCCAATGGCAAAATATGTGTACACATTTTTTCAATCTCAGAAGAATATATTTATTTTTTTCTGAAACTAGTTTTCACACTAGAACAACACAGCTCTGTGGGGCACAGTGGAATGATTTGGGCTTGAGTCTTACATGGCTCAACATTGCAAATCTCACAGTCCCATCTGTGAACAGAAATGACAGTTCTAAGTTATTTTAAAAGATCACTGTAAGGGCTAGATAATATAATATTTTTAAATACTTGATAAATGGCTAAAAACTATACAAATATAAGCTACTACTCATTATCACATCACTTTTAAAGTTCTTGAGGATATGTTAATTGATGTAAATATTTCCTTCTATATTTTACTTAAAGATCTTTTATAAGTATGCTTTCTTGATATAGAATTTTTATATGAATCTATTTTTCAGCTGAATACATCAGGAACATTAGTTCAAAGATCATTAACACTAAATTTATGTGCAACAAGTATTGCCAACACATCAGTTATTATAGCAGATTACATGGAAAAGCATACTGAAAAATGATACTCTAGCACAGATCATTTTTATTATATACTAAATTTAAAAATACAAATATCTTATTACAAAAATGTTTAACAAACAACTGTGTATGTAAGTACTGTCAAAGACTAACCATTGGTTTATAACATTATGTACATTTGGCTAACATTTATGAGACACCTAGAGTGACAATTTTGTTAATAATGAACTTCAGAGTTCAAATATTTTAAAATTTGGCAACTGGTCAAGTAGTAGTAATCTGTATAGAAATTCTGAGAGATAAAGAAAATGATAAATTGAAATATGCAAGAATAGAAATTCTTGCCATAAATTTTAATAGCTAGTTTTTTCCCCATCCCTTCAAGTCTCATTATAATAAAAAGTAAAGTGCACAGAAACAAGAAGAATACTAATTTTGGTCCCATCATCTATACTACAGTTACAAAAGTGTGCTATCATACTTAGGATTCTAACTCTGTTCACTGTTCTGGGGCTTTGAAAATTAAATCTGAATATGATTAAAGGGAAGGAAACCAAAACTTTCTAAATCACAAAAAATGGACTTAAAGCAAATAAAGGCTTAAAGAAAAAATATTCTTTTGAGAAAATGAACTTAAACAAATTTCACTGTCTATTTATTTTGTATTAAACACAGAATTAACATAAAAGCATATTTTTACCTCTGAAAAAGTTTACTGAGAATCTCTTTCAAAAAAGGCAATAGACCAGAAAAGCACAGCATATGCCACAATACTGTTAGTTATTATCACTTACATACTGCAGCATAAAATATCAGACATTCATGACCTCTACAGGCCATGAACAGTACAGGTAGAAGCAGAAGAATTGACATTAATTTTCCTAATTAACATCAAGTGTAATCTGGGGGGAAAATGTCATTGTTACACTATTAAGGGGGAGGAGTGCTGGTAATCTAAGCAAGTGCTCCTTTTAGAAATTTTAACCCAGTAGCTTAATGTAAGAGAAATAAATACTAATGTAAGGCCATTGATATGAGGTTAGCTGTTAGGGCTCCCCCTCCCTCAACAAGTGTTTCAATTCTGATTTAATATATATCCTATTACACATCTACATGTTTTATCAGGCTTATTTACAAATACACAATGAATTACATGGACATGAAAAACTAAATAAGTTGCAGGAAAAAAATGTAGAAGTTTTACAACCCCACATAGTACACTGAAGAAAAGCCCAATTTGCATAATTTTTAACCAAACAAAGAAGTTTAGTGATAAAACATGTGTTGTATTTTGGAAGGCCATTCTTTATATATTATAGGTGTTGGACCCAACTTATAGGTAAAATATTTTGGTCATCATGATTAAGTTTTTCTCACCATTAAAAAAAGTATATGTGTGTGTGTATTTGTGTATGTAAAATACATATATATGTATATGAAATATACATATAATACTACGTCCAAATATGAGTACTTTCATAATGTTATGAGAATGTAAAAACTACTAAATACATTTTTACTCCCATGGCACATCACACTTGATAACACTAATATGGATAGGTTTAGTTAGTAATTAATAGTAATTATGAATGCTTTATTGAATATTTTCCTTTCTGTAGTTGGGAAATATAAAGTTTGGATTTGCTTCCATCAGATCTCTTAAACCACACTTCATCATGGTTAATTGTTGTAATTATGGCACTAAAAGAAAAAGAAAAAGAAAACATTAACTTTTGAACTGAACAAGCTATCAGAATATTTGCAATACAAATGACCTTATTAAGGTTTTGACCATGTCTTCAAAAATGAAATTAACAGGAGTAGAACAGTTAATTGACCCATTGTAACTACCTAATCATATTGAAGTATATTCAAATACAAGGACTGTCAAAAATACTAGATATGTCAGCAGATTTAGTCATACTACAGAGATAGAATATGGCCTTCTGTTAATTATTGAATTCATTTTTCATTAGGCATAAATAAATGTACAGGTTAAAATAACAACAAAAATCTCTTTCATTTCCATACAGGGACATTGGAGTTACCAAAAAAGTATTATTCATTCTTCTCATAAGGCCACTGTATATGGATATTGTCGCTTATGTTAGCTTAAATTTCCAATGTCAATTCAGATTTGAATCACATTTTACAGGCAAATACCATTGTATTCATACCATGTGATATGCCTTATCATAGACTTTTATAGTTCTATGATTTCTCCCTCTACCAACAAGCAGATCAAACTTGTCTAGAATTTTAGGTCTTATGAGAGTTGCTGAAGCCTCAGATATATAACAAAATTTAACTACTTCTACATAATGAGAAGGTGTCACAAGTGGAATCTGAATTCAGATCTTTCTAAACACTAAGTCCAACACTCTATATACTATACCTTGCTGACTTACTATAACTTACTTTCATATAAATCTTCATAGAAATAAAAAAAATTCAATTTGAATATTGTGCTTCTTTTTAAAGTGCATGTCTTTTTCATGGTGTTGCAGAGCAACACATAGAACTAGGCAGCAAGATTTAAAAACCATACAAATTTTCATCACTTTATTCATTATTGACTATAATTGTCCCAGAATTTCCTAAAACAAAAGTACAGAAGTATCAATAGAGTAATGGTGACAAGTCAGCAGAAATCTGTGATGGGTCAATTTAGCTAATGTTACAATAAATCTGAAAACAATATCTTCCCCAAAACTATTAAATAGTATCCCTCACTAATCTATACAATGACTATATTTCCTTATGTCTATTGATATTTAATTACATATTTCTACATAATGTTGATACATGCATTAATGTTAAATTATTTTTTAAATGCTGATCAAAGTTTACATGGTAAGAGACAGAAGAAGCTTAGAATTAAGCTTTATGAAGAACATATAATTAATTCAGTAATATATGCAATTTGTATTATTAGAAATGACAAATTATAATGTTGTCAATGTCTAGAGACATCTTAATTAAATTTAAAATGAAATAGAAGAATAAGAGATTTTAAAAAGTCCTGTTTATTACCTTGTGGGACATTCATCTTTCTTATCAATACATATTGTCTGTCCACGAATATACCATTCACCATCATAATACAATCTTCCCTCTTCAGACTTAGCACTGTGCAGATGTTTCTCCAGTTTCACAGGTGCTAAAGGGATCAGTTGAAAGACTGTTATATTAATAAAATGATGTCAGAATAATATGTGTCAGAAAATTAAGATTTAATTTTCAAACATATATAATTTGTTCATCCTTATACAAACACAATTTTTATTTCAAACACCAATGGCCTTATTAATATGAACAGGTCTACAGATCGAAATTAAAAATCTTTTTCACTTTCATGCTGACAGTCTTCATGAGTGGTAGTCAAAAAATTTATACTCTCAAGGTTAACTCTCTGATGTTAAACATCTCTAAACTTAAGTTACTTCTTACATATCAGATATGTCTATTGTTAATCCTTTCCTAAAGAAACTGTCAACATGATAATTGTGGAAATATGTATAGAAGAATTGCAAGTTTAACATATTGGATTTTGCAAAGATGAATGTTGAAAATTATCTATGAATATGTTTTGAAAATAAAAAGCTTTAATTAGAAAAAAAAAGGAAAAAATCATTGATGAAATGGAAAATATATTGATGTTAAAGTGTTATATCTCTCAAAAAGAAAAAAAAATAGGAAGGAAGGAAGAAAGGAAGGAAGGAAGGAAGGAAGGAAGAAGGAAGGAAGGAAGGAAGGAAGGAAGGAAGGAAGGAAGGAAGGAAGGAAGGAGGAAGGAAGGAAGGAAGGAAGGAAGGAAGGAAGGAAGAAAGGAAGAAAGGAAGGAAGGGAGGGAAGGATAAAAGGAGGGAGGGAAGCATAAAAGGAGGGAGGGAAAAACTGCCAAAGTATGACCTGTGCTGGCATTATTTTCTCAGAAGAAACTGAATGGGCAATTAAAGAGGAATCAGACAGAGAACTATATTGCATTTGTGAAATTGTGTAGTACTTTCAATGATCCCAAGCTGCTCTTTAGCTCAAACTCATCTTTTTAGCTTAGGCATATCTCCTTGTGATGCTATTTGGGTTCAAATTTAGAATAATCTTATCTCAGTAGAATCAAAATTATAGGTAATGTTACAAGCAATGGAGAAATGCATGATGGATGGAGTAGGCTGAAACATATTTCTAGGGATGACTTACATTCTAGTAATATGGTACAGTAAAAATAACAGTAAGTTTTGAGTCAGCAGATCTAGGCCAACTCCTGATAATGACTATTTCTGTGCATCTGAGAAAGTCACTCAAATTCTCTAACCTCTTGAACATTAAATGAGAAGGTTAAACATGATTTCAAAAATTCCTTCAAGCTCTAAATCTATCAATTTATGATCGCAACAAAAGGCAAAAGTAATATCTCTTAATAAATGTATGATTATTTAGACTTGTGATGGAAAGTGCCATCTGCATCCAAAGAGAGAATTATAGAGATTGAATGTGGATCAAAGCAAAGTATTTTCAGCTGTTTGTTGTTGTTGTTGTTTGTTTGCTTGATTATTTTTTCTCTTTTTTTTCCCCTTTTGATCTGATTTTTCTTGTGCAGCATGACAAATATGGAAATTTGTTTAAAAGAATTGCATATGCTTACCCTATATTGGATTACCTGCTTTCTAGGGAGGGAGAGAAGAGGAGAGAAAAGAAAAATTTGGAACACAAGGTTTTGCAAAGGTGAATGTTGCAAAGGGTCTCCCACCTTGGAAATAGAGTCTTACTCTGTTTTTGACAGTCAAAAATCAAGTAGGCTGGGGAAATGAGCTAACAACAGAAATAGATCAAAACACACTTAGAAGAAGATGACAAAGTCAAAGATCCTACATCCAAAGTTTCCAAGAAAAATAAGAATTTGCCTCAGATTATGAAAGAGTTCAAAAGGGATTTTGAAAAGAAAGGTGGAAGAAAAATTGGGAACAGCAATGAGAGTGATGCAAAAGAAAATAGAAAAAGCTAATGAGAAGAATGCCTTAAAAAGCAAACTTGGCCAAATGAGAAAGGAGGTACAAAGACTCAATTAGGAAAATAATTTCTTAAAAAAATTAGAATTGAAAACTAGGAAAACATTTTTACCTTCAAAGGTTCTGATAAAGGGCTCATTTCTAAAATATATAGAGAATTAACTCAAATTTATAAGAATTCAAGCCATTTTCAAATGACAAATGGTCAAAGGATATGAACAGACAATTTTCAGATGAAGAAACTGAAACCATTTCTAATCATATGAAAAGGTACTCTAGATCACTACTGACCACAGAAATGCAAATTAAGACAACTCTAAGGTATCACTACATATCTCTCAGACTAGCTAAGATGACAAATGTTGGAGGAAATGTGGGACAACTGGGACACTAATACATTGTTGGTGGAGTTGTGAACTGATCCAACCATTCTGGAGAGCAATCTAGAACTATGCCAAAAGGACTATCAAAATGTGCATACCTTTTGATCTAGCAGTTTCTACTGGGTTTATATCCCAAAGAGATCTTAAAGGAGGAAAAGGAACTCACATGTGCAAAAATGTTTATGGGCAGCTCTTTTGGTAATGGCAAAAAACAGGAAACTGAGTGGATACCCATCAATTGGAGAGTGGCTGAATAAGTAATAACATATGAATGTTATGGAATATTATTGTTCTATAAGAAATTATCAGCAGAATGATTTCAGAAAGGCCTGGAGAGACTTATATGAATTGATGCTAGTGAAATGAGCAGAATCAGGAGATCATTGTGCACAGCAACAAGATTATATGATGATCAATCCTAATAGATAAGGCTTTTTTCAACAATGAGAAGATTCAGACCAGTTCCACTGATCTTGTGATGAAGAGAACCAGAGAGAAGAATGTGGGAACTGAGTGTGGATCACAACATAGCATTTTCACTCTTTTTGTTGTTGTTGCTGGCATTTTATTTCCTTTTTCATTTTTTTCTTTTTGATCTGATTTTTCTTATGCAGCAAGATATTTATATAAATATGTATACATATATTGGATTTAACATGTAGTTTTACCTTATTTAACATATACTGGATTACTTGCCATGGGGGGGGGGGGGGGGGAAGAGGAGGAGGGGAGATAGGAGGAAGGAGGGGAAAAATTAGAACACAAGGTTTTGTAAGGGTCAATATTGAAAAATTATCCATGCATATATTTTGAAAATAAAAAAAGCTTTAATTAGAAAAAAATAGAATTGAATAAATGGAACCTAATGACTTTATGAGGAATCAAGAAACAATAAAACAAAACCAAAATGATAAAAAAAATAGAAAACAAAATAAAATATCTTAATGGAAAAACAACTAACATGGAAAATAGATCCAGGAAGGATAAGTTAAATTATTGGTCTACCTGAAAGTCATGATTAAAAAAAAAAAAATCTACATCATCTTTCAAGAAATTATCAAAGAAAATTATTCCTGATATTCTAGAACCAGAGAGTAAACTAAAAGAATTCAATGATTACCTCCTGAAAGAAATCCTAAGATGAAAACTCTCAGGAATATTATAGCCAAATTTCAGAACTTTCAGGTCAAGGAGAAAATACTGCAAGCATCCAGAAAAAAATAGCTCAAATATAGTGAAGCCACAGTCAAGACAACCCAAAATTTAGCAGCTTCTACATAAAAGGATCAGAGGGCCTAGAATTTAATATTCCAGAGAGCAATGGAGGTAGGATTACAATTAAGAATTACCTCCCTGGCAAAACTGAGAATAATCCTTCAGGAGAAAGAAATAGAAATTCAATGAAATAGAGGACTTTCAAGTATGCGTGCTAAAAAGAAAATCTGATTTTCAAAAACAGGACTCAGAAGAAGCATAAGGAGGTAATCAGGAAAGGGAAACTAAAAAGGACTGAATAAGGTTAATCTGTTTACATGCCTATATGAGAGGATGAACTGACAGCTTATATAGACAGAGGGCATGGGTATGACTTGACTATGAAGGGATAGTAACTAAAAATAAATAAATAAAATTAAGGGGTGAGAAAACAATATATTAAAAGAAAGGCAAAGAGAAAGGTAGAATGATGTAAATTATCTGCCAAAAAAGAGGTAAGAAAAAAAAAAGTGAAGGAGAAGCGGGGAAGGAGAGGGAGAGTAAATGGATCTAATTCTTATCAGAACTGGATGAAAGAGGAAATAATGTATACACTCAATATGAGTATGGGAATCTATTTTACTTTTCAGAAAAATAGGAGGGAAAGGGGAAAGAGTGATAGAAGAAAAGGCATATTGGAGGAATAGGTAGTCAGAAGCAAAACACATTTGAGGAGGGACAGGGTGAAAAGAGAATAGAATAAATAGGAGGGGAAGAGGAACACAATTAGCAACAGTAATTGTGAAAAGGATTTTGAAGCAAATTTCTCTGATGAATGCCTCATTTCTCAAGTATAGGGAACCGAGTCAAATTTATAAAAAATAAGATATTAACCAAATGACCAAATAGATCACCAAATAATCAAAAGATATGAACTGTATCCAAAGGCTATGAAATAATGCATATCCTTTGACCTAACAACACCACTACTAGGCATGCATCCCCGAAGAGATAAGAAAAAAAAAAGGACCTATAGCAGCTCTTTTGTCAGGACAAGGAATTGGAAATTGAGGGGATGCCCATCAATTGAGGAACAGCTGAATAAATTGTAGTAAATGATTATGATGGAATACTATTGTTCTTTAAGAAATGATGGAATATTATTGTTCTTTAAAAAATAATGAGCAGGATGCTCTCAAAAAACCTGGAAAGTCCTCCATGAGTTCATGCAAAGTGAAATGTACCATGTACAAAGTTAATAGTAATGCTGTGGAAAGATCATCTATGAATGACTTTGCTATTTTCAGCAATACAATGATCCAAGACTTATGATGAAAAATGTCATCATATCCAGAGAAAGAATTGATTGTCTTTGAATATAGACCGAAGCATACTTTTTTAAACTATTTTTCTTGAGGGCTTTTTGGGGGATGGGGAATAAATCTATATTTTTTGGGTAAATGGAAGGAAGAAGGGAGATAATCTGGAACTCAAAAATTTAAAAACATGTAAAAAATTGTTTTACATGTAACTGGGGAAAAATAAAATATTTTTTAAAAAATTTAAAAAGAGGGAGTGAGTGAACTTCTAGCAATAGAGGTAATACTCACAAAGTTAAGCTCACAAATCCATCCATTCAATTATTGAATAAATTTATTTTAAGAGGAATCTCTGGCCATACGTTCACAGACAAACAAACAATCCTAAATAATTCAATTCGACATGTTATCTTTAACATAACCTGTTGTTTCCCTTGTTTGTATATCATATTAAAAATTTATAGAGCTTTATGCTGACTATACTCTTTGAGGATTAGCTATAGAAGAAGCGGCTTAATTCTCTGGAGGACTCTTTTTGAATTATTGCTACAATAAATAATGATGAAGATATAAGAAGATAAAAACAAAACTATGTCTTCCTTACATTATGTCTAGAATCTTGACATTTTCTACCTATATAGAATATACTGGGGGAAGAAATATACTCATTGGTATGTTTTCACCAAACAAAATGAGCCCAATAGTAGGGAAATTCCTTCGTGTGCTAATGATTCTATCAATTCTGATAGAGGAAACCTATGTAATAACATACAAGAGAAATGAGTAACTTACGTTCTGCTTTTACTCTATGTGGACCAAGTGTAGCCATTGCCTTAAGGAGAGAAAAGAAATTATTATTATGCTATTTTATATGATATAATATGAAAGCAATTTTAAAGTCATTTCTAAAAAACTGAATGTAAGCTTATTCTGTTTTATTGATTTAGGATATTTTTTTCTTTCATCTATCAAACATATTTATAATACTGAATACTCAGTAACAATGAAAAGTTAAATAATAATGTGGAATGAAGTATTCCACCAAACTTTAAAATAGTCTTTCAGTTTCTAATAACAGAATCTTTTATAAAAAGATGTATGATTTGGTATCACATACTTCTCTTTCCAAGGAAAAAGAAAACTCAAAATCAATAAGTAATTTCTAACACTAAGAATGTTTAATGAGTAATTTCAGACTCTCAGAATGTTCTAGATACAACAGATATATTTTGCTTTAAAAGTAAAAGTGGAAGGAACCCATCATTTTAAAATTAAAACTTCTATAATTTCAGAGTATATATTTATTTACATTTGTGTTAGGCTTCATCCCTCTGCCATGGTGTCCATTTCTATGAAAAGAAATGTTCACATTTTGTATGAAAGATGTATTTAAAGCTGTGCAAGTAAATAATATAGTAATCTCCTATGGTATGACAAAGATGAGAACCATAATGGGATTAATGATATGTACTTGTCCTACAAAGCCTTTCCAAATGTCTAAAAGAAGTATTTAAAAAAGAGAGAAATACTGCAATATTCATACTGTTTACCTCAATTAAAATCTTACCTTTCTAATTGTTGTCCAATCTTCAAGAATATCTAGGTCTTGTAACATATAAACTATATAGGGGCGTTAAAAAGTTAAGGACAATTTTGTTATTAGATGAGAATAATAACACTAATCATATTCATATTTTCTTTTTCAGAAATTTAAATTATGATTTGTAGGCATGATATTTCAGTATGTAGATTTCAGATTTCAAATAGTCTTCAAAAAGAGGACTATGGGACTTACATATAAGTTAGCTGTAGATAGCTTCCTTATACCTGCTCCAATGAAAACCTAAAAAAAAAAAAAAATCAATTGAGACAAAATTTAAATAAAATATCAAGAAATCCAATGAGAAATCCAAACCTAAAAAAAAAAAATCAATTGAGACAAAAATAAAATAACATATCAAGAAATCCAGTAACAATAGTTAATTACTTTATATCCTTTCCAGATCTGAACAAAAAAATCAGGTAGAAGCTTAATAATAACAGAAAAAGAGCTTGCAAAAAAAAAAAAAGAAAGAAAGAAAAGAAAATGCCTAAGATGAAGCAAACTAGATGGAAAATTAGAGCAATCAAATGGCTGCAAAGACTACACAGATCCTTCTCTATCCTAACCCCGCGCCCTCCCCTTCCCGCCAATAAATAAATAAATAAATAAATAAATAACCCAGCCAGGGAACTTAAATAAGTAGAGAGAACTGGGACAGAGAACAGCATATTTTGCTACACTGAATCTGAAGGAAATGGTACTACAATCCAGTTAAGATCAGTCTTATCCCCTCAGAAACTATTTGAGGCAAAGACTGAGATTAATGAAAAATAAATTTGGAGTCCCACTCTAGGTTTAAGCCTGCCATCAAAAGGAGAGAAGTTAAAATGTTAGCAACAAGAGAATTTAAGGGGAAAAGCCTAAATCCACCAAAGATTTCAAGATGGAAAAAAAATCAATTAAAAACCTAGAACACAGATAAATAAACCAACAATATATTCCAAAATTAGAAGGGACAATAAGTACTAAAACACACACAAAAATTACAATCCTCAGGAAATCAATGCTATAAAAAAGAAAACAACATGAAATGAAACAAAACTCTCATTAGATTACAAAAAGAGCATGGAATGATAGAAGATATTTTGTAATAGTGCAAAAGAGAACTAATAACCTTAAAAGAAGAAATTATAATGGAATAAATCTCAGAGTTTATGGCCTTGTACAGAAGAAATAATGATCAGAATAGATGTGAAAACATACCAAAATTTCTGGGATGTAATTAAAGCAATCTTCAAAGAAAGAATTATATCCCTATAACCATAGATTTAAAAAATAGAAAAGTAATTAGTTAAACTGATGGTACATTTAAAATAACTAGAAAACCAACAAAGAAAGAAACAAACCCATAATAATCACAAAGGAGAAAAATTTGAAAGTTAGAGAAAAAAATGGCTGAAATAGAAACCAAAAAACAACATAATTGATAAAAATGAAAACCAGTTTTCTGAAAATATAAAAATAATTTATGTCTTTAGTCAATCTGATTGAAAAGTGAACAGAAAAAATTAACAAAATAAGAAGTGAAATACAATAAATGTGAAATAAGAAGAAATAAAAAGAATTATAAGAAGTTATATGCCATCAAAACTAAGAACACAAAGGGCAGCTAGATGGCACAGTGGATAGAGTACCAACCCTGAAGTCAGGACAACTTGATTGAAATCTAGCCTCAGATATTAATATTTCCTAGTTGTGTGATTCTAGGCAAATGAAAACCCCAACTGTCTCAGCAAAAGAACAAAAACAAAAACAAAACTAAGAATACAGAAGAAATACAGGGATCACCAATACAAATATAAACTATCCAAAATAAAACACCACCAAGGACAGATCTTAAACAATATAGTTTCATGAAAGATAAAATAACTAGCTGTGAAGGGAAACAGGAAGAAAAAAATCTCCCAATAGATTTGCAAGAGAATTTATATCAGTTTTTGAAAGAACAATATTGGCACTACAAAAAATTTTTTTATCTTTCTTAAATAAACAAAAATCTTTCTTTCCCTCCCACCATTGGAAAAAGAAAAAGGAAATGTAACAAATATGCATCATCAAGTAAAATAAATTCCCACAGTGGACATATCTAAAAAATTCTGAGTCTATCACTTCTCTGTCAGGAAGTGTAGTGAGCTCTAGAATCATGGTTGCTCATTTTATTGTTCAGAATTCTCAAGAGTTTCAAAACTGTTTTCTTTTCATAGTGCACTGGGATTTTATAAACTATTTTTGTTCTGTTCATTTCATTCTACATCAGTACATACGAGCCTTTCTAGGATTTACTGAATATTTTCTTATTTCTTATGGCATATTCTATCTCCTTAATTTCTAGTTCTTTGCTACTATATATAAAAACAAAACACAACAAAAAATCCAGTGCTACAAATATTTTCATATTTATAGATATGTTTCTTCCTTTTTTGATCTATCCAAGACTAGTACAAAAATTACGCTCAAAAAAATTGAAAAAAAGCACTCTATATGCTCAAAGAGCTATTAAATTATCTCTACCCTACAAATCCTACAATACCACTATTTAGTCTATTTCTACAGATAATTTGCGGAAAAGGAAAATAATCTCTATGTTCAAAGAATGTTTATAGTACCTCTCTATCTGGCAGCCAAAAAAAAAAAAAAAAAAACCCTGAAAATTAAAGGGATGCTCATCAATTGGGGAATGGCTGAACAATTTATGGTATATGACTATGATGAAATACTAATGAGTTAGAAGAAATAATGAGCTCAATGATTTTAAAAAATCAGAGAAAGATTTGCACAAAATAATGAGTAAAATGAGTACAACCAAGAAAACATTGTATACAATAACAACAATATTGATTTAATAATAACTAAGCAAATAAGTCACTTTGGCTATTATAAATACCCAAATTAACTATAAAAGGACGTATGAAGAAAAATGCTATTTGTATCCAAAGAAAGAACTGATAAATAGAAATATGTATAGAATAATTTTACATATATATATATATATATATATATATATATATATATATATATATACACACACACACACACCAATGTGTGTTTCATAGTAGCCATCTCTAGGGTCAGGGATGGGGGAAGAGTGGGGTAGAGAGAAGGAAGAAAAAAATTTTACATGATAATTTGGTTGTATATTTGAAAGAAATATCAAGTTGTGCATAGCAAATTTTCAGTTTCATGTCCAATCATCTTTTTTATTGTACTATTATGTAAATGGTTGTTTTATTCCATAAATTAAAAATTTTAAAAATACCACAATGAGGAAAAAAAAGTATTCTTTAAAACTCTTTCTATGGGACAAATATATTCCTAATATCTAAACTAGAGAAGAATAAAATAAGGAAGAACTACAGAACAACTAAAACAATATGTCTAAGGAATCACTCACTGGATTCATTTCAGAGATGAAAGAATGATTCAACACAAGGGGGAAAAAAAACAACAATAAATCACTCACATTAAAAACCCCAAAATCTCCAAACCATATAATTATTATCTCCATAGATAAAGGAAAAAACCTTTTGACAAAATGTTCCATTCATTTTACTAAAAACACTATAAAGTATAAGTGTGGAAGTATATATATTTTTTACTGTGATTTAAAAAAGTATCTAGAACCAAAAACAAGCATTATATGTAAAAGTGATACACCTTATCCTTTTCCAATAATTACAGAAGTAAAGTAAAAATGCCAAATCTCTTATCATTTAATGTAGATCTAGAAAATCTATCAGTAACCAATAACATAAAAGAAAGAAATTTATGGCATAAAGATAGATAATAGAATTATTGCTGTTCAACAAAATTGTGTTTTAGGTAGTTCAGGTAAAGAAAATTATTAATCATATTTTAAGAAATAAATCAAGAGTAAGATTATCTGATAGATAAAGAGCTATCTTCCACAGCTGAAAGCTCTTTCTCACACACAAGCTTGCCTACGACTTTAGGAAGGTACTTTAATTTCTCAATTCCCCATGCAGATCCAACAATGATGGAGGCAGTTGCTCAACTGCTCAAAAAGTATTCTTTTCTATATGCCCAGCACTATCCCGAGGATTGGGTCTACAAAGAAAGATGAAAATTGCTCCTACTATCAATGATTTTATAGTCTAAATGGGAAAACATGTAGATAATTAGCATAACTAGATTACACACAAATATACACAAAGTGGATGAGAATTAGTTTCAAAGGGCAGTCTGGTGGTTCACTAGATAGAATGCCTAGAGTCAGGAAGACTTATTTTCCTGAATTCAAATCTAGTCTCAGACACTGTGATTCGAGGCTATGTGATTCTAGGCTATGTGATTCTAGGCAAATCATTTAATCCTATTTTCCTCAATTTTCCTCCTATGGAAAATGAGCTAGAGGAGAAAATGGCAAACTTCTGTAGTATTTGTCAACAAAACCTCAAAAGAGATGACAAAAAGTCAGACACAACTGAAACAACAAAAAACATTAACAATCTCAGAGTAGAAGTCATAAGCATCTGGGGAGACCCAAAAAAGCCTTTTATAGGAGATATGAGCTGAGCTCAAAGGGAGCCAGAAAAACCTCCTAAGCATGAAGGATAACCAGTGCAAAGGCAGAAAGAAAGGAAAGAGAGTTGAGTGTGCAAAGGAAAACCATTAAGTAAGCCAAGGTAGCTGGATTAGAAAGGAACAGAAAAAAGTATAAAAAATTGGAAAAGGAGGAAAAGGCCAGATTATGAAACATTTAAAATGTCGAACAGAGGATTTTATATTTCCCCCTCTTACAGCAAGTAATAGTTTACTCAGCAGAGGACAACATGAATAGACCTATGCTTTAGAAAAATCATACTGGCAGCTGAGTCTAGGACTGAGGTGCAAAGAGCAATGAACCAAAAGAGAAGCTTAACTGAGAGCAAGACAGAAAGGAGTATATAGGAAAGCTGTGAGAGTAGACACAACACCTTGCAATGAATTAGGTATGTGATGTTAATGAGAGTAAAACAGAGGACGCTGAAGCCTGACTGAATGGGAGAGTGAAAATGTCCTCAAGAAGAATAGAGAGATTTGGAGGGGAAAGTTTGAAGGAAAATTTTGAGTTCTGTTTTGGATATGTTGAGTTTGAAATGCCTACTGAACATCCAGTTTGATGTGAACTATACACCAGGAATTCCTAATACCAATAAAATTATGAGTCAAATCCAAATTAAAATTGAATCACAAATATTCAAAAGCATTAGTTTAAAAAGAAAAAACTAATATGTTAGAAATCTATGTGGATTTTCAGAATTGAGGCCCCATAATTAAATTTATAGCACCCCTACTTAAGAGACATTTCTTGGCCTTCCAAAAACATTATAGATAATCCATTATGTCAAGGAACTTATACTCAATGTCAAAATGTACTAAAAAAAAGTTATTAAAAAGTTGCAAAAAACACTTCAAAATTCAGAAATTAGGAAAAGGATATCTGATACAACAACTGGTTTCTTTTTGTCTGGACTGAAGGGATCCTTTCTTTTTTTCCTTGACTGAAGCTCATCATTCCATAGCTCTGAAAAATAAATCAAAGAATAAATATTAACTTATCTTTGAACTTAAGAGAATGCCCTTGTACATTTAGTTCTGTCATTACTATACTTACTAAAATGCCAGAAATCATAAGATCTCCTTAAAGTAGACTACAACTTTAAAAGAAAAACACATTAATTTAAACAAAACATTTAATAAAATTTATGCTAAATTTGGGCATGTTTCAATTAAATTAATTTTGCATTAAAATGAATATTTTTGCAAGCATACAAACAAAAAGATGACAAACAGCCCCCCAGAATTACAAATTGTTAAAATCAGAAAAGACCTTAAAAATAACCAAATACTTACTCCAGAATTGAACTCTCTGAAAATTAAAATGAGCCAAATAATTTCATGAAACAAAGAAAAATATTAAAAGTAAAATCAAAAGATTGAAAAAAATGAATTATTAGGTATACTGCCAAAAACAAGTGAACCCCCCCCCCAAAAAAAAAGTCAAGGAGAATCATTTAAGAAGTATCAAGAGAGTTAGGATAGGAATTCGTTAGTAGCATTCAAAATTATAGGAAATTCTCAAATAAGGAAACTCCCTTTACCCATGTAAACTGGCAGCTTTCCCACAATATGATTTTAGTTTTAAAGAATTGCCTACAAAATTTGTGGCTAAAGAAGAATTACAGCACATTATCAAATGCAAAATGGATAATTTTGATTATATAAAGTTAAAAAGTTTTTATACAAACAAAACCAATGCAGACTAGATTAGAAGGGAAGAAGAAAATTGGGGAAAAAAAAAAACTTTACATCCAAGGGTTTTGATAAAGGCCTCATTTCTAAAATATATAGAGAATTGACTCAAATTTATAAGAATCAATTGGGGCAGCTAGGTAGTGCAGTGGATAGAGAGCACCAGCCCTGAAGTCAGAAAGACCTGAGTTCAAATCTGGCCTCAGACACTTTCTAACTGTATGACCCTGGGCAAGTCACTTAACCCCAATTGCCTTAAAGGGAAAAAAAAGTCATTCTCCAGTTGATAAATAATCAAAGAATATGAACAAACAATTTTAAGATGAAAACATTTCCAGTCATATGAAACAATGTTCTAAATCATATAGATCAGAGAAATGCAAATTAAGACAACTCTGAGGTACCACCACACACTTCTCAGATTGGCTAAGATGACAGGAAAAAATAATGATAAATGTTGGAGGTGATGTAGGAAAAGTGGGACACTAATACATTGCTGGTGGAGTTGTGAACTGAGCTAACCATTTTGGAAAGTAATATGGAACTATGCCCAAAGGGCTATCAAACTCTGCATACCTTTGATCCAGCAGTGTTTCTACTGGGCCTGTATCCCAAAGAGATCATAAAGGAGTAAAAGAGACCCTCCTCCCCCATGCAAAAATGTTTGTAGCAGCCTTTTTTACAGTGGCAAAGAACTGGAAACTGAGTGGATGCCCATCAGTTGGAGAATGGCTGAATAAGTTATGGTATATGAATGTTATGGAATATTATTGTTCTATAAGAAATGAGCAGCAAGATGATTTTAGAGAGGCCTGGAGAGACTTGCATGAAATGATGCTAAGTGAAGTAAGTAGAACCAAGAGAACACTGTATACAGCAACAACAAAAATTATGTGATGATTAATTCTAAGGGACATGTTCTTTTCCGCAATGAGGTGAGTCCAATAGACTCGTGATGGAGAGAGGCATTTGCATCCAGAAAGAGGATTGTGGGAACTGAATGTGGATCACAACATAATATTTTTTTTGTTGTTGTTGTTTGCTCGCTTTTAGTTTTCTTTCTCATTTTTCCCCCTTTTGGATCTGATTTTTGTGTGTCTATGTGTGTGCAGCATGATAATTGTAGAAATATGCATAAAAGAATTGCACATATTAAACATATATTGGATTGCCTGTTGTCTGAGGGAGTGGGTGGGGTGAAGGGAGGTAGGAAAAATTTGGAACACAAGGTTTTATAAGGTGAATGTTGAAATCTAAGTATTTATGTTGAATAATAATAATAATAAAAAAAAAGAACTGCCTACAGTACTAAGAGTTTAAGTTACTTGGTCAGGGTTACATACTCAATATGTGAGAGGTAGGACTTGAATACATAAGATCATTCTGTTTCTAGGCTGGCTTTCTAGCCACTATACTAAGCTGCTGAATCATTAAAGTATGTAAAAATAATGTCCTGCCACAAAAGGCTGGACATGAAATTTCAAAAAATCATAAATGAAAATTTCCCAGATCTACTAAAATGAGAAGACAAAATAAAAATAGAAAGAATCAACTAGTTGCCTCCTAAACTCTAAAACAAAAACTCCCAAAAATATCATAGCATAAATTCAAAGCTTCCTGGTAAGATAATGTTTTTAAAAGTACTTCATGTAGCCAAAAAAGAAAGAGTTCAAGTACCAAACAAGTAGTAAGAACAACACAAAAGCTGGCACCTTGTACTCTAAAGGAGGTGAGGGCTTGCCATGATATTCCAAAATAATCTGAAGAAATTGAGGTTAATCCTACAGAAGAAAATAAAAGGTCAAAACTAAGTAGAAATTTTGAGATGTAAATACAGAATAAAAAGAATCATAGAAAACTAAATCTATCTGGCCAACTTTATTAAGACTATTATTTAGCTCTTTAAAATGAATAAGAAACAAGTATTTTCATTGAACTCTGATATCTACAATTACGGTTATTGTTCAGTTGTTTTTCATTTGTGTCTGGCTCTTTGTGGCCCCTTTTGGCATTTTTTTATCAAAGATACTGGAGTGATTTGTCATTTTCTTCTCCAGTTCATTTTACAGATGAGGAAACTGAGGCTAATGGGGTTGAGTGACTTGCCAAGGATCAGATCTTAAGTAGGTATCAGGCCAAAAAGGAACTCAGGAAGATTAGTCTCCTTACTCTAAGCCCAGTACTCTTTCTACTGTGTCATCTAGATGCCCTACATTAAACATAGAGAAAGTTAAATAAGTCAATAACTCTTCATTTTCTTTTTACCCCTCTTCCTCAGATCCAACCAGTTCCAAGTCCTATTATTTATGTGTGTGTGCGTGTGTGTGTGTGTGTGTGTACTATTTTAACAGCCTGCTGGTTGGTCTCCTTACCTCAAGCCCTTCTCCACTACAATCCATCCTCCATTCAGTTGTCAAACCTCCAGAATTAAATAAAAATCCTTTTTGGCTTTTAAAGTCTTTTATGACTTAGATTTCACCCAACTAGTCAGTCTTCTTACAACTTAATCCTCTCCAATAATAAATGACTCAGTAACAGTAATTCTGCCTTTCCCCAAAAAAGATACTCTATCTTCACATTCCATGCAGTTTCACTAGCTGCCTGTCTCCTATACCTGGATTATTCTTTCTCCTTGTTTCTGCCTTCTTGCTTCCCTTGTTTCCTTCAATTCCCAACTAAAATTCTAACTTATACAAAATGCCCTTCAGGTCCACCTTCTGATATTATCTCTGAATTATCTTACATATATTTTATTTC
Source organism: Antechinus flavipes (assembly GCF_016432865.1). Lineage (NCBI taxonomy): Eukaryota > Metazoa > Chordata > Mammalia > Dasyuromorphia > Dasyuridae > Antechinus > Antechinus flavipes. Next base: position 345,782,066 of record NC_067399.1, on the reverse strand, counting down.
TATTTTTCTGTTTGCAGATTTCCTCCTTTAAGAAGTAAGCTATTTGAGGACAGGTATAATCTTTTGCCTTTCTTTGTATTCCTAGCACTTGGCACACAGCACATAGCACATAGCAAATGCTTAAAACATGCTGATTGTCTTGATTTGAGAAAGGGAAAAGAGTGATTTTATTCTATTTTGATAGTTTAAGAAAAAGAATATATTGAAGAGAAAAAGTGGAAGATGAAGGAATTTAATTATCTCAAATAATAGCAAAGAATGAAATGAAGAGCACATAAAAACAGAAGATAGGAGAGGCATCCCATTATTTTCACTTTCATGTCAAATACACTAAAGTTAAATAAACACAGAGAGATTTATACACACACACACACACACACAGTTAGCAGTTTGTAATCTGGCATACTTGTGAATGCCGATGAGTAAAGGTGTAAACACAAGCATTGTACTAATTAGTTCTATTTAGTACCTTGTTTCAGGTTCTGGCCCAAAACATCTTCTTGTAAGATCAGATCAACAATCTATCAACTCTAATGAGTTAGCAGTTTGTAAGGATTCCAACATCACACACTTGAACTCTGAGTAGAAATCCATTAAACATAAGGAAAAAATTGGGTAGGGAGGAGAAGATCCAAAAGAGAGGTTTTAGAAGAAAGGCAGAGGAGGAAATAATCATAAGCAAAAGCAAACTTTGGTATCTGAGGGTGGAACATGAAACGGGAATTAAAAGGGAGAAAAAGTTAAAACCTGTCATAGGAAATATGATAAGAGGAAGAGAAAAGGAGGAACAGAAAAAATACAGAATGCTTTAATTATACACTATTAATATTAAACAAACTTGTTGAACCCCCTTCATCTTCATAAAGAAGAAAATAATGGGAACAAGACAAGAGGAATGAAAGTGGAATATACAATACCAGTTCAATTGTGCACCTGAATGAGCTGACCTCTGCCATAAAGTATAAGAGAATAGCAAAAGGAATAAGGAAGCAGAATATAACAATATGTTGTGAATAAGAAACAACCAAGATTCACAGAGCATTACAGCCAAGAGCCAAGTAATGAAATAAACACAATGTATTTATTTTAGGATTTGTTTTGTTTTGAAATCATTACTTTACACCTTAAGGGAAGGATTGTGAAGGAAACTTTTTTTTGTTCACCTGAAGTATAGATTTTGTATATATTAAAAGAGATATATATAGAAATTGAATTTTGCCTAAAGATAGCCCAGATAATGAATCAGTATCATGAATGTCATGTATCTAAATACTTAAAGGAAAAATTCACCAAATTTTCAGGAGAAATAGATAATAAGGGTATAATAGTGTGGGACTTTAATATACCCTTCTGGATGCTGACAAATATAACCAAAAAAATATAACAAGAAATAAGTTAAGAACCTAACTGCAATTTCATAAAAGTCAGAGATGATAGAGTTCTGATGCTTACTAAATAGGAAAAGAAGGGAGTTTTAACATACTTCTCAATACAAAAACTGCCTAAGTAATGGGATATAAAAATATAAAATCTATCAGAGCTCTAAGAGCAGATAAATCCAGAGAAATGGAAATCAACACAAAAATCCAAGTTTAGACTAAGACCAACCACCCCAATCAAATGCACAGCAAAATTAATAATGAAGATAAAAGTAAATGGAAGACAATGATCAGCATAAAGACATATTACAGATCCAGCAATACCCAAAAATCCAATCTAAAGTATATATTAATCCAGATCCAGCAATACCCAAAAATCCAATCTAAAAGAGAAGAGTAATTCCACAATAACTGTAGAGAAAAAAGAAAAAAAATTTCACAAGAACTCTTGAGTACACAGAAGAAATGAAGCAAAAGTATAAAAATTTAAATTAAAGCTCTGCAATGTAAGAATTAAAGAGAATAAAAAGCCTAAAACAGAAAGCAGCAAATCTTATAGAAAGAATAAACTCTCTGAAAATAATAAAGAATCAAGTAGAAATAAAAGATTCCATGAGACTGTAAGGAATATTACAACAAAATCAACAGATTGAAAAAAAAAAAGAAGAAAATGCATAGCCTGTTATCAAAAATAACTTATAATGGAAAGAAGGACAAGGAGAAAAACTTTGAAAAATCATTAGATTCTAACTTTATTTCAAAAGATCATCAAAGAAAATCACCCAGAGCCATTAAAACAGAGAGGAAAGGTGAAAATAAAAAGAATCCATCACCTTCTGAAAGACCACCCTCTATGCCCTCCCACCAAATAAAGGAAATGCTTTATAATGTCACAGCTAAAATCCAAGGCTATGAAAAAATACTGCAAACAAACAGAAAGAGTACTTGTACAAGTACCAAAGAACCAATAAAGTTTATAAAGACCTGGCAGCTTCTACTATAAGTAAGAGAGAAGCCTTAGAATTCCAAGTCAAAAGACAAAAAAACATAAGAAAAAGACAAAGACAAAAGGCATAAATGCTTACAGCCAAAGTTAAATTTAATCTTACAGTGTTATGAGCCATAACTTGAAACAAGGTGTTAAGTCACTAGAATTGATAGAAACAATGCTTAAGTTTACTCCTTTGAGAGTTCACACATTAGCTCACACGTTAGAGTTCACAAATTCAGGAGATTCACAAGTCAGAAACCCACAATCCCACTCTCTCAGAGGAGGAGTCAACCTTTAGGTTCACACTTTTAAGAGATCATATATAAGAAGCTCCTGGAGTCAGAAGTAAGTCAGTTGAGGGGATTGAGAAGTCAGGAGTCAATTGAGCTAGAGGCAGAAGCTGGCAGAGGTAAAGACTAGTAACAAGAGCTCTCGGATCCAAAGAAAGCTAAATGGGCTATTTTGGAAGAGACAATAAAAGATTGGATTTTAACTCCTGGCTGCATTTGAAGTGATTATTGATTTGAATTGAACCTAAAATTGCCTCCAGAAACCTCCCCAAGAAACTTGCTCCCAGAGAAAACCATCATATTTTAGAAAAAGAACACCACATTACAGAAAGGAAAATGAACCTTTCATAGAATAAAGGATTTTCAAGGATTCCTGATGAAAAGACAAGAAATAAGAAGGAACTATGAAATGAAAACAAAAGAAGAGGAAAAAAAAGATTTAACTAAATGAGGGATTTTAAGGGGCTATATGATGAGGAAGAGGAAAGGAAAAAGTTAATGCGAAAGAATCAAATTTCCCTTCAGAACCTTTATGTCTTCAAAAAGTATTGAGAGTATTGAGAGAGTATGTAAAACAGGTTGAATTGATTCTTTTCTGAAAATTTCAGAAGTGGAAAGAAAAGCAAAGTAAAAATAATGTACCTGTGGAAGAAGAAAGGAATGGAACAAAGTCCTAGGTCTAAATGGTAAATGGTACCAAATTTCTTAAATTCTCTTAAGTTATAAAAAAATCACCATTAAGAAGATCAAGAACATTAAGACTTCAACCAAGATTATGACATTCCTGCACAATCACAAACCAAGCAGAATTATTTGCCTTACAATGCCACCAATTTAAGTGTTCCCTGGTGCAGTTATCTAGGATGTCCCTATAAAAGGGATCTCAAATACCAGAGTTCAGAGTTCCCCAATAACAGAACTAGGGTCTTCTAGAATACCTCAAGGATCTTGCCAATAAGGAGCAGAAAATATGGCAGAAATGAATTCCTAACTCCCATGTAAATTGGGCTAGTTTTCCTTAAAAGGTACTGAAACACTAGAGTTCAAATTTGACCAATAACAGACCTAAAATCATATAAGTGATGAAAGATCTTCTAGAATACCTCAAGAATTGCCAACAAGGGGCAGAATATGATATTAACAATATCTTAACTCCTCTCCTTATGCAGGTTAGGCCAGCTTTTCCTTAAAAGACACTGAGACACCATTTGGTTGAGACTTCTTTAGCTCAGAAGAAATAAGAAGCAATACTGTTAACATTACAACCCCATCATTTTGTACAAAGAAGCTACAAGGAATAAGAAGATTTATTGGCTTAGCTTATAGATCACAATAAAAACTTCACTCAGCTAAATCAACTTGAAATGTCTTCAGTTCTTACCCTGTTGGAATCTTTACAAACTGCTAACTCATTAGAGTTGATAGATTATTGATCTGATCTTACAAGAAGATGTTTTGGGCCAGAACCTGAAACAAGGTACTAAGTAGAACTAAGTGATACAATGCTTGTGTTCACACCTTTACTCATTGGAATTCACATGTTTGGGAAATTTCAGGGTTTAGTACGAGATATCTGAATTCACACCTCCCTTGAAGCTCTTTGGGCCAGAGAGCACTATGGGAGAAAACCCATAATCCCATTCTCTCAGAAGAGTCATATATAAGGCCAGTGAAGAGTGATTCATTCCAGAATATTTTCCACTTGGCTGGCTGGTGGCAGAAGAGAGTTCAGCTGGATTGGAGAGGAGCACTCTGGTGCAGACACAGAGCACTTTGGGAGATTGAGAGCCAGAAGCCCTCTCTTGGAGGCAAGGCAGATTCAACTTGGAGCTGGATTGAAGGCTGAAGAAAGCAGAAGCAGAAGCAAAGTACAAAACTGCAAGAGCTCTTGGAATCAAGCAGAGAGATAAGCCTCTCAACCAACTGGGCTATTTTGGAAGGAGGAAATAAACATTTGTATTTTTACCCAGCTGGCTGCATTTGGGGTAATTATTGATCTGAACTGATACTAAGGCTGCCTCCAAGAAAACCTCCCCGAGAAACCTACCCTCTCCCCCAGAGAGAACTATTCTACTTATTTTAGAAGAAAAAGAACACCACATTACCCCACTAAATTAAATTAATCTAAATTAATATCCTTTTGTTACCTTTTGATTGATTTACAACTGTGTCATTCTGTTCCAATATTGAATCTAAGCTAACAGCCCTAAGTCAGCCAGTCCAAGTCAGAACACATGTGTATAGCCTATAATTGTACCTGCAACTTTGGCATAACTACTGCTGGGTTAATATCAAGTTTTGTGGTAAATTAAAACTCTTAGAACAGTCATCACATGAATTCCTTTTGAATCTCTATTATCATGTACTTGCATCATTTTTTTTTAATCTAAATGCAAATTTTTCCATGAATTTTCAAGGCTTGGTTTGGGTCTCTCTTCTCTTTATACTCTCATTTGGAGATTTCATTAGTTCAAATGGTTTTACTTATCATAAATATGGACAATATATATACTTTCTCCTAAGTTCCAGGTTGCACATCTCCAAATGCTAACTAAAAATTTCAAACAAACATCTGAAATTTAAAACAGAACACATTATCTCTCTTGGGAAAAACTACTCTTCTACACTTCCCTATTTCTAATGAAGACACTATTACCACCCTTCCATTCACCTACATAAGAAAACTTTGAATTCTCATTCTTCTTCACTACACATATCCATTTACTTATACATTTGAAATGTAGAGGGCTGAAACTATTGAGTGGATGCACTGAGATCAGGACTATCGAGCACTTGAGGCTAACTACTGATGGGATAATACTCTATGGGCACATAATACTCTATGGGCACATGCTTGGAAAATGGTCCTTCCCACTATCCTGTGCTGGCTTAATGATTGGTGTATATAGAGGATTGCAGGAGGAACTAGGGGGTGGAGCAAGATGAGCCAGGTCATACTTTGGGGGTAGACAAGGGAGAAGGCGGTTGTGGAGAGTTTCCTCCATCCCCTTCACTTCTACCCCTAAAGACCAAGAGTAAAGAACGAGGACTTTTGCTTATATCTGACTCTGATTCTGGGGTGTCTGGGTGCTAGCGCAATAGTCACATCGAAATTGGCTCCTAATTGGTTTTCTGGTCTCTTCCACTTATAATACAGCTTCTAAACACAACTTCTAATATGATTTTACTTGGATCTGACCACATCATTCACCATTCATCATTCAAAACTCTAATACTGATATCTTTAGAATAAAATATAAACATCTAATTTGGCTTTTAATGTACTTCAAATCTGACCCTAACCAACATAACAAATTCTTTTTTTTTCCTTCTTTAAAAAACGTAATGATTTATTTTTTCTCCAATTACATGTAAAAACAATTTTAAACACCTGTTTCTTAAAAATCTGAGTTCTTAATTCTCTCCTTCCCTCTTTCCCCTCCCCTTTTTGAGAAGTAAAGTAAATTTTCATAGGGCATACATGAGTAGTCATGCAAAACATTTTTCCATATCAGTTATGTTGTAAGAGAAAATAGACACCTCCCTCCAAAAAAAAAAAAGTCAAGAAAAAGTTGTTGTTTTTTTTCAAATATTGATCTGCATTGAGACTTCTTGAGAAAGAACATAAGATCTTAAGAACTGTCTTGAATAATTATACTGTGAAGTCATCCACAGACGATCATCATACATTAGTGCTATTACTATTACTGTTATACTGTTCTCCAGATTCTGCTCTCTTCACTTTGCATCAGTTCATGTTAAATTTTTCCAGATTTTTCTGAGAATATCCTCCTTGTCATTTCTTATAGCACTACTGTAATACATCACAATAATAGACAACAACTTGGTCAGCCAATTCCCAACTGACAGGTATCCCCTTAATTTCCAATTCTTTGCCATCACTAATTTGTTTTTTTACATAAAGGTCTTTTTTCTTTTTGTTTTTTATCTCTTTGGGACACTGTTGCTGGGTCAAAGGGCAGGTACTTTTATAGCCTTTTGGGTATGTTTTCATATTGCTGAGTAGCTGAATTAATTCACAACTCCACCTACAACACATAGGTGTCTCATTTTCTCTACATCCCCACCAATATTTGTTGTCACCATTCCTTTCCACTTATTGTTCTCCATGCCTGGAATGCATTCACTATTCATCTATATCTCTTTGAATGTTTCCTTCAAAATTCTGCACAAATGTCACTTTCTATATGGAATCTTTCCTGATCTCCCAACTATTACAATGCTTTCCTCTAAAACATTATACCTTGCATTTATTTACTTGTTTGTTTGTGTTAGTTTTTGCTGAGGCAATTAGTGTTAAGAGACTTGCCCAGGGTCACACAGCTAGAAAGTGTTAAGTATTTGAGGCCAGATTTGAACTCAGGTCCTCCTAACTTCAGGGCTAGTGTTTTATCCATTGTGCCACCTAGCTTGCCCCCACCTTGTATTTATTTTGTATGTATTTATATATATGTGTGCTTGTATCCTTGGACAGAATATAAGTTCCTTGAGAACAGGGATTGTTTAATTTTTGTCTTTGTATTCCCAGCACCCAGCACAATATAAAAGGTGCTTAATAAGTAATTGATTATCTATTTGGGCTTCAGTTCCAAGAACACTCTGAATCTTGATTCTGTCATATTTTAGCTTCATGTTAGCCATAAAATCTGAAATAAATATTATGTTTATTTAATTCAAAAACAATAAACATTTATAAAATTCCTTTTGCTTAGAAGGCACTATGTTAGGTGCTGGAAATCCATTCAATAACATGAATTACATGAATTTTAGGGAAAGATATAAGATAGGAGAAGATGTATCTCTTGTTTTCACATCAGAGAAGATCAAATTAAAAAATAACTATGGTGTAAGGGAAAATGAGAGAGATTCAGGAAAAATGCTTAAAGAAATATCAGTTTGGGGGGCATCTGGTCTTATTTACTTCACACCTCATCAGTTCACATATGTCTTCCCATATTTCTTTTGAATTCTTCATATTTGGTTTTTATGAAGCAGATATATTTCTTGACCTTCATATAACTCAACATTTATCTATTCCCCAACTTCCCAAGGCTTCTGCCTTGTTTTGGTTCTTTGTCAGCAAAAAAGTTTGTTGTTATTAATATTTTGATCTCTGTTGTTTAGTCATTTCAGTTGTGTCCAAATCTTTTGTGATCCTATTTGGTGTTTTCTCAGCAAACTTTACCAGAGTGGTTTACCAGTTCCTCCTCTAGTTCATTTTATAGATGAGGAAAACAGGCAAACAGGATTAAGTGACTTCCCCAAAGTCACAGAGCTAATGTCTAAGGCCAGATTTGAACTCACAAAGATGAATCTTCCCAATTCCAAACCTAGCACTCTTACCTACTGCGCCACCTAGTTGCCATTTTCTTTTAACATATGGAACCTTTTTTTTTCTGTCTTTAATCTCTTTGGACTATGTGCTTAGTAATGGAATCTCTGGGTCAAGGCTATGAACAATTTAATCACTTTTCTAGTATAATTCCAAATTACTTTACAGAAAAGTCGAACCAATTCATATCATCAACAACAGTACATTAATGTGCCCTTCCCACAACCCAAGTAATATGAAATATTCGTATCTACTGTGTGAGGTAAAAACTTGAAATTATATAAAAAAAAATTACTGAGTGCTTATCTTCAGATGACTCTTAATAATGTACCATTGTTTTAAAAGAAAATTTTGAGAACTCCTTGCTCATACCTTGTGACCCCTTATTCTACCAAATAGCCATATTTTGTGCTAATTCTCCAAGTATCATGGATACCAAACCCTTATCAGAGTTTGTATCCCTTTTCTATTTCATGTAATTAAAGCTATTTATTTTCTATTTTGTTATCTCATTTATTCTTTATTTAGTAAAGAGTTCTTAATCGAAGTTGTGAAAGAGATCTCATCCCATTTTCTTCTAATTATTTTAATAATGTAATGAAAGGCATTAGAGACATAGTAGATAATGGGTAAGTCTCAGAGCCAGAAATAGCTTCAATTCCCACCCCTAATATATCTTGGCTATATATGACCACAGCAATTTATTTTACCTTAGTTCCTGGGCAACTCTATAAGACTAAAAGTTGCAAAGAAGGTGAAAACTTTCAAAATTTGATAGAATTTCCTTATCTGGGAGTTCAGGCTCTGTCCTTCTATATTGAGGCCACATATGCATTTTAAGCTTATTGTGCTGAATAATGTAAGATCATAGATGTAGGATAGCAAACCCCCTTCATTTTATATTTGAGGAAAATGAAATTGAGGGAGATTAGTGCAAGCCAAGGAAAGAACTTGATCTACTCTGAGTAGCCACTCTAGTCCAGAGCTTGGACATACCAAATTTCTGCCAAACTGATTTATGATTTTCAAAATAACTCCAATGCTTATACCTTTCTTCTAGAATTATCACAAATTTATCCTGATGATAGCATGTTTGTAATTAAATTCTCCATGTTGTTTCTCTCACTAGATTATGAGTTCTTTAAGAAGAGGTATTAATTTTTATCCTGCAACACAGTTAGCATACTGCTTGAAATAAATAAGCAAGCATTTAATAAATGTTTACTGATCTGACTTGAATAATAAGTATTTCTCCAAATAGTTATGTGCTCAAGCTTAGAGTAAACTACTAAGTTTAATCGTTACTGCTTATTTAGTCTGTTCTACTGTTCAAGAAATATTGGCAATTTTGTGGAATTATTTTGCATACTAATATTTTACTGCAGTAATCAATTGCCTCAATTAATTTTCTTTGCTGATTTTTTGCCTTCAAAGTGCTATCATTTTGAATTCTCTTTGCCAATATTTATGCCTTTAACTTCCTTCTCTTGTTCCACTTCTGTTGCTAGCATTTCTAAAAATATGTTGATAATAGAGGAAGACATCTTTGTCTCATTTATTCATTTATTTATTGGGAAATTTGCAATAATGCTATCTTTTGGCTACATATACAAATACATAAATGAATAATAGATATTTTACATATAACATAGTGCTACATTATATATGTGCTTTTTATTATATTATAAACATGTTTCTTATATTTCAATTCCCTCTTAATAATTATTCTGATTTTTCTAGTTTAAAGAAAATCCTCTTTGATGGCAAAGAAACAAAATTGCTGACTCTCTTTCTCTTTACAATATTACACCCTCTTTTTCAAGGAGTGAGCCTCTTCACTATTCTTTTTCCAGATATAATATAGTGAGATCTTTTTAATGTCTTTAGTATTTTTGCAAGATGTAGCTCATTCTGACATTTCAGCCAACCTGACACTAGTCTCATAGGTTTAAGCAAGCTTCTGTAGTAATTTTAAAAGACTAATATCTTAGAAAACACTAAACAGTGACAATCTAATGCTTTACAAACCAAATATTTAGTTTATAGGAATTTTACAAATGGAAAAATTTTAAACAAATTTTACCTGAGGTAATGTCAATGCTGTGCCTATCTTCTTCAAGCCTTCTAATTTTCTCTTCTAGTTCACTCTGTACAGTATCATATAACAAAAGCTTTTCACTCTGAAAAAACAAACAAACCAGATTTCATATAAGTAGCAAACAATTAAATAGTGGGATAGAGAGATGAATGAATGAATGAGCCTGAATTTTGTATTAACCACTTATAAATAAGATAGAAAACACTGCATTATTACAGAATGTTATCAAACGTCGTGTAATATTACAGAAAAGCAAGACCAAAAACTCGAATATTCATCTGATCTCTGGAAGTTCTTTAAAATAACTTAATATTATTGCATTTGGGGTCTTTTTTAAAGTATAAATATCAAAAGGAAACATCACCTGGCAAATTTTAATAGAATGCTATCAGTGAAGACAAGGGAGTCAAATGTTAAAACTGAATCTTTTGATAATTAGTGCACAATCTTTGAAAATCCAAATTTATCTAAATAAGGGATTTATTACTTTACAGAAGAATTCCTTTAAGGGCTGCTAGGTGGAATAGTGGATAGAGCACCAGCCCTAAGGAGGACCTGAATTCAAATCTGGTCTCAGATACTTAAAACTTCCTAACTGTGTGACTCTGGGCAAGTCACTTAATCCCAATTGCCTCAGCAAAATAATAATAATAATAATTTCTTTAGAATGTCGTTTGGGTTCATTTTAAAAATATAGTAGTTCCCAGATTCCTGGAAACAATATTTTAGATTGCGGCCAAAGATTATGCCACTAGTTTGCAAGATAACTGGAACTAGGCCAAAGTCTTCCTATTCCCAGTACTAAGGCTCTATTTATTAGAGCACATTGACTACTCAAGAAAAATCCTATGGTCTCAATATGCTGTATACATTTATATGGGGTCAATATCTTCCAATATTCAACATATATAGATCTGACCTAAGACCTTTTATAAGGCCCCATACTCCCTCAACTGGTGATTTTATCAGTCTCTAGGGATTTAATTATCCTTTATGCTAAAGGTTACCCTTTTTTTATGTCATGGATGTCTTTGGTAGTCTAATGAAGACTATTGACCCCTTCTCAGAATAATGTTTTTAAATGCACAAAATAAAATACACAGGATTACAAACAAAAATAATTGTACTAAAATATAGTTATGAAAAGCAAATTCACAGACCTCCATATTAAGAGCCCTTGTTCTATAAAAAAACTTTCAGGTCTATAGTTGCAATCTCACCTTACCAATTACCTGTCAAATATTTTTAAATAGATGTCCTATATGTACCTCAAATTCAACATGTATAAAACAGAATTCATTATTTTTCTCCCTCAAACCTTACTTCCTTATTTCAGTGACATCACTTACCATTCCAGTTATCATCGTGCCAAATAGTTTTTACCATACATCTCCTTTCTTTCCACTCACACAGTCGCCAACCTAATTCAGGTCTTATACCTGTTCTGGACTACTGTAATGGCTTCCTAACTGGTTTCTTCCCTACACCAATCCTGACCATTTCACTCCTATAGTCAATAAACTCCAATGGCACTCTATCAGCTGTAAGACAAAATATATTAGCATTTAAAGTTCCTCTATTCCACTATTAGGCATTTAAAGTTCCTCACAACCTGGTTCTAGTCTTCCCATCCAGAACACATTACTTTCCTGCCATCTTATTTTTCTAAAGAAAAACATTTCCTAATTCTGTTTTTTTTAAATAGAGCATTAAAATATGAAATCAGAAATGTATGTTTGTATTTGTCTTGTTTATATGGGAAGAATTTCTTTCTTCCAATTTGCCTAAGTGATTAAAGGAAAAAAGGGTGATTTCTCCTTCCCAGGGGAGAAAAAAAAAGGGAACAAAACAAGTGGGAGTTTTTCAGCACAAAGTTTCTAAGTTTCTAAAGATAGGGATTTATCTCTCTTCTAATTCTAGTCAACTTGGAGTGAAGAAAGAGTAGTCATTATAGTGTAAGATAAGTTCCAAGGAAGGACAGTACTTTTGGTGTGGGGCTGGTAAGCCCTCTTTAGAGCTGCTCTCTACTTTTGGTGTCTACCAAAAAGTAGACCCACTTAACTCTTACCTATGGCTCCAAGAACCTGTAATATGCCAAGCAACCATACCTTAGTAAACCAATTCACCAAATGGGCTAAACTAAGTTAAGAGTAACCGAAGAATATAGAGATTTACAAAAATATCTTTTCAAAAGTTTCATCTTTCTTTTTTCATAAAAATATATCATCCATGTTAAAATGTTATTTATTATTTTTAATTAAATACATACTGAAAACCAAAAAAAAAGAGAGTAACCCAGGCGTCTCAAACCCTTCACTAAATTAAGGAGGTATCTACGCAAAGCACATGAAAGTATCTCATAGTAGAATAGGCAGATGAGAAAAATTTGTTCCAATGGCCATGAAGGTGGCTTTGGCGCAATTAGTGCTTGGTTAGACATTAAAGACCTTAAGACACTAAAGACATTGTATCTTGAGCAGCTGTCTTGACTCTGTTCTGCCAGTGGCCTCTGATGACTCTGGAATAAAGTGAGGCCAACAATTTCCTATAACTCTATCTGACTTAAATCCAATTTTTGCATGAGTCAAAAGACCCGTACTATTTTACCATTTTTACCTATCTCAAAATCCAATGGCAACAGGCAAGTGATGAAGCAGCATGTGAATCTTATATACAATCCTATATACCAGTGGTTCACGCTCTAAGGTCATCAAAAGTAGCAGTGGGATTCAGCAACTCCTCAGTGTCTGAACAGCTTTTTAAGGGCCACACTGCTCATCTCCTGGTATGAGGAAAGTACTAGAAAAGATGTCCTAAAACATTTGATGGCCTGTCTACTGAAGCAGGTGGAGTATGATATAGTAGAAACACAAAAAGATACATAAAAACTTCTGCAAAGATGATTCCATTCACTATTCTTTTATTTTCTGACAATAATTAAGACCTGGCTCCCTTATGACATTAGTGCTTTGCTAACAATTCTTTCCAGAACCTGTTTGACTTTCTCTCAAATTCTACAAATGACTGGTTGCTATAGGAGAATCAGAATATTCTTTGGTTTTTTTTCTGCCATTAATACCTTTGCTTTGAGACTTATGCCACCCAAATTTATAATATAATCCAGATCCTAATACTCAATATATAATAACAATATTTATCAATTAACATTTATAACACACTATCAAGTAATGTACTTACTTTTACAAATACTATAGAAATAATTTTGATTAGTAACTCTCATTTATAGATAAGGAAACTGAAACAAACAGAGGTCAAGTGACTTGCCCAGAGTCACAACAGCCATAATAGAACTAAAGTATTCCTGTTCATAGGCCCAGCATTCTATCTAATGAATCCCCTAATTGCCCTAAGACATTGTCCCTCATTCCCCAATGAGTTCAGTGCCTAGCTCACTGCCTCCTCATCCCAACCCCTGCTCACTATTAAAAGAGAGCAACTTTAACATACATATTAATATTACTAAAAATAAACCAACTTTCCATTTTCTCAATCTATTTTTAATCACATTATGATTTCTATTAATTCAGTCTGTATTAGGCTCATACTATGGGTTAGGTACTAGGCCAAACAATGGGAATACAAAAGAAGGTAAAAAAATAGTCCATGGCCTGGAGAAGCTCACAATCTAATGGGGAACAAATAAGCAAACAGCTATGTACAAAAAAGCTATATACTGGCTACAATGGAAAAGAAAGGCATTAAAATTAAAAGGGAGTGTGAAAAGGCTTCCTGTAAAAGGTTGGTTTTTAAGTTGGAACACGAAGGAAGACAAGGAAGATAAAACACATATATTAAGAAAGGAAAACATTCCAAATATGGTGGACAGTCAGTGAAAATGCCCAGAATAGAAAGATGAAGTATCTTGTTCATGGAAGATAGATTGTCTTGTTCAAGGTGGTCCATGTCAGCTTATTACAGAGTAAATGGGGGAAGGGTGAAGTAAAATGTAAAAGGTTAGAAAAGATTGGTGGCAGGACAAGTTATGAAGGACTCTAAACATTTGAATGGGAGTACTTTATATTTGATCCTGGTGGTAGTAGGGAGTCAATAGAGTTTATTAAGGTGGATTGGGAAAAGGGTACAACATGATCAGATAGGAAGATCACTAACAGTTAAGTAAGTTAAAATCCTCTACTTAACTTTAAGCACAGAAACCAAATAGGAGGCCATTGCAATAGTTGAAATGTGGTGTAATAAGGACTTGTGCCACCCAAGATGGTGGCAGTGTCAAAAGAAAGAAAGGGGTCATATGGGAAAGATGCTAAAATTGACAACAAATTGGACATAGTAGTAAGAATGAGACTACACAGAGTAATGGTTATACTCTAGATTTTGCATTCACTCACAAGTGTTCATGAATTGCAGAACAGTTCATGAACTCCTTTTATTTAATAAAAATCTTTTTATTATTCCATCTATCTCTAAGCCATATAACCCCTAACCCTAATTTTCATCATCATCATGACCTCTAAACCCTGCTTACCTCAGAACTATCCAAGACCTGATGCTGTATTGATTATATTGTGTTTTTTTTTCTCAGTTTCAATTCTTTGATGAACCAATTCAATTATATATTATCCTGTACTCTCAAATCTATTGCCCCCTTGTCCTACCAATGATACTATCTCAACAAATCACAATCTTAAGTTATTTCCACCATCCTTTGCTGATTGGTGCTTTGCTATCATTTTTTTAGTCACGTCCAATTCTTTATGACTCCATTTGGGATTTTCTTGGCTATGATAGTGGAGTGGTTTGTCTTTTCCCTCTGCAGCAGAAGAGAACCAGAGGCAAATAGGATTAAGTAACTTGGCCAAGATTACACAGCTACCAAGTGTCTGAGGCCAAATTTGAGCTCAAGAAAATGAGTCCCAAATTTATAAGAAATCAAGTCATTCATTGTTGATAGAGTTGTGAATGGATCCAACCATTCTGGAGAACAATTTGGAACTATACTCAAAAAGTTGTCAAAATGTGCTTACCCTTTGATCCAACAGTGTTACTACTGGGCTTATATCCCAAAGAAATATTAAAGAAAGGAAAGGGACTTGTATGTGCAAAAATGTTGGTGGCAGCCCTTTTCATAGTGCCTAGAAACTGGAAATTGAATGGGTGCCCATCAATTGGAGAATGGCTGAGTAAACTGTGGTATATGAATATTATGGAATATTCTGTAATATTTCTGTAAAAAATGACCAGTAGGATGAAAGCTTGGAGAGACTTACATGAATGAAGTGAAACGAGCACAAAGCTAAGTGAAATGAGCACAACCAGGAGAGCGTTATACACTTCAACAACAATACTATATGAGGATCAATTCTGATGGAAATGGCTATCTTCAACAATGAGAGGATACAAATCAGTACCAATTGATCAGTAATGAACAGAACCAGCTACACAAGCAAAAGAACACTGGGAAATGAGTGTGGACAACAACGTAGCATTTACACTTTTCCTGTATTATTTGCTTGCATTTTTGTTATGTTATTACACTACATGGATAATATCTTGGGATGTACATCTGAGAACAAATGTTAGAAGCATGTCTACAAAAGACCGTAGAAACACTAAAGAACTACAAATTGCACATAGCTCCAGAAAAAATTCAAAGACATGCTCCTTTTCAATATTTAAGATATGAAGTATACCCTAAGGTACTTACAGAGCAAAAACTGTCCCTAAGAACAGAGAAGCTAAACACCTTAAATGACTTTCAGAAATTGATAGGAGATATTCAATGGATGCAACCAGTGTTAGGCTTGACTACCTATCAATTGCAACTGTTATATGACATTTTAAGGGGAGGCCGTGCTTTAAATTCACCATGCCAGCTAACAAAAGAAGCTTAAAAGGCTTTGAGAGAAGTTGAACTGGTTTTTATCCAATGTGGTTGAAAGAGTCATTCAAAACCTTTGGAAATATCAGTTTTTGCTACACAAGAGGCACCCATAGCAGTCCTTCATCAAGGAGACAGTGTGATAGAGTGGGTGAACCTCCCGGCACAACCAGAACAGTTGTGGCTCCTTACCTAGTGCTTGTGGCTAGAATTTTATTAAAAGCCATTAAGTAAGCAGTACAATTATGTGGGATAAGACCTGACAAGATATACACCTTTTATACTAATACACAAATTAATGTGTGCTGGGAGACCATCCGAGAGTGGCAAATTTAATTAGCCATGACTCCAAATTTTACACACAGATCTTCATTAAAGATAACCAGACTATTACATAATTGGTGATAGATTCTTGAGGAAAATGTTTCTAAAGTTCCTCTTAAAGGACCAACTATCTTTACAGATACATCCAAACATAACATTTGTGCTCTATACTCCCGTGACTTAACTATAAAGAAAGTAGTCAGAACACCTTTTCAGTCCACTCAGGAGAATGAATTGTATGCAATCATTCTAGCTCTTATTATCCAGGAGATATAAATATAATATCTGATTCGGCCTATTCAGTAGGTGTGGTACAAAGAATTGCCACAGCCCAAATAAAATTTGTAGCTTCAAATATATATCAGCCCTTTAAGGAACTTCAAGAACAAATGAGAAAGCATCCAGGTAAGATTTATATCTTGCATGTCCACTCTCATAGTGGACTTCCAGGTCCTATTTTTGATGGAAATTCAAAGGCAGATAGCCTTCTAACCATGTTAACCAATACTCCTTTATTTCAGGCAGCCCAAGAATCTCATTCTGAATATCATCAGGTTGCTCGAGCTTTACATTTGCAATTTTTGGAATAACAGGAGAGGAAACTAGGAGCATTGTAAAATAGCTTGTACAGCTTGCCTTCCTTTCCATGCTCCTACGCTCCCTCCAGAGAAGAACCTTCATGGTTTGAGACCCAATGAAATTTGGCAAATGGATGTGACCCATTATATATCTTTTGGTTGTCTATCTTTCAACTATGTTGTAATAGACACCTTTTCAGGATTCCCTTTTGCAATACCAGCAGTAAATGAGACAGCCCGAGTGGTCACTGAATTCCTTATACAAGCATTTGAAATTATGGGTGTGCCACAAGCAATAAAAACAGATAATGGACCTGCATATACTTCTAAACATTTTGCATACTTCTGTGCACAGTATAAGATTTTACACACCACTGGCATATCCTTTAATCCTCAAGAACAGGCAATAGTAGAGAGGACAGAGACATTAAGACACTGCTCCAAAAACAAAATAAAGGGGGAGCCACAGGTAACCCTAGAGAACTTCTAAATTTAGCTCTTTATACAATTAACTTCATGATTTTTGACAAAGATGCACTGGCTCCAGCAGATGGGTTTTATAATGCATCTGAAAGGTAGTGTCCAGTGCAAATAGCACCACTATCTTTAGATAATCTCCAGGTGATGTGGAGAGATCCAGGTGAATGGAAGGGACCAAATAGGTTAACTGCTTGGGGAAGAGGGTTTGCTTGTATCTCTATAAAAGGAATCAGATAGGTGCCAATTAGCCGTATTCGCCTTGTCAAATCAGAGCGAGACGGAGCAGACTTTTGAAACAAAGAAGACCCAAGAAACGTCACTGATTGTGCCCACCACTGAAAGAGCATGGCTGTTGTGGCAATTGACTCATGGACATTAAAACTTGTTAATGAAACTGATGCAGGACTTCAAAACCCTCAGGAATTACTGGATTCTCTGCGACATGATAAGACTGTTGCAGGACTTCAAAAACTTGGAGGGATCACTGGATTCCCTGACACATGAAGTAATGGACAATAGATTGGTTTTGAACTATCTCTTGATTGCAGGTGTGATTGTTGTTTACCTATCCTCCTTCCAGGACTTCTGGAAATCTTTTATAATACCATGTTGATTCATGTTGTTTGTTATATCACTACTTGCATGTACAATTCCTGTTTGTTACACCACAATGAGCCTGCACCGGCTGTGGAGAAAGTCAACACTGATAGCCTGTGTGTTATTGCTATGTGCTTGTGTAATACCTCCCATGCTGATGGGTTTGTGCATACCTGTTTTCTAGTAAGATCCTTCAGCCCAGAAATCTGCTAACAATATCTGGCTTGACTCCCCACTTCCCTTTGGTGTTTTTCCATCTCTCTTCCTAAGAAGTCAGGGAGGCCATGATCATCTCCTTTTTAGTGCTTTTATCTCCCTTCCTGAGAAGTTAGGGAGGGTGTGATCACTTCCCTGAGAAGTCAGGGATGGTGTGACTACCTGTATTCTAAAACAAAAGAAAGCAGGAGATGTAAAGGGCTGAAATTCTGAAAAAGGTGTGCTTGAATCAGACAACCAAGCACTTAGGGCTAATTACCTATTTGATATGAGACAAGGACTTTATTTGTATATGTTTGGATAAATGGCTCTTCTCACAGTTAATGCCGGCTCAATGTTTGATGCTAAGATAATCATAGGCAAGGATTAGAGAGGGCAGAGGGACAGAGGCTAGAGATTCACTTTGCGGCAGGATGAGGAGGAGAGAAGCTGGTGACTTTGGACTTAAGAATTAAGGATACATCTTTAGTGAGCCTGTGGCAGTTTGCCTGCCTGCTTCTCTCACTTCTTCTCCTAAAGACCAAGGACTTTTAGTTATTCTGACTGATCTTGAGGCCTCCAGGGAGCTAGCCTGGATTTAACATTCCCTATTACTGTTGAATATGTCACCATTACCCCAATTACCTTCACTTTCATTTATCCCACATATCTAACAAATATCAAATTTTACCAAATATCAAATTTTAAATTGCCAAATTTTGTTATTTCCAAATTACTACATCTACCCCATATATCTTTTTATATTCACTCATATAGACACCAGGCTGGTTCAAGTTCTCATAACATCTTACTAAGACTTGCAACAGTGTTTTAATTGATGTCCCTACCTTAAGTTCTTTCAGTGAAAGCAACTATGGTGACAGAGAAGGCAAAACACCAACTCAGACAAGGAGAAAATGTCCACAAAGGACATTAATTTTCCCTCAGCTATCAGTGATTTTTCTAGAAAGCAGATCTATTATTTTTATCCCCTTAAAAACAAACAAACAAACAAAAACAACTCCTGTGGTCCCCTTTAACATTTTTACCTTTAATTTCTTTACCTTTAAGATCACATATGAAGGTCTTTCTTTAGAATGTAAACGCTATAATTGGGCCTTTTCCTGCTTTTCCAGTCTTATCCTTTCGCTGTATCCACATTTACTGGATAACCCCAGCTACACTGGGGTTCCTCATACATTCACCTGCACTTAGCTCACTCAGTGCCTTTGTACTGGTGGGACTGGACCCCATGCTTGAAACGCTCCTTCCTCATCTTAACTTCTTAATTTCTCCAACACTTTCTTTAAGTATCAGGTCAAATCATATATGCTAAAAGTAACCTTCCTCCCTGTGATTATTTTCCATCTACTCAGTATTTACCTTTTTTTGTAGTTAGTTGTTTACATAGAATGTCTCCCAATTAGAATATAAGCTATTCAAGAGCACAGACTTTATTTTCTTTGAACACAAAGTGCTTAGTATAGCAAGTGGTACACAGTAAGTACTTAATAAATGTTTCTTAAGTGACTGAAAATTCAGATAAAAGATTCATCTAGATTATAATCGTGCCCTTTGAATTGGTCTTCTTATTCCCAGTCTATTCTGTTTAGAGCTCCTAAGATTATATTTCCAAACCACAGACTGGATCAAATTACTCTCCAACTCAAGAATCTTCAGTGCCTTCTAGATAAATACAACTTTCTCAGCTTAATCTTTAAGGAATACCATAATGTTAATCCAATTTATTACTCAGACTTAATTCATACTATTCTTTAATAATCTAACTTTTCCCTCAATTTTGGCTCCGTCAACCTTCTCTTTCTTTGAAGTTCACGTCAGGTACCTTTTAGAAAGCTATTCTTCATCTTCTATATTGGTGTCTTTTTTAGTAAGATCTTTGCAACCTTAAAGAAGGGAAATATAACCTTGTATTTTGACTTATCTCTACAATAAAGATTCACAGATTTAGAAGTTAAAATGACATAATCAAACAGTACAATCTGTTCATTTTACATATGTAAAAACTGAAGTCCAAAAGGCTAAGTAACTTTTCAATGGTCATACAAAGAAGGGTAATGTAATTTGGAGGTAGGAAGGGAAAGGACTGGAAGTTACATTCCCAGGATCGACTTAAACTTCTTCTCCATAAGATTTTAGATATGAGTTAGCCATGTTGTCCTTGACGACTGCATTCTTCCACTTGGCAATGAGAGGATATTTACAGGCTGAAGAGGTGTTCTTCTAGAGTCTTCTTAGTAAGACATTTCACTCAACAGGTTAAATATCCTTTGGAAATCTGTTTATTTAATTTATTTACCTTTTGGAGGGATATCAATAGGCCTATAATATATAATATAAACCACCATTGGAGCCACTTCAATTGCTGCTGAAAAAATTTTCCTTTCTCAGGACTTCAGCATACTCCTAGTTCTCTGGATCATCTGGATTATCACAATAAACATACTCCTGGCAAACTCTGCAGAAGCAAGTTTAATGAGTAAAAGTCTCATCCTTAAGCTTATCATTTTGGGTGAGAGAATAAATTAATTATACAAGATAGGTAGAATGGTATTGCAAATCTTTTTATCTCTACCCCCAATAGTATTACCTTTCAATTTCCCTATTATCAGGCAAGCCACAAGAGTTTTAATCACCAAGTTCACAGCTTCAATATTATCTTCAATTCTTTACTCTTCTTTCTCCTATATATCTGCAAATCTTTCCAATTTTATCTCCACAATATCTTGCACGTTTACATAGCTATCTATGTTCAAATAACTTCCTAATTTGGCTCCTTGCCTCAAGTATCTCTTCTTTGCAATATATCTCCACATTGCTGACAGAGTGATTTTCCTATAACATGAGTCATATATCACTCTCCTGCTCAAAACTATAGTGGTTCCCTCTAGACACCAGGATCAAATACTATTTCATAATTTCATTTTTTCATATGTGGATAAGATTTTAAATATACAAAATAATTAATCTGGTGGCCTATAAATTATAAATAAGAAAGCTATACATAGGGATTTAGATTCAATTGTTTTAATTGATGGGATATATGAACAAAAAAGTTTGTTTTATGGACAGATATGACACTGTGATTTTACCCTAACTGAACAAATATAGTTAATAAACCACTGTGATTGTATATTTTAATAGTATACTGAAGTAAGTGCTTTAATAAAAATGATTTTATATTTGTAGCATTTTATTTCTGCCAAAAATGTCTCTGTGATGTAGCTGTTATTTTAAAAATGCTCTATAGTAGCTATTATGAAATAATTATGAATAAAAATATAATCAATGCCCCATTTTAAGAAACTGCAGAGAGAATAAATCCACACATCATAGTAAGATTATCAGCTCAACATTTAACATAGTATGTGGCACACAGAAGATGTTTAATAAATGTTTATTGACTTGGTTTGACTATTTATGGTTATTACTTTTGTAATTCCATAAATATGAAAATTATAAGGTATTTTATCAATAAATATATTTGCATCCTTTGTGTGTATTTAAGTTTTTATGTTGCTATAAAAGTGATAACTTCTAAGTTATTTGAATAAAATATAAGCTAAGAAAATTATTTTTGTATATTACTATGAAAAAAAGGAAAAAGAAATGAAAAGGGGAGGATTCCATATATAAGTTTAAAAATCAAGGATGTATTTGTTTACTGCCTAAAAGAATTTGATTCCATAGGACAAAACACTATCTGAATTTCAGGCTTTCTCCCAAAGTATCTCTTATGTATATGTTAAAATCATGCAAGATTTTTTAAAAGACAAAAAAAAAAGTTTTCTCAATACCCCTCTGATCACAAATATTAATACAGGTATGAAATAAGAAGATGTATGTTTGCCAATGGTATCTATTTTTGTTATCATATGTTATATGTTATATATATCATATATTATCATATATATTAGAAATGTTCCCCATACATCCATGCTACTTATAACATGGCAGACTGTACTATGATTTATGAGAGTTCTATATAAACTAGCACAGATCTATTTCCTTCATGATGCTCTCAGACCATTTTCAGGTCAAAGTGTTTATCCCACTCACTTTTCTCTGCCCCACCCCTTTTTCCATTTCTACCTTTGGGAACTTAATCACATTCCCATTACCATTTCCATAAGGATAATGTCAGAACATTGCAACAGAGTTCTATCCATAATCCCAAAGACTTCCAAATCTAAAAGATCCCTCTGAACTTCCATTCTTTCTATAATGTTACCTTTTTTATGAGCATTGTCTTTCTTTTCCTATTTTATCCCCAGTGCTTACTAAGCACAGTGCCTAGCACACAGCAAGTGTTTAACAAGTGCTTTTTTATTCATTTATTTATTTTTGAAACTCTGATACACAATTGTATGTGCAATTTTTGGAGCCTGTCCAACAGGATATATTCCCTGGTCACTTTAAATGGGAAAAGATCTGGATATAACATGTAATTGGGCTGGATTGTCTGTGAGAAACTTTTCATTACTTTTAATGAATGTGTACTTCTCCTTAAAAACAAAGGCTCGTCTTCTTGATATCAAAACTTTTCTAGCAATATTATATGACTAGGAGTCACAGGCTAGCAAAATCTTCATAAGATTAAAGTTGAAGGTCACTCAAAGACAAATGGAAATATATTCATTCAGTAGGTAAGATTTTCTTTGCTTTATGGATTATGATGACAAAAGAATTCTTATCAAATGTTTAGTACACAGATGATTGCATATAGAACCTCCCCATATTTAACTAGACTTGTACTTACAAAGTTACAACATATTAAGGCAAAATGTGTAAGAGAAAGGTATAAAAGATATCAGATGAGTCTTTCTAAAATGGAATGGTCTATTTGTATAATAAGAACAAGGTTTGATAAATTTTGAAAAACTTTTGTACTCTGATGGTACCCATACAAGCTTGGGAATTTCCCTAAGAAGAATTTAAAATGGATAAAATTTATATAGGATGTCAGAAAGCATTCCTGTCTTGTTATCAATGTGAAGACTCCTATAGGAGTGAACCAAGTACCAAATTAAGTGAAAATAACTGGATATAACAGGACAAAATAACAGGCTAAGAGGTATGTAATATATTATATAATCAAACAATTAAATTATGATGACCACACATACAGAGCCAAAGAAAAGGTAAATGTGAGGAAGTTCAATATACTCTGTGCTCTAAATAAGAATTTTATGACTCAATTTTCACAGAAATTTAAGATTTTCAATGATAATGAATGATTGAATGCATTGCCAAAGAAATTCTAAAATTATGATTAACTTGTTTCTACAGTCCTTACTTTTAAAACTTCATTCCCCCAACTTTTTACAGTTCTATTATATAATGATACAAAAGCAAGTCATCAAAGTTCTCCAAAATTTGTTTCATAGACTTTCAAAATCAATGAATAAGGTTAGGCTTGATAAAAGTAGCTTAACATTAAATAAATTTCCATTACCTCACAGTGCTGGCGAGAAGCTTGGATTTCACATTCATATTTGTTCTTTACAGATTCTAAGCAGAGTTCTCTATAGATTCCTATAATCAAACAAAAGTTCTATGGTTATTAAGCATAATCTTATTTTGAGCTCATTTCCCTAAAAGATTCTTGCTTTCAGAAATGTACACAAGAATAAACTTGGAAGAATTTGATAGATGATTTTCTTTTCCACTGAAAAAAATAGCAAATACTAAAAATAAACACATAGGCACATAGATAATATTATGTATAATATTATATAATTATGAAAAAGACAAGTACAGAGAAACCTGAAATATGAGCTGACTGAAAGTGAAGTACATAGAACCCAGAAAGCAAGAAGGTCAGTTTTGAAGGTACAACCCTGATATTTTAGTTTTGTTGTGTACTATATGGACTTGTTCTCTTCTTCTTGAAATCATGCAGTTTAGGATCAGTGATTACAAATGCTTTCTTTGTAAAATGTTCACAATCTACATGAAATAGTATACTTTGAAGATTCTGCCTTGTTTCCAATTTTGTTTAAAAACAAAATTACAAAACATTATAATGGATAACAAAATCAAGATCAAAAATGTTGTGACAGACTTAGACTGAGGAACCAAATCTAAAAATATATAATTTAATGAAAATAAGCATAAAGTGCTGTACCTGGAGAGCCTCAAGAGATAGTGTGTTCCCCTTGATTCAATGTCTGCAAGTGAAGGATGAGTAACCATTTATCAGAGATATTATGGATGACAGTTTTAGGAAACACTATTGTTTGGGTAAGGCTTGGACCAAATAGCTTCAGAAGTCCCTTCCAACTTAGAAATCCTAAAATTTCAGAAAAGCAATCATCTCTTTCCTTAAAGTCCTATAGGAAATGCTATAATCAAAGTGCTCTGATTATAAGTTTATGGTATAACAATCAATTAATTAATAAGAATGTATTAAGCATTTACTTACTGACAAACACTATGGGAATAGTGGAAATGGACAAACAATGGAAATACAAAGACAAAAACAAAAAACCTTACTGCCCTTAAGGAATTTACAGTCTGTACAAGTAAACCAATACAGAGGGAAGCTACAATAATTTAAAACTGCATTAAGATTTTTAGGATATCCTAAATAAAAGTATATAAAAGAAAGGGTCTCTTGTAAAAGGTGGCTTTTGAGCTGAGCTTTCAGAGAAACCAGGACATTAATCATAAAAGATGAGAACAAAATATATTTGGTTTTGGGGGGTTTTTTTAGATTTTTTTTTAAATTTTATAATAACTTTTTATTGACAGAATCCATGCCAGGGTAATTTTTTACAACATTATCCCTTGCACTCACTTCTGTTCCAATTTTTCCCCTCCCTCCCTCCACCCCTTCCCCTAGATGGCAAGCAGTCCTATTTATGTTAGATATGTTGCAGTATATCCTAGATACAATACATGTATGCAGAACCAAACAGTTCTCTTGTTGCACAGGGAGACTTGGATTCAGAAGGTAAAAATAACCTGGGAAGAAAAACAAAAATGCAAATAATTGACATTCATTTCCCAGTGTTCTTTCTTTGGGTATAGCTGCTTCTGTCCATCACTGATCAATTGAAACTGAGTTAAGTATCTTTGTCAAAAAAATCCACTTCCATTAGAATACATCTTCATACAGTATCGTTGTTGAAGTATATAATGATCTCTTGGTTCTGCCCATTTCACTTACCATCAGTTCATGTAAGTCTCTCCAAGCCTCTCTTTATTAATCCTGCTGGTCATTTCTTACAGAACAATAATATTCCATAATATTCATATACCACAATTTACCCAACCATTCTCCAATTGAGGGGCATGCATTCAATTTCCAGTTTGTAGCCACTACAAACAGGGTTGCCAAAAACATTTTGGTACATACAGGTCCCTTTCGCTTCTTTAGTATTTCTTTTTTTTTTTTTAATATTTTATTTTATTTTATAATAACTTTATATTGACAGAATCCATGCCAGGGTAATTTTTTTTACAACATTATCCCTTGCACTCGCTTCTGTTCCGATTTTTCTCCTCCCTCCCTCCACCCCCTCCCCTAGATGACAAGCAGTCGTATATATGTTAGATATGTTGCAGTATATCCTAGATACAATATATGTTTGCAGAACCAAACAGTTCTCTTGTTGCACAGGAAGAATTGGATTCAGAAAGTAAAAATAACCCGGGAAGAAAAAAAAATGCAAATAGTTCACATTCATTTCCCAGTGTTCTTTCTTTGGATGTAGCTGCTTCTGTCCATCATTTATCATTTGAAACTGAGTTAGGTCTCTTTGTCAAAGAAATCCACTTCCATCAGAATACATCCTCATACAATAACGTTGTTGAAGTGTATAATTTCCTGGTTCTGCTCATTTCACTTAGCATCAGTTCATGTAAGTCTCTCCAAGCCTCTCTATATTCATCTGGCTGGTCATTTCATATAGAATAATAATATTACATAACATTCATATACCACAATTTACCGAGCCATTCTCTAATTGATGGGCATCCATTCAATTTCCAGTTTGTAGTCACTACAAACAGGGCTACCACAAACATTTTGGCACATACAGGTCCCTTTCTCTTCTTTAGTATTTCTTTGGGATATAAGCCTAGAAGTAACAGCGCTGGATCAAAGGGTATGCGCAGTTTGATAACTTTTTAGGTATAATTCCAGATTGCTCTCCAGAATGGTTGGATTCATTCACAACTCCACCAACAATGCATCAGTGTCCCAGTTTTCCCACATCCCCTCCAACATTCATCATTATTATATCCTGTCATCTTAGCCAGTCTGACAGGTGTGTAGTGGTATCTCAGAGTTGTCTCAATTTGCATTTCTCTGATCAATAGGCATTTGGAACACTCTTTCATATGAGTGGTAATAGTTTCTTTTTTTTTTAATAACTTTTTATTGATAGAACTCATGCCAGGATAATTTTTTACAACATTATCCCTTGCATTCACTTATTCCAATTTTTCCCTTCTCTCTCTCTCCACCCCCTCCCCCAGATGGCAAGCAATCCTTTACATGTTGAATAGGTTACAGTATATCCTGGATACAATATACGTGTGCAGAACCGAGCAGTTTTCTTGTTGCACAGGGAGAATTGAATTCAGAAGGTATAAATAATCCAGGAAGAAAAACAAAAATGCAAGCAGTTTATATTCATCTCCCAGTGTTCTTTCGTTGGGTGTAGCTGCTTCTGCCCATCTTTGATCAATTGAAACTGAATTACCTCTCTTTATCGAAGAGATGAGTGGTAATACTTTCAATTTCATCATCTGAAAATTGTCTGTTCATATCCTTTGACCATTTATCAATTGGAGAATGGCTTGATTTTTTATAAATTTGAGTCAGTTCTCTATATATTTTGGAAATGAGGCCTTTATCAGAACCTTTAACTGTGAAGATGTTTTCCCAGTTTGTTGTTTCCCTTCTAATCTTGTTTGCATTCGTTTTGTTTGTACAAAGGCTTTTTAATTTGATATAATCAAAATTTTCTATTTTGTGATCAGTAATAGTCTCTAGTTCATCTTTGGTCACAAATTTCTTTCTCCTCCACAAGTCTGAGAGATAAACTATCCTAAGTTCCTCTAATTTATTTATAATCTCGTTCTTTATGCCTAGGTCATGGACCTATTTTGATCTTATCTTGGTATATGGTGTTAAGTATGGGTCCATGCCTAATTTCTGCCATACTAATTTCCAGTTATCCCAGCAGTTTTTATCAAATAATGAATTCTTATCCCAAAAGTTAGGATCTATGGGTTTATCAAAACACTAGATTGCTATAGTTTACTATTCTGTCTTGTGAACCTATCCTTTTCCACTGATCAACTAATCTTATTTCTTAGCTAATACCAAATGGTTTTGGTGACTGCTGCTTTATAATATAATTTTAGATCAGGTACAGTTAGGCCACCTTCATTTGATTTTTTTTCCATTAATTCCCTTGAGATTCTCGACCTTTTATTGTTTCATATGAATTTTGTTGTTATTTTTTCTAGATCACTAAAATATTTTCTTGGAAGTCTGATTGGTATAGCACTAAATAAATAGATTAGTTTAGGAAGTATTGTCATCTTTATTATATTCGCTCAGCCTATCCAAGAGCACTTAACATTTTTCGAATTATTTAAGTATGACTTTATTTGTGTGGAAAGTTTTTTGTAATTTTGCTCATATAATTCCTGACTTTCCTTTGGTAGATGGAGTCCCAAATATTTTATGCTATCAACAGTTATTTTGAATGGAATTTCTCTTTGTATCTCTTGCTGTTGGATTTTGTTGGTGATGTATAAAAATGCTGAGGATTTATGGGGATTTATTTTGTATCCTGCTACTTTGCTAAAATTAAGAATTATTTCTAATAGCTTTTAGTAGAATCTCTGGGGTTCTCTAGGTATACCATCATATCATCTGCAAAGAGTGATAGTTTGGTTTCCTCATTGCCTGCTCTACTTCCTTTAATCTCTTTCTCGACTCTTATTGCAGAGGCTAGTGTTTCTAATACAATATTGAATAATAATGGTGATAGTGGGCAACCTTGTTTCACTCCAGATCTTACTTGGAAAGGTTCCATTTTTCCCCATTGCATATGATGCTTACTGATGGTTTTAAATATATGTTCCTGACTATTTTAAGGAAAAGTCCATTTATTCCTATGCTCTCAAGTGTTTTTATTAGGAATGGATGTTGGATTTTATCAAATGCTTTTTCTGCATCTATTGAGATGATCATATGGTTTTTGTTTGTTTGGTTATTGATATAGTCAATTATGCTAATAGTTTTCCTAATATTGAACCAGCCCTGCATTCCTGGTATAAATCCTACTTGGTCATAGTGTATTATCCTGGGGATGATTTTCTGTAATTTTTTGGCTAATATTTTATTTAAGATTTTAGCATCAATATTCATTAGGGAGATTGGTCTATAATTTTCTTTTTCTGTTTTTCAACCTACCTGGTTTAGGTATCAGTACCATGTCTGTGTCATAAAAGGAATTTGGTAGGACTCCTTCAAACCCTATTTTTTCAAATAGTTTATTTAGCATTGGAGCTAATTGTTCTTTAAATGTTTGGTAGAATTCACATGTAAATTCATCTGGTCCTGGGGACTTTTTCTTAGGGAGTTGGTTGATAGTTTGTTCTATTTCTTTTTCTGAGATGGGACTGTTTAGGATATTTACTTCTTCCTCTGTTAGTTTGGGCAAGCTATATTTTTGGAGGTATTCTTCTATTTCATTTAAGTTGTCGAATTTATTGGCATAAAGTTGGGCAAAGTAACTCCTAATTATTGCTCTAATTTCCTCTTCGTTAGTGGCGAGTTCTCCCTTTTCATTTTTAAGACTAACAATTTGATTTTCCTCTTTCCTTTTTTTAATCACATTTTCTAAGGGTTTGTCTATTTTGTTGGTTTTTTCATAGAACCAACTCTTAGTTTTGTTAATTAATTCAATAGTTTTTTTACTTTCAATTTTATTGATCTCTCCTTTTATTTTTAGAATTTCAAGTTTAGTGTTTGACTGGGGGTTTTTAATTTGTTCCTTTTCTAGCATTTTTAGTTGTAATTCATTGACCTTCTCTTTCTTTATTTTATGCAAATAGGCCTCTAGAGATATGAAATTTCCCCTTATTACCGTTTTGGCTGCATCCCATACATTTTAGTATGATGTCTCATTATTATTGTTTTCTTATTAATTACGTCTATGATATGCTATTTCACCCAATCATTCTTTAGTATGAGATTATTTAGTTTCCAATTATTTTTTGGTCTACTTTCCCCTGGCTTTTTGTTGAATGTAATTTTCATTGCATCGTGATCTGAAAAGGATGCATTTACTATTTCTGCCTTACTGCATTTGAGTTTGAGGTTTTTATGTCCTAATATATCGTCAATTTTTGTATAGGTTCCATGAACTGCTGAAAAGAAAGTGTACTCCCTTCTGTCTCCATTACATTTTCTCCAGAGATCTATCATATCTAATTTTTCTAGTATTCTATTTACCTCTTTGACTTCTTTCTTATTTATTTTGTGGTTTCATTTATCTAATTCTGAGAGTGCAAGGTTGAGATCTCCCACTATTATAGTTTTGCTGTCTATTTCTTCTTGCAGCTGTATTAATTTCTCTTTTAACAATTTAGATGCTACACCACCACTTGGTGCATATATGTTTAATATTGATATTGCTTCATTATCCATGCCACCCTTTAGCAAGATATAGTGCCCTTCCTTATCTCTTTTAATTAGATCAATTTTTGCTTTAGCTTGATCTGAGATCAGGATGGCTAGCCCTGCTTTTTTGACTTCACCTGAAGCATAATAGATTTTGCTCCAACCTTTTACCTTTAACCTACATGTATCTCCCTGCTTCAGGTGTGTTTCCTATAAACAACATATTGTAGGATTCTGGCTTTTAATCCATTCTGCTAATCGCTTCCTCTTTATGGGGGAGTTTACCCTGTTCACATTTATGGTTAAAATGACCAATTCTGTATTACTTGCCATCTTGTTAACCCCTGTTTATGCTTTTCTCCCTTCTTTTCCCCTTACCCCCCTTCCCAGTATTAAGCTTGTGAGCACCACTTGCTTCTCACAGCCCTCCCTTTTTAGTATCTCTCCCCCCGCTTTAGAGTTCCTCCCTCATCTTACCCCTTTCCCTCCCAGTTTTCATATTCCCTTCCACTTAGCTTATTCCTTCCCTTTTCACTTTTCCCTTCTTACTTTTCAATGAGGTGGGAGAAGTTTCACCATAAATTGAATATGCCTAAAATTTTTCTCTTAAAGCCAATTCTGAAGGCAGTAAGATACCCACTATATTCATCCCTCTCCATTCTTTCTCTTAGATATAATAGGTTTCCTTTGTCTCTTCCTGAGATGTACTACCCCCACTTTACCCTTTTTCTGGTACAATGTCCTTTCCACATCTACTTTCTAGAACAAGGTATACATGTATTCTTAATACATCTTTATAACAGAAATATAGTTCCCAAGATTAATCTTTACCTTTTTAGATTTCTCTTGACTTCTATATTTGTAGATCAAACTTTTTGTTAAGTTCTGGTTTTTTCATCAAAAATAGGTGAAATTCCTTATTTCATTGAATGACCATCTTCTTCCCTGGAAAAAGACGCTCAGTCTGGCTGGGTAAGTTATTTTTGGTTGCATACCAGGTTCCTTATCCTTTCAAAATACCATATTCCAGGCCCTTTGATCTTTTAATGTGGATGCTGCTAGATCCTGGGTAATCCTTATTGTGGCTCCTCTATATTTGAATTGGGTTCTAGCCACTTGCAATATTTTTTCCTTCATCTGAGGGTTCTGGCATTTGGCCACTATATTTCTTGGTGTTTTGATTTTTGAATCTCTTTCAGTAGGTGATCGATGAATTCTTTCAATGTCTATTTTACCTTCTGTTTCTATGACTTCCGGGCAGTTCTCTTTGATAATTTCCTGGAAAATAGTGTCCAGGCTCTTTTTTTCATCATACTTTTCTGGGAGTCCAATAATTCTCAGATTGTCTCTCCTGGATCTATTTTCCAAGGTCTGTTGTTTTCCCAAGAACATATTTCACATTTTTTTCCATTGTTTGATTTTTTTGGTTTTGCTTGACTGATTCTTGTTGTCGCCTCAAGTCATTCAATTCCATTTGTTCGATTCTGATTTTTAATGAAATATTTTCTTCGCTCACCTTTTTTATATCTTTTTCTAATTGTCCAATTGAGTTCTTTTGTTCTATGGAATTTTTTTCCATTTCGCCAATTTTGTTTTTTAGAGAGCTATTTTCTGTTTCCAGTTCACTAATCCTATTTTTCAAGGATTTTATTTCTTTATCCACTCTGCCTTTCAATGAATGGGATGACTTTTCCAAGCTCTCTTGCCGAGCCTCCCTCTCCTTTTCCCATTTTTCTTCTAGCTCTCTTGTGAGAGCCTTTCTAATTTCTTCTATGAGATTCATCTGTGCTGAGGAACAGATGCTCTCCTCCTTTGGGGATTCACCTGGAGACAGTCTGTTTTTAGTCTCCTCAGGGTTTAGAGTGTGCTCTCTATCCATATAGAACCTGTCATTGGTTAAGGTCCTTTTCAATATTTTGCTCATTTTGTCAGAGAAGAATCAAAGACAAACTAGCAAAGAAAAAAAAGAAAAAAGCCCCACGTGGAATCTGCTTTTTTGGGGAGAGGGGCTGGGTGGTGTTACCGAGCTTCCTCTATAGACTTCGGGGGACAGCAGCGAGGCACTAGCAGGACTGTGCTGCGCCTGCGCTCTGAGACTCTGAGAT
This sequence comes from Antechinus flavipes, assembly GCF_016432865.1. NCBI lineage: Eukaryota > Metazoa > Chordata > Mammalia > Dasyuromorphia > Dasyuridae > Antechinus > Antechinus flavipes. Next base: position 345,750,148 of record NC_067399.1, on the reverse strand, counting down.
CATGCTGAGATACTGTGGGGGAGGGGTGGCCAGGTCCTGAGAGATGCCAGCTGTTCCAGGTTGTATTCTTCACCCCTTGTGTTTTTAGCTTCTCTGCTTGCCTGTTGGCTTGCTGCCAGGGTAAAGTATCCAATCCTGTAGCAAAGCTCTCCCCTCAGAGATGCAGAGACCCCACCCCCCTCTGGTCTGCTTGGCTGTGAGCTGCCTGCCGGGCTCTTGCTGCCGCTACCTGCCTTCAGCCTGTGCCCAATCTAAAACCGTCCCCGCCCTCGAGCAAAAACAGACCTTTCCTGGTGGATTTCAAGATGTCTTCTCTTGGTAACTATTTGTGGGGTTTTTTTTCAGTCAAGCATTAATTCAGAGGCTTGTAATGAAATGGATTCTGAGAGAAAACACGGAGCTTACGCAGCTGTGCGCCTCCTCTCCGCCATCTTGGCCGGAAGTCACAACAAAATATATTTGAAGCATGTAGGGGGAAAGTCTGTGCAAAAATATGGGAAACTGGAATGTTGGGAGGAAGAGATCAAGACTAGTTTTGGAGGACCATAATGAGTCAAGGGGTAGAATATATAATAAACTTTAAGATAAACTAGAGCCAAGTTGTAAAAACCATAAAAACAAAACAAAAAAATTTGTATTTAATAGGGAACAACTGAAATTTACTGAAAAGTGCAACGACATGGTCAGACTTGTGCTTGGAAAGGTGAAAGAGGGCAGAGATGTTGTGGAGATAGAACTGAAAAAACTTATGAAAAAATATGCTTGGACTAAGAAGAATCTAAGTTCAAATCTTGCCTCCAGTGCTTAGTAGTTGTGAGACTATAGCAAATCTTACTTCTAGGCTTAACTTCTTATCTGTAATGAGAATAATTAGTACCCACCTTCACAAATGTATATAGAACAGTTTGTAAACTTTAAAGTCAATGTCAGTTAAAATACTGACTGAGACTGGATCTTATAATAAATATAAATCTGAAATTTAAATATATTTGTTAAAAATCAAAAAAAGTGTCATTTACGTATTGGCATAAATGATTGAGCAAAACAAGAAAATTACTTGAATAAATGATTAGCTTTAAAACAGGATCCTAATTAATGTACTGACTGTATTTATCAGTTAATAAAGCATTTACTGAGAAATGAGTTTTAGATACTGTGTCAGGGGCTAGGGATGCAAAAACAAAACTGAGACAGTCCCTGTGTATAAAGAAAAGTTTATCTTAGGGAGATAAAGTGCTAGCAGCTGGGGGGATTTAGAAGGGTTTCATGTAGAAGATGGCATCTGAGTTGAGTCTTAAAGGAAACCAGGGATTCTAAAATGGGGAGAAGAGGGAAGGGAAAAGCAAGGATGCAGAAGGATAATTTCAAGCATGAGGGTAAACCAGTGTAAAGTGCTGAATAAAAGTAGAAAAGCAAAACAGAGCAAGTTAAAAAGGCTTTAAATGCCAAACAGCAGAGTTTATATTTAGTTCTGAGGGTGATAGGGAGTCAGTGGTGTTAACTGAATAGATGATGACATGATCAGACTTCTACTTTTCAAAGCTCACCTTTGCAACAGCATTGAGGATGGATTATAAGTAGAAAGAAATGTGAGACAGAGAGATCAATTAGGAAATTATTGCAATAGTCTTGGTGACAAGTTACTTAACTGGGGTGGTTGGCAGTGTGAATGAAAGCAACATGATAGATTCAAGAAATATTGTAGATATAGAAATAATAAGAGTTGGCCACTGTTTGCATATGTGAAGAAGATTGAAGAGTCAGGTATGACACCAACATTGCGAATCCAGGTTTCCGAAAGGTTAGTTTGAAATAGGAGAATGTTTGAGGAGAAAACTAGTGAATTCTGGTTTTAAACATATTAAGTTTAATAAATCTATAAGATATCCAGTTCAAAAGATTCAACAATTGTTCCTGATGATGCAAGACTAACTGAGGAAAGAGATCAGGATTAGGTAAAGAGACTTAGAAGTCATCTGCAAAAATAACTAAACCCCTAAAAGTCTGTAAGGTCAACAAGTAAGAAAGTACAAAAAGAAAAAAGAAAATTATTTAGGACAGTCACTGAGGTATATCTTCAGTCAGGAAATATGACATAGATGACTCAGGAAGAGACAGAGAGGAAGTTAAAAAGGCAAGAGAAGAATCAAGAAAAATAAATGTCATGAAAATCCAAGGAAGTAAGACCATCTAGAAGTAGAGTGTGGTCAACACAAAGAAGTCACGAAGAGAAAGGATTGATGGAATGTTAACCTGAGAGTATAAACACTTGTTATTTTTGTCTTTTTATCCCCAATACTTAGCACAGCACAAAACATAGGCTTAATATATGTTTCCTGATTAAGAGAAAGCCATTAAATTGGGAAGAAATTGCTGACTGAGAAGAGCAGTTTCAGCTGACTGATGTTAAAAGGTAGATTGCAGAGGGTTTAGAATAGAATGAGAGAACAAGAAGTGGAAAGAACATAGAGAATAATTTAGCAAAATCTGGCTAAGGAAAAGAGGAGAGACATTGGACAACAGGTTGCAGGAATGGTCACATCAAAGAAGGGCTTTTTCAGAATAGGAGAAAATTGGACAGGTGAGTAGGCAGCAGGGAAGAAACAAGGAGATGGAGAAAAATTAAAGATAATCAGGAGGGAATGTTAGTGAAGGCAATCTCCTGGAAAGGACAGAGGAGTACATATGGAGGGGCTAGTTTTGGTGAAGAGGGCTAGATCTTCATCACAGGGTGTAATACAGGAGAAAGGTAAAGGATTATATCAAGAAGTTGTGAGGTAAGAAGAGAAGAGGGAGCTCACAGAGAATAGCCTTGATTTTCCAAGTAAAATATGAGATATCATTAGCAAGGATAATATGGAGCATTTGGAAAAAATGGTATAGGAAGCCTGAGGTGAGAGACTTCAGCTAGTTGATGTGATGATTGAAATAGAGAATCAGTTAGGGAGACATGATGTTGTGGTCAAAATAAAGATGCATTCAAAATAGATTTATTTTATAAATATCCTTTAAGTGAAAATTAAATGGAAATGAAATTTTCATATCCCTACCTGCTACCTTTGTTCGGATTTGCATATTTTCTTGCAAAGTTGCCAGTGGTTCCAAATATTCTGGTGCCTTTCCAGATATTACTTCTTGTAGCTTTGCATCCACTTGACTTAATCGTTCTTTATAAAGCCTTAACATAAGCAAAAAATATTAAACATATTAATAAAAAAGAACAATATTAGTTCAACAAAACTATTCAGTTTCTGTATCCTCTATATCCAATCTAATATACATTTAACCAATCAAATTTATTTACTTTAACTTCACCTTAAAAGTGAAACTCAGTTATTTTAACTTGCTTTCATGGATATATATTATTCACTACCAAATTTATATTTTTTTGAATATAATTAAAATAATTATTCTTTGGCTCCCTTAAAAAAATTAAAGCAGTTTTTTTCCTCATTTTTAAAAAATGCTTTTTTTCAATTATATGTCAAGACAGTTTTTAGCATTCAGTTTTTTCTCCATAGAAAACAATTTATTCTATTTTCTCCCACTTAATAATATTTTATTTTTTCCAATTACACATAATTATCAATATTCATTTCTATAAGATTTTGAGTTCCAAATTTTTTTCACTTCCTTTTTTCCCTCCCCAAGACAGCAAACAACCTGAAATACGTTATTACATGTACAATCATTTTAAACACATTTCCCTATTAGGCATGTTGTACAAGAAACGTCAGAACCAAAGGGAAAAACCATGAGAAAGAAAAAACAACAAAAAAAGTAAAAAATAGCATGCTTTGATCTACATTCAGCTTCCAAAATTTCTTTCTCTAGATATGGATCGCATTTTCCATTACAAGTCTATTGAAATTATTTTAGATCACTGTTTGGCTGAGAAGAGCTAAATCTATCATGGCTGATCATCACACAATCTTGCTGTTTTATGCACAATGTTCTCCTGGTTCTATTCAATTAACTCAGTATCATTTTTCTCCCTCTCTCCTTCCTTCTAAAATGGTACACAATTTGATACAGGTTATATATATATGTTATCATATAAAACATGTTTCCATAGTAGCCACAGTTGTGAAAGGAGAAACAGATCAAAAGAAGAGAAAAAAAAAAAAAAAACCACGAAAAAGTATTAAGTGAAAAAATATTCTTTGACATTGCACTCTGAGTCCATCATTCTTTATCTGGATGTGGATACCATTTTCCTCCAAGAGTCCTTTGTACTTGTTTTAGACCACTGTATTTCTGAAAAAAGCTGAGCCATTCATAGTTGGTCATCACACAATGTTGCTGATTCTATGTATAATGTTTTCCTGGTTCTGCTCATTTCATTTTGGATCAGTCCTATTAGACTTTGCAGGTTTTTCTGAAATCTATTGGTTCATCATTTCTTAGAGCAAAATAGTATTTCATTATATTCATATACCATAGCCTTCTGTCATTTCCCAAATAATGGGCATTCCCTTAATTCCTAATATTTTGCCAGCACAAAATAAGGCTGCTATAAATATATTTTACACATGTATGTCCTTTTTCCTTTTGTATGATATCTTTGGAAGTACCAATACTGGTATTGTTAGATCAATGGGTATGCACAGTTTGGTTACAATTTTGAGTCCAGTTTCAAATTTATTTCCAGAATTGTTAGCTTAATTCAAAACTCTATCGACAGTACATTAGTGAACCATTTTTCCCACATCCTCTCCATTATTTATTATTTCCCTTTTTATCATATTTTGACCATATTATCACATCAATATTTGGTAGGTATGAGGTAGTACCTCAGTTGTTATAATTTGCATTTCTCTAATCAAAAGTGATTTAGAGCACTTCTTCATATGCCTAGAGTTTTTCTTTTTCTTTATTTGAAAACTGTTTATTGGTAATTTTTGGCCACTTATCAATTGAGGAATAGGCTGTATTCTTATAAATTTGGCTTGGTTCTCTATATATTTTAGCTCTCAGAAATTCTCTTCTTCTAAAAAGAAAGCAGTTCTTTTTAAAATGTCTAAGTTCAATTTTTAAAAAAATAATTTTAACTTAATACAAGTTTTACTGACTATATTCTTTTTAAGATAGGCTTAGTAAAGTTTAAGTAAACTAACAAACCTAGTAATGTTTTACAAGTTTATCAAGACTATGAGAACTAAGACCATAAGAGAAAAAGTTACAAAGAAAAGAAAGTTTTAAAAGAAAGTAACAAAGAACACTAGTATATAAAAACTAGTATTTTTTGGGTGCTTTTTAAACAAACCCTGAATTTTCTCCTAATTCACCTCCTGAACTAGTCTATTTGACTCCAGTGAATGCTCATTTTAAAAATCAATATGATGCTATGACATTAGCAATATGGCATCCCCAGTTTATTCAAGTTGCAATTTAACAAATTATAAAATAAGCTGAAAAATCACCTATTGAAAAGACAAATGAGCATGAATAGTTAGACTACCCAATTAACATGTCCATTTACACAAACTACACAAACTACTCCATTATGCCAAATACTACATAAATTCACTGTATGAAATCCTTAAATAGTTCCTTGTTGCCAATTCCTTAGCCTGCCATTCAAAACCTTCCAATTCTTCACTCTTCTCTCTCTCCATCACTCTCTGTCTTTTTTTTCCTCTCTCCCCTTTCCTCTTTCTCTCTACATGAAAATTATTCATTGATTACAGAATATATTCTTACCACTTCTCCTGTCACCTTGTATTATTTTCTGTATCTACTACATTCCCCTTCTGTTTTTATTTGTTGACATTCTATTTTTTCCAACAGTAAAATTTTATCTTCTCTGATCCCCCTCAAATAGAGATGTTCTCTTCTTGTTCTGTTTTTTGGTACTTGATACAATTACATTTTTATTTCCACTATATTTATCTATACACATGTCTAATTACTCCTAATAGGTTGTAAGCTTCTTGAGGGGAGAAATCATGTCTTATTAATGGGGCCATCTCTTCCAGTGTCTATTCACACAGAAAGCGATTGTTCTTAGGAGTACCATCACACTAAAATAGTAACACCTGCTACCAGGATTTGATTTAAAACACAATAATAAAATAATCAGGATACCATGGAATGATATTTTATGTCTCTTGGTGACACAATGGTTAGACTGCTGGACCTGGAATTAGAAAGATTTGAGTTCAAATCCAGCTTCAGACACAATATGACTTAGAAGAAATCACTTGACCTCTCTTAGCCTCGGTTTCCTCATCTGTAAAATGGGAATAACACCATCTAGCTTTCAAGATTGTTGTTGAAGATAAAGAGATCTTTGAAAAGAGCTTCTCGAACCTTAAAGCAAATGGTAGCTATTATTATTTAATGTGGTAGGGAAACAGGGGAGGTGATATGGTTAAATTTTGATAACTGTGGCAGTTGCACTGAGCAATAGATGGACCCAGGGACATCTATTCAACTTTCTCATTTTACAATTAAAGAAATTGGGGCTCAGGGAGGTTAAAGGACTTGTCCAAGATCACAAAACTAGCCAACATCAAATTTGTGCTTAGTACTCTTTATAATAAATACATTCAAAAGCTAAATATCCAAAAAGTCTCCAAAAGTTATTTCATTACTTTGATGCTACAAAACAAAGAAACTTAGTTTATAGTGAAGCACAAATTAACAATGACAAAAACAAATTACATTTACTAAATCAATACATCTTATTTTATATATTTAAAAATTATTTAAATATGCATTTTCTTCCTTTTGCTATAGTTATTTATTTTACATGATTTGGCAACAAGTTAACAAAATTTTGACACACAAAACCAGAGTTTCATCTCACTGGGATATATTAAATGTACCTATGAGAAATAGTACACTTTTCATAGCCTACAGGTTTTTTGGTGAGTTTTTATTTTGTTTTGTTTTAGTGAGGCAATAAGGATTAAGTGACTTGCCAGAGTCACACATATAGCAAGTGTCAAATGTCTGAGGCCAGATATGAACGCAGATCTTCCTGACTCTGGGACTCTATCTATTATGCCATCTAGCTGCTCCGACCACAGTTTTGTTTGTTTGTTTTTTAAACAGAATTTGAAATCAGAAAGTTCCTAAACTAGTGAATTAAGTTTCTCTCTGAATTAATTTTTTAACCTTCCATGATGAGTGTGTCAAGGTCATGTTTACATTAATGATTACATTTTCTTTTGAAAATTTATATGATTCTAAAACAATTGTGTTTTCTAGAATATCAATGTAATTTCAATCATCATTCCTTCAATGAGGATAAAATTTCAAAGTCCATTAAAAGTAATAAATTCCCAAAATAGTTTTTTATGAATATTTTATAACCTTAGAATCTCTATAAGCTTACAGGGTCACCTGTTCTTCAATGTTTGTTACTTCATTCTTTGTACTGTCTTGCCCAAGGTAAGTTTGTTCATTCATAGCAATGGTTAATGGGATTTCTGTTGTTGCTGTTGTTGTTTTATGGATCTTCTCAGTTTTCTTCCAACTCTAAGAAGCTTATGTTGTGCTACAGAAAAATTGTGAATAGCTTTCTTATTTTCTGATTCAACTTTGCTTATAGACTTTTTATAGCAATTGTTTGTTGATTTTTGGTGTTTTCAAACACACTTTCCTCTTTCAACCACTCCTTTTAGTGGTACTTGATTTTGTTTTACTGAGGATTTGAAATGTTTGATTATCCCACACCAACAGATGCTAAAATACCTCCACTAATCAATAAAGGGTATGTTTTGGTTGATTATAGAGGACCCACAGATAGTAAGGAACCCTGGACAAGGATACTTTAGTCCAGTAAAAGGAGCCCTTCCACACTATGGGTCCTGGCTCAATCCCTGAGCACATATTCCTTATGTACAATGTAATAAACAATGTAATAAAATTGGCTTTTAAAAATCCCACATATAAGAAAAGAAAGTTTTTAGTATAGGGTATCAAAAAGGAAGTATGAGAGTAGGCAAGACGGTGCCCATAACCCCAGAAGGTGCAGCAGGTGTATCTGGGAGGAAGATAGGGACTGTCCTGGGAAGTCTGTGGGGCATGGCCGTATCTCCATTCATTTCTGCCTATTCCTGAACATGCCCCCTTGGGGTAGCCTCCGTTTCCTGCTCTTCCTCCTTCAACTCCGCCTTCATGGGCAGGAAAAGGAGGAGCAGGAGGGGCAGTGATCCTTTAAGCTCGACCAGCACAGCAATTTTGCCCCCCTCTTAAATCCCAATTACAAGAGGCATGATGGGACAGAATACATTTGGATTGGGAATAGAAGTATACCTTGTGATTGAAAAACCTAACCCTAATGGGCCTCCAGGATCAAATCAGGAAAAGACACACTCCTTTTAATCTGGAAATTATCAAAGATCTGAAAAAGGCTTGCACTCTTTATGGGTCTATATCATCTTATGCTAAAATGCTGTTAGAGAATTTGGCTTATGAAATCCTAAGCCCTAATGATTGGAAATCCATATCAAAAACAGCACAATCAGACCAAAGCCTTATTCCTTATCCAGTACTTGTGGCTAAAATCTTATTAAGGCCATTAAATGAGTAATTAAACAAGTAATTTGGAATAGGACCTAACCAGATATGCAACTTTTTATATCGATGTACAAATTAATGTATGCCGTGAAACCATCTCACAGTTGCAAATTTTATTGGCTGCAGCTCCAAATTTTACCTTAAGGATAGTTATTATATAATTGGCTATTTTTTGTGAAGAAACCTCTTACAAGATCGACTATCTTTACAGATGCTTCCAAATATAGCATTTGTGCTATATATTCTCCTGACTTAGCTATAAAAGGAGTAGCCAGAACTTCCTTTTAGTCCACTCAGCAGAATGAGTTATATGCAATTAGGCTAGCTCTTACTTATTATCCAGGAGATGTCCATCTGAAGTTTGGGTTAACAAGAGGAAGAAAAAGCATAGAAAAAGAGTGTACAGCTTATCTTCCTTTCCATGCTCCTTGCTCCCTCCAGGGAAGAACCCTCCTGGTTTGAGGCCCAATGAAATGTGGCAGATGGGTGTGATCCAGTATAAATCTTTTGGCCATCTGTCTTTTATCCATGTTTTTGTGGACACCTTCTCAGGATTCATTTTTGCAGTATCATTAGCAAAAGAGATGGCCTGGGTGGTCACTGAATTCCTTATACAGGTCTTTTCAGTTATGGGGCATGCCACAAGCAATAAAAACAGATAATGGGCTTTTGTGTACTTTATCAGATTTCACACACCACCTGGCATACCCATCCATCCTCAAGGGCAGGCAATAGTAGAAAAGAGGAATAGAGATATGAAGATACTCCTCCCAAAAACAAAAGTGAGGGAGAGCCACAGATAACTCTAGAGAACATCTAAATTTAACCCTTTGTACTATTAATTTTTTCATTTTTGATGAGAATGCACTAACTCCGGCAGACAGGTTTTGTAACCCACCGGAAGGACAGGATCCAGTACAAGCAGCTCCAAGTATCTTTAAATAATTGCCAGGTGATGTGGAGAGATCAGGAGAGTGGTGAATGGAAGGTCCCTTAGGATAACTTCTTGAGACAGAGAGTTTGCTTGTGTCTCAGTCTCAGATGGAGAAGGAATCCGATGGGTGCCAATGAATTGTATCCATCAGAGAGAGATAGAAAAAGAGAAGACCCTTAAAAATGAAGGAGAAGACCCAGGAAACATCAGGTGGTTCCATCTCTGACAACATCTGACTCTGAAAGAGCATGGCTGTTAGACCTATGTGTATGACAACTGACTAAGGAATATTATCAGGACCATAAAAATAATTGCTAATGAGACTAATGCAGGACTTCAAAACCTACAGGAATTTTTTGATTCCCTGACACGTGAAGTGATGGACAATTGATTGTCTTTGGACTATCTCTTGGCTGCTGAAGGAAGTGTATGCATAGTTGTGAATAGTTATTTTCTATATCTTCCTTCTGGAACTCATGAAAGTCTTTTATAGTATCTTGTTTATTCATATTGCTTGTTATATTATTACTTGCCTCTGTGTTCAGCCTCCCACGCTGAAATTTGTTTTATGGATTAACCACTGATGTATACCTGTTTCAATTAAAACAAAAGAAAGTGGGAGATGCAGAGGGTCACAGATAATGGGGTATAAGACCCTTTAATTCAGTAAAAGGAACCCTGCTGATGTGTCTAGTTTGGCTCCCTAACCCCCCGGGGCTATCTTGGCCTTCCTGAGAAGTCAGGGGTCATGACAATCTGAGTTCTAATTAAAGCAGAATTATACTAAATTAGCAAGGTAAACATCTGCACACAACAGCAAGTTATTTATGTGGTCCTGCATGCCCAGTATCCTATAGTTAGCACATGCACAGTGTGCTATAGTTATGTAAGTGTATTGGGATATATAAGACTGAGAAAATTTTGAAAAAACAGACTCTTGTTTGACCTTCATGGTCCACCTCTTCATATCACTCATGATCAGGATTCAGGCTTGTACCCAAATTCTCTAGCGAGCAGGTCCTTTCGCACTTTCTTTGGAGTGATATGATCCATGACCAAAAAAAAAAAAAAAAAGATTAAGAAGTCCCAGTCTACAGAAAGTTGACTATGTTATATACTTAAATAGGGAACCTTGGCTTATCTCTAAAGCCTTGGCCTATCTAGCCTCTACCCTATTTTTGGTTCAACTTCTCTTCAAGATGAATTTCAAGCACCTTTACCCTTTGGTAAAGCCATTGTTGGCTAACAATGGTTTTTATCTCCAATCAAGGGAGAAAGATTCTTGTTCCTAGGTAAAATATCTTAAAGTTTTAATAATTTTCACACCAATCTAGCCAATTACTGATTGGCTTGGAGGCTTGTTAGGATAGTCTTAAGTCTTAATTATCTAGATAACTCTTATTCTTCCAAGATGGTGTATGGACTAGGCACGAATAAGAAAGACAGTTTTTCCCCTTCTCCAAAGATCAATTTTGGCAAGGAAATGATTCAGGCTTATACTTTGTTGTCCCTTTAGGTGATATATAGATAGCATGATGATAACATGTTATTCTCACAAGAATGTTGACATCCTGTAAATCTAGAGGTTCTTAAACTTTTTTTGAGTCATGGAGCCCTTTGGCAATCAAGTGAAGCCTATACACCCCTTTCTCAGAATCATGTTTTAAAATAAAATAAATCTAATTATAAAGCACATCAATTATACTGAAAAAAAAAAAAAAAAGAATTTTTTTCCCAACCACATGCTAGACTCCTTGAAGGTATGTAACACACACACACACACACACACACACACACACACACACACACCACCTATATATGTCCACACAGAGAAGCAGCTTGGCATATAGAAAGTCAACAACAGAGTAAGAATAAAGAACAATCCTGGCAAACTATAGATACTGGTGAGTATGTGAAAAAATTAATGTTTGGTACAAATTTAAATATGCCAATATTTTCTCCAAATCTAAACTGCTAGTCCTTTATTGCTCTAGTCCTCACTTAAACAATTTACTTGAACTTTGGTTCAAGTCCTAACTCTGAGATGTAGAGGCTATAAAAAAGATAGGCTACAGATAAGAGTGTAAATTTTGCGCATCTTTGTGGAAGGAATTTTCTAACCAGGAATTACCAATAACAGCAAAATCATATTGGTACCAGATCTTGTTTCTTCCTATTACAATATGTGCCTTACTGTCCAATAGTGTAAGTATAGTGTATCCAAATTAATTTAATATTAGCTTGATATTAAATAATGTTGTAATATTAGATGATAAAATAGGAAGGTAAGTTTCAGCAATGAAAAAAATTGAATTCAACAAGCATTACTGTTTATTAAATGTTATTAAATTAAATTAATTAATTTGTATTAAAATACAAAAATGAAACAGACTGCCTTCAAAGAGCTTACTGGGACAAAACAAAACTTGTATACAGATAAGTAAATGTGAAACATAAACAAAACAAAAACAAACTAATTTTGGGATGTGGGGGAAACTAACAACTGGGAAAATCAGAAAAAAGGCTGATTCTAGAAGAAAGCACTAGAGTTGAGCTTTAAAGGGATTCAAGGATTTCAGGAATCACAGGTCAATAGAGAGCATTTCAAGCATGGGGGAAAAGTCTGCAAAGACATAGAGGCAGAAGATGAAATGTCACATAAGAGAAACTGCACTGAAGTCAGTTTGGCTGTAATATACATATAGTATGTGTAGATAAGATATGTGAAATTAGTATGGAAATATAAGTTTGAGTCAGATTGTGAAAATCTTCCACAATTGAGCCCAAAATAGGAGTTGTATTTTTGGCGAGAAGAATAAGGAATCACTGAAGGGATTTGAGCAGGGGAAGTCAGACTACACTTCAGAAACATCATAATGGACTTTACAGAAGATGGCTTAGACAAGAAGTAATGAAAGCATTAATGAAAGTATGGCTCTTTTAAAACTGACAAGATCTGGCAACTGACTGCATGAGAGGATGAGAGAGGGGGAGAGTGGAGGATAATTCCTATAATATGAACATAAGTGACCAGAATAAAACAGGGAAGTTAGGAGTTAGTTTAGGGAAAAGATAATGAGTTATGTTGACACAGGGCTTTTAAAACATTTATGGAACATCTATATGGAATATCTAGTATGTAGTTAAAAGATTCAGGATTAGAAATCAAATGGATTAATTACATAGATTTGAGAGAAAGAAGAGAGAAAAGAATAATGCATTGTAAATCCAAATATAAAGAATGTTTGAATTACCTAATTTTCATATTGCTTGCTTCACCAGTTTGCCCTACCAGCACAGACAGTAAACTATATACCCAACTATCAAAATTTATGAAATCTAGTTAGAGAAAAGGCTTGACAAGAATCAATACAATTCATATGATAAACACCTTTTATTCCATTGTTCCCCAACAGTTTTGACTTCCTTTTCTGTCAAACATTTTATTTGTTAGTGACTACAAGTTTTTAAGTAAATTTTAACTTTTCTTCTTTCACATCTATATTGTCAATACAATACACTAAAAGGCTAGGAAAAGATTACAGAGCGAGCAGCAAAAACAAAAAAGTCAGGATGAAGAACTGAAAAAACAAACAACATATATAACTACTGCTTGAATAAATTCTGTTGAAAACATTTACAGAGAGACTGTAATGCAGAAGACTGAACAGTAGCTAACTGCCAACTTAAGAAGAATTGGGTTCAAGTCCTATCTCAGTTACAAAAGCAAGTCACAAATCTCAGTGCTCTGAACATTACATTAGGTAATTCTATTAAATAATTACCTAAGACTTTAAGTTACAGAAAAATTGTTGATCAGCATTTAGTAAAGGGAATTTTCTCACCATATACCATGAATTACATATACCAATGAAATCATAGGCTGAGACAAAAAATAATTAAAGTATTTTGGTTTTTCCACCAACTCTATATGACACTACACAATTATACTTTGGCTATTCTAAAAAGAGCTGAGACAATAACAGTACTCAAAATGCCCTTTGCCTCTTGAATCCTATACCAGTATTCAACAGACAGAAGTATCCTATCAAAACAATAAAAACAGCTGAATCTATTTTTCATATTTTTGTACTAATTTTATATATAATTTCATATTTTGTCCACCAACCACAATAGTCATTGGAATCACAATTGTTTATACACTTGAAAATCAACTCTGCCAAACAAAATTATGATCATTTAACTCACCTAAAGGGCAACTAGTGGCATGCAGTCAGGGAGGACTTGAGTTCAACTTTGACCTTAAACACATACTAGCTGTGTGACTCTGGGCAAGTCACTTAACCCTGTTTGCCTGTTTCCTCATCTGTAAAATGAGCTGAAGAAAGAAATAACAAGCCATTACAAGATCATGACCAACAAAACAGTAAAAGAAATCACAAAGAGTCATTCATAGTTGAAAAATAACTAAAAAACAATAATGGGGACTTCTGGCCAAGATGGCGGAGAGGACACACACATCTACTTAATATTCTTTGCTCTCAGAATTTATTTCATAACAAGCCTCGGAATTAGTGCTTGACTAAAAAAAAAACCCACAAATAATTACCAACAGAAGACATCCTTGAAATTTCCCAGAAAAAGGTTTGGTTTTACTCGAGGGCAGGGACGGTTAGACTGCACACAGGCTGAGGGCAAGCAGTGGCAGCGAGAACACTGCAGGCAGCGCACACTGAGCAGACTGGAGTGGGGTGGGGTGTGATCTCAGTTGTTTCTGTGGAATGAACTGTGGCTATCTTGCCCTGGCAGCAAGCCAGTAGACCAACACAGAAGCTATAAACATAGGAGGTTAAAAACTATAATCCCAAAAAGCTAGGTTCTCTCAGGACCTGGCCACACCCACCCGCAGTGTCTCAGCACACGCTCAGAGTCTCAGAGTGTAGCCATTGCTGTCCTGCTAGTGCCTCACTGCTGCCCACTGCAGTCTGTAGAGGAAGCTCAGTAATAACATACAGTCCCCTTTCCCCCCCCCCAAAGAAAAGCAGAATGCATTTTTTTTTTTTGCTAGTTTGTCTTCTTTGATTCTTCTCTGACAAAATGAGCAAAAAATTTAACTGGACTCTAACCATTGATAGCTTCTATATGGATAGAGAGCAGGCTTTAAACCCTGAGGAGATTAAAAATAGACTGTATCCAGATGAATCCCCAAAAGGGGATATGATCTGGTCCTCAACACACAAAACTCTCATAGAAGAAATTTAAAAGGCTCTCACAAGAGAGCTGGAAGAAAAATGGGAAAAGGAAAGGGAAGCTTGGCAAGAGAGTCTGGATAAGTCATGCCACTCATTTAAAGACAGAGTGGATAAAGAAATCAAATCCTTGAAAAACAAAATTAGTGAATTGGAAAAAGAAAATAGCTCTCTAAAAAGTAAAATTGGCGAAATGGAAAAAAATTCCATAGAACAAAACAACTCACTGAAAAACTCAATTGGACAATTAGAAAAAGATATAAAAAAAGTGAGTAAAGAAAATAATTCATTGAAAATCAGAATCGAACAAATGGAATTGAATGACTCGAGGAGACACCAAGAATCAGTCAAACAAAACAAACAAAAAAAAGAAACAATGGAAAAAAAATGTCAAATACCTTCTTGGGAAACCAACAGACCTGGAAAATAGATCTAGGACAGACAATTTGAGAATTTTTGAACTCCGTGAAAAATATGATGAAAAAAAAGAGTCTGGACACTATTTTGCAGGAAATTATCAAAGAAAACTACCCCGAAGTTATAGAAACAGAGGATTAAATAGAAATTGAAAGAATTCATTGATCACCTACTGAAAGGGACCCCAAAATCAAAACTCCAAGAAATATAGTAGCTAAATTCCAGAACTATCAGACGAAGGAAAAGATATGCAAGCTACTAGAAAAAATCAATTCAAATATAGAGAAGCCACAATAAAGGATTACTCAGGATCTAGCAGCATCCACATTGAAGAATCGAAGGGCCTAGAATATGATATTCCGAAAGGCTAAGGAACTTGGTACGTACTCAAAAATAACTTAACCAGCCAAAATGAGCATCTTTTTCCAGGGAAGAAGATGGACATTCAACAAAATAAGTGAATTTCATCTATTTTTGATGAAAAAACCGGAACTAAACAAAAAGTCTGATCTACAAATATAGAGCTCAAGAGAAACCTAAAAAGGTAAAAAGAAATCTTGGGAACTATATTTTTGCTATAAAGATATATAAAGAACACATGTACACTTTGCTCTAGAAACTAGAGGTGGAAAGGAAATTGTACCCAGAAAAGGGTAAAGTGGGGGTACTACATCTCACAAGAGGCAAAGGAAAACTATTATATCTGAGAGAAAGAATGGAGGGGGATGAACATAGTGTGTATCTTATTGCCATCAGAACTGGCTTAAAGAGAAAAATATTAGACATACTTGATTTATGGTGAAACTTCTCCCACCTCATTGAAAAGTGGGAGAGGAAAAGTGAAAAGAGAAAGAGTAAGCCAAGTGGAAAGGAATACAGAAATTGTGAGGAAAAGGAGTAAGATAGAGAGAGGAATTCTAAAGTAGGGGGAGAGATACTAAAAAGGGAAGGCTGTGAGAAGCAAGTGGTGCTCACAAGTTTAATACTGGGGAGAGGAGTAAGGGAGAAGGAAAGGAGAAAAGCATAAGCAGGGGTTAACAAGATGGCAAGTAATACAGAATTGGCAATTTTAACCATAAATGTGAATGAGGTAAATTCCCCCATAAAGAGGAAGTGGTTAGCAGACTGGATTAAGAGCCAGAATCCTACAATATGTTATATACATGAAACACAACTGAAGCAGGGCGATACATACAGAGTAAAGGTAAAAGGTTGGAGCAGAATCTACTATGCTTCAGGTGAAGTCAAAAAAGCAGGGGTAGCCATTCTCATCTCAGATCAATCAAAAGCAAAAGTTGATCTAATTAAAAGAGATAAGGAAGGGCACTATATCTTGCTAACGGGTAGTATAGATAATGAAACAATATCAATATTAAACATATATGCACCAAGTGGTGTAGCATCTAAATTTTTAAAAGAGAAATTAAGAGAGCTGCAAGAAGAAATAGACAGCAAAACTATAATAAGCGGGAGATCTCAACCTTGCACTCTCAGAATTAGATAAATCAAACCACAAAATAAATAAGAAAGATGTCAAAGAAGTAAATAGAATACTAGAAAAGTTAGTTATAATAGATCTTTGGAGAAAACTAAAGAGACAGAAAGGAGTTCATAGAACCTATACAAAAATTGACCATATATTAGGATACAAAAACCTCAAACTCAAATGCAGTAAGGCAGAAATAGTAAATGCATCCTTTTCAGACCACGATGCAATGAAAATTACATTCAACAAAAAGCCAGGGGAAAGTAGACCAAAAAAATAATTGGAAACTAAATAATCTCATACTAAAGAATGATTGGGTGAAACAGCATATCATAGCCTAATTAATAACTTCACCCAAGAAAATAACAATACTGAGATGTCATACCAAATGTGTGGGATGCAGCCAAAGCGGTAATAAGGGGAAATTTCATATCTCTAGAGGCCTGCTTGCATAAAATAAAGAAAGAGAAGGTCAATGAATTGGGCTTGCAACTAAAAATGCTAGAAAAGGAACAAATTAACACCCCCTCCCCCCCGAGTCAAACACTAAACTTGAAATTCTAAAAATAAAAGGAGAGATCAATAAAATTGAAAGTAAAAAAACTACTGAATTAATTAATAAAACTAAGAGTTGGTTCTTTGAAAAAACCAACAAAATAAATAAACCCTTAGTAAATCTGATTTAAAAAAGGAAAGAGGAAAATCAAATTGTCAGTCTTAAAAATGAAAAGGGAGAATTCACCACTAATGAAGAGGAAATTAGAGCAGCCCAAATTTATGCCAATAAATTCGATAACTAAAATAAAATGGAAGAATACCTTCAAAAATATAGCTTGCCCAAATTAATAGAGAAAGAAGTAAATTGGCTAAATGGTCCCATTTTAGAAAAAGAAATAGAACAAGCTATTAACCAATTCCCTAAGAAAAAATCCCCAGGACCAGATGTATTTACATGTGAACTCTACCAAACATTTAAAGAACAATTAACTCCAATGCTATATAAACTATTTGGAAAAAATAGGAATTGAAGGAGTCCTACCAAATTCCTTTTATGACACAGACATGATAGTGATACCTAAACCAGGTAGGTTGAAAACAGAGAAAGAAAATTATAGACCAATCTCCCTAATGAGTACTGATGCTAAAATCTTAAATAAAATATTAGTCAAAAGATTACAGAACATCATCCCCAGGATAATACACCATGCCCAAGTAGGATTTATACCAGGAATGCAGGGCTGGTTCAATATTAGGAAAACTATTAGCATAATTGACTATATCAATAACCAAATTAACAAAAACCATAGATGCATCTTAATAGATGCAGAAAAATCCAACATCCATTCCTAATAAAAACACTTGAGAGGACAGGAATATATGGACTTTTCCTTAAAATAGTCAGAAGCATATATTTAAAACCATCAGTAAGCATCATATGCAATGGGGAAAAACTGAAAACTTTCCCAGTAAGATCAGGAATGAAACAAGGTTGCCCACTATCACCATTATTATTCAATATTATATCAGAAACGCTAGCCTCGGCAATAAGAGTCGAAAAAGAAATTAAAGGAATTAGAGTAGGTAATGAGGAAACCAAATTATCACTCTTTGAGATGATATGATGGTATACTTAGAGAACTCCAGAGATTCTACTAAAAAGCTATTAGAAATAATTGACAACTTTAGTAAAGTTGCAAGATACAAAAAAAATTCAAATAAATCCTCAGCATTTTTATATATCATCAACAAAATCCAACAGCAAGAGATACAAAGAGAAATTCCATTCAAAATAACTGTCGACAGCATAAAATATTTGGGAATCTATCTACCAAAGGAAAGTCGGGAATTATATGAGCAAAATTACAAAACAAACACTTTCCACACAAATAAAGTCAGATTTAAATATGGAAAAATATTAAGTGCTCTTGGATAGGCCAAGAGAATATAATAAAGACAACAATACTCCCTAAACTAATCTATTTATTTAATGCTATACCAATCAGACTCCCAAGAAACTATTTTAATTACCTAAAAAAAAAAAAATTCATATGGAAGAACAAAAGGTTGAGAATTTCAAGGGAATTAATGGAAAAAAAAATTCAAATGAAGGTGGCCTAGTTGTCCCTGATCTAAAACTATTATATTATAAAGCAGCAGTCATCAAAACCATTTGGTATTGGCTAAGAAATAGATTAGTTGATTAGTGGAATAGATTAGGTTTACAAGACAAAATAGTTAATAACTATAACAATCTAGTGTTTGACAAACCCAAAGATCTCAACTTTGGGGATAAGAATTGATTATTTGACAAAAACTGCTGGGAAAACTGGAAATTAGTATGGCAGAGAGAGATTGGTCTTCAAATTAAGGCATAGAAAGTTGAAGAAATGATAGAAGTAGTACATATAAGGAGAAGATGGCACTAGTAAGAAGGATCACCTTAAAAGGAGAAGAGAATGGTGTATGATACCAAGAAGTTTTGAGATATAAGTGGAAGAGGTAGCTCACTGAAAATTAGCTCTTACTGTTTTTCTTGATGGAGAAAGCAAAAGTTTGTGATAAAGCTAAGCTCAAATGACTGACCATCCCTGTGTACTGCTGAAGTGAAATGCAAAAGTTAGTATTTGGAGCTAAAGAAACTAAAAAATTAGGAGGTTTAAGTGTTTGAGGAGACATCAAAATGTCTGTGAAAGTCCCAGAGGTAGGTAGATGATGATGAAGAGATGATGAAGAGAAGGGAAAAAGCATTGTTAAACCTTGCTATGTGCCAAGCACTGTGATGTGTTTTACAAATATTATCTCATTTGATCCTCACAACAACCCTGTGAAATAAATACTATTATGATCCTCATTTTGCAACTGAGGAAACTGAGTCACTGCAAATGGATAAAGCACTATGCATCAAAAATCAAGAAGCCCTAAGTTCAAATCCAATTTCAGACACTTAACTGTATTATGTGATTTTGAGTATACCACTTAATCTCTGTCTGCCTCAGTTTCCTCAAATGTAAGAGAGAGAAATAATAGCACTTAGTTCAAGGATGTCATGAAGATCAAATGAGATAATACTTATAAAAGTTTTTAGAACAGTGCCTGATACACAGCAAACCATTAAACACTTAATTAATGCTTGTTTCCTTTTATAAGGATATGTGATGGAAGCAGTAACATAAGCAGAGACAATATTCCTTTAAGGTTGGGTCAGTTTTTCCTTTAAAATTATTGAAATTGTCTCAAAATTTAATTAGTTCAGGGGACTACAATTCAGCACATTGACAATACCTTCCTGATCACCATGGTACAAAAATAGTACATAAAAGGTTGGAAGTCTTCTCTGAGGACCAGCAATACAATCAATGAAAGCAAAGGAAAGCTTTACTCTTAAATGTCCTTTACTTGCTTTGACAAAATAAAATTCCATTTTGTTAACTGTTAAGTGGATCACATAAGTCTCTCATTCATTCTGAGTCAATCTCATTCTGAGTCAATCTGCTCAGACCCGGTCTTCAACAAAGTTAAGAGGTAGCATGTTAAAAAAAAAAAAAAAAAAAAAAAGATGCAGGTCGTAAATTCCTTGAGAAATTAAAGAGAATGACTTGGCGATAGATAGATAATTGCTACTAAACAGTATGATATAATAGATAGAATGCTGGGCTTCAAAACTCACATACCTAGATATGAATCCAGCTTTAGTCATTTCCTACCTGTAGGACTCTGGTAAATTACATATATCCTCTATTAATCCCAGTTTCCTTCTCTGTAAAATGAAAGAGAATGATTTACTCACTTCTAAGGTCCTTATAGCTCTTACTTTATAAATTAATGATCTGACTTTGTTGAAAAATCTTGAATGAAATAAACCTCAAAGGAGGATGCTACTGAGTGGTGGCACTAAAGGGAGAGTCTAGAGATGGTGGTATTCTTATTAACTCCCTAGAGCCATAGGATAGGAGCAAAAGTACAAATAATGCTGGAGAAGGTGGTTAAGGATGGAGGGAGACGCATCTCTATGAATACAAGAAGACTGAAGGAGCCCATGAAGAGGTCAAAATTGCAGAGAAGTATATTAACTACTGACCAGGAGTTACAAAGGACATAGTGGAAGAGTTAAACAGTTCATGGAGATATAAGAAGGATAAGATATAGGTAAAGAAGGTTAAGAGAATGAGCTTGAGATAAATGGAGATATAAGAATGAGTAGCAGATATAGCTTACCAACAAGCATGAAAATTTCCTTATGTTAGGATAGAAAAATAGTATTGCTTATGAAACCAAATTTTAAATAAACATTAAATTTAACAGTACCATCACTATACTTCTTATATATGTCCCTTTCTGAAATCCTTCTTCTGTATATTTTAAAAAATGCTTCAACTACATCTTTTTTCTTTTATTCCTTTTTTGCATCATTATCAAGGCCCCAGTCGGTTTATAAATAACTCTTACGTACACAAATAAAAGCAATCTTTTCATTGAGTATAATGAGTACACACACACACACACACACACACACACACACACACACACACGAGTATAATCAAACTATCATGAGATAGTCCATTTCTGAAGTCATGATTGGTCTTTGCAATGACAAAAGTTACTGTGTCTTTTAAACTTACCCCTAACATTTTGTAGCCAGTCTTTTCTACAATGAGATGATTCAAGGCAATTCCAGTAGACTTGTGATGGAAAGTGCTATCTGCATCCAGAAGAACTAGAGATTGAATATGGATCAAAGCATGATATTCTTGTCTTTTGTTGCTGTTTGTTTGCTGCTACTTTTTTTTTCTCTTGTGTTTTTGCCCTTTTTGATCTGATTTTTCTTGTGTAACATGACAAATAGGGAAATATGTTTAGAAGAATTGCATATGTTTACCTATATCTAATTGCTTGCTGTCTTGGGGAAGAGTGGGGGACAAGAGGGAGAATAATTTGGAACACAATGTTTTACAGAGGTGACTGTTAAAAACTATCTTTGCATGTATTTGGAAAAATAAAAGACTATTTAGAAAAGAAGAAAAACCTAGAAAGTTCTTCAGGAATTCGCACAAAGTGTATACCTACAAAGTAATAGCAATGTTGTAGGATGATAAGCTGTAAATGATCTTTACTATTCTCAACAATACAATAATGATCTGAAGGACTCTGATGAAGACTACTCTGAAGTACTTTTGATGGAAAATGCAATCTATTCCCAGAGAAAGAATTCATTGTGTCTGAATACAGATTAAAACATACCTTTTTTTAAACTTTATTTTTCTTGAGGGTTTTTTTGAGGGAAGAGGGGAGATCTATTTTTTTTTCCGCAATATGACTTTTTTGGAAATGTTTTGCACAACTTCACATGTGCCTTCTCATCAGCAGTAGCAGGGGATAGGAATGGAGAGAATCTGGAACTCAAAGTTTAAAAACAAATGTTAAAAATTGTTTACGTGTAACTTGGGGAAAATAAAATATTAAATAATTTTTTTTTTACAAATAAAGATGTAGCCCACCATCTACTTCAAATAATATAAATCTTAGATTTATATTAATCTATTCTTTTTACAACTTCTCCCTCAACAATTCTCTATTAGATTCATATAACATAATTTATTCAGCCACTCCCAATTAACATGAATCTACTTGTTTACAATTTAGTGTTGCTATAAATATTTTTGTACATATAAGTTCTTTCTAGCTCTGGTTGGCTTTGATGTAGAAAACTAAAAATGGTATCATTCAAGGATATGCACAGATTTTGTAGATATTTGTAGAAACATTTCAAAATAGTTTCCAGTAAGATTGGACCACATCATAGGTTGACAACTGAATATCAGTACACATGATTCCCAGGATCCTTCCAACAATTGTCATTTTACTTCTATATTATCTACATCACTATCATAATGTAAAATAAAACCTCAGAAGTATTTTATTTATTAATATTACTAGTGATTTGGAGCCTTTTTTCTGATTGTTGATATTCCACATTTGTTCTTTGAGATTTGATTATTACTGCCCTTTGATCATTTATCTACTATCAAATGGCTGTTCTTTTTTTAGAATGCTTTTTCTAGTTTTTTTCTGAATTTAATAAACAACAAAATTATTATTTCTATGTACAAAGACTAGAAAGGATGATTGTATTTTAAACTGTGAATATCTATTTGGTATGGCTTGCTTTTCTTTTTTAAATATAAAACAAATTAATCCTCTTATTTTCAAAGATATTTTACTTTTCCTTCTTTTTCTTTCTTTCTTTCTTTCTTTCTTTCTTTTTTTTTGAGGCAATTGGGATTAAGTGAAATCCCAAGGGTCACATAGTTAGTAACTGTTAAGTGTTTGAGGCCACATTTGAACTCAGGTCCTCCTGACTTCAGGGTTAATACTCTATCCACTGTACCATCTACCTATTCCAATTATCTTACTTTTCAATGATTCTCTCTGGCCTGGACATTTTTTTAAAATCTTCAATGAACTTTTTCTTTCTTTTTTTCTACTATACCCATTTATCTTCACCTTCACTACACAAACTGAAGAGGAAAAAAAAAAGAAAAAGAAACTTCTAATAACACATGAATAGTCAAGAAAAACAACTTCCCACATTTGACCATGTCTAAAAATGTATATTCTGTAATAGGCTGAAACTGAGCAAATGCACTTGGATAGCCAAGCACTTACGGCTAATTACTTATTGGACAATACTTTATTAGCATATGCTTGGAAAATGGCCCGCCCCACTATCCTGTGCTGGTTTTATCTGTTGGGACTTGGTCACAACTTGGGAGACTTGGAAGAGAGGATTAGAGGGTGGAGTAAGACAAAGAAGAATTACTTTTGGCTTCCAAGAGAGGAGGAAGAGAGGTGTAGAGATTTCTGTGTCCATTCCTCTCACTTTGACAAAGAATAAAGATCAAAGACTTTTGCTTATCCTGAGTCTGGCTGATTCTAAAGTATCCAGGGTGCTAACTCGGTCTTCACATTTGGCGCCCAACGTGGGACCAAAGACCCTACTTTCACTGAAGAAGTCTCCAGTGACCAGGAAATTGGGTGAGTATTTTAATAGACAAACAGGGAACTTACTTTGTTAAGGGCTAAACTAGTAACCTTTTCTGGCTGAAATGAGGCAGATGTTAGGAAAAGATTCTCCCCTGTCCTATCCCCACCCCCAACCCAAAGGGGTGCTATAGAAAGCATACTTAAGTTGATCAAGGAACAAGTCTTAATCGTAACTTGAGAACAAATTGCTAGACTCTTGGATACATTAGAAAGCACATACTCTTGGTTCTTAGAGGAAGAAGTAGGAAGAGATAATTGGAAGCTTGTAGGAGATCAACTAGGTGAATACTACAATGATAAAGGTCTTCATTCAATTTCCAAAGATGCATTCTATATATACAACATAATACATTTGGCCTTAAAGAATCCTGCAAGTTACAGAAAAAAGAAAAATTTTCAGAACAGCCAGATGAGGAAGGGTGAGGAAAAAGAGGAGAATAAAAAACAGATTAATAAACATATGGCCAGAAGGCATGGGGAATTAAGGGATGTTCAAGGGTGTGGTGATTCTCCTTCTCCCAAGGCAGCTTCAACTGTGCCTACACCTACAGAGCAGATCCCTGACACGCCCCCATCAACTCCATCTTCTGGGATGGAGGGAGGAGGAGTAGTGAGAGGGGCAGTGATACCACCAGCACCTCCCCCCCAGAAATCACTCCCTTCTATGAATAGATTGGAAAAAAGCAGAACTTAAAGCCACAGAAGAAGGGCAGAAATTAGGTGATTTGAAACTAGTATGCATCCGGTGATTCAACAGTTTAACTCTCCAGGTCAAGAAAGTAGAAGATACACTATACTCCTTTTGATATAGAAATCCTCAAACACCTGAAAAAGGCTTGTACTCTTTCTGGGGCTACATCATCTTATGTTAAGATGTTATTACAGAATCTAGCTTATGAAGTCTTAACTCCTAGTGCCTGGAAATCTATAGCAAGCGTTTGCTTAGAATCCAGACAAAACTTGTTGTAGCTTTCTGAATATAGTGAGCTCTGTAGGATACAAGTTCAACAAAATAGTCAAAGTGGAGTTCATGCTCCAATCACCTATGATCAACTAACAGGTGTAGGTTCTTATGCAGACATTTCAGCACAGATTAATTACCCCATAGTAGCATATGAGCAAATTGCTGCTGCTGCTATCAAAGCATGGGCTTCTCTCTACAATAAAAATGACACGGATGAGGCCTTCACAAAAATTGCACAAGGACCAAATGTACCCTTTGCTGATTTTGTGGGATGTTTGCAGACAGGGGTCATACGAACTAATGGTGAAAATACAGAAAGACAGTTTGATAAGGCAACTTGCTAAAGAAAATGCTAATGCGGTTTGTACAAGAATTATACTAGGACTACACAAGGATGCTCCTTTAGAAGAGATCATAAGACGCTGTGCCACAGAGAGCACAAATGCCTTTTATAGTAAGGTTATGATGCAGACTTCTCAAGATTCCAACATGGGAAGAAAGGGTCCCTTTTGGCAAGGGAGGGACTTCCAGGGAGACACGTCAATGATTTCAATGTATAAAGTAGGGCAACTGAAAGCTCAATGTTGGCATAGAGATACAGTGAGAAAACAGGGTAGGAGAACAAGACCTAAAACACCATGTCCAAAATGAAACAGAGGCTTCCATTGGGCTTCAGAATGTAGACTGATTCAGGGAAACAGGATGAGGGGCCCAGCTCCAAGGCCCAAGACCAAAAAATACCTGGGGCATGATGGAAGCGAATGCTACACCCAGAGAGTGCCTAGAAGTCCAGTACCCAGACATGACCAGTCAGCCAGGAAGCCATCTGATGGGAGAAAGGGGATTACACAATCAATCAGCCAAGAAGTGATCTGATGGGAGAAAGGGATTACAATTGGGGAGAACAGAGTTATATGCAGCTGGGAAAACTGAGATAGTCCCTGGAGAGAAGAAATCTGTTCCTCTCCAGCCTATGGATCCCTTGCCTCCAGGCACAGTAGGCTTGACCATTTCACCTCCTGAGAGCACTTACAAAACAGTGTCCATCCATACACTGATGTGGGAAACTGGGGAATGTGTTGATAATATCCCAGTTACTAATATAGGTAGACAATGTGTGACTTATCACCCTGGAGAAGCAGTAGCATCAGGTTTACTGAAACAGACTACTAATAAGCAATCTGGTGATAGTTGCCCAGATTCTGACTCCAAGCAACAAAATCCAGGAATATAGTAGACATCAGCTGTGACAGCTGACCGATCTATGCTTACTATCTATATAAATGGCATACCATTAGAAGGATTGATAGACACTGGTGCAGATCGTACAGTTATTACAGGTGCCAACTGGCCCAGTCACTGGCCAAAGCTTAAGGCAGACACCTATATGTCTGGTGTAGGAGGATCAATAGCAGCTGAAGTTAGTGCTATCCCTCTGAGATGAACTTTTGAAGGTGAAATAGGAGTTTTTACTCCTTTTATAGTTGAAAAAATCCTCATCAATCTGTGGGGAAAAGACATTTTATAACAATTAGGGTTAAAATGAGTACTTCAGTTTTTTAGGCAAGGCTGCTGTTCAAGGCTTGTCAACACTTTCACCTGTTCCTATCCAATGGAAAACTGATACACCAGTGTGGATAGAACATTGGCCCTTAGGTAGCAATAAAATTCAGGCCTTATTAGATATAATACAGGAGCAATTTGGCCAAGGACACTTACAACCTTCTCTATGTCCTTGGAATTCCCCAGTATTTGTTGTAAGAAAGAAATCTGGAAAATGGAGGATGTTGACTGATTTAAGAAAGGTAAATGAACAGATAGAAACTATGGGAACTCTTCAGCCTGGACTTCCATCCCCTATTCAATTGCCTAGAGAATGGCCTTTTTGAGTTACAGACATTAAGAATTGTTTCTATTCTATCCCTCTAGATAAGGAGGATATGAAAAGATTTGCCTTTTCAGTGCCCAGCATTAACTTAGCTGAGCCTTATAAAAGATATGAATGGATAGTTTTGCCACAGGGAATGAAAAACAGCCCTACTCTGTGTCAAATATATGTTGCTGCTGCTCTTACTCCAGTAAGAAAAGCATTTCCAAAAGTTATGTTATTACAATACATGGATGATATATTGGGATATGCATCTGAGGAACAAATGTTAGAAGCATGTCTACAAAAGACCATAGAAACACTAAGGAACTACAAATTGCACATAGCTCCAGAAAAAATTCAAAGACATGCTCCTTTTCAATATTTAAGATATGAAGTATACCCTAAGGTGCTTACACTACAAAAACTGTCCCTAAGAACAGAGAAGCTAAACACCTTACATGACTTTCAGAAATTGATAGGAGATATCCAATGGATGCAACCAGTGTTAGACTTGACAACCTATCAATTGCAACCATTATATGACATTTTAAGGGGAAACCGTGCTTTAAATTCACCATGCTAACTAACAAAAGAAGCTCACAAGGCTTTGAGAGAAGCTGAACTGGCTTTATCCAATGTGGTTGAAAAAGTCACTCAAAACCTTTGGAAATATCAATTTTTGCTACACAAGAGGCACCCACAGCAGTCCTTCATCAAGGAGACAGTGTGATAGAGTGGGTGAACCTCCCGGCACAACCAGAACAAAGCCTTGCTCCTTACCCAGTGCTTGTGGCTAGAATTTTATTAAAGGTCTTTAAGTGAGCAGTACAATTATGTGGGATAAGACCTGACAAGATACACACCTTTTATACTAATACACAAATTAATGTGTGCTGTGAGACCATCCCAGAGTGGCAAATTTTATTTGCCATAGCTCCAAATTTTACACATGGGTCTCCATTAAAGATAACCAGACTTTTACATAATTGGCGATGGATTCTTGAAGAAAAGGTTTCTAAAGTTCCTCCTAAAGCACCATCTTCACAGATGCATCCAAACATAATATTTGCGCTGTATACTTTTGTGACTTAACTATAAAGAGAGTAGTCAGAACTCCTTTTCAGTCCATTCAGCAGAATGAATTGTATACAATCATTCTACTCTTACTTATCATTCAGGAGACATAAATATAATATCTGATTCAACTTATTCAGTAGGTGTGGTACAAAGAATTGCCACAGCCCAAATA
This sequence comes from Antechinus flavipes, assembly GCF_016432865.1. NCBI lineage: Eukaryota > Metazoa > Chordata > Mammalia > Dasyuromorphia > Dasyuridae > Antechinus > Antechinus flavipes. Next base: position 345,722,448 of record NC_067399.1, on the reverse strand, counting down.
AAATTTGTAGCCTCTAATATATATCAGCTCTTTAAGGAACTTCAAGAGCAAGTGAGAAAGCATCCAGGTAAGATTTATATCTTGCATGTCTACTCACATAGTGGTCCTATTCATAGGTCCTATTTTTGATGGTAATTCAAAGGCAGATAGCCTTCTAACTATGTTGGCCAATACTCCTTTATTTCAAGAAGCCCAGGAATCTCATTCTAAATGTCATCAGGCTTCTCGAGCTTTATGTTTACAATTTGGAATAACAAGAGAGGAAACTAGGAGCATAGTAAAAGCCTGTACAGGTTGCCTTTCTTTCCACGCTCCTACACTGCCTCCAGGGAAGAATCCTCGTGGTTTGAGACCCAAATGAAATTTGGCAAATGGATGTGACCCATTATAAATCTTTTGATCGCCTTTTATCCATATTGTGGTAGACACCTTTTCAGGATTCCCTTTTGCAATACCAGCAGCAAAAGAGACAGCCCAAGTGGTCACTGAATTCCTTATACAAGCATTGGCAATTATGCGTGTGCCACAAGAAATAAGAACAGATAATGGACCTGCATATATGTCTAAACATTTTGCACACTTTTGTGTACAGTATAAGATTTTACACACCACTGGCATACCCTTTAATCCTGAAGGACAGGCAATAGTAGAGAGGAGAAACAGAAACATTAAGACGCTCCTCCAAAAACAAAAGAAAGGGGGAGCTACAGGTAACCCTAGAGAACTTCTAAATCTAGCTCTTTATACTATAAACTTCTTGATTTTTGACAAAAAGGCACTGGCTCCGGCAGACAGGTTTTATAACCCACTGGTAGGGCAGTGTCCAGTGTGAGCAGCTTCACTATCTTTATATAATCTCCAGGTGATGTGGAGAGACCTAGAAAGTGGTGAATGGAAGGGACCGGATAGATTAATTGCTTGGGGGAGAGGGTTTGCTTGTATCTCTACAGGTGGAGAAGGAATCAGATGGGTCCCAACGAGCCTTGAAATGAAGAAGACCCAAGAAATATCAGGTGGTTCCATTGCTGACTGTGCCCACCATTGAATGAGCATGACAGTTATGGCATTTGACTCATAGACATCAAAAATTGTTGGACTTCAAAACCCTCAGGAATCATTGGATTCTTTGAGACATGATAAGATTGTTGTAGAACTTGAAAGCCCTCAGGAATCATTATATTTTCTGAGAAATGATAAGACTGTTGTAGGACTTCAAAATTTGCGGAATCATTGGATTCTCTGACATGTGAAACAATGGACAATAGATTTGTTTTGGACTATCTCTTGGCTGCTGAAGGTGTATGTGTGACTACTGTTTACATACTCTCCTTCTAGGACTTCTGGAAATCTTTTACAACACCATGTTGATTCACATTGTTTGTTGTATCACTACTTGCGTGTACAAATCATGTTTGTTATACCACATTGAGCCTGCACTGACTCTGGGGAGAGTCATCACTAATAGCTTCTGCGTTATTGTTATGTGCTTGTGGTTTGTGCATACCTGTTTCTAACAAGATCCTTCAGCCCAGAAACCTGCTAGCAATCCCCACTTCCCTTTGGTGCTTTTCATCTCCCTTTCTGAGATGTCAGGGGTAGGGTGTGATCACCTACTTTTCGGTGTTTTCACCTCCTTTCCTGAGAAGTCAGGTAGGGTGTGATCACCTTCTTTTGGGGGTTCTCACCTCCCTGAGAAGTCAGGAATGGGGTGACCACCTGTGTTCTAAAACAAAAGAAAGTGGGATATAAAGGGCTGAAACTCTTGAGTTCATGCACTGAGGTTAGACAACTGAACATTTAAGGCTAACCACTGCTTGGACAATACTCTATTAGCATATGCTTGGAAAATGGCCTGCCCCACTATTCTGTGCTGGCTCTATCTGTTGGTGTATACAGAGAATTGGAGGAGGGATTAGAGGGTGAAGTAAAACAAGCCAGAGTGACTTCTGGCCAGGAGACAAAGAGCAGAGGTGTGGAGATTCCTGTGTCCATTCCTTTCAAAGAATAAAGATCAAGGACTTCTCACCTTGACAAAGAATAAAGGATTTTTGCTTATTCTGAGTCCAGCTGATTTTAAAGTATCCAGGATGCTGATTCTAAAGTATCCAGGGTGCTAACTCAGTCTTCACAATGTTCTACTCTGGATTTTGAATTCATCACCTATTAAGAGGCAAAGCATATTGTACTATCAATTCTTTGGAATTATAGTTGTCCTGATGAAAGTTTTGCTAAATCTTTCAGAAGTGCTTTTCTTTTATTATGCATATCAAGCTCTCCTAATTCTGGTGCCTTCCCTCAGTTTATTATTTCCAATTTATCCTATATAGGCTTGTTTTTATGATGTTTTCTCTATTAAATTTTGAGGTCTTTGAAAACAGAGACTGTTTTTATCTTTTTTATACCCAATGTTTAGTAGAGAGCTTGGCAAATGATAAGTACTTACCAAAATTTATTATCTCGATAGTTAACAGTTCTGCTCACTTTTTACTCTGCATCAGTTTATATTAAGTTTATAGTAAGTCATTAGTGGTTTTTCTGAAATTTTCCCTTTTGTCATTTTTTTATTATACTATTTTTATAGTGTGATCATATTGCCTTACTTTCACATAAAATAATTTGTTCCCTAATTGATGGATACCCCTAAGTTTCTAGGTAGTTCAAATACTCAATATGCTATAAATACTTTTGCATGTACATCTGTATATAAACTTTCCTAGTTTTTTAAGTTTTGGGAGAGTAGAGGAGTATCACTGAGTCAAAGAGTTTATACAATTCTATAATTTTTAAAGCATCATTCCAAATCAATTCCAGAATGATACTATGTATTCATAATTCCAACAATACAGCATTAGCATTTCAATTTTTCCGTACATCCTCCTATGGGAAAATTGACATTTTCCACTTTGTCATCTTTTCCAAGTTGACAGGTATGAGCTAGAATCTCAAGGGTTGCTTTAATTTGAATCCCTCTAATTCTTGGTTATTTGGAGCATTTTTATATGGTTGTTGATAACTTGCTTAGCTTTTTTTTTTTTTAAATAAATACCTGTTTGTATCCTTTGACTGTTTTATTATCTAGGGCTACCTATATCTCACCATACATCAATTTCCTGCATACCCAGACTTCTACTTGAAAAAAAAAAAAGGTTTTTCCCATTAACCTTCTAGTTCTCATTTCACTGATATTGCTTGTGCAAACAATTTTCTGTAATTAAAAGTGTCTATTTTTCTCTTCTATGTACCTCTTTATCCTTTGTTTAATCAAGAATTTTTTCCCCATACATAGTTGCAAAAGATAATTTCTCTGCTCTTCCAATATGTTTATAAGACTTTTATATCTAGTCTGTGTATTCATTTGGAGTTTATTGAGGTATGTGGTATGAAATGCTATTCTAAGCTTAATTCCTTTCATATTATTTTTCAATTTTCCCAGAAATTTTGTAGAATACTGAGTATTTCCCTAATTGTTGATGTTCTCAGCTTTTATTATTTTTATTTATTTGTGTTAATTATTTTTAGTTTATGTAAATAAAAATATATTTATTAAAATATACATACATAATTTATTCAAATTATTATTTACTATTTAGTTTTTTTTTGGTGTACTTAATATGGTACAATGATAAACTTTTTAAAAGTGCCAAACTGCTTCTTGGAGGAGGAAATGGCAAACCACATTAGTACCTTTGCCAAAAAAACTTCAAATAGGTTCATAAACACAACTGAAGAGACTCAACAATAAACACTAATTGTTTCTACAATTAATACTAGAAACAATTTTTTTCTATGGTTAGCACTTTCTAGTACAGCTTGCAATCTGAAAGGGCTAGGTCCTCTTCCCATTTCTTATTATTTCCCTTAAAATTCTTGACCTTTTTTCCTTTTAGCCAACAGATGATTTTTGTTATTTTGTTTAGTTCAAAAAAGTAACCATTTGGTAGCTGTACTGGTATGGCAATGAATCTCTAAATTAATTTAGTAACATTGTAATTTTTATTCTATCAAAATAGTTCAAATACAAACAATTAATTCCTCTCCAATTATTTGTTATCTTTTATTTTTGTAATGAATTAGAAAACATTTACTACATGTGAAGAAACACTGTATGAACCAGTAGGGAGGGATACAAATAAAAAGAAAATCCTGTTCTCAAGAAATTTATATTCTACCAAGGAAGACAACACAAAGTTTCAGTCATAAGTCATATAGAGAACTCCCATAGTTCTTAGAATATACTGGCAAAGCAGCCAGTATTGTATAATAACTCCATCTAAAGTGTTTTATAATTATATTCACATAATTTCTGCATGTCATTGTAGGTAGCCTCCCGGATATTTCAGTCTGTAGCTATCTTAAATTAGATGTCTTTTATAAAATCTCTTTCTGGGAGGTTTTGCTGGTTATACGTAGAAAGACCGATGATTTGTATTCATTTGTGTGATATCCTGATGCTTTTCTGAATTTGTGATTTCTATTCATTCATTTTTAGATATATCTCTAGGAAACTATCATATCATCTGCAACAAAAAAAAAAAGAAAGAAAGAAAAAGAAGCAATAATTGCATTAAGTCTTTGCCTATACTCTATTCCTTTTTCTTATTTAGAACATTTAGAATTACTAGCATTGTAACAAATGATACTGATAAAAATGGACATCTTTGCCTTTCCTTTGATCTTACTGAAATGTTCTATAGTATTTATTCATTCATATATGTGTATATGTATATATTTGTATATAGTATATGCTTATATCTGTTCTGTGTATATATTTATATATATATGCATGCATATATATAGTTTATGGGTTGATGGAAAGACTATTTACCATACAAAGGAAATTCATTTCCATGCTTTTTAGAGTTTTTAAAATAAAAGGTAGTACACTGTCAAAAGTATTTTCTATGCTAGTCACAAATCATGTGATTTACACTGATTATTATTAATATGGCCTATTATATTTACTGCAACTGCTAGGTTGATACAATGGATAGAATGCCAGGCATAGAGTCAGGAAGATTCATCTTTCTGTATTCAAATCTGGCCTCAATTAGTTGTATAAACTTAGGCAGTCACTTAATCACCTCAGTTTCTCATCTGTAAAATGAGCTAGAAAAAGAAACAAGCCACTCCATTATTTTTGTCAAGAAAGACCCAAATGGGATCACAAAGAGTCAGAAACAACTTGAAACAAATGAACAACAAAAATTATGGTTCAGGTTTACCTAAATATTGAAAAAAACTTTTGGGGGATTTTATACAATCCAACCTAATGAATATTTTGTTTCAGCCTCATTATTGATATTTTATTTAATAATATTACACTGGGGGCAGCTAGGTGGCAGAGTGGACAGAGCACCAGCCCTTAAATCAGAAGGACCTGAGCTCAAATTTGGTCTTGGACACTTACACTTCCTGGCTGTGTGACCCTGGGCAAGTCATTTAACTCCAATTGCCTCAGGGGCAAAAAAAATAATGTTACAATGATTACTCATTAGAAATACCAACCTATTTTCTTTCTCTCAATGAACTTTCCTATGTTTAGGAATAAAAATTATCTGTATTTCATAGAAGGAGTTTGAGAGAATGTCATCTTCCCCCAACTTTGTAACATAAAACTTGAGCAACTTATTTCTTGATAGAATTTGCTTGTAAAATCATCTGGCCCAGTGTTTCATTTTTTATTTTTCCCAGTGGAAGTTCCTTTTATGGCCAAAAATTTATTTTGCTAAGATCTGGTTATTTAAAATCTCTATTTCTTTTTTCTGTTAACTTAGGTATTCTGTAAACAATTTCCTTCACTTCCACTTTATTTTGAAATCCTTCTAATTTTTTATTTTGGCAATTTGATTTTGCTCTTTCTTGAGATCAAAATAAGCAGTGGTTTCTCTACTTTGATAGTTTTGAATTAGTTCGTTTTATTTGAAGACTGTCATCTGCACTTCATCATGAGACTAATGGAACTGGACTGAATCACCTCATTGTTGAACAGAGCCACATCCATCAGAATTGACCATTGTATAATCTTGCTATTTTGCCTAGTATAATGATCTCCTGGTTCCAGCATGAAGTTTTTTTTTTTTTTTTAATTAAAGCTTTTTATTTTTCAAAATATATATGTGGACAATTCTTCAACATTAGTCCTTGCAAAACCTTGTGTTCTGCTTTTCCTCCTTTTCCCCCACGCCCTCCCCTAGACAGCATGTAGTCTTTATGAAGAAGGGACCCCGAAACTCTAAAACTTCTTGAAGGAGAAAATCTTCAACTCTGCCTCAGTGAGGGACCCCGCCTGAGAGAAACAAGACAGTTTCATTCTGTTATCTAGGTGGGGCTGGTTCAGTCCTGAGGAAAAGAATTCCAACCCTATTGAATTAAAGGAACTCATTCAATTCTATTCAAATTCCAGTTCAAGCTGAAACCCAGTTTGTAGATAGAGCCAACTTGGAACTCCACCCACTAGCCCCCTTCAGCTTGTAGCCAAAGCTCTTATTATAAAAGAGCCAATCTAAAATCCTCTCTTTGCAGAGGTTCTAAACATGCCAGGCTTTGCCATGCTATGCCAGGGAAGTCTCTACCTGCTGGAATAATATTCTTTTCCAGTGTTACCCTCTCTTTATCCTCACCTATTTCCCTCTGTCAGGATTTCTAACCTTATTTCCCAATCCCTATAATAAACCTCTTTTATCAATCTAGGTTTTCGGGTTTGTAAATTCCTTTACAGAGAACCCCTACACCGCCAGAAAGGGGTTCCCCAAACTCCCTACCCTTGCACCAAATCCCAAGGAGATGCAGGGAAGCCAAACCTCTCTGGTTCCCTAAACCCCGAACCTGCCACTAGATCTTATCATTTAAGTCCCTGACTAACAGAAACCCTAATCTCATTTTGGTTCCCTAAATCTAGACCTTATCATTTGGTTCCCTACAAATGGGAACCCAAAAACCTAAACCTCATCATAGTTTTGGTTCCCATACCAGGAACCCCAAAACTAGACTTCACCTCATCATATTTTTGGTTTCCTAACCAGGAACCCCCAAAACTAGACTTCACCTCATTATTTAGAGTTGCTAAAGCACTGAGAGATAAAATGTTTTAGTCCTGGGTCAATCAATCAATATATGTCAAGAAACAAGATTTGAATTTAGATTTTTCTAGCTTGGAGGCCAGCTTTCTATCCACTAAGTTACCTTATCTTTCAAACATATAAGTTCTGAAAGGAAACTGAGTGTGGATCACAACATAGTATTTTCACTCTTTTTGTTTGCTTGCATTTTGTTTTCTTTCTCATTTTTTCCTTTTTGATTTTATTTTTCTTGTGCAGTGTGATATTTGTGGAAATATGTACAGAAGAATTGCACATGTTTAATATATATTGGATTACTTGCCATCTGGGGTGGGCATAGGGAAAGGAGGGAAAAAATTTAGAACCCAAGCTTTTGTAAGGGTGAATACTGAAAATTATCCATGTATATATTTTAAAAATAAAAAGCTTTAGTTTAAAAACAAAAGAAAGAATGAAAAAAATAATAAAGACTACATCTGTTAAGAAGCTCACCTGCTAGAGAAAACATTTCTTTACCCAGCAATGCCTCTGTGTGAAAGCAGAGGTCTAGCTTCTATCCTTATCTACCTAAATGCCAGGCCATTTGGTATTTCTATATTAAGTGTTACTATGATATCATTATCTATAGATAATGAAGAGGTTTTTTTTTCTTTCAATCATGTCTATTTTTACTGTTCCCTTCTTTTATGTAGCGATTCTATTCAACCCCATTCCTTTTTTAATTCATTAGAGATATGATATATTTTATTCTAACCACACATTTTAGCTCTGTACCAATTGCTATGTTCCAAGTTTAATTCTTATAAGCAACATAGTGCTGGATTTAGGTTTCTAATCTACTGTGTTACCTTCCTCTTATATTTGTGCATTCATCACAATCACCTTGACAGATATGATATTTTCCCCTCTTTTTGTCTTTTTCCCCTCTCTTGCCCTTTTCAATGAAGAGGCTGACCAAAAAAAAAAAAAATCCATGTGACCCACAATAATATTCAATTGTAATGGACTGATTCTACTCTTCTGCCTTTTCTTTCTTCATCTTGAACAGATACTGTTCCCTAGTTCTTATGCATTCTTTCTCTCATTTTGATCCTCCTTTTGCAATTCTACTATTGAAGTTAAAGTTTTTTTGCTTGTGACTATTCCCCATCCTTCCCTATTGAACCTATTCCCCTCTACCCCATCCCAGCCAATTTACCTATGGAAATTAATGAATTTCTATAGCAATTTGTTATACAGTTTTCCATTTTTCAGTTCAGATAAAAGTCTCCATATTTGTAAATTCCTATTCTCATGAAATCCACATACGAAAAATAGCAAGTTTCTTCTTCTTTCTCATTTATTCTTCATGTATCCCACTTCTTATGAATTTTCATTCCTTACTTAAAACTAACAACATTAAAACAAGTTTCCTTCAGGCCCTGTGCTTGTCTTTCTTTTGTTTTATCTACACTCCCTCACTTGAAATGTAAGCCCATCATTGCTCAAAAATATTTACCTTTCTTGATTTTTTTTGATTTCACATTTCAAAGATTTTTCTTGGCTCTGACTTTTTAATCAGAAATGTTTTAAAATTATTGATTCTGTTAAAGATCCATTAAAAAAAAAAACAGTAAATTCAGATTTGTAGGGTAAATTATTTTTTGGTAAACATTCTGGAGTATCGTATTCCCAAGATTTTCATTCCTTTGCAGTAGATACCTCAAACTCCTATGTAATTTTTATTCTAATGCCTTAGTACTTAAACTCTTTATTTCTGAGTGTTTGCAGCATTTTTTTTTCGTGGAACTTGAAAGTGAATTTTGGCTATAATGGGAACTTGGGTTTTTTTTCAGATCACCAGTGGATTCCTTCTATATTAATTATGACTTTTGGTTCTAATATAGCTAAGCAGTCCTTTCAAATTCCTTGAAAAAAGTGTCCAAGTTTTTTTCCTGCTCATAGTTAGCAGTTATCCAATGAATTATATAATCACTCCTCAACCTGTTTTCCAGGTCACTTGGTTTTTGATATGAGATAACTTACATTTTCTTTTTTTTCCCCTAACTCTTGTTGCCTCATACTGAATTCTGATTCTTCCATCTTAACTTTTAGGGTATCTACTAATTTCATATGGTTTTTCTACCTTTTTGGGTCTATTTATTCTCTTTGTAATTTTCTTCTCCGGAACCCTTATTTCTTTTTTTTATTTCTTCCAAGAACTTTTTTCCTTCTCTATTTTTAAAAATTTGTTTGGAACTTAAATACAAAAGAAAAAAAGAAGAAAAAAAAACAGAAAAGGGAAAAAAAAAAAAATTGTCATGTGCCCAGCAAACATAAGGGAAGATTCCAAATATATAATTTCATTTCAAAAAGCACATATAATAATAGAAGACACTGTATTTATTATTATCCATTTTTTCTTTGTTTCCTTGTAGGTTTTGTTTTGTTCTCTGCTGTGCTCTTTCTTTTTTTTTTTTTGCTCTTTCCATTCATATATGCACATATACATATATGTACTTACACATATGATGTGTATACATATCTATACACACATAAACATATACACACATATATACCTCCTCCGAGGTTCTACTTGAACTTGTTTTGGAATTATTCTCTTTTTCTGGGTTTGCTCAGATTCCTCTCAGCCCATTGTTTGTTTAATGTTTTCTATTTACTATCATTAGTCTCAAATCCTATATTGGGACTTTGTGCTTGTATACTGACATATTTAGCATTCTTGGATGAAATGGTGAAGCTCTGATTAATCCTGTTTACCCTGACAAGCAGATGTTGCCTTTGCCACTCTATATCGAAATGATGAGGACTGTGCCCTGCATTGTATAGGAATTCTTGACTTTTGGCTCAGTCTCCTGGAGACTTGATCCAGGTTAGGGCATCATACTAGTTTCTATTTACTTTTTTCACAATCATCAACTGGGAGTTGGCTCCACCCTTTATAGTAGTTTTGACAGGCCCCCAACTAGATGTTGTCAAGAGCACCAGTTACATGACTCTTATACAAGATCTCATTAATTGTCATGGCCCTGTTTCCTGTTAGATTTCTGGCAGGGCTACATGGACACTGCATTAGCTCTGTGTCATGTTATGGCTTTGGCATTGACTACTTGAGTACTAAAAAGTCCCTACCAGTTACTATGACTATGCAATGGTAGACCTTAGTACAGCATTGCTTGGCCCCAAATTGGCTTTGTCTCAGACTACCTAGACACTTTACTGCTCAGATGTTATGCTTGCCTTACTCTAACTGTAACTCCAAAGGAAGTTGCCATGATTACATTGTCTGTATATCACATTGGCTACATTGTGAACTGGGTTTGACTCAGGCCAGTAGCCTAGTACTTCAGGTTCAACATCAGAACAAAATGAGATATTCTTGGGTGATTCAACAGTAGCAAAGAATTCTACTTTGTCATGACAAGAGAGTGATCAATAAAAATAGAAATTAAGAAACCTTGAATTGATTTAGCTAATTAAGCAAAGCTCTCTTGCTGGCATCAGCCAAACCTCAGAGACCCCAGCCTAAACTTCATGAAGAAAAGGGATTAAAATATTGTTCCTACCACATTCTATTCCTTGATGATATAGTCTTTAATATCATCTAGAGGATCTTCCACCACTTAAATTACTTTAGATCTGGTACTGGTCTATCCTAACCTCCAAAATTCAAGAAGCCTAATATAAGCAGCATTAAAGGAAGAAGAGGAAAACTAAAACAAAAAAATAAAGGAAGAGACCCAATAAGGACTGAGACTCAGGTCTGAACAGTCAGTTCTATAATTAAAAAACAAAATAAAGGAGTAACAATTGGGAAAAGTCTCAGGAAGACCTTATATTCAGTTCTAAATAGTCAGATTTATACAATGGGTATTGACAATTTTTTGTAGGTTATCTCCTCAGGAACATCTGGGCTATAGCAAAGATGACATTTCCTATATAATCAATGATCCTCATCATAGGTCAGGGAGAATCTGCCCTGTATTGCCACTCACTTAGTGCTCCTGGGAGCTTGAGTAGGAGAAGGAAAATAAAATTTTTGCTTCTCAGGGACTGCTTCTTTCTCCAGGACCTTGGAGTATAAATTAAGTAGTGTAAATTAAGCAGGAAACTAGTCAGACATTTATATCCCTTTCTGATGGGAAAACTGCCTACCAACAATGCTACTCTTTAGTCCTCCAAACCATCCCTAGAAAGGCATTGTTACTATTACCAAAGGAAATATTTGAGATACTTATCTCTATCTGCTGGCTTAGAGTCAGTTGCCATTAGGGCGCTCAGCTCTGTTTGCCAAAGTCAGCTACCGCCACCTTTGCCAAAGCAAGACAACTATTAGAGTCTAAATGCTTTTGCAAAATTAGACAGAATTTTGAGGCAGGCCTAAACACTAATGTCCTGGCCCCAGTAGGGCATGACTCAACCCACTAAAGCAGGCCAACTATCTATGTAGAAGGCTGCTATGGGTATGCTGTGTCACAGCCTTCCTGTGCTAGTGTTGTTGGAGCCTGACCCTGCTCTCCCAGCCTGGGGGAAAAATGGAGAGCAACAAACAAAGAAAACAGGGCCATATTTTTACAAGCCAGTACATGTGCTCTCTTTCCCATGTTGTATAAGCAACAGACTTTTCTACTTGAGTTTGAAAAATGTTTTTGAGATCCTGGGAGTAAGAGTAGAAAAGAGAGAGAGAGACATTCAAGGTATATATCCTTAGTTCATCTAATGGGGTGCAATTGGCATATCTGTCCATATCCCCAATTCCAGAAATATCTTTGAGCTCCTAACAAAAATCTGTCATTGTCTTTTTAAATACTACCCTCTTTTCCCTGCAATGATTAATACCAAAGAATCACAACAAAATTCTTGTAACAAACTGCAGTTAGTCTTTCAAATACCAATTTTTAAAAAATTAAACTAAAAAAGTTACTTTAGCATAGCTACTAGATAATCCCTAAAAAAGGGGATATATCTTAGTTTGTATTCTCACTATCAAATTCTCTCATGTCAGCTTTAAGTGGTTACTTATGTTCATATACAGGTCTAAGGAGTGTTAATTCAGTACAATTATTTCCAAAAAGTTATTGGAAACCAGTTTACACAAATCTAAGAGGGGCCTTTTTTTTAGGCCTTTCCCAAGGTAATTGGGAAAATTATCAGTTACCATTACCAGTGGAAAAAAAAAAAACTTCTATTCTCAGCAAGAACTGGACACTATTAGTTTTTAATTTGTCTTTTTCTAATAAGGGGAACATTCCTTTTTCAGCCCCACAACTCAGCTTCTCCAGGTTGCTTTGAAGATAAACTGAATTCTGAAGAGAAGCTCTATATCTAGTAATACTTGGAGGAAACTTAAATTACCAGGTTGGATGGCCCTTCAAAGCTGGAAGACAGCTTACAGAAATTATCTTCAAGGTATATTTAATCACTAAGAAAACAAAGTATATTTATATTGTACTCTTTTTGCTGAATGATTAGAGGCAGAACTTATTCTCTAATCTGCCAGGAGGAGGGAGTGCCTCCCAATAAAGGAACCACCATTTCTAAAAGCATCACCAAAACAAAACAAAATGAACAAACAAACAAAAAAAGAATGAAGACTTTTTTCCTTATCCTACATTTCATAGAGCTCATTATGTTCTAATTCTGCAAAACTACATTAATTATTCAGGGATCAGAATGAGTCAGGTCAGTATCTCTGAGATACTCAAAAAACCATTAAATTGTTAACAAATTTTTTTTTTTACTTTTCATACCAGAATGATATTCAACTGAGAATAGCTCCAGTTGATTTAGCTAAACAAAGTTCCCTTGACAATTAGCCATCATGATTTATTATTTCTCCCTAGTCTCTCACATTCTTTGTAGGTACTCTTGTACTCAAGATAATCAGGAAATGCCATCACTTCCTCTGAGTCACACACAAAAAAAATCAAAAGTGAACATAATAAAATTATAATTACCAAAAAGGACTCAAATGAAGAAAGAGGAGATGACCCCAATCTACCCTTCATGGAGATGAGAAGTCCACAAGTTTAAACACTGTACATGGGTCAGTTGTGCTGATTTCCCCCCTCTCTTCAAAAAATATTATTTGATATGTGGAGGATCTCTGGGAGGGGAAGGGATAATAACTCTTCAGTGAAATATTAAAAAAAATATTTTAAAAAAAAACACCCTTTAAAAAAAAAGAAACTCAAAACAATATTTACACTACTCACACTACTGAAGGTGGTAAAAACTTAAAAATGATGGAAACAGTCAATGCTATAGGTACTAGAAGTACACATTAATGGACTATTGATTGGAACTATATATTGGTCCTAGAAAACAATTTAGAATTTTGCTAAAAAAGTGAACAAAATGTCCCTATTTTTTGACCCAAGAACATCAAAGACAGAAAGGATCCACAGCCACAAAATACTCATGGTAACCCTTTTTGTGGTGGCAAAGAACTGGAAATAGATGCCCATTGGGGAAATGGCTAAACAAATTATGGTACATGAATGTAATAGAATATTATTGTCTCAGAAGAAATGATGACCAGGAAGAATTTAGAGACACTTGGGAAAAAATGTATGTGAACTGACACAGTATGAAACACAACCAAGAAAACAATATATACAATAATTACAATGATATACACAGAAAGAATACTAACAATAAAGGGAAGTGAATCTTTCTAATTATCTAATTAAACTCTAACAGCCAAGAATGACCAAAGAAGAAAACTTAGAAAATGCATTTCCCTGTACTTATAGTAAAGGTAAGGGCTACAGTTGTAGAATACTATCAGATTCAGTTGATGTGTTTGTTGGTTTTGTTGAATAATTTTTCTTTCTTTAAAAAAACAAAAACAAAAACAATTATGGCATTAGAGATGATTCCTGGGTAGAGAGAAGGAAAGAGTACATTTTGAAAATAATTTGATGTAAAATAACAAAGGAATAAATAAAAATAAGATAAAATTTCAGGAAGATAAAAAGGGAATGATGAACAGAATAGACTAGAACTGTAATTACTTTGTTTCCCATCTGTTTTTCTGATTTTTTTGATGGTTGGGATAAACTACAAAGTGGCAGTTATGCAAGAAAAATATTTTAATCAATAAAATCCAAATGAAAACATATTACATGACACTGAAATATGAGCCCCATTGTTTTACAAATCCTAAGTGAGATCTCCAATAGAAAAATGTTAGCAGTCCCTTCTCAGAGCATAAAGTCTGTCCTATATGTAAAAATAAAATTTATTCAAATAATGTAATCATAAGGTCTCTCTCTTCAGTTCTAAATCTAGGATTCTATAATCATAATTACACTTTTGCTAGTGTATGGATTCAGTAGAAATGACCTTCTATAGATCCATTACTTACTGATCTTTGAGGTCTGTAAACTGTTTTTCAAGATTTGACATTTCATCTAAGCACTCCATTCTTCTTCTTTCACAGTCTTCATCATCCATTTCTGTTAATAAAAGCATGAACATTACTAATTATAGTCTAAATATCATAAAATTAATTAGGTGGTTACAATGCATATTATTGAAATTTATAAAGCAGATTAAAAACTTACACATGAGTTTAAATGTTGAGACCTCACATATGTTAAATATGTATTAAAATAGTCTTAAAGTAAACAAGTACTGTACTAAAATAATTAATACTATAAATTTTAATCTTGAATTTTTAATATGGAAGAGATTTAAATATCAAACTTCATAAATCTTTAATGTGGCATGAGTCTCTCAATATTTACAACAAAAGTTTTCCTGAAGAACTGAATGATGTGAATGTGTGAATGTATGATTTGAGCCATTTCTGAAAGGAAGTCAGGAGGTGGAGACAAGGGAGAAAATTTCAGTGAGAGTTTTGGGGTATGGAATTTTTTTGCAGGGGAAAGGGAAGGAGGAAGGAAGGGATGAGTAACATCCCTAGAATTCTGCTTTAGGAAATTACTTTGGCAGCTTAATAGAGAATGAATTGAAACAAAAAAGAGACTTGTAGCAGGGAGATTAACCAGATTACTGCAAAAGACATGTGCATCATTCAAGGACAAGCCTGGTCAACCAATAAAAATTTCACTTGGACAAAGTTATTATTGAAGATAACAAATTCCTGCAGAGAAGGCTTCTGATATACATTAATAGAGCATCCACAATGGTAGAACCACTTTCACTTGACCTTACCATTCCTTCAAACTATGGTCAGGTGACTCACATCCCATTTATAATCAAACTAAATAGGTATATATTTACCTTTGTTCTCACACACTTTAAAGTTCTAGCAGTCCAACCAAAACACATAATAGCATCTGCTCCCTCCAAGGTTACTAATCTTCTCTTAATGTCTAAATAAATAATTATTTTTCTTAATCTTTACTCTGCTCCCTTGACACTCACATCAGGTTGTTGTGGTTGTTGTTTTTAAGCTTTAACCACCACTTTTCTTCTAGATACTCTCTCCATCTTTGATTTCCAAGACACTACTCAATTCTAATTATTCACCTATTTGATAGTTCCAGTTTCTGGAGACCATGACATCAGGCAGAATATAGAATGAAAGACAAACAATCACCTCTGTGAGTAGAGGTGCTCCAGTGGGGATCCAATTGGAACTGGCAATTGGGCCATCTTTTTTTTTTTCTCTCTCTGTATGTGTATGTGTGCATGTATGTGAATCTCTCTCTTGTCTCTCTTTTTCTCTCCATTTTGTGCACATATAGTATGTGTATAGTATGTAAGTCCCTTACTTGTGGATGTTCTGCCCAAAGGAATAAAAAAAAAAAATTTTTTTTTAGATTTTTTTAGATATCTTGGGATTAGCAACTACATTTCTTTCTTAAGGACCATGTCTTAAACTCAAATCATTTTGGCTCTCATTGATTGGTTGGGGAATGACTGAATATGTTGTGACATAGGAATGTAATAGAATATTACTTTCCTATAAGAAATAATGAGCAGGTTAATTTCAGAAAAGCCTGGAACTGATGTTAAGTGAAGTAAGCAGAATCAAGAGTAACAAGATTATATAATTAACTGTGATGGACTTGGATCTTTTCAACAATGAGGTGATTGAAGGCAATTCCAATAGACTTGTGAAGGAAAGTGCCATCCACATACAGAGAGAAAACTATGGAGACTGAATGTGGATCACAGTGTAGTATTTTCACCTTTTTGTTGTTTGCTTGTTATTTTTTTTTTCATGTTTTTTTTCCCCTTTCAATCTAATTTTTTTTATACTGTATAACAAATATACAAATATGTTTTGAAGAATTACACATGTGTAACCTATATAAGATTGCTTGCTGTCTTGGGAAGGGGGTGGGAGAAAGGAGAGAGAAGAAGAAAAATTTCAAACACAAGGTGAATGTTGAAAATTATGTTTGCGTGTATTTCGAAAATAATACTATTAAAAAAAAAAAAAAAAAAAAAAAGACGCTAGCTTAAAAAAGCCAAGGTCTCCCACTGCATCCAGGCCCATTTCCAGTGATGCTGATCTATGTCTTATTTTTGGATTCTGGAAGAGAAAGTGATACTATTGACTGAAATCCAACTCACTTGTGTATCATGGCATCATCTCTCAGATGTCATGGTCTTCTTCTAGAAAAAAGGACAAACAACAACAGCAGCACCAATATCTTCCAAAGTTTTCTCCTTAAATCCCTCCCATAACATAGGTTAGAAATAAACAACAAAGTCAGGACTTAATTGACTTGGGATTGGTTATGGCCCAAACTCTGGACAAAATTTCCTAGGGGCCTTTGGTTGTACTGACCTGGAGCAAAAAATTTCCCAGCCAAATGGAGGCGCGTTGGGAGCAAGGATGCTCTAATTTACAGGATGTCTGAAGACTGCACAAGTCAAAACACATTGCCCTACTGAACAGATACATTTCCAGGTCAAAAAATTGCTTCTATAGAATTGCTACTGAATCCTTATTACATACCCTTGTTATGTTAGGTTAAGTAAACTTCCTTTTGTTAACTTCTAAGATTTAAGAGTGCCTTATTTAGTCCCAACATCAAAACATAAGTAACGGAGTACCTGCATCAGGGCCTGCCCTAACATTTGATATTGTTGGTAATTAGGATGAGTTGAGATGGTCTTGAAGCATGGGTATGCTGGTAAATGTTTAACAACAGGTTCTCTGGAAAAAAAAAAGTACATGCAACAGACTTATTTTTAATCTACATTATTAACATTTTTTCCATCACGTTAAGCCTAAACAATCAACAAAACAATAAATCAAACCTTGACTTGTAGCTCTGCCAATTTCCAAGATATTCACACTGAAAATTTAATAATCAGCTCAGAAGCTGGTAAGAGCTGGTATCAGCATACCCTTGCTGCAAAGTACATAATATTAAAAGAGTTGAGAGGAAAGGCATTTCAAAGCTGGAGAGCAAGGTGATTGAAGGACAGCTAAATACAAGACCTTTCTAATATTATATGGGGAGACCTCTCAATGGAACAGAATGATTAACTCAGTGGGTGCTTAAAAAGGCTTTCTGGGTAAAGAAAGCACCAAATCTAGCATTTCTTGGTTGACCATTCTGCAGTAGAAATGTATTGATGTAATAAGACAGAAAGAACAGTGTGTTTAACAATTAGAGACAGAGTTCTTAGCTATTAAACACTGTGCAATGAAGGCCAAGGAGCAGTCAATGAAGCTGGTAACTGAAAATGAAGGAATTGTCACCAGAAACTCAGCTTATACGAGTACTAGTAAAATTGAATAGGTGTCCTTCAAATCTTCGAAAGTCCTATCTTATTTGAATCATTTGGGGAAGGGTGAGAAGGGCAGACCACAAAGGGAATGAGATAATCTTTAGAGTTTCTTAGCTATCTGGGGCAATCAATGCAAAACAAGAACAGGTCTTAGGAGAATGTAAGATTATTTCTTCTCTAACTCTGGACATGACGGAAGCTGGAATACTTTGTTATACTAGCTATCCTTATACAGCATGCCTATAGTGCTACCAGGAAGTTAGATGACACCTAGCAGCTTATACTAAAGGGAGCTAAAAGAAATTGCCATGCCTATCAGGGCATTTTTGTTCCTAATATTTGTTCTTAATTTCATCAATGTAACAAACCAGATAGCTTAGTCCCAAGGTGAGTGATATATATGGTTACTGCTCTCCTTCATGGCAGCACAGTATGATGTATAGCAACCTGAAAAAAGATGCCTCCCTTTCTGAACTCAATGGTGTACACAGTTACACTGAAAATATGCTGTTGACCATTACAAATGAGGCCATTGTGACAGAAACCCTAGATCTATAAGTGATCCATGTAAGGGACAAAGGAGAATTCAACCCCAAAGTGTCCAGAGTCCAGCCCATTCAGTCAACTTTTATGGGACAGAGTAGGTGGAAAAAATCCAGAACAGGGACAGTCCAGAATTATCTACTGACATATACTTCTCAGATTAAGAAGGAAGCCCAGAGACTTATTGGATTTTTCATGTTTCAGAGAATCCACATTATCTAAATATTCTAATGGATCTCATTTAAGAAATCATCCCAACTCTGTTTCTTTCAAGTAGGGCCCAGCAATGGCTACAGCCCTGGAAGATCTAAAGAAAGTTGTCCACTAGTTTCTTCTCTTAAGTCCTTATGACTCTGAAATGCCCTTGTTTCTGAAGATTTTTAACCATAATGACCAGGCTGAGTAGAGCATTTGACAAGTATCAAAGAGTAGCCCCAATAAGAGATTGTTAGGCTTCTGTAGCTGCCATTTCCCCCAAAGTGACCACTCACTATCCTACTTTGAAAAGCTGGTAGGGAAGAAATGATACGGGGGCGGGGGAGGGGGGTGGGAGAGGAGGGTTGAAGTTGAAATTACTTTTATTTGGGGTTGCCCATTATGAATTGAATAATATAAGATGCTAAACAAAAATAGTACATTCAAAACTGTGTTTACCTACATCCCTTCAGTGTTAATGTTCTTTATAAATAGAGGTGACTATGTCATAAACTGAGGTCTCCAGTTCATGCCCTATAACTCTGTCTTCCCTGCAAAATGAGAGCTCCCTCAATTCCTCAAAAAAAGGACCTGACTCCTGAAAAACACCATTTCACTGATGACTCTATCTACTAAGAGTGATGCATGCACAATTGGATTTAGCCTATAGCAGGGTCCTGGCAAGTGAGCAGAGTCCCAGAATGCATAGCTGGCATATGAAAAAGCCCTAAGGTATGAGACAGAAAAGAAGTCCATTCCTGAGCAGTAAACATGAGGGGGAAGGGAGGGTTATATGTTTTGGAATCTGAAAAGCAAAGAACTAGACAATTTTAAAATTAAGAACAATAGAGGAGTTGTCAGTACAATTGTTTGTGGGGCATCAATAGAATATTACCCTAAATAGGTTAGAGCCAATACAAGAACAACAGAGGCTGAGGAGTAGCCATTGTCAATATGATCAGAGTGATGATGCCATGTTATGCTGGGCATAGGACCATATAATTTCCCTTAAAAAATGCAATTAAGGCTTTTATTGTACAATTAGAGTTCTCTTATTGATGAGGTTCAGCTTCCCTTGATTCCCAGTCAGGGAACCAAATGATGAGGTTCGGCACAGAGTAGGGAGTTGTGGGAACTCTTCTGGTCAGCACAGGTTCTTCATAAATGAATTTACAAACCCAAAAAATTAAACTTGCAAAAGAAGTTTATTATTAAAGATCTAGCAGAAGTTTCCAGCAGAGAAACCCCAACAGAGAGGTGAATAAGGTCTTGTTAGTTAGGGAAATAGGTAAGAGAGATAAAGAGAGAGTAACCCTGCAAGAGAAATGTCATTTCAGCAGGCAGAGGATCGCAGCTGTGCCAAGAGGAGAGAGAGGTTCCTTGGCGTGGCATGTTAGTTCCTCTTCAAGGAGTTGAGCTGAAGGAAGCTTATTTTATGGACAGTTCTTGGTAGGGATTGGGAACAGTATAAGCTGGAATCAGAATAGAGAATCTTGGAATTGAATTCAATTCCAGCTCAATCTCCAGCTCAGGCTAAGTAGGAATGGTCTTGGACTCAACTAGTCCCACCAGGATAACAGAATGAAACCACTTTATCTTGATTCCCTGAGGCAGGTCTCTCAGGGGAGAGCTTCTTTGAGGGAGTTTTCCCCCAAAGTTCAAGACAGAGAGAATTTTGGGGCTTCCCTCGTCATTATCAGTCAAAACAGCCATCTAACTTGAGTGGTCCTTAACCTGTTCCCCAAATGGCCAATGGCAGTCTCCCATTTGGGGCAAGAGGTTGTCTCTGCTAAATAATCAAGATACCTGACTAGCCAAGTCAGATATCCAATTTCCCAAAAGCCGGGTCTGTGACAAGTCAAAGGGAAAGGGTTATTTTGTCTAGTGATTTCCAGGATCTAGCTCTATATAGAGAAACAGACTGTTTCTCCCCCAGGGTAGAATAACCTTCGTTTCAAAGTCTTTGCCTTCTTTAAAGGGCTCTATATACCTTAGACAAATAACTCAAATCCAACTGACATGGCTATCTTTACTCTGGGATAGTTCAGATAGTTCCTTCTCAGAATGGTTTGGGGAAACCAAGATATAGTATTATTGAAAGGCAGTCAGCTTTTTTAAAGTGGAAATGAAACTCACTATCTAATAATGTTGGATATATATTTCCTTGGGAAAAATGAGGATACTCAAGATAATTTAGTGGTAATTCTGAGCCCTCAGATAAGAGAGAAGAGGAGTTCTTATATAGCCCCTGTGAAAGATTTCACATCAAGTGAAGATTTCATATCACTCCTCTGTTGTGGCTCTCATGAAGTGGAAAGTTTTGGTAGGTGAATCAGGGAATACTGAATGGGAAGCAGTTTGAAAGAGCCTCAGTATCTCCAATCCCAGGAGAAGTTACATGCAAGAGGCTTATAATCTCACAATCATTTTACTATAGATGACCCTAGTAATATGAAGAATTGTCTGTGCTAGAAGTATCAGCTGCACTGTAGTCCTGATGTTCTGGTGTTGTTTCTGCTCACTGTTACCACCTCTTACATCAGGAGATCTGTGCGGGAACTGTTATCATTCTGTGCTATGTCCCTAATATCCCTGGTACCACTGCTCTAGCTTATCATCACCCTTAAGAGACCCACTGTGAATTACAAAGATTTAGCATCACCCACCTCATAGCCCATATCACTGTAATCTAAAATTTGGTCCATCTGAATGAAGAAAGAAAAGCTTAAGGGTTTCTGGCTTTTGTTTTCTTTCACATTTTTTCCTTTCTTCTTTTTCTTTATGTTGATTCTTGGTGAAGGGAAGGAGTGTATTTTTTCTTTTTCTTTTTTCCTGATATATACTATGCTAGGATAAGATAATTATTCAATAAAAGCCCTTAAAACATTTAAATAGAGGAAGGTCTTCTTGAAGATTCTTAGGACCCTGAAGCATTGAAAGCACCAATCTTCCTCCTCTGACTCTCCCCCTCCCCCGCCAAATATTAAGAAAAGACAATATGAATAATTCCAGGAAGGACAGGTTTCAAAAAGTACTTTCTCCAATAGAGCTTCCTGGTGGCCTCTGGCTATGTGGGATTTACACTTCTCTAATTTAGTGGATATCTCAAAACCATATAATCTATTCTGATTATCAGGCACATTTCCATAGTGACAAAGATTTATAGAAGTTAGGTGTCAGTTACTGGATTCTTGTTGCATATTCTTGCTATGTTAGAGCTAACTAAAAAAAAAAAAAAAAAAAAAAAAAAAAAACCTTTTCTTAAATATTTAATGAATTCCAAGTGCTTTATTCAGTCCCAATACTAAACTAAATAAATAGAACTAAACTAATAAAGGAGGTTATCTCGAAAAGGTGATTGAGGAACAATGAGACAGGTCAAGCCCATCTGTCTCATTGTTCCTCAATCATCTTTTCTAGAATACCCTCCTGACCTAGAGGTATCATTCCAAGGTTCTTGTTTTTAATCCTCTTCTAGTCTGCCTACATTCTTTTACATTAAAGACTCAATAATGTCTCAAACTTTAAAAAGTCCAAACAGAAGCCATTAAGTCATTATCTTTTCTTAAAAACCTAAGACTTCCCTATTTCTACTGAAATCATCATACTTACTAGTCATCCTTGATTATTCCTCCCACCAACCTCACTTCCTATGCAATTAGCAAATCTTGTCAATTCTTTCACAATTTTTCATGCTCTTATTCTATTTTATCCATTTAAATTTCAAATATCCTATGCTAAGTGAAATGAGCAGAACCAGGAGATCATTATACACTT
This sequence comes from Antechinus flavipes, assembly GCF_016432865.1. Taxonomy (NCBI): domain Eukaryota; kingdom Metazoa; phylum Chordata; class Mammalia; order Dasyuromorphia; family Dasyuridae; genus Antechinus; species Antechinus flavipes. The sequence continues at coordinate 345,700,153 of NC_067399.1, read as the reverse complement.
CAACAATACTATAATGAGGATCAATTCTGATGGAAGTGGCGATCAATTCTTATGGAAGTGGCTATCTTCGGCAATGAAAGAATCCAATTCAGTTCCAATTGATCAGTGATGAACAGAACCAGCTACACCTAGCGAAAGAACACTGGGAAACGAGTATGAACTACATGCATTTTTGTTTTTCTTCCTAGGTTATTTTTACCTTTCTAAATCCAATTTTTCTTGTGCAACAAGAGAACTATATAACTACGTACACATATATTGTATTTAAGGTATACTTTAACATGTATGAGACTGCCTGCCATCTAGGGGAGGGGGTAGAGGGAAGGAGGGGAAAAGTTGGAACAGAAGTGCTTTGCAAGGATCAATGTTAAAAAATTACCCATGCATATGTTCTGTCAATAAAAAGCTATTAAATATATATATGTGTGTGTGTGTGTGTGTGTGTGTGTGTGTGTGTAAAAGGGGAAAAAAAATTTCCAGCATCCTGGAACCTACTTCTTATCTAGAGTATTACAATAATTTCTGGTTATAATCAATACAGGAATTTTATTTTGCTTGACATGTCTCATACTATTAAGCAAAATTACTCCTTTAAGAGATTTTAATAAGAGTTTTAAGATGTTAGGTCAAATAAATTTTTTGTTCCCAATGTCAACATATTTTGGAAATAACCTTTTTCTCAGAACAGAGGTACACCAAGCAAGCTGTGCCCTGAATTTGGCATACCAATAATCCTTTGCACTCAGAATATCACCCTCTGGTAATGCGTAATGCTTGACCAGCACCAGGGTTTACTGAGGTGAACTTAGGTCCCCCTATTTTTGCAAGATCATTCATCACATATTCACAATCCCTGCTCCTTTGTCACTGACAGGTATCACACTCCTGTTTCCATCACATAACTGTTTTTTTGCCCCTGCAGGATGGACATGAACGAGATGGAGTGAGATCTCTCAAGAAATTGTGAAAATCGAGTATGGCTTCATCTTCAGAGTTGGAGTAGGCCTGAAAGTCCTTAAGCCAATACCCAAATCCCTTTCTTGCTACCCTCCAATGACATCATTTTCTCCCTATTTCAATCAAATATGGGTAACTATGTACTTATTGGCTAAAGTTCAATTTCCTGAGTAGTTCCTGCATTTAGAATGTAAGACCCTCAGCCAATGAGGATGATGGTCAGTGGTGAGAGGGCTATTTGCTTTAGGGACTTTTTAAAGTATAAAACTTGTCCCAAAAGGTACCTTCTCCTTTCGATTGCTTGCCCGACTAGAGGGACACCCACTTCTCATGAAAATGTATAATAAACTTTTGTTTTGCTCTCCAGCTTTTTTTATTAAATGGTGTTCACCACTCTAAGACAAACAGACATGACCCCCAAAACTTGAAACAATATGGGAACAGTATCTCAAGACCTTGAGATCTTCCATTTGTAAATATTTTCCTCACTCTGAAATTAAACTTCTGTTTGTATCATTATTAGGATTCTTACAAGATGCTAAGTCGGTTGTCTAATTTTAGCATTGTGCTTAGCAGTTCTCTGGCTCGCTAATGTATTTAGTACTCATTGGAATTCTACAAGATTCACAAGTCAGAGAGAAGTCCAGGAGAGTCACAAGTTTAGTGGAGGAGATTCACAAGACACAGCTCCCATAATCCCACTCCTGGAGGAGGAGTCAACCTTTCAGTTCACACCTTTAAGAGATCATATATAAGGAGCTCCCACAAGCCAACTACAGACTTTTGGGAGACTGAGAAGCCAGGATTCAATTGGGCAGAATGAAGGATTCAGAGAGCTGGAGGCTGAAGCTGGCAGAGGCAAAAGGACTAGCAACAAGAGCTCTTGGAACCAAGTTGAGAGAGAGGCTTCTAAAAAAGCTAACTGGGCTATTTTGAAGGAGACAATAAAGGACTGGACTTTTAACTCCTGGCTGCATTTGAGAAATTGATTACTGATCTGAAAAGAAACTAAGGCTGCCTCCAGAAGCCCATCAAGAAACTTGCTCCCAGAGAACATTATATTTTAGAGAAAAGAACATTACATATCATGACTATCCTATTTCTAGCCTGCTGTGTTTATTTGGTTCCATTCACCCACAGATTTCAAGTCAGTTCCAGTCCAATTTGCATCAGTAAATACAATAAAATTAGCCAGAATAACACAACGGTAATTAGATCCTTTAAGGCTTCTTACCAAAAAAAAGTATGTATTTTTTTATTTTTTTTATTAAAAACAGTTTGGTTTTTATTAAAAACAGTTGATAGGATATCACTGATTTCATAGTATAAAAAATTCATTTAATTAATGCAGACAAGATTAGAAGGGAAGCAATAAATTGGGAAAACATTTTTGAATTCATATTTACATATATTTTATAAAAGGTCTCATTTCTAAATTATATAAAGAACTGACTCAAATTTATAAGAATTCAAGCCATTCTCCAATTGATAAATGGTCAAAGGATATGAATATACAATTTTCAGATGAAGAAACAAACTATTTTTAGTCATACTGGCAGGGCTGAATGCTGAAACTATCCTCCCTGACTATAGAGAGGAAGCCATAGGGGTGAACTCTGAGGAACTCTCCTCTGGGAGAGGCCCACCTCAGGGAATCAAGACACAGTGGCTTCATTCTGTTGTCTTGGTAGTGACAAGCTGTACCCTCTATTGAGTTGAAAATTAGTCCAGGACCACTCCTACTTAGCTCAAACTTAAGTGGTCTCATTCAACTGGAAATCTAAGCCTGGGAGCAGTGACAACATAGAAGCAATCTCATTCAAGTGATCTCTTATAAAAAAGGCAATTTTAAACTCATATCCTTGCAGAAGTCCAGAGTAGGAATTATACCATGCCAAGGGACCTCTCCCTGCTGCCTACCAGGACTCCTGCCCACTGTGAAGAGACCTTCTCAGTGAAAACCTCTTGCTATTTCTCTGCCAGGACCTTGCCACTGAGGAAGTCAGTCTTCCTAGCAAAGCTGACTTCTCAGTGCCAATAAAACTTCCTTTTTTGCCACTAATATTTTGGGTTAGTGAATTATTTCACATTGGATCAAATCCTCCGATCAAAAAGGGGATTCCCACAACTCTCTATACTGCCACTAACCACGTCAATATGAAAAGGTGCTCTAAATCACTATTGATCAAAGAAATGCAAATTAAGACAACTCTGAAATATCACTACACACCTCTCAGATTGGCTAAGATGATAAGAAAAGATAATGATGAACATTGGAGGGGATGTGGAAAAACTGGGACACTAAAAAACTGTTGGTGGAATTGTGAACAGATCCAACCATTCTGGAGAACAATTTCGAACTATACTCAAAAAGTTATCAAACTCTGCATATCCTTTGATTCAGCAGTGTTTCTACTGTGCTTATATCCCAAAGAGATCTTAAAGAAAGAAAAGGGATCCACATATGCAAAAAATGTTTGTGGCAACCCTTTTTGTAGTGGCAAAAAACTGGAAACTGAAGGGATGCCCATCAATTGGAGAAATGGCTGAATAAGTTATGGTATAAGAATGTCATGCAATATTATTGTTTTGTAAGAAATGACCAACAAGATGATTTCAGAGAAGCCTAGAGAGATTTACATGAAGTGATGCTAAGTGCAGAACCAGGAGATCATTATACACGGCAATAAGACTATACTACACGATGATCAATTCTGATGGACATGGATCTCTTCAACAATGACATGATTCAAACCAGTTCCAATTGTTCAGTGATGAAGAGAGCCATATACACCCAGAGAGAGGACTGTGGGAACTGAGAGTGGTTAACAACAAAGCATTTTCAGTCTTTTTGTTATTTGCTTGCATTTTATTTTGCTTCTCTTTTTTCTTGTGCTGCACAATAATTGTATAAATATGCATGCATATATTGGATTTAACATCTATTTCTACCAGGTTTAACATATGTTGGACTATCTGTCATCTAGGGGAGGTTGTGGGGGAAGAGAGGGAAAATTGGAATACAGGATTTTGCAAGGGCTAATGTTGAAGAATTGTCCACACATATGTTTTGAAAACTAAAAAATTTTAATAATAGAAATATATATTCCTTTAAAATAAATAAATAAATAAATTTAATAGCTGATTGTATCTCTTTGGTCAGAGCCTAAGGGGAAAGAGAATAAGCATTTAAATAATGTTTATTATATGGCAAAAATTTGTTAAATTTACAAATATTATGTAATTTGATCTTCACAACAACCCTATGAGATAGGTACTGTTATTATCCTCATTTTACAGTTAAGGAAATATAGTCAAACAAAGCTTAAGTGACTTGCTGACACTATATTTGAATTCAGGCCCTATCCCAGGTCTTAAGTTTTATTTACTAGGCTACCATCTATGAAGAAATGAGAGATGGTAAAATTCTTTGGAAATCTATAGATTTTCAGGAAACCACAGGTTAATCTGACAAAATTATTTCTTAGCATTGAGATATAGTAAAAAAAGCTATTTGGAATTAGGAGGTAATAAATTCAAAACCCATCACTGAATATGTTATTGTAAAATAATACTCTGAATACTGCCTATTCATATCCTTTAACTATTGATCAGTTTAGGGAAAGGTTCTTTGTAAATTTTACTCAGTTCCCCATATATTTTAGAAATGAGACCTTTTTCAGTGAAACAGCTACAATGAATTTTTTTCTGGTTTCTTCCTTTTCTCTTAATTTTAGATATGATGAAAAATAGTATGATATTTTACTGTAAAAATTTCAATTTTATGTAATCAAAATTGTAATTTTACCTTTCATTAATCTCTCTCTATCTCTATCTCGTTCCACCATAAAATTCTTCCCTTACTCATATATCTGGCAGATAATTTTATGTTCCCCTAATTCAACCTTTATGTCTAAATTACATATCCATTTTTATTATCTTGATATAAAATATGAAATGTTGGTCTATGACTAGTTTCTTCCAAACTATTTTCTAGCCTTTCTAACAGTTTTTATCAAATAGTGAGTTCTTTTCCCAAAAGTTGGGATCTTTGGGTTAATTATTTCTTTCCCTATCCTCCAACTTCCCAATCCCTCTCATCCTGCCACCTTGACCCTGTAATCTTTCTGAATATCCTTGAGTTGTAGTACAGAGGTCAAGGAAAAGTAGGGAAGAGGTAAGGAAAAATAGGTAAGAGCTATAGCAAGAAGCTTTAATGCAGAACACATCAGAAAGTACATTGACATTCACTGAATTAATGTGTGTTGTCTCCTATAGGGAGCACTACAAAATATGAACTCCAATCCCTGTTAACATTGTGCTAGGTAAAATAATAAGTTTTCAATAATGCAAATCATTTTATCAAGTTAGTTAGCTGGTAAGGCTAAATGTATTACATTCTTACTTGAAACAAAATTTACCTTTTGTTATAAGTGAATTAGTTGATTTTTCAGTTATTGTGTTTAAATTTCTAGCTCTTCCCAAATATAGTTTTGTGCATCTTGAACAAGATAACTTAGAAGCCATACAAGTCACTGAAGCCCAGGTAATGAAGTGACTGGTCCCAGGTCACAGAAGTAGTATCAGAAGTGCTTTTTTGAACCCAAATCTATGGCATACAGCACTGTTCTTATCATACCTTGAGATATATGAGTATAGATATCTATATAGATATAGATAGAATCTGTTACTAGAAATGTTCACTTTACTTGGTCTGATTAAGTTTTGGTATAGATTATACAGATTTGGTTTATTTGACTAAAATCTTCAGACCAAAGACTAACAGAGGCTATATGTCTATCCCCAAAGTCTAACAAAGCACACTTCACAAATGGTTGGCATAGCTGCAATGAACTTAAAAGGACTTTAGCAATATTTTTAATTTTATAGAGGAAAACAAGGCCCTAAGTGTTTTCAATAGTTTGCCACATTAATATTTATTGAGAATACCACTAGGGAGGGAGCAGAGCTAAGATTCTAAATAAGGTCTATTTTATTTTGTTAAATGAGAATTCAAAGTACTGAAATATAACATTTATCCATTATCATCAGGGTATAAGATAGTCCATGGGATATGTGTGTGTGTGTGTGTGTGTGTGTGTGTGTGTGTGTGTGTAGTACTAACAAAATTTCAAAATTTAAACCATTTTGTATGAATCTTTTAAAAAATGTATTACCTAATTCTATGCTTTCTAAGAGATATCCTGAAAACAAATTTTACCTTGATTTAAAAAAGAAAAAATTATCAGCATAAATGTTCTTAAAAGTACTCACCATTTATTATATAGTATCAGGTGACAGTCAATAAGTTTATTAAGCACCTGCTTTATTCCAGGAACCATACTAAATGTTGGGGATACAAAGGTAAAAGGCAATTTCTACTCTCACAGTCTAATAGAAGAGACAACATGCAAACAACTATGTACAAACAGAGGGTAGGTACTAGAATTACTGGAGGTTGGAGAAAACTTCCTATAAATTGCACAATTTCAGTGGAGGCTTGAAGCAACCCAGGGAAGCGAGGATGTGAAGATGGGGAGGGAAAGAATTCCAAATAGACAGAGGGAAAATACAAATGAAAACATCTAGATTCTAGAAAAGGAGTGCTGGGTGTGAGGAAATATAATGAGACCAGTGTCACTGGATTGAAGAATATCAACAAGTAATTAACAATTTCATGAAACTTACATGAAAATAGGTTTATTACAAGAAATAACATGTACATAGATCCCGAAGAGTTTACAATCCATACAGAAGGTTGCATTTTTATAATAGCAGGACAAAGGAGGATGTACCAGAAATCTCTACTTAAAGGGGTATAGGGGAAATGTGCAGTAAAAAGAAGGATAAGGACAAAATCCCTTCCAAAGGTGATTAGCAAAACAATGGCAAAAGCTACAATCTTTTCATTTGGAAACTACTAGACTATGAAGATATCTGTAAGGGACCAACCACACAATTGCACATAAGCAATTTCTCAACCTAGTGCAAACTGACTGGTACCTCTCTTGATTTACAAGGACATAAAGAAAGAGAATCCAGCTTGGGATGCAAACGCATTATGTCAGCTCAAGAGGAGGTTCGTCTTTAATACATTTAGGATCTCCTGTACATTCTGAGTCCAATATTTCTGGAAAATATGACAACTCAAAAAGACAAGTTCAGGAGACCCCTTAACATTCCTTAATAAGTAGAAAAGGCAAGGAGAGGAAAGGTAAGGTATGAAAAGACTAGAAGGATAAAGAACAAATTATAAAAAAGATTTTAAACAGAGAATTTTATATGAATATCCTATTACTATGCTATATGATAGTAATATCAAGAGAATATTAGAGCTGTTTTCACCTAAGTAATTTCAATCTGTCATGGTTTTCAATTTCATCTCCACATCATTTTTCTATGTTCTCCCTTCCTTGTTGTTAGCTATTATTTTTAGTAGCAGTCAGAAAGTATGCCTCATAACTTTGCAACATTTCTTCACCTGTAATAAGGAAACAAAAATGCTTTTACTGCCTATTGAAGGGCTTTTACAAGGAGAGTGCCTGCCAAAGTTTAAGAAGGGTTACATAAATATGAGTTATTGTTATTGTTTTCATTGCTATTCCATTAACCCTAGGATAGTTCCTTATATATAATAGGTGTTCAGTAAAAGTTTGTTTAATTAAAGATTCAAGATGTTGTTATGAGTAAAGTATATAAGATTTAGTGCTCAGACTTCTTAACAAGTAACAAAAAAAGAGTCTCTTTTTACTCATATCCTGCTTCTTTAAACACTATTAAAATGGAGACAGCACTACTATTACCACCAACAACTAAGTGCCATTTTGGGGCAAGCAAACCATCTGAGCCAGAAGAATGAACAACTATGAGGAAAAACAAGAGACAGCAAATTGGATTCCATGCCTAAAAGCTCCATGAACAGCAGAATGAGCTCTACCCATCCACCACCATTTATCATTAGGCCAACAGCCTCCCTTTGTCATTGCTGTCCAAAAAAAAAAAAATGCTAATGAAGACTAAACCCTGTTTGTTCTGTTGGTTCTGACACTATTACCTCCTCAGCAGTCACAGATATTGAAGATCTAGAAAATAAAGTTTTTACCACCAAAGTTTTTGTTTGGCATCTTCAAATGGTTCAGTATCAAAAATAAATACGGTTTTATCAAAGTGACACTAAAGATTTGCTTATATGTAAACTTTTTCTCCCCTTTTACTCTAGCCAAATTAGGTGTCATGCTATTTACATGCAAATGACATGCCATCTGCCCAATCATTCTACCTTCCAACCTTCCAATACCTGATAAATACAATGGCCTTGCCATTTTGCCCTCTCCTACTTCACTGTGAAGACCATTAGGTCTTGCCATCTACTTTTCAGCTCAATCCTTCTATTAAAATGAAAGAGAACAGGGGGCTGTTTTCCATGGGCATCCCTCAGCACTTAACCATATTGAACTGCAAATAGTAAACACTAAATATATGTTCATTCATTCTTGGTTGAAAAGTCAAAAAAGTCAAGACAATGATCACTTATTAAGCTTTATTTATTTTAAAAATTATTATATCAAGCACTGTACTAAGCTCTAAGGATATACAGGAAGGAACCAATCATCCTTACTCTCAAGGAAATCATGATCAGTGAGATAACAAGAAAACACCTATGTACAAACAAGATCTACACAGGATAAATAATCAACATAGGGAAGGTACTAACTTTAAGAAAAATCAGAAAAGATCTGTCATACAACAATTACATTAGGAAAAAAGAAAATTTTCAAAACAAATTTCTGAGTTATCTTACCTCCAGTTAAACAGAGTTAAAATTTCAATTTTTTTCATAAAACTCTCTCTTCATTTAAATGTTAAAGGACACGTGGTACCAGAATATCTATCTTTACTCAAATAATATGGTTTGATAAGTAAAACTGATTCAAATTAAGTGTGGAATACATTGTTGGTGGAACTGTAACTACATCCAACCATTCTGGGAGAGCAATTTGGAACTATGCTCAAAAAGTCATCAAACTGTGCATACCCTTTGATCCAGCAGTGTTACTACTGGGCTTATATCCCAAAGAGATCATAAAGAAGGGAAAGGGATCTGTATGTGCATGAATGTTTGTGGCAGCCCTCTTTGTAGTGGCCAGAAACTGGAAACTGAGTAGATGTCCATCAATTGAAGAATGGCTGAATATAAATTGTGGTATATGAATATCATGGAATATTATTGTTCAGTAAGAAATGACCAATAGGATGATTTTCAGAAAGGCCTAGAGAGACTTACACGAACTGATGCTGAGTGAAACGAGCAGGGACAGGAGATCATTATATACTTCAACAACAATACTATATGATGATCAATTCTGATGGACCTGGCCATCTTCAGCAATGAGATGAACTTAATCAGTTCCAATGGAGCAGTAATGAACTGAACCAGCTACACGCAGTGAAAGAACTCTGGGAAATGACTGAGAACCATTACATTGAATTCCCAATCCCTATATTTTTGCCTGCCTGCATTTTGGATTTCCTTCACAGGCTAATTGTACAATATTTCAGAGTCTGATTCTTTTTGTACAGCAAAATAACGGTTTGGTCACGTACACTTATTGTGTATCTAATTTATACTTTAATATATTTAACATCTACTGGTCAACTGACATCTAGGGGAGAGGGGGAGGGGAAGGAGGGGAAAAATTGGAACAAAAGGTTTGGCAATTGTCAATGCTGTAAAATTACCCATACATATTAACTTGTAAATAAGAAGCTATTAAAAAAAAAAAAAAGATTGACCAAAAAAAAACAAAAAACAAAGTTAAGAGTGGTTTCTCATATGTGTTAAAGAGTATTAGGACTCCGAAGGATAATATTTATATAACTTTCATACTTATATAGAATTATAGCTAATAAATTCTCCTGATCATCATCAGCAAACACTAACTTCCTGATTCATGTGGACACTGAGTACCTTAAGTAAAAAACATGGATCCAGCTTTGCAGGAGCTTGCTTACAAACCTATTAGCAAAAAAAGAAATTAAAATACAAGGTTATATATTATTGTTGCTATGAATGGTACTGATAAGAAATGCACAAGAATTTGTGGAAAGGGAGAATCACTGGAGACCAGGTTAGTTTGGAAAAGTTATCCAAGATAATCCCAAAGATTCATGATAAAAAATGCTATTCATCTCTAGAGAAAGAACCGATATTATTCAAATATAGACCGAAGCATAACATTTGTCATTTTGTTTCTTTCTCTTTTTGTTTGAGTGTTTTGTTTTGCACAAAATGACTAAGAGAGGGAGAGAGGAAATAGAATTTAGATTTCACAACTTTTTTTTTTAATGATAAAAATTATTTTTAAAAGTAATTGGGGAAGTTAAATATTTTTTAAAAAATAAACCAACATAATAAAAAAAATTTTAATTAAAAAATGTGATTTAAGGTGAGCTTTGAAAGAGGGTAAAACTTAAATGACTTGGAGAAAAAAATACAATTAAGTACCTTATTTCCTTCTGGGTGCCATAATTAAGGAAAGACACAGACAAGCTGAAGCTTATCCAAAGGAAAATAAATAGTATGGTGAGAGAATTCAAAAGTATGCCACAGAAAAAACTGGCTGAGGACTGTTTTAGTCTTCTAAAGAAAAGATTCAGAAGGAAGATATAATTGTCAAATTTAAATATCTAAAGAGTTGCCATGCATAAAAGGGAAAGGATTTACCTTGCTTTATTCCAGAGATAAAATTAGGGCCAAAAAATAGAAATTGTAGATAGAAAGAATTTCTTAATAAGTTTTGCTATGCAGCTTAGGAGTATTAGGAGGAGCTATGAATAAGATTATATAATCTCTGATCTATCTTCCATTCCAAGATTCCATAATTAAGTAGGAAAATCAGTGTGAATAAATAAGCAGAAGCTGAAAAACAAAAGAGAGGTTTTAAAGAATTAAATATAAGTAAGTTTAATTGGAGGGATGAAAGATAATTGGAAAAAGGATTCAATCTATAGAAAGCCTATACAACCAAACCAAAACATTCAGATATAACATAAGAGATGTATTAAGAAATACTAAAGATTATCAAGGGCAGCTAAGTGGCATAGTGAATAAAGTACCAGGCCTAGAAGAATCATCTTCCTGAATTCAAATCTGGTCTCAGAAACTTACCAGTTATATGATCCTGGACAAGTTACTTAACCCTTTTTGCCTCAGTTTCCTCAACTGGAAAAAAAAAAAAAAACTGCAGAAAGAAATGGCAAACCACTCGAGTATCTTTGCCCAAAAAATCCCAAATGGAGTCACAAAGAGTTGGACTCAAATGAAAAATAGCTGACAATAAAAACCAAGAGCTATATACAAAATGTTTCAGAAATAATAATCTGGGATTGGTCAGAGACAGAAATACAAATCTATTCAGTAAGAACTATTCAAAAAGAATTAGGGTCGAAGTCTCCTAATTAAAGTTTTAGTGTAGATACCTAAACAAATGAAAGAAAAAGATTTTATTAAATAATATTTACTATATGCCAAGCACTGGGGAAACAAAAAGAAAAAATCAAAACAGTACTTGATCTTACATTCTAGTTAGAGAAAACAATTCATAAAAGAAAGTTCAGATGATTCAGAGCCTACATAAATAATTGTTTTCTTACCATAAATATGTGTATTGTACTTGATTTGAAAAAAAAAAAAAAGCCCACAGTACAAAATAAACTGTTTAATTAGAAAACAGCCTAGAGACAGTATTTTACCTCCAACAGATTTTTTCCAAGCTGATAAACATATCTATAGTGGTTGTTTTGTTTGTATGATCTGTTAGGGGAAAAGTTGGGAAAAAAGGAGGATCTGGATCTGTGATTTCACTGGCATAAAGAGTTCTCAAAGAGAGAAGTCCCTATAAATACAAGATTCAAGAAAAACATAAGATAACAGGAAAAAGAAATCATAAGGAATTCAATAAGGTTAAATTGTTTACAATCCTACAAGGAAAGATGATAGTTATAACTCCTAAAAATTTTATTATGATTAGGACAGTTACAAGGAGTATACATAGAGAGAGAGCACAGTAAGATGAATATGATGGTTTAGCTAAAAAAAAATTAAATTAAATTAAGGGCGGAAGAGGAATGAACTAGGAGAAGTGGGGAAGAAGAAGTAGAATAGATAAATTATCTCACATAAAAGAAGCACAAAAGAGTTACTACAGTGAAGAAGATGAGAGAGGTTGGGGAGAACCTTATTCTCATCAGAACTGGCTCAAAGAGGAAATAGCATACTCAATTGGGTAAAGAATTTATCTTACCCTACAGGAAAGTAGGGGGAAAAAGAGATAAGAGAAAAGGGGGGGGGGGGGAGAAGGAGGGTAGATTGGGAGAAATGGTAATTGGCAACAAAAAACTTTTAAGGAGAGACAGTGTAAAAGGAGAGAATAGGAAAAAAAGGAGGGGAGGGAAACAGTAATTGTAATAAGTGAAAAAAAAATTTGAATCAAACTTCTCTGATAAAGGCTTCATCTAACAAATATGGAGAGAAATGAGTGAAATTTATAAAATTAAGAGTCATTATGGTCAAAGGATATGAATAGGAAGTTTTCAGATGAAGTAATCAAAGCTATCTAAAATTACATGAAAAAATGCTCTACTGATTAGAGAAATTGCAAATTCAAACAATTGTGAGGTATGAGGTTGGCTAATATGACAGAAAAGGAAAATGATAAATGTTGGAAGGAATATGGGAAAATTGAGATCCAAATGCATTGTTTGTAGAGTTGTGAACCGACTCAGCCATTCTGGAGAACAATTTGGAACTGTACACAAGGATTATATAAAACTGTCATATTCTTTGACCCAGGATTAGGTCTACATCCAAAAGAGATGTGATTTTTTTAAAAAGAAAAGAAAAAGGACACACACAAACACATAATATTTATAGTAGTTCTTTTTGTGGAGACAAAGAATTGAAAATAGAAGGGATGCTCAGCAATTGGGGAATGATTGAGTGAAATGTGAGATATATTGTGATGGAATATTATTATATTACAAGAAATGATGAGCAGAATGTCTCAGAAATATCTGGAAAGGACTGATGCAAAATAAAACAAGTTCAATTAGGAAAACATTGTATAAATTCATAACAATATTATGTGATTATCAACCATGGCTTAACTATTCTCAGCAAATAAGATAAACTAAGAAAATTCCAAAGGACTTATGAAAAATACTACCAACCTCCCGAGGAAAAAATTATAGAGTATAAATGCAGATGGAAGCATATTTTTTAAAACTTAATTTTTCTTTTTTTTTTTTTATCTGTTTTCTTTACAACATGATTAATGTGGAGGCGGGTTTTGCATGACTGCACATGTATAGCCTACTTCAAACTGCTTGACTTCTTAGAGAGCAGTAAGAAAGAGGGGAAAAAAGAATTTAAAAGACAAAACAAAAAAAATTAAAAATTATTTTACATAAAACAGGAAAACACTAAAATACTAAAAAACAAAGAATAAAGGTAAAAATCATGTTCACTTCAACATATTGTTTGATGTTTAAAATTATTTTTTATTTATAATTGGATTACAATAAAATACTAAGAAACAACCAAAAAATGTAAAAGAAACAGGTAAAAATCATGTTCAGTTCAGTATACTGTTTAAGTAAGCAGAGAAAAGTATAATTCATTTGGAAACTATTCTTCTAAAAATGAGCAAGATTATATTCCAACACTTAAAAGATTAACTTTAAATTGTTCAGAAAATTCAACTAACCGAAATGGCTCTTTCCCTTAAGTACTCTGAGTAGTATATGAGCAAAAATACAAGATGCTTTCCACAAAATAAAGTCAGATCTAACCAACTGAAAAAATATTAAGTGCTCTTGGATAGGTCAAGTGAATATAATAAAGATGACAATACTACCTAAACTAATCTATTTATTTAGTGCTATACCAATCAGACTCCAAAGAACTATTTTAATGACCTAGAAAAAAATAACAACAAAATTCATCTGGAAGAACAAAAGATGAAGACTTTCAAGGGAACGAATGAAACTGTACCTAGCTGTACCAGATCTAAAACTATATTATAAAGCAGCAGTCACCAAAACCATTTGGTATTAGCTAAGAAATAGACTAGTTGATCAGTGGAATAGGATCAATGAAACAGGACAAAATAGTCAATAACTTTAATAATCTAGTGTTTGACAAACCCAAAGACCCCAGCTTTTGGGATAAGAATTCACTGTTTAACAAAAACTGCTGGGAATTAGCAAAAAGATTAAAAAAAAAAAAAAAGATTACAGAAAATCATCCCCAGGATAATACACTATGACCAAGTAGGATTTATACAAGGAATGCAGGGCTGGTTCAATATTAGGAAAACTATTAACATAATTGACTATATCAACAACCAAACAAACAAAAACCATTATGATCATCTCAATAGATGCAGAAAAATCATTTGATAAAATCCAACAGCCATTCCTAATAAAAACACTTGAGTGCATAGGAATAAAAGGACTTTTCCTTAAAATACTTAGGAGCATATATTTTAAACCTTCAGTAAGCATCATATGCAATGGGGAAAAACTGGAACCTTTCCCAGTAAGATCTGGAGTGAAGCAAGGTTGCCCACTATCACCATTATTATTCAATATTGTATTAGAAACACTAGCCTCTGCAATAAGAGTCGAGAAAGAGATTAAAGGAATTAGAGTAGGCAATGAGGAAACCAAACTATCACTCTTTGCAGATGATATGATGATATACCTAGAAAACCCCAGAGATTCTACTAAAAAGCTATTAGAAATAATTCATAATTTTAGCAAAGTAGCAGGAAACAAAATAAATCCCCATAAATCCTCAGCATTCTTATACACCACCAACAAAATCCAAGAGCAAGAGATACAAAGAGAAATTCCATTCAAAATAACTGTTGATAGCATAAAATATTTGGGAATCTACCTACCAAAGGAAAGTCAGGAATTATATGAGCAAAATTACAAAAAAGTTTTCACACAAATAAAGTCAGACTTAAATAATTGGAAAAATATTAAGTGCTCTTGGATAGGCCGAGCGAATATAATAAAGATGACAATACTCCCTAAACTAATCTATTTATTTAGTGCTATACCAATCAGACTTCCAAGAAAATATTTTAATGATTTAGAGAAAATAACAACAAAATTCATATGGAACAATAAAAAGTCGAGAATCTCAAGGGAATTAATGAAAAAAAAAAATCAAATGAAGGTGGTCTAGCTGTACCTGATCTAAAATTATATTATAAAGCAGCAGTCACCAAAACCATTTGGTATTGGCTTAGAAATAGATTAGTTGATCAGTGGAAAAGGTTAGGTTCACAAGACAAAATAGTCAACTATAGCAATCTAGTGTTTGACAAACCCAAAGATTCTAAATTTTGGGATAAGATTTCATTATTTGATAAAAACTGCTGGGATAACTGGAAATTAGTATGGCAGAAATTAGGCAAGGACCCACACTTAACACCACATACCAAGATAAGATCAAAATGGGTCTATGACCTAGGCATAAAGAACGAGATTATAAATAAATTAGAGGAACATAGGATAGTTTATCTCTCAGACTTGTGGAGGAGAAAGAAATTTGTGACCAAAGATGAACTAGAGACCATTACCGATCACAAAATAGAAAATTTTGATTATATCAAATTAAAAAGCCTTTCTACAAACAGAACGAATGCAAACAAGATTAGTAGGGAAGCAACAAACTGGGAAAACATCTTTACAATTAAAGGTTCTGATAAAGGCCTCATTTCCAAAATATATAGAGAACTGACTCAAATTTATAAAAAATCAAGCCATTCTCCAATTGATAAATGGTCAAAGGATATGAACAGACAATTTTCAGATGAAGAAATTGA
Organism: Antechinus flavipes; assembly: GCF_016432865.1. Classification (NCBI taxonomy): domain Eukaryota; kingdom Metazoa; phylum Chordata; class Mammalia; order Dasyuromorphia; family Dasyuridae; genus Antechinus; species Antechinus flavipes. The sequence goes on along the minus strand of NC_067399.1, from coordinate 345,684,299 downwards.
AACTATTACCACTCACATGAAAGAGTGTTCCAAATCACTATTGATCAGAGAAATGCAAATTAAGACAACTCTGAGATATCACTACACACCTGTCAGATTGGCTAAGATGACAGGAAAAAATAATGATGAATGTTGGAGGGGATGCGGGAAAACGGGGATACTGCTGCATTGTTGGTGGAGTTGTGAACGAATCCAGCCATTCTGGAGAGCAATCTGGAATTATGCCCAAAAAGTTATCAAACTGTGCATACCCTTTGATCCAGCAGTGTTTCTATTGGGCTTATACCCCAAAGAGATACTAAAAAAGGGAAAGGGACCTGTATGTGCCAAAATGTTTGTAGCAGCCCTGTTTGTAGTGGCTAGAAACTGGAAAATGAATGGATGCCCATCAATTGGAGAATGGCTGGGTAAATTGTGGTATATGAATGTTATGGAATATTATTGCTCTGTAAGGAATGACCAGCAGGATGAATACAGAGAGGCTTGGAGAGACCTACATGGACTGATGCTAAGTGAGATGAGCAGAACCAGGAGATCATTATACACTTCGACAACGATATTGTATGAGGATGTATTCTGATGGAAGTGGATTTCTCTGACAAAGAGACTTAACTGAGTTTCATTGGATAAATGATGGACAGAAACAGCTACACCCAAAGAAGGAATACTGGGAAATGAATGTGCACTATTTGATTTTTGATTTTCTTCCCGAGTTATTTTTACCTTCTGAATCCAATTCTCCCTGTGCAGCGGGAGAACTGTTCGGTTCTGCAAATATGTATTGTATCTAGGATATACTGCAACATATTTAACATATATAGGACTGCTTGCCATCTTGGGGGGGGGGGGGGGGGGGAGGAGGGAGGGAGGGGAAAAAACGAAACATAAGTGATTGCAAGGGATAATGTTGTGTAAAAATTATCCTGGCATGGATTCTGTCAATACAAAGTTATTATTAAATAAAATTAAATAAAAAAAAAAAAAACTGCTGGGAAAATTGGAAATTAGTATGGCAGAAACTACGCACTGACCCACACTTAACACCTTACACCAAGATAAGGTCAAGATAGATTCATGATCTTCCGGTTAAGATGGTGGAGAGGAGGCTCACAGCTGCATAAGCTCCACGCTTTCTCTCACTATCCACTTCATTACAAGCCTCTGAATCAATGCTTGACTGAAAAAAACCCACATATAGTTACCAAGAGAAGCCATCCTTGAGATCCGCCAAGAAAGGTCTGTCTTTACTGGAGGGCTGGGGCAGTTTTAGATCGGGCGCAGGCTGAGGGCAGCGGCAGTGAGAGCACGGGAGCAGACTGGAGAGGGGGTGGGGAGTGATCGCAGCCATCTCTGCGGGGAGAGCTTCGCTACAGGTTTGGATACTTTGCTCCAGCAGCAAGTCAGCAGCCCAGCAGAGAAGCTAAAAACACCGGGGCTGAAGAATACAACCCCAAACAGCTGGAGTCTCTCGGGACCTGGCCGTCTCCCCCTTCCCCCCCCCCCCAACAGTGACTCAGCACGCTCTGGGATCTGAGAGCGCAGGCACAGCACAGTCCTGCTAGTGCCTCACTGCTGCCCCCTGCAGTCTGTAGAGGAAGCTCGATAACATACCCAACCCCTCCCCCAAAGAAAGACTCCAGTTTTTTCTGTTTTTCTTTGGTAGTTTGTCTCTGATTAATAGACAGAATGAGCAAGAAGCTGAAGAGGACTTTAACCTTTGACAGCTTCTATACAGATAGAGAGCAGACTCTAAATCCTGAGGAGACTAAAAACAGGCAGTCCCCAGGTGAATCCCCAAAGGAGGAGACCATCTGTTCCTCAGCACAGATGAACCTCATAGAAGTGATTAAAAAGGCTCTCACAAGGGAGCTAGAAGAAAAATGGGGAAAGCAGAGTGAGGCTTGGCAAAAGGAGAGGGAAGCTTGGGAAAAGGAGAGGGAGGCTTGGCAAAAGAGCCTGGAGAAAGTTAAAGAGAGAGTGGATAAAGAAGTAAAATCCTTGAAAAATAGGATTGGTGAACTGGAAAACAAAATTGGCGTAATGGAAAAAAATTCCACAGAACCAAAGAACTCAATTGGACAATTAGAAAAAGATTTTAAAAAAGTGAGTGAAGAGAACACTTCACTGAAAATCAGACTTGAACAAGTGGAATTGAATGACTCGAGGAGACAAGAAGAATCAGTCAAGCAAATCCAAAAAAATCAAACAATGGAGAAAAATGTGAAATACCTTCTGGGGAAGACAACAGACCTGGAAAACAGATCCAGGAGAGACAATCTGAGAATCATTGGACTCCCAGAAAAACATGATGAAAAAAAGAGCCTGGACACTATTTTCCAGGAAATTATCAAAGAGAACTGCCCAGAAGTCATAGGAACAGAGGAAAAAATAAACATTGAAAGGATTCATCGATCACCCACTGAAAGGGATCCTAAAATCAAAACACCAAGGAATATAGTGGCCAAATGCCAGAACCCTCAGATGAAGGAAAAAATATTGCAAGCGGCTAGAAAAACCCAATTCAAGTATCAAGGAGCCACAATAAGGATCACCCAGGATCTGGCAGCATCCACATTAAAAGATCGAAGGGCCTGGAATATGATATTCCGAAAGGCTAAGGAACTTGGTATGCAACCAAAAATAACTTACCCAGCGAGAATGAGCATCTTTTTCCAGGGAAGAAGATGGACATTCAACGAAGTAAGCGAATTTCATCTATTTCTGATGAAAAAACGAGAACTTAACAAAAAGTTTGATCTACAAATATAAAACTCAAGAGAAATCTAAAAAGGTAAAGATTAATCTTGGGAACTATATTTTGACTATATAGATGTATAAAGAATACATGTATACCTTGTTCTAGAAATTGATGTGGAAAGGACATTGTACCAGAAAAAGGGTAAAGTGGGGGTAGTACATCTCATGAAGAGGCATAGGAAACCTATTATATCTGAGAGAAAGAATGGAAGGGGATGCATATAGTGGGTATCTTACTGCCTACAGAATTGGCTTTAAGTGAAAAATCTTAAGACATATTCAATCTATGGTGAAACTTCTCCCACCTCATTGAAAAGCGAGAAGGGAAAAGTGAAAAGAGAAGGAATAAGCTAAGCGGAAAGGAATACAGGAACTGGGAGGGAAAGGGGTAAGATAGGGGGAGGAACTCTAAGGTGGGGGGAGGGATACTAAAAAGGGAGGGCTGTGAGAAGCAAGTGATGCTCACAAGCTTAATACTGGGAAGGGGGGGAAAGGGAAAAGAAGGGAGAAAAGCATAAACCGGGGTTAACAAGATGGCAAGTAATACAGAATTGGTCATTCTAACCATAAATGTGAATGGGGTAAACTCCCCCATAAAGAGGAAGCGGTTAGCAGAATGGATTAAAAGCCAGAATCCTACAATATGTTGTTTACAGGAAACACACCTGAAGCGGGGAGATACATGCAGGTTAAAGGTAAAAGGTTGGAGCAAAATCTACTATGCTTCAGGTGAAGTCAAAAAAGCAGGGGTAGCCATCCTGATCTCAGATCAAGCTAAAGCAAAAATTGACCTAATTAAAAGAGATAAAGAAGGACACTATATCTTGCTAAAGGGTAGCATGGATAATGAAGCACTATCTATATTAAACATATATGCACCAAATGGGGTAGCATCTAAATTCTTAAAAGAGAAACTAAGAGAGCTGCAAGAAGAAATAGACAGTAAAACTATAATAGTGGGAGATCTCAACCTTGCACTCTCAAAATTAGATAAATCAAACCACAAAATAAATAAAAAAGAAGTCAAAGAGGTAAATAGAATACTAGAAAAGTTAGATATGATAGATCTCTGGAGAAAATGTAATGGAGACAGAAAGGAATACACTTTCTTTTCAGCAGTTCATGGAACCTATACAAAAATTGACCATATATTAGGACATAAAAACCTCAAACTCAAATGCAGTAAGGCAGAAATAGTAAATGCATCCTTTTCAGACCACGATGCAATGAAAATTACATTCAACAAAAAACCAGGGGGAAGTAGACCAAAAAATAATTGGAAACTAAATAATCTCATACTAAAGAATGATTGGGTGAAACAGCAAATCATAGACATAATTAATAACTTCACCCAAGAAAACGATAATAATGAGACATCATACCAAAATGTATGGGATGCAGCCAAAGTGGTAATAAGGGGAAATTTCATATCTCTAGAGGCCTATTTGTATAAAATAGAGAAAGAGAAGGTCAATGAATTGGGTTTGCAATTAAAAATGCTAGAAAAGGAACAAATTAAAAACCCCCAGTCAAACACTAAACTTGAAATTCTAAAAATAAAAGGTGAGATCAATAAAATTGAAAGTAAAAAAACTATTGAATTGATTAATAAAACTAAGAGTTGGTTCTATGAAAAAACCAACAAAATAGACAAACCCTTAGTAAATCTGATTAAAAAAGGAAAGAGGAAAATCAAATTGTTAGTCTTAAAAATGAAAAGGGAGAACTCACCACTAACGAAGAGGAAATTAGAGCAATAATTAGGAGTTACTTTGCCCAACTTTATGCCAATAAATTCGACAACTTAAATGAAATAGAAAAATACCTCCAAAAATATAGCTTGCCCAAACTAACAGAGGAAGAAGTAAATATCCTAAACAGTCCCATCTCAGAAAAAGAAATAGAACAAACTATCAATCAACTCCCTAAGAAAAAATCCCCAGGACCAGATGGATTTACATGTGAATTCTACCAAACATTTAAAGAACAATTAACTCCAATGTTATATAAACTATTTGAAAAAATAGGGATTGAAGGAGTCCTACCAAACTCCTTTTATGACACAGACATGGTACTGATACCTAAACCAGGTAGGCTGAAAACAGAGAAAGAAAATTATAGACCAATCTCCCTAATGAATATTGATGCTAAAATCTTAAATAAAATATTAGCAAAAAGATTACAGAAAATCATCCCCAGGATAATACACTATGACCAAGTAGGATTTATACCAGGAATGCAGGGCTGGTTCAATATTAGGAAAACTATTAGCATAATTGACTATATCAATAACCAACCAAACAAAAACCATATGATCATCTCAATAGATGCAGAAAAAGCATTTGATAAAATCCAACATCCATTCCTAATAAAAACACTTGAGAGCATAAGAATAAATGGACTTTTCCTTAAAATAGTCAGGAGCATATATTTAAAACCATCAGTAAGCATCATATGCAATGGGGAAAAACTGGAACCTTTCCCAGTAAGATCTGGAGTGAAGCAAGGTTGCCCACTATCACCATTATTATTTAATATCGTATTAGAAACACTAGCCTCGGCAATAAGAGTCGAGAAAGAAATTAAAGGAATTAGAGTAGGCAATGAGGAAACCGAACTATCACTCTTTGCAGATGATATGATGGTATACCTAGAGAACCCCAGAGATTCTACTAAAAAGCTATTGGAAATAATTCATAATTTTAGCAAAGTAGCTGGCTACAAAATAAATCCCCATAAATCCTCAGCATTTTTATACATCACCAACAAAACCCAACAGCAAGAGATACAAAGAGAAATTCCATTCAGAATAACTGTTGATACCATAAAATATTTGGGAATCTATCTACCAAAGGAAAGTCAGGAATTATATGAGCAAAATTATAAAAAAGTCTCCACACAAATAAAGTCAGACTTAAATAATTGGAAAAATATTAAGTGCTCTTGGATCGGCCGAGCGAACATAATAAAGATGACAATACTCCCTAAACTAATCTATTTATTTAGTGCTATACCAATCAGACTTCCAAGAAAATATTTTATTGATCTAGAAAAAATAACAACAAAATTCATATGGAACAATAAAAAGTCGAGAATCTCAAGGGAATTAATGAAAAAAAAATCAAATGAAGGTGGCCTAGCTGTACCTGATCTAAAATTATATTATAAAGCAGCAGTCACCAAAACCATTTGGTATTGGCTAAGAAATAGATTAGTGGATCAGTGGAAAAGGCTAGGTTCACAAGACAGAATAGTCAATTATAGCAATCTAGTGTTTGACAAACCCAAAGCCCCTAACTTCTGGGAAAAGAATTCATTATTTGATAAAAACTGCTGGGATAATTGGAAATTAGTATGGCAGAAATTAGGCATGGACCCACACTTAACACCATATACCAAGATAAGATCAAAATGGGTCTATGACCTAGGCATAAAGAACGAGATTATAAATAAATTAGAGGAACATAGAATAGTTTATCTCTCAGACTTGTGGAGGAGAAAGAAATTTGTGACCAAAGATGAACTAGAGACCATTACTGATCACAAAATAGAAAATTTCGATTACATCAAATTAAAAAGCCTTTGTACAAATAAAACTAATGCAAACAAGATTAGAAGGGAAGCAACAAACTGGGAAAACATTTTCACAGTTAAAGGTTCTGATAAAGGCCTCATTTCCAAAATATATAGAGAACTGACTCAAATTTATAAGAAATCAAGCCATTCTCCAATTGATAAATGGTCAAAGGATTTGAACAGACAATTTTCAGAGGATGAAATTGAAATTATTACCACTCATATGAAAGCGTGTTCCAAATCATTATTGATCAGAGAAATGCAAATTAAGACAACTCTGAGATACCACTACACACCTGTCAGATTGGCTAAGATGACAGGAAAAAATAATGATGAATGTTGGAGGGGATGCGGGAAAACTGGGACACTACTGCATTGTTGGTGGAGTTGTGAACGAATCCAACCATTCTGGAGAGCAATCTGAAATTATGCCCAAAAAATTATCAAATTGTGCATAGCCTTTGATCCAGCAGTGTTTCTATTGGGCTTATATCCCAAAGAAATACTAAAGAAGGGAAAGGGACCTGTATGTGCCAAAATGTTTGTAGCAGCCCTGTTTGTAGTGGCCAGAAACTGGAAAATGAATGGATGCCCATCAATTGGAGAATGGCTGGGTAAATTGTGGTATATGAATGTTATGGAATATTATTGTTCTGTAAGAAATGACCAGCAGGATGAATACAGAGAGGACTGGCGAGACTTACATGAACTGATGCTAAGTGAAATGAGCAGAACCAGGAGATCATTATACACTTCGACAACGATATTGTATGAGGACATATTTTGATGGAAGGGGATTTCTTTGACAAAGAGACCTGAGTTTCAATTGATAAATGATGGACAAAAGCAGCTACACCCAAAGAAAGAACACTGGGAAACGAATGTGAACTATCTGCATTTTTGTTTTTCTTCCCGGGTTATTTATACCTTCTGAATCCAATTCTCTCTATGCAACAAGAGAACTGTTCGGTTCTGCAAACATATATTGTATCTAGGATATACTGCAACATATCCAACATATAAAGGACTGCTTGCCATCTAGGGGAGAGGGTGGAGGGAGGGAGGGAAAAAAAATTGGAACAGAAACGAGTGTCAATATAAAGTAATTATTAAATAAAAATTAAAAAAAAAAAGATAAAACAAAAACAAAAACAAAAAAAAAAGATAGATTCATGATCATGATCTGTGACCAAAGAAGAACTAGAGATCATTATTGATCACAAAATAGAAAATTTTGATTATATCAAATTAAAAAGTTTTTGTACAAACTAAACTAATGCAGACAAGATTAGAAGGGAAGCAATAAAGTGAGAAAATATTTTTACAGTCAAAGGTTCTGATAAAGGCCTCATTTCCAAAATATATAGAGAACTGACTCTAATTTATAAGAAATCAAGCCATTCTCTAATTGATAAATGGTCAAAGGATATGAACATACAATTTTCAGATGAAGAAATAGAAACTATTTCTAGCCTTATGAAAAGATGCTCCAAATCATTATTAATCAGAGAAATGCAAATTAAGACAACTCTGAGATACCACTACACATCTGTCAGATTGGCTAGGATGACAGGAAAAGATAATGCTGAATGTTGGAGATGTGGGAACCCTGGGACACTGATGCATTGTGAATGTATCCAACCATTCTGGAGAGCAATTTGGAACTATGTTCAAAAAGTTATCAAACTCTATATACCCTTTGATCCAGCAGTGTTACTACTAGGCTGATATCCCCAAGAGATCTTAAAGAATGGAAAGGGACCTGTATGTGCAAAACTGTGGCAGTCCTCTTTGTAGTGGCTAGAAACTGGAAACCAAATGGATGCCTATCAATTGGAGAATGGCTGAATAAGTTGTGGTATATGAGTATTATGGAATATTATTCTTCTGTAAGAAATGACCAGCAGGATGATTTCAGAAAAGCCTGGAGAGACCTACATGAACTGATGCTGAGTGAAATGAGAAGGACCAGGAGATCATTATATACTGCAACAACAATACGATATCAATATCTCAACAATGAGATGAACCAAATCAGTTCCATTTGTTCAATAATGAAGACAACCAACTACACCCAGAGAAAGAACTATGGGAAATAAGTATGAATCCCAACATAGCATTTCCATTTCCTCTGTTTTTATCCACTTGCATTTTTTATTTCCTTCTCAGGTTATTTTTACTTATTTCTAAGTCCGAATTTTCTTGTGCAGCAAAATAACTGTATGGATATATATACACATATTGTATTTAACATATACTTTAACATATTTAACATGTATTGGTCTACCTGCCCCATCTAGGGGAAGGGGTGAGGGGAAGAAGGAGAAAAGTTGGAAGAGAAGGTTTTGCAAGGGTCAATGCTGAAAAATTATCTATGCATATATCTTGTAAATAAAAAGCTATTAAAAAAAAAAAAGAACTCTGAGTAGTCAAACTGTAAGTTTTGTAGTTTTACAAACCAGATAGATATAAAGAAAATGAAATTACTTGTAAAAAGCTAATATAACGAAAAGTGATAGATTTCTAGTGGGAGCAGTTTCAAACCTTCATTTATTTTTAACTCTCTGCAGTCTCTGAGATTATAGATTACTTTCTTCACTTTGATATGATCTTTTCTTTTGGTTTTCATGCCACTATTCTTTCTTGGTTCTCCTTTTACTTTTATGACCACTTCTCAGTTTCCTTTGCTAGATCCTCATTCAAGGCACATATTGCTAATCATGGGTGTCCCCCACAAAGATCTATTTGGGTCCTCTTCTCTTCTCTCATTATGCTATTTCATTTGGTGATCTCTCACTTTTCATGGATTCGATTATCATCTCTATGCAGATGATACTCAGATCTAGCTATATACTGTCAAGGTATAATATATAGCTTCTCAATCACCCAAGCTCATAACCTAATGTCATCCTTAATGCCTCAAGTCTTTCTCATTTTCCAAACAGCTGCCAAATGCTGTGTTTACTCTCGTGTAACACCTCTCCTATGCTACTTTCTCTCCTCCAACACAGTCATTAAGCTGATCCAGACCTTATCACTTCACTCCTGAATAAATATAACCTGACTGGTTTACTTGACTCAAGCTTCTCCCCACTATAGTCCATTCTATATTCATCTGTCAAAGTATCTTCCTAAAGCACAGGTTTGACCATGTCATCCTTCCATTCCTTCCAACATCCTTCCAACAAATTCTAATAGTGGAGAGTTTAAAAATTCAAGATAGCAGAGCCTAGTTCCCCAGTAAATTTCCTTGACAAAAATATAGAATTCTCATCAGGAAAGTCAAGAAAAAGTCAGTGAGACATTTTTCTAGCCCAGAGCACATTAGGAAGAAAAAACTGATCTCTGAACACTATGGACTATATGACAACCCTGTTGCCCATTTGCAATTTCAGGGCAGAGCGGAACAATCATGAGCAAGGACTTTAGCAGTTTAGGACCAAGAACAAGTTCCTGAAAGTACAATTGTGTGGCTTCTCTTTGAATCAGAAAACAAAGGAGAAATTGAAAAAATCTACCAGTCATCTTCTAATAGAAACTCAAAAATAAAAACTCCCAGGAAAATAATAGCCAAAATCCAAAGTTTCCAAGTCAAGGAAAAAATATTGCAGGAAGACAGAAAGAATTCAAATACCAAGGAGTCACAAGTCAGGATTACACAAGATTTAGTAGCTACCACTTCTACAGGAGCACAACTGACTGGCATAGTGGATTCCTGTAGTTAAGAAGATCCATCTCCCTGACTGGCCTTAGTGAAAAAGAAAAACGAGACTTGTCTGAGGAGATCACTGTGAATGCAAAGGGAACTCACCAGTCAACTTAGTTTGTGAGAAGAAATGTACAGAAGATAGAAACAAAGCCACATAATAAATGATAAACATAAAATTAAAAAGTGTCAGGAAAACTAAAGCTCAGAATGATCTGAAGCTGATAAGGGTAGCTAACAACAAAGTAAAGAAATTTTTAGGTATATTGGGAAGAAAAAAGGAAAGAAGGAATATGGCCTTTTCTAGGGAGAGAAGACATTCCTTCTTTCGTTTTTTGTTTTATCTACAAAGGAGAATGATTTTTTTCAATAGAAATGACAAAATAGAAATGGACCTCTAGAGAGTTGATTACCAAAATAATCAGTGAGAGAGTACCTAACTTTTCTCAATAGTCAAATGGTCCACAAGTAAATCACTCAGTCCTGAAACAAATGGAAGTCGTCATTGCTAAGTACCTTACAACTTGATATGAAAGATCACGGAAAACAGAAAAGGTACCGTAAGATTGGAGAAGGGCAAATGTCTATGTTTTCAAAAAAAGAAAAGAGCAGTCTATAAACTACTGATCAATGAAAGTTTGACTTCAATTCATGGAGAAATTGTAGAAAACGTCATTAAAGGGATGGTTGGTGAACATCAAGAAAGGGAAGTGGTGATTAAAAAGAGCCCTTTTAACTTCATCTATTCTATAGGTCATATCAGACTAACCTTCATCTTTTTTTTTTTATATAGTATTAAGGTAGTATGTTGGAAGCCGCAATCTCTAAGCTGATTGGCAAAGCCCAGCACTGAGATCAGATGTGCACAGCACTCATGCAAGAACAACATTTCCTTTTATGATTCTCATCAGTGGACTACTATTTCCTATATTATTTATATAATTGGCTTGATTGGCACTAAAACATTATCTAAAAAATCTGGTGACAAGGGGAATTTAGGCAAGTTAACTAGAAACGCTTCCACATGCATATTTCTGTCCTAATAAAACTAATCTCTCACTGAGACAAATAATAAAGGAGAGAATACTATGAAAAGCATTGTCACTATGGGAGAGAATCCAAGGGTCCAGGAAATAATGGTGTTTACCAACTTAGACTCAGAAAAGATCAGTATATCTAGAAACCAAAAAATGGTTAAAGTATAACTAGGAATTGCTCTAAATGCTTATGTATATGGTTTCAAGTCAGAGGAATCAAATAATCCATAGAATTGACAAAGAAGACATAAGTAAACTAACAAAATTCACTGACATTTAATCTTGTATAATATTTACACTTTCATTATTGGTTTTGCGTAATGTAATCAATAATTAACATTTAACCATAAAAAACTTGCTCAAATATTAAATATCAAATGTAGTAACATATAAAGGTCAATAAGTCAGACACATGTCTGGAGACTATGTTGACCTAAAGAAAAGTATATGATCATGATATAGTATAAAATAAAGCCTGAAGGAGCCTGAGAGAAGTGGGAGCATCATTTCTATCAGTTCCTCATTCAAACTACCCCATGACTCCTGTCTTCCTTTGATGCCCGACCCTATTCCTCCTGCTCAACCTCCTGGATCCTCTGCAGAGGCTGGACCCCTGCAGTAATAGATAAGAATATTGCAGATGATTTACCTGGATTTTAATAAAGTTTTTAACACATTACCCAATTTTTTCTCATAGAAAAAATGGAGAGATATGGATTAAATGATATTATAGTTAGATGATTTGAAAAATGATTGGAAGACTCAAAAGAGTAGATATTAATCGTTTAATATTACCTTGGCAGGAGGTCTCTAGTGAAATAACCCAAAGAGCAGTACTTAACCCTGTGCTACTTAAATTTTTATTGGTGACTTAAAGACACAGATGGTATATCAAATGTGCAAATAGCACAAAACTGCAAGGGATAGCTAAGTGAATGATAGAGTAAGGATCCAAAAGAATCCTGACAAATAAGAGTATTAGATTGAATCTAGAAGATGAAAAGGACCTGGGGGTTTAGAGATGAGTAAGCTCAATATGAATCAGAAATATGATGTGGCATCAGAAAGCTGATGCAATTTTGGGTGTCAGAGAGGAGATACAGCTTCTAGGAAAATAAACTCACTGAATTCTATCTTCATCAGACCTAATCTGAAACATTGTATTCAGTTTTGGTTGCTACAGTTTTAAAAAGATAAACTTGTGTCCAGAAATGGACAAATGATGGTAAAAGGCCTCGAGTTCCTGACACAAAGAAATCTTAAAGAAAATGTTTAACATTAAAAGAGTATGTTTAAGCCTAAAGAAGAAAAAAAAAAAGATTGCGGTAGGGGAGGAGGGAAAGAAGAAAAATAAATATGTTCAAGTATCTGAAGGGTAATCATATGAAAGAAGACTACTTGTTCCATTTGGCTCCAGAGGGCAAAACCAGGAACAACTGTCAGAAATTATAAAGAAGTCAATTTAGACTTGATTTTAGGAGCAAATTTCCAATGATTACATAAGTCTAAGAAACCCCTTCCTTAGGTCTTTAGGCAGAGGCTAGATGAGTATTTGTTAAGTTGTTATATAATAGGAATTTCTTCACATATGGACAATAACATTGCTGAGGTACTTCTCAATTTTCAAATTCTATGATTCTGATTCCTTCCCTTCTCCAGCAAATTACAAATTCAATCATCTTCCTTTTCCTTCCAATCTTCAACCTCTTCCTATCTACTGTTTGCTTCTAAATTTGTCCAAACTTCTCCACCTTAAAAAATCCTTTTTAAGCCCAAAAAGCTGTCTACTTGTCATTGTTTCCATCTTCTCTCCTCTTACTCAATTCATCTCAATTTGTCTTCCAACCCATAACTCAACTGAAATTTTCTATACAAAGCTACCAATGGGGCTATTGCATCTTTTTACTGTAATCCTATCATCACACCTTGCACAAAGTAGTTGCCTTAATTAATGCCTGTTGATTATTGCTGTTTTGACTATTTAGACAATATTTTTCATTATTTTCCATATCTCTAATGTCAATAATAATGACAAACCATTCAACAAATATTTTTTCATTTGTTAAAAGAAATTAATGTAATTTTTCTAAGAGACCAGAAGAGTAGTTATAACAGATATATTAAGTAGAAGAGTGTATAGGAGAGGATAAGCATTTATATATCGTACCAAGGCACTGTGCTAAACACTTTAATTAATATTATTTCATTTCACATAAAATCCGTGTTTCTTTCATCTGCTTTTATTCAAGAAAAAAAGTGAATTTGGTTTTCTATCGCCAAAAGGGAAGAAAATGTCCAACCTTAATGTTTAGCTCTTTTCTACATCATTTCAAAAGTGATTTACATTGATAACACAATAAATTACCAAAGGTAGGAAAAAAGTAAACAACCTACATAATTTTAGAATTCCTCAATCAGCCAATTTACGAACGTTTATGGCCTCATCTCTGAAACCAAGTGCCCTTAATGCGAATATAAGGAGGAAAGGCTACATATTAAAAAAAAAAAAAAAAAAAAAGTATTTTCTGGGCTTGAAAGTAAAAGAAACATCTAGATAGCATTTCTATGGAATGAGTATTTTTGAAAAAATTAATAAACATTAACTGGTGGGCTGATTTGGAAGGGAAGGTGAGAAAGAAAGAGCAGGGCAGAAGAAAGTGTGCCCTCAGACCCGGAGATATTCACCAAACGAGGCATAGCCGGGTCAGATCGACTACCGGAAGGGGCGAGCATACAAAACGAGGCATGGTGTGGTGGAGCGATTACCCTAGGATTACTAGGGCAAGAACGTGCTCAGAGGCAGCAGAGGATGGAAAAGGCGCTCGCCTCGGCCTCGCTTCCCCACGACAGTTCCAGGCCCGAGAACAGTAGGGCCCCGTGACCCGGGTAGGCGGACGGAAGCTGCCGCTTCCTCCGCCGCCGCCGCCACCGCCGCCGCCGCCGCCTCTTCCTTCCCTTTGCAATACCGCAAAGGGCGGAGGGAAGCTGGGACTGGAGCGCGAAGTCCCAGGCACAAGCCCGGTTATGAGTCTCCGCCCCTTCCCCTTTTCTCTTCCCCCACTTTCCGGGACTCAGACAGGGAGGCCCGGACTGGCGGCGGGCGACCTGACCACCAACCTGAGCTGTCCCCATCCTCTGAGACCGACGAGCTCTCAGTGTCCTCGTCTTCCGAGGTGCTTCCCTCGTTCTCGGCGTAGTCCACCTCCATTTCATCGTGATGATTCGTCTCTTTCTTGTCCCCACGGGAATGGACAGGCATTTTCCAGTCGCCCCCAATGCTTATTGCTCTTCCTTAAAGGCCACGATCCCTTCAGTAAGCCGGCGTGTCTACGTCCACAACCAAGCCCGAAGCGACCCGACTTGTCCCAGAATTGTCTTCTCCCTTTCTGCAACTCACAGCCTAATCCGCCGGTCCCGCGATGGAAGCCCTGCCATTGGAGAACCTCTTCCATGAAGCCTAGAGAGGCGGGGCCTGATTACACGTTGAAGGCTCGAAGACGCGTTGCCTTTCGGGAGTTGTAGGCTCTGTGAAGGAAATCCGAGTTGACTGCACTTCATTAGCCCCATCTTTGGTTATTTGGCCTAACTGGAATTGAAGTGCCCAAAAAAGCCCCAATCACATACACTCAAATCTCACTTATACATAGAAGCGCATATTTCATGCACTAGATAAACTGTCTCCATTTTCCCACCAAACCACTTGCCTGAGAATTTTGTAACATGAGAATAAAGTCACCAAAATTTGCCCTGTGAGTATCTAGCCCCCAAGTGTTATGTCAAGCAGAAATTGAGAATTGCAACTTCCCTCTATGTATCTTGGTTCAGAACATTATTAATAGTAATAAATTCACTGACTGCTAGAACAAGGAGACCTTAGAAACTTATCTAGTGCAACCCCTAATTAATGTAGAAACAAGAAAAATGAAGACTCAGAGAATTTAATTTGACAAAGATCACTCAGCAAATTAATAGCAGAGTAAAGACTGCTCAAAATCCAAGCTCACTATTTATGGGGCATAGTGGAAAGAGTATTGGATTTGGAGTTAGGACATGGGTTTGAGAGTGGTTCTCCCCCTTTGTTCTGACCTTGGATAAGTCTTTTAAAAAATTCTGTGTGGCCCAGAACAAATGACTCAACAACCTTGTCCACAGTTCCTTCAAGTGTAAAAGGAAAGGCTCTATGTGGCCCAGAACAAATGACTCAACAACCTTGTCCACAGTTCCTTCAAGTGTAAAAGGAAAGGCTCTAAGTGATGGCTATCAGTTTTGACCAAATGCCTTATAGGAAGGCATGTTTCACTATATTACATTTTTATTGAGGTAGTGAAATTGTATTATACTTTCTATCTTAATTTATGATTTGCACTTTCAGTACTATACAATATATAGAATTATGGAAATAATTGTATTAAAAACTTTGATTCTGTTCTCTGAGCCAAAGAAACAAAAAGAAGAAAGATTAAGCCTGAGAGGATGATGGAAAAAAGCACAGAAACAGGCAATACAAAATTTATATTCCTGAAGCAGACTCTAAAACAAAAAAAGAAAAACAACTAGAATTTAAGGGGTGGGGTGCCCATCAATTGAGAATGCCTAAACAAATTGTGAAAGATTAAAAAAATACTACTATTAGTCTAATATATTCTAACTGTGAAAGATTAAAAATACTATTAGTGTAATGTATAATATTACTGCACATTATGGATTGAGGAAAGAGATTCTAGAGAATCCTGACATTAATGAAATAATAGTGATGAACCAAAAGAACAAGTTGCTGACAACAACATTGTAAAGAAAAACAATTTTGAAAAACTTAAGAACTCTTATCAATACAATGACCAATCATATCTTTAGAGGCAGTTCCTGACATAGAAGACTCAAGGTTCAGAAACAGACATGCGTTTTTTGACATGATCATTGTGTGAATTTGTTTTTCCTTAAGTGTTCTTATTTGTTACATAGGTGGTGATTGTTTCTCTTGCTATTGTTTCTGTTTTTTAAATTGAGGGAACAGATAGAGAAGGGAGAGGAAGCTAGCAAAAGTAATGCCAAAAAGAGAAAGGCATAAAAACATTTTTAAATACAAGGACATTCAGAAGCAACACCTGAAACAAGATAATTTTTAAAATGATTTGTGGAAATATATATATGTATACATAAATATTTTTTAAAGCAAGAGGCATGAAAAAGTCACTAACACAATACTTTTTGTCTTCTGCTGTGTACATGAAAATTATCTTTGTTGTTTAAGTTCCAAATAAAAAATTAATCTTAGGGGAAATTGACATTGTTTAAACAACAGAGAAGTCAATTAGGAGAAAAAATAGGTATATAACATCCAGGAACAACTGAACCTAGTAGTAGCCTAGTGTTTGGTAAAACATAAAATCAAGGTCAAGGACTATTTGACAAAAACTGCTGGCAAATTTGGAATGAAGTTTGGAATAAATTATATGGAGACTTAACATTTCATTCTATATAACCAAGATAAGTTCCAAATGGAATATGATAGATTTTTTTAAACCATTGTAAAAATTTGTAGTAGTAATGAAAGATGCATCTTTTAAGAAACACAGATAGGAGAGAAAGAGTTCATGATCAGACATGGAATAGAGAAGATCATAGAAGATAAAATGGATAATTTTCATTATATAAAATGTAAAAAAAATTTTTTTCAAACAAAAGTAATGCAGTTATAGTTAAAAGGGAAACTTAATTGGGATGGGAATCTTTGCAGCCAGTTTTTCTGATAAAGAACGGTCTCATAGCAAGATATATAAAGATTTATATAGACATGGTCAAAACATATGACCAATTTTTCAAAAGATTCAAGCTCCCACCAATCATATGGTGGAAACAAAGCTTCAAACTACTAATAAATACAAACTAAAACGAATCTGAGATATTTCCCTCAAAAGTTAACTGCTAACTCATTAAATTCTGCTCCATAACTTGGCTATTACTTAACCTCCCCCCACCCATGAATCCCTCTCGTTTTCTTCCCCCAACCTTTGCTTTCCCGTCAACCTATCCTTTTCCCCTTATTTCTTCATAGATTTTGGAGGGTACTATACCCTTCATGGTATATATGTAGTGTTACCTATTGAATCCATTCCTGATGTGAGTAGGTGTTTAGAACTATGAACCCTCCTCCTTCCTCTAATGCCTTTGTGTCTATTCTTCCTCTGCATTTCATTTGTGTAACATGATTAATATTTTTATCTTTATTCTGCCAATCTTTCTTTTGAGCTTACTCCATTGTTGATGTAAATCTTAAACATAAAGTAAACATTTCCCAGATAAAAAGAACAATTTATCCATGTATAAAGCTTGTCTATGTCGAGTACCTTTAAAACTGCTTTTTGATATTGGCTCTTATATGTTAAATTTTCTATCAAGTTTGGGTTTGGTTGCTAGGAAGTCCTAGAAAGCTACAAGTTCATTGAATGTTCATTTTTTCTCATTCAAAATTATAATTTGCAAGATATATTTTTGGTGGCAGGCCTAGGTTCTTTTGATTGTCTGTAGATATGATTCCAAGACCTGTGGTCTTTGTAACTGCAAATTTTCTCTGGGCAGGGAGTCATTTCTCGTTACTCTTAGGGATAGAAGCTTTTCTTACTAAAGTGTCCTTCTCTGAAGATGAATTCTAGTCTTCCCTGTTCCATAATATATTTCAATGGTGGGGTTCTTCTTTGCTGGTTCATTTTTTTTTTTTTAATTAAGAGGGATTAGTAATTATTAGTATTAATTACTAAAAAATTAGTAATTTTTTTATTAAGAGATATTAGATGGTGCCTCAAGCTTCCCTTCTGACCAGGAACCCGAAACCAAGAGCTCCACCTCCTGAAAGTGCCCACAGCCTGCAATGCTCCAGCCCCACTGCTTCTGCTCTCATCAGGTGCTGGTTGTTTCTAGCCCAGGGTCTCAGAAGCACAGCTGGGCCTGGCATTCCCAATCAGCCAAGGTTCACTCTGTCTTCTTGGACTCAAACTCCCACTCTACAAACAGTACAGGAGGTGATAGTCTCTGTGGTTCCTGCTGAGGCTCCAACCACAACCAAATAACCAGAGGGATCCCAACTTGAAGTTTCTGTGGAACTCTCCTGGAAGTGTTTGCACTTCAGACAGCTTAATCCCAGTCTTTCTTCACAGATTGTGAGGTTGTATCAAGAGGACCGTTTTTCTAGTTTTTCACTAGTCCCATGTTCATCCTGAGGCACAAATGTACTCTATTTGTAGGAAGATCAGGAGAGCCTGAAATTTACCAATCTACTCTTCCATCTTCCCAGAATCCATCCTCACTCAAAGTTAACAATAGATAATGAAGGTTATCTATTAACAAAGACAACAAATTGTTGGAGAGACTGGAAAGAAAATAGGTACAGCCCTATTGATATGGAGGTTTAAACTGGTCCAAACATTTTGGAAAACATTTTCTAACTATACCCCAAAAGTTACTATAATGTGCATACCTTGTCCCAGTGATATCACCCCAAAGAAGAAAAAAAAAAGGATCCATATGTATAACAGTGATTTTTGTATGGCAAAAAACTTCTTTGGGGAGTGGGGAGTTAGGAAGGAAGCGACTGTGGTTAAGTGACTTGCCAAGGGTCACAAGGCAATAAGTGTGAAGTGTCTGAGGCTGTATTTGAACTCAGGTCTTTCATCAGGTTATCCACCAACAGAGTAATGGCTGGACTGATTATGATATATAGACATATTATTGCACTATAATAGAGGATTGAAGGGAAAAACTTAGGAAGGCTAGTATGAACTGATGCAAAATGAAATCAGTAGAACCAAAAGAAAATTTATACAATAGCAGCTTATAAACAAAAACAACTTTAAAAGACAGTATTGGGGCAGCTAGGTGGTGCAATGAATAGAGTACCAGCCCTTAAGTCTTTTGAGGACCTGAATTCAAATTTGACCTCAGACACTTAACACTTCCTAGTTGTATGACCCTGTATGTATGTATGTATGTATGTAAGGCAAGTCACTTAGCCCCAATTGCCTCAGCAAAAAAAAGAATACAAGTCATTTTGCAGTTGATAGTCAAAAAATAGAACAAAAATGAAAAAATTAAAACCATTTCTAGTCACAGACTTGGTATTTCTGATTAATTCAGTGACTCACTAACCACTTTTGAAAAATCAATGTTGCTCCCAGAATCTCCTATCAATGAAGTGATGGGCCCAAGATGAGGTATGAACATTTTTGGATATATCTAGTTTGGTAATTTGTTTTGCTTAACTATGTGTTTATTACTAATATTTTTTCTTTTTCTCATTTTTGAGTGGGAGGAGGTAAGAGCAAAAGTAGGGCTAGGGATTGGATTCTCCTAAAAGAGAAGAATAAGAAAAGCTAAAAGAAATCACATAGGAAAGCAGGACAGCTTTGAAAGCTACATATTGAATTTAGCTCTATGTGATAGAAGTTTATAGACACATTCTTTTCCTTCTTTTCTAAATGGAAATTTTCATTTTATTGTTTGTCAAGTTCAGAATAAAATTTGTTTTTTGTTATTTGATATTGTATTGAACAAACTGATTTCAATAGTATTATTTTTATTTTATTGGTACAGTTCAACCATGAGTAATTAATATTTTTCCATTTATTTAGATCTGTATTTTGTAATTTTTTTGATTATAAGTTTTATTCCTGTATCGATCTTAGAAGTTGGAAACTTAAATAGTTTCTATATATTTATTTTCAATGAAATTTTGATGAATTTTGTTGGTAATATACATAAAGGATGATTTTGTGGAATTATTTGATATCTTTCTATTTTACTACATTTAGTCAATTATTCTTACTTGAATCTAAGTAAATCTCCATGTCATCTTCAAAATGCAACAAATGTTTGTTTTGCCAATGTTTATTCCTTAAATTTCTTTTTCTCATCTTTCTATAAGTTATCATTTTTAATTAGTACATCGAATAACAATGGGGATAATAGAAATTCTTCTAATTTTTTTCAGAAAGACATCTAACATTTCACCATTATAAATAACATATATTTTAGTTTTAGATAATATTATTTTACTTAATAGAAAAAGGCTTATATATTCTTATGCCTTTTTCATGTTTTTTAAACAAAAATTATTGTATTTTGATTTTTTGAAAAACATTTCCACATTAGTCATGTTGTGGGAAAGGGAAAAGGGAAAATTCATATAAAAAAACAAACAAACAAAAAGTGAAAATAGTATGCTTTGATCTACATTCAGATTCCATAATTCAAATGTGGTCATCATTCTCCATCATTCCTTGGGATTGTCTTGGTGACTGCATTGCTGAGAAGAGATGAATATCATAGTTGATCAACACACAATCTTGCTGTTACTGTGTACAATGTTCTCCTGGTTCTGCTCTCTTCACTCAGCATCAGTTGTTCATGTAAGTTTTTCCATGTTTTTCTGAAATCAACTTCATTTCTTATAGAATAGTATTCTATTACATTCATAAACCACAACTTATTCAACTATTACTCAATTGATGGGCATCCCCTCAATTTCTAATTCTTTAATTGATCAAAGATGGGCAGAAGCAGCTACACCCAAAGAAAGAACACTGGGAAATGAATATAAACTGCTTGCATTTTTGTTTTTCTTCCCGGATTATTTATACCTTCTGAATTCAATTCTCCCTGTGCAACAAGGAAACTGTTCGGTTCTGCACACATATATATTGTATCTAAGATATACTGTAATTCAACATGTAAAGGACTGCTTGCCATCTTGGGGAGGGGGTGGAGGGAAGAAGGGGAAAAATCGGAACAGAAGTGAATGCAAGGGATAATGCTGTAAAAAATTACCCTGGCATGAATTCTATCAATAAAAAGTTATTTCAAAAAAAAAAAAAATTCTAATTCTTTGCTACCACAAAAAGAACTGCTATATTCTTGTACAAGTGGATCCTTTCCCTTTATTTAGAATTATGTTTTTTCATTGTTTTTCATTATTCTGTCCATTATATTTGTGTTGTTCCTAATGTTGAACCAACATTGAATTTTTTCTCTAACCTGATTACTGTAAAAAATCTCTTTAACATATTGTTATGGATTTTTAAATATATTTTTATTCAATATTTTTGCAGGAATATTCATTTGGGACACTGGTTAAAAGGCTTCTCACAGAAGTTTGCCAAAAAAATTTTTGGGAGGGTAGAAAGTATCTTTAAAAAGCTATATTTGAAAAAAAAAAGGCTATATTTGATTATGGAATATTATTGCTCTGTAAAAAATGACTAGCAGGATAATTTCAGAAAAGCCCTGGAGAGACTTACATGAACTGATGCTGAGTGAAATGAGCAGGACCAGGAGATCATTATATACTTCAACAACAATACTATATGATGATCAATTCTGATGGAACTGACCCTCTTCAACAATGAGATGAACCAAATGAGTTCCCATAGAGCAATAATGAATTGAACCAGCTTCACCCAGTGAAAGAACTCTGGGAGATGACTATGAACCACTACATAGAATTCCTAATCCCTCTATTTTTGTCCACCTGAATTTTTGATTTCCTTCACAGGCTAATTGTACACTATTTCAAAGTCCAATTCTTTTTGTATAGCAAAATAACTGTTTGGACATGTATACATATATTGTATTTGACTTATACTTTAACATATTTAACATGTATTGGTATGCCATCTCGGGGAGGGGATGGGGGGAAAGAGGGAAAAAAGTTGGAACAAAAGGTTTTGCAACTGTCAATGCTGAAAAATTACCCATGCATATATCTTGTAAATTAAAAGTTATATAATAAAAATAAAATAAAAAAGGCTATATTTGTTAACTCATCTGGTCTTAGTTTTTGTTTTTTGTTGAATCTATTGGAAGTTCCCATGTGACTTATTCAATTTCTTTCCCCAATATTGTGTTATTTAAATTCTCTCTATTATTCTCTCAATCTGAATATTTTATGGGTTTTTCAAATATTCATCTATTTCATTAGTTATTTGTTTTACTGGCAAAATAATTTCTAATAATTTAATGTATTTCCTCTTCATTTGTTGTGAATTTTTTTTGTGTTGGTTTTTTCTTTTCCTAATTCATTGATTCATTCCTAATGCCTAATTCATTGATTTATTCCTTCTGTTAATGAAGTATTTAGAGATAAACATTTTTCTGTAAGGACAGCTTTGGCTGTATTTTAAAAGTTTTAGTAGATTGTTTCAGTATTTTGGTTTTTAATGATATTATATCTTGTTCTTTGGCCACTAATACCTGAAAATTTATTCTGTCTCCCTTTAAGTTGATCTCTTTTTACTCACATGCTCCTTTTTGACTATATGCTTTTTTCATTCTTCTCAATATTTAATGTTTCTGCCTTTCTATATTTGTTTGTGAGGTCTTTATGCACTAGAACATAGTTAAAATTTGTAAAGGTTCAATGCACAGATTAAAAACATGTGTGTGCCTTTATATTCTCATTAGTAATCACCAAAAATCTATCATATCTAACTTTTCTAAAATTCCATTGAAGTTCTTAACTTCTTTCTCACTTATCTTTTTGTTATATTTCTTTAATTCTGAAAGGGGCACATTGAAATCTGCAACTATTATCATTCTACAGTCAGAGAGACCACTACTTCTGTGAAAATTGTGGTTTCTGTGAGAGAGTTGACTATAAGAATAGCATCATGTCAGAAGCAGAGGGCAATCAGAACTCTTAATTTTTCTTGATATGATTTGAAGTATGTGGATGTCATTTCATATAGCTATAGATATATGTATAGATCTGGACATATAGACAGCATATTAATATTATTTCAGCATTTCCTATGGTGCCTTTAAGTGCAACATAATTTTAAGCCCTGATAATTTCTTTTACCCATGAATATTTTTACACTTATTTTGACTGAAATAATGGGGAAATTTTTTTTTAATTCATCTGGATATAATACTGACAGCAGTGTGAAAAGGTATCATCAATTCCAGATTGGAACTGACTGCATTGCTACTCTTGCCACTGTTCACTTCACTAAAGCTCATAACAGTACTACTACCCTCTCTAACTAAATCTACACACTTCCAGTTACTACCTTTGGATGTCATACCACACCAGTGAGGTCAGAAATAATTGAAGTAATTGGCATGATTACTTTGCTCCACTTTGTGGAGGGGGGACATGGAGTGACAGAGAGAAAAATTTGGAACACAAATGAATGTTAAGTGAATGTTAAAAACTATCTTTGCATATATTTAAAAAAAGACTAAGGAATCTAGATCCTAGCCACTCCTCCCAAATCTCATGACACCTATATTTGGGAAAAAAAAAAAAAAAAGCAAAACTAGATAGCTTAAGTCCCAGGCTCAAGCTTATTTAAGCACCATGTGTTTGAAATATATACCTCCTCCACACCTTATGGAAGATCCAAAAGAGGGTCATATACCACATGAGTATTCATGTAGAAATGAGTGAAAGCTGTTTGTCCTTTTAAATCGATGCAGCAACCCCTAATGCCATCAGAGAGGGTGAGAAGAACCAAGGAACTACCTAGGGTTTACTGTGTCAACTCAAAGTGACAAGTTTCTTAGCACTGCACCCAACATATGGTCTAAACGCAGGGGTCTTCAAACTACAGCCCGCAGGCCAGATGTGGCAGCTGAGGATGTTTATCCCCCTCACCCAGGGTTATGAAGTTTCTTTATTTAAAGGCCCACAAAACAAAGTTTTTGTTTTTACTATAGTCTGGCCCTCCAGTCTGAGGGACAGTGAACTGGTCCCCTATTTAAAAAGTTTGAGGACCTCTCTAAAGTCTCAAATGGGGTGGTAAATAGTTAAGTTTTACCTATTTGCATCTTTTATTTTTATTTTACTTATTTGCAATTTGGAAGTAAAAAAAAATCTTTAAATGCATGTTTAAAAATTTTACATGGAATTAGACTTAGAATTTATTAGAAAATATTTAATGAAATAACATTTTTTTAAAATTTAATACTTTTTTATATTAACTAAGGTACATTTAACACATTTTTCCATATCCCCAATTTTGGAAAGTTCTCAAGGCTCAAGGATTGTTATTTTAAAGTATCTCACCTCCTGCCCTGCATTAAAGACTAGCAACTTAAATCAAGAGAGTATATACTTCATTAACATTTACTGACAAATGCCTTGTCACATAGAATGGACTAGTCTGCACGTGTTCTTGCCTTCAGAAGCCTGTTGCATCTCTTCTATCCTCTCTATTATCTGAAGTCCAATTACATCAATTGCCAAATCTGATGGTCTTTTCTGAGACCTAATCCTTTGCAACTGCATTTAACACCATTAACTATACATCTCTTTCTGGATATTCTTTTCTCCCTGCATTTTCAGAACATTTTTCTTCTGGTTCACTGACTATCTCTCTTGTAGCTACTCAGTTTCCTTTGGAAGTTCATCAACCATATTATGCCTCTCTGATATTCACCAAGTTTCTGTTCTTGGTCTTCTATACCCTCTTTTTTTGGTGACATCATCAGCTCCCACTGGTTTTTAATTATCATCTCTATGCATCTCTCAGAACTACATATCTAGCCCTAGTCTTACCTGACCTTCAATCCCACATCATCAATTGATTAATTCTTTATACTGGTATCTTCAGGGCCTAGCTCATTATTTGGCCATTTTTTTTTATTCCTTGAATAATTTCCCCCCAAAAAGCATGCGTACCATAGACTTCTTGTTCACTTAAGACATAAAAAGCCCTGACTCATGAAAAAATGAGGCACCTCAGACTTAATGGATATCCTATATATGCAAGTCAATTCATTCTTCTGATGTAGAGAAGAACATCTACCTAAACTAAGTTAACTTTTTTATTAAACAGGATACCTGCCCTAAAAAGTTTGATCACTAGCACAGGAAATTGAAACTGAATTGAAAGGAAAGTGCCTTCAGCAATTAGAGATAGAACTACTAATTAAAATCAGACGATATTTTATATGTGTGTGTGTCAGTTTTAGTTTTAAATATATCACGCACACAAAAATGGATAATACTAATGGGAGTAAAGATCAAGTATCCATGATTTAAAAGTATAGTTTCAAGCTCAAGAGATCTTGCTAGAAAATTTGTTGAATCTCAATGAGATCAGAACTATCAAGAAATGTGCAGCATGCCATTTGTGAAAATATGTATAGAAGTGCACATTTGGATCACTTGTCTTCTGGGGAGTGGAGGGAAAAAATTAAAACACAAGGTTTTATAAGGATGAATATTGAAAATTATCCTTGTATATATTTTGAAAATAAAAAGCTTTAATTTAAAAAAATAATAAAAGTCTCAATATGGAAAAAAAATAACTATCAAGAAAGAGAATAGGAGTGAAATTAAGGATTTCTATAGGACAGCTAAGTGGTATAGTTGACAGAACACAGGGCTTGTAATCTGGAAAACTTATCTTCATGAGTTCAAGTCTTTCCTCAGCCACCTACTAGCATGGTGACCTTCAGCAAATCATTTTAACCTTTTTTGCCTATAGAGGACCACAGATAGTGGGGAAACTCTGAAAGAGGGATAAGACCCTTCAGCACAGAGGAAAAAATATCTGGTTTGGCTCCCCATTTTCCCTATGAAATTTCTCACCTCCCTCTCATGAGAAGTCAGAGAGGGCATAACCACCTGTGTTCTACTTGAAGCAAAAATATTTACAGCAAGGTGCTTACTCAGTGTGATTGATGAGATAATGGTTCTCTAGTTCACATATACTTAGTATGATATAATGATGTAATCATTCTAGTATGATATGATGTAATCACTCTAGTTGGCATATACTTAGTGTGATGTAATGATGTAATCAGACTGAGGTATTTAAGGATTGAGTGGATTGGAGACGAGAGCTTGAGTTGGATCTCAGACTCAGACTCAATCTCAGACTGAGACTAAGACGCAAACTCAAACTCAAACTAGACACAGAGGAGACACAGAAGACAGAGACAGAAACAGAGATCTTCCTGGTGGCTCTCCTGCCTTCATCACTCCTCCACCTAAGACCAAGACTCATCCAGAGATCCTCCAGAGAGCTAGTCTAGACATTACATTTGCCTTAGTTCTTTCTGTAAAATGAGAGAGCTGGGCCATCCACATCCAGAGAGAGAACTATGGAGACAAAATATGGATCAAAACATAATATTTTCATCTTCTTAGTGTGGTGTTTACTTATTAATATGGCAAATATGGAAATATATTTAGAAGAATTGCACATGTTTAACCTATAATGGATTCCTTGCTATCTAGGGGAGGGGATTGGGAGAAGAGAAGAAGGGAGGGAATAAAATTCAAAATACAAGGTTTTGCAAAGATGAATGTTGAAAAAAGTATTTAAAAAACAATAAAGAGTTGGATATTACTGAAAAACAAGTGAACTTAAGGATAAGAACTGAGAACTCATGAAAGTACTAAGAGAGCCTCAGGAAGAGGTTATTACCTTTGCAGAGTGTGGGGTTTTTGTTTTTGTTTTTTCCACACTGAGAGGTCAGAGAGTGGGTTGGTTTTCACCATAAAGGAACTTGAGAGACTGAAAGAGAAGATTAAAAAAGCAAGTTGAAATCACTGGAAAATGGTTGATGACAGTATGATCTAATAGGACTAAAGCTGGAGTTTCTCCTGGTTGCAGAATAACATTGGCTTTGGGATCTTATGGACCACTTGTTTTTGCAAAGCCATTTAAATCAATTAAAAATCCCAAACGAGATCCATTCTTATGATCAGTTTGCATTAGACATAATTAGATCCCATATGAATGGTATCAGACTTTTTTAAGGACATCTACCCCACATAGTGGGTTGTGGGAAGACCAATTGTTGAAATTAGAGTTGGAGAATGGTTGGTAGATGAATATGTCTCTGAGGTTCATGGGAAAACGCAGTTTTTCTACAATTCCCAGTTTTCAAGCTGAGTGTGTTGATGCTCTTCTCCCTTAGGGAGCTTTGAGAATGGCTACTGAAACATGGACTAAGGACAACCTTTGGGAGTACTAACACTAACACTGGGCACTAACTTGAGGATTTTTTTTACATCGCTCACTAACAGCTCTGCCTTCTTAAAGAAAACTATACAAAACTGGACTTTGGGATTATCAGTTTGCTAGTATGGAGATTCTTGGCAAGTTGTCTTCATGAGCGGTTTTTTGTTTCTGTTTTTATTTTTATTGATAAAGCATTTAAAAATTAAGCTTTCACTACTCTGCCATGAGCAAATTACAAAAAATAAAGAACTCAACACAGTTGTATAGAAAAGCAAAATGAATTTCCACATTAGCCATATGTGAAAATGTCTGCCTCTTATATTTAACACCTCTCAAAAGAGAGGAAAATGAATGTCTCATTCTGACATGATCAGAATCAATGACTTTAATGGGTATGTCATGATCTGTCTTATGGCCCTGATGTTTTTGGTGCTATTCATTTCTGTTTTAAGTCAGGGGATCCCATGTGAAGATTTTTATCCATGAACAACGGATCAGTGATTACTGAGATCTGAAAGTGTCTTTCTGAAAAGGAAAGGTTTTGATTTTCTTCACACTGAATCTCTCTTTCAAGAGGCTGTTACATTGTTTATGGCCTTGTTTCTGTTTTGCCTGTAATTAACTCTTTCTCTGTCTAAAGCAAGTTTCTTGTATCCCTGAGGGGTTACCTAATATTAGAATAAAGCTTCTTAATGTGAGTGCAGAAATGTGGATGTCATGAAATTATGGTTTGTTAGTAAATGTTTGCTTTGTGTATCTGTTTTATATACCTATATGGGAGGAGGGGCAGTTGTAAAAATTTCTCCATTGAAAAGGGGTAGTGAGTGAAAAAAGTTTAAGAAACCCTGCTTTAGGAGACATTTAACACTATTTACACTAATTGTGATGTGTAGCAGGACTTCCTAAACTTTTTCCATTCTGAAAACCTTTATGCCAGAGAAATTTTTACAAGACCCTTAGCATACATAGGTGTACAAATCAAATATTAGCTGACAATAAATCATAATTTCATGGCACCCACATTTAGTTACATGATCACATATGAAGTTGCAACCCACAATTTAATAAGTTTTTATATGGACAGCAGGCATTCTTTATCTACTTTTTTTTTCCTGTGTAGACTGGCCAAAATCTTTGGAATAATTATGTTTTGGAGGCATGCAGTATTATTCTAGGTGTTGATGTAATCAGCCACCATGGTATTTGTCAACTAGAGTATGTAATGATCTTATAGTTTATAGGAAAATTTATTTTAATCTGAGGTAATATGCAACTGCTATTGGAATAAATCTTCGAATGAATCCTTTGAATGACAAATAGAGGTACAATTACCAACACATTTTTAACTGCTATTTTATCATGTAACCTTAATTGCTAAAGTTTTGAGAATCAAATGGACTCCATTTTGTATACTTGCCAACATTTTGTGCAACTGGTGGAGTTAAGTCTTATTTCCTGAGTGAAGCTTCCTGTATGTGATGTAATTTGGGGGAAGTCACTCATTATCATTGGAATTTCCAACAGGCCAACAAAACTCAACTAGCATGGGAAGGCCCATTCCAGGTACTATTGACCTTTCCAACAGCAATGAAGATCAGGGAAAGATGGATACAATGTTCTCACTTGAAAACTACTCCTTCCCCCCATACTTTTTCATAATGTTTTTGCTATCTTTTAGTTGTGCTATCCCATTTGTGGTCTTTTCCTCCCCTATTCCCTTTCAGGAAGATTGGAAAAGACTTAATGCCATCAGTAATATTCATAGTAGGGTAAGTCATACTTTGTATTATTTCAAAATTATTGGGCCTCACAGATGTTGAGTTGGTAATCATATTAGAGGGACCTTGTTGACCCAATGGGCCTTCCCATTACAGAGACTAAGACAATTCCTTAATCCATCAGTTGCCAGGGTCAATATATAAATCTCTGGAGGGGTGATGAAACCCTTTGACTTATTGGCTCCTTTTCTCCTTTTTTGCTGGCTAAATGCGTTATAGCTATTAGAGAAAAATAATACAACTAGGCAGGTCCTCAAGTCATTACTTTTGCCATGTTAGAAAACAGTAGATTTTTTGTACAATTTAATGATTCCACAACAACTTATAAAAGTTGGAATATCATACTACATGTATTTATAGCCCTATTTATGTTCTCAAGGAAGGAAGGAGTTAATGCTACTTTGGCACTGGGTGATGTAATGAATTATACTCAAACTGTCTAGTTTACCAATATCACTAAAAGAGATCCTTTCTTTGTGTGCCATTGGTAACAGAATATTCTAAATTATGTTTTTCTTGGCAATCAGAGTTTTAATGGCTCCAGCTAGTACCGCTAGTGATTCAGGTATTGAGCCCAGGATGCTCAGGTCCACTTAAAATATCAGCAAAATGGCTATCTGCTCCATCTGAAGCCCCTTAGGGAGTAATGACTCCGGGAAAGTTCTTTTGTCTATGATGATACAGCTTATTCTTGCTTTCCATAAATTGGTTTGGGGAGATCACCAGTTTGGCCCTACCAATATCAGTCTTTAATCACAGGATGAGACCAACAGGAAAAAAAAAATTACCAGAATTGGGGTGGGGAGAAGGAGAGATGAAAGGGAAGAAAGGATTTATATGTCAAAAAAGAGATGTGGTCACAATTTGAAACCTTATAAAAACAGCATGGAAAGAGGACAAGGTTCTTCTGGGCCCTAATTCTACATATTGGTGTCTGCACTGAAACAGGCTGCTAGGAACCTCTCACCTGAAATTGAGAAATTTCTTCAAGGCCACAAATTCATCCTCTCCCTCCAAATCAAGTTAGATTCTTTAGCATAAATGTCTTATAAAATTGTATTGTTTTAGACCTAAGTACAGCTTTACAGGTCTATCAATTGATCGGGAGAAATCAAAAGCAGCCTATATAAAATTCAATAAGTTTACAGGAGAAACACAACTACCTACTGCAGTTGATCTCTGAAGGAATCCCTTTTCTTGGTTCATTTAGTTCCATGAAAATAGCTTAGTCCTTATTATTGCCCTCTAGCTTATAATTTTTAGATTTTTCATTAATTGCTGTAGTAAAACCTGTTCCAAGTAAGAAGCTCATGTTAATGTACTCTGCTGACCACAACCATGTGAAAAATCTAATAGATTTAATATATCTGTAATTGAGAGAACCAGATCAACTCCACTTTGCATTACTGCTGACATTTTGTTTTTATACAACTGGTCGAGCTAAGTCTCGTTTTCCTGAGCCAAATTTAGTTTTCCTGCAAGTGATATGATTTTGGGAAATCATTTGTTATAGCAATTGTTTTTTCTGGATGCAGGTGGATACAACTTATCAGAGTTCTCAAACTCTGTAAAGTCTCTAAATCTTAAAACAGTAATGTTAAAGATAATAACTGTACTTTTCTATTTTAAAAAAATTTGTAAATCTCTCTTCAGTGTTCTTGTGCCTACTGAGAGGTCTTAGATCTGATTTATCTTCACCATATCATATGCCTTCCTAATAAAGCGCATAGCTCTGATTTTGTTCCCTCAGTTAATTCTAAAGTTATTTATGATCGTTTTTGGTGAGC
Source organism: Antechinus flavipes (assembly GCF_016432865.1). Lineage (NCBI taxonomy): Eukaryota > Metazoa > Chordata > Mammalia > Dasyuromorphia > Dasyuridae > Antechinus > Antechinus flavipes. The sequence continues at coordinate 345,653,690 of NC_067399.1, read as the reverse complement.
CAGCCAGGAGAGATACCCAAGGTACTACCCTTACCCCCACTCCCCACTCCCAGCTCACCAGCAGCTCCCAGGGACAGCTTTTCCAAGGAATTTCCTAGAATGCTCTGGCTGATTTTCTAAAATTATTAATAGCAGTTCCCATAGTCTTTTGTGATCTTAATAAAGTGTTTTACATATATGTATATTATATATGTATGTGTGTGTATGTATATCACCATTGTATTCTGAATGTTCATTTGAGCTAAATTTGGAAGCTGAGATCCTTCACGGTTAATTCATATATTTTGAGTATTCCTTGGCAGATTGAATTTCAGGTACTTTGTGCATATTATAGTTATTTTACATGTGAATTCCTTCCTGGTTTTTGTCATTGTAATTAACATGATTGGATTTTTGTTTTTATATTCATTGTCTTAATTTTGCTAGTTGTTTTTTTTTTTTTTTTTTTTTTTTTTTTTTTTTTTTTTTTAATAAACCATCCACAAATAGGGATAGTCTCATCTCATTCTTGTCTATGTGCTTTTAGATTCTTTATGGTCTTATTGTTATCCTAAGATTGTATCAAATAATAAAGGAAAGCATATATCTTCACTTTATTCCTGTCTACATATATCTTTTCAACTTGATCTTTCTTTAGATCTATAGTCATATTAATGAGATAGGCTTCTAGTACAGGCCCCTGAATTTTGCCTCAGAAATGCGTTTTCTAACATTAACCTTGCATAAGCAGTAAAAACAATATTCCTTTTCCAGATAGAGCATATATAGCATATATAGAACAACTATCTTAGAGGTCATAGAAGACCACATCTTTGCTCCAAATCCTATTCCTATGTATAGGCTCTATTGTGTCAGGAGCCTTTAAAATGTGCCAAATTTTTCCAATATAGGTTACCCTTTTGCTCTCCTAGCTTGCTAGACTCTTCAATGACCAGCCCATATGCTTTTACATGAATAAAGCTTCTGCTGGCTAGGAGAAAATCTCAATTCTTTCTGTGTTGACTTTATATAATGCCATTTTGGTTTCAAAAGTTGGGATTCCCTTTGCAAATTGAATTTTCTCCTAACTATTCAGGTAGATGTTTTCTCTTGATCTCTTTTACGTGAATAAAGCTCTTAATGGCTAAGAGAAAATCTTTCTGAATTCTTTTTGTATTACCTTTGAATTACAACAGTATCTTTCCAGATACCAGTACCTCAAATTTAACATGTTTAAAACTGAACTAATAATATTCCCATCAAAACTTGCTCCTTCCCCTACATTCTCTGTTTTCAAAGTCAGCCAAATGAGTTTGGATTTAATTTTGCTTTTTCCAACTTCCTCATCCCACATACTCAAATCAATTGCCAAATCTAGCCAACTAAACCCTCCTCAGCTGTCTCATATCAAAGGTGTAGAGTCAAAAGTGTAGAGTTACAAGGGACCTTAGAGGCCATCTAATATATTTTTCTCATTTTACAGATGAGAAGTTTGAGGCTTAGAGAAGTTAAGTAACAATTTACATAGCTGCTTAAGAGCCAGAGTTGAGATTTAGATTCAATTTGGATGATTCCAAATTCAGCACTCTTTCCCTTGCATTATGTTCTTTCCTTTCCATTACAGTTACTTGAGTTCTGTCCTTATCATTTCTCATACAAGTCTCTTAATTTCCTACTTCTTGTTTCTCTCCTCTCCAATTTACTTTTCACATGGATGCCAAAGGGATTTCCTTGTTGAAATATCAAAGTATGGCATATACCTAGCATTTTAAACCCTGCCTCACATGACTGGTTAACTGAATGATCATAAACTGAATTATAACTAGTTAATACACATTAGTCCCCACAATATCTCAGACACTGAATACAAAAAAGTTAAGGAAGTTCTGGAGGAGGTTTATAAGGGGTTTTGAAAGACCAAGGATTTTATATTTGAACCTGGGAGATAGTGCCACTGAAGTTTACTGATTATATGTATAAGGGGAGACAAGGTTGGACGTGTGCTTTAGGAAAATCACTTGGATGTCGGAGGGGAGGATAGATTGGAGTGGGGAAGAGACTTGAGACAGGTTGACCAATCATCACTCAGTTACAAAAGGACAAGGAAGAGGAATATAAGCACTTCATTAGGGTGGTGACAGTGTCTGAGGAAAGAAGATATCAGATATATTTTAAAAAGATGTTACAGAGGTGAAATCAGTAAGTCTTTGCAACAGATTGGATATGGAGGAATGAGAGAAACAAGGATGATATGTATAGGTTGAAAGCTGAAGGGATTGGTACAATGGTAGTGCCTTTGGGAATAAGGAAAGTGTGTGTGTGTGTGTGTGAGTAATGAGTTCTATTTTTGACAATTTTCTTTTCTGTAAAATGTGGAGGCAGCATGAGAAGCAACTGTGATACAGTGGACAGTGTGGTGGATTTGGAGTCATAAAGACCTGGGGTCACAATCCTAACTCATCTACTTATTAGCTGTGTGATCCTGGGCAAATCACTTAATCTCTATCTCTATCAATCTATAATCTCTATCAATTTTCTCATCTATCGAATGATAGGCTTGGATAAAAGTAATTTCTAAATCCCTTTTCACTACTAAAGTTTAATAGTTCTGGCAACATGATTATGACTGGTAAAGTATTTTTAACCAAGTGCAATATAATTTATTCTAAAAATGTTCAAAATAATTGTGAACTTTGGGAAAAAAAAGATTTCATGTTGAGCAAGATAGATCTGTAAATCTAATCTGTAAATCGGTAAATGGGGGGAGACCAATCAGTTTTCTTTGATTTGACATCCAATATATACTTACATTATTTTGAGGTTTTGAAGAGTAATCTTTTGCCAGGAGAGCATGAAGATAGTGGAGAGATCATTCCTAAAATAAAATCTACCCACTATTAATGGTTAGAAGACAGCACTTAGAAGGAGTTATTTGTCTTCCAGAACTACCTTTGTCTCTCCTCTGTCTGGACACACCACCATTGAAAACCAAATATGGGGAAAAGGCTGATATGACCTCACGCCAACATGATGTAAGAGATTAGTGACGACAGAAGGCTGTTGCCATGGGAACCATTCGCCACCGACGGCAGAGTCGTGAAACCCTATTGCAGCTCTTAATTTCCAGTTTTGGCGCGGCCTGGTGGGCGGTACCAAAGGAGCCTTTAACCTTTAGGGGGCCCTAGGAAGAGCCCAGGAAGAGCTGCTGTGGTTGTGGGCCTCTGCCTCCGCCTTCTCTTTTCTAGGTCTCGGCTTTTCTCTCCAATCGCACCCCCGCCCCCAGTCTGAGGCGGGGAACTGCTGTAGCCGAGAGGAAAGAGAAGTATTAGAAGGAGGAGCAGAGGGAGGAGGAGCAGGAGCCGCAGCAGGAGCAGCAGCCGCTAAGGGAAGCGGCGGCGGCTCTGGCTCGGCTCCCTACATTCGTTCAAGGCCTGGAAGAAGGAGCCGCCATATTGGAGCCGGTGTCGGCGGTGTCTCGGGCTTGCGGCGGGAGGCCGGAGGAGGTGGAGGCCGCGGACCTGGCCTCTGTCTGGGGAGCTTGGCTCTGCAGGAGCCCCCGAACTCACCGCCGTGAATGAGCTACTGACGCCTTTTCTCCTACCCGCCCTCCCCACTCCCAGCCCTTTCCGCCGCCGGACCGAGCCAGCGAGAGTCGGAGGCTGCAGCAGGATGTTCTCTAAGAAGCCGCACGGGGACGTCAAGAAGTCCACTCAGAAGGTGCTGGACACCAAGAAGGACGCACTGACTCGGCTAAAGCACCTGCGCATCGTGATAGGTGAGGGAGCGCAGGAGCGCAGAGGCCCCAGGGCTGGACCCCATAGTCGCCGTCTCCTGCCCTTCCCTCTCGGTGGAATCTCTCCAGTGTTGACCTGCTCTGGGCGTCCCGTGGAGGTGGGGGTGGGGCGAGTCCTATTTCTTCTGGGAAAGGGACAACCTGGAGGGGGGGAACCCTCATCTTGGCGAGGGAAGACTTGGCAAAGACTGAAGTTATGTGGAGCATTAATGAGGAGCTCCACGTAGGGCCTAATGCATTTTTTGTGTTGACTATGTTGATTACTTTTGTAAAGTAATACATCATCTTGGAGATTGTCAGGAAGACTTTTGAGGCTTTGAATATTGATATGTTTACCAGATGTAAACTACTATCATCTTCATAACAGGATTTCTTTCTCTAAATTCTCTAATTCTCTAAATAATTCTCTAAAATAATAATCATCCTTTTATCTTCCATTTCAAGCTTCTTGACTGAGAAGGATCCCAGAGAGGTCAGCTGCAAATACCCTTCTAAGTGGGTAATGCCCATACTTTTCTTGTGAAAGGGCTCTTCCCAACTGTTAATTGTGGGGTACCTTATTTCATGTCACTTTTAGCATTTGGAATTAAAACTGTCATTCCCTTCCAGAAATGAGATCTACAATCCGAAAGAAGTTTGCTTCTTTGAATTAATAAGATGTTTTAGAAATTTTTGCGTCAGATTTTTATTTTAAATTCGACCAGTCATGTCATTTGGCCTCCTACATTGCCTTTGTTAATGCTGGAGTACCAAATGGGACATCACCTACTTGTGTTTGGAGTGCAAAGTTAAGTCATGACTTTTAGATGTTTGGCTGGATGATATTTGACCCAGTTTTTGAAAATTAGGTTTACAGGTACGAAATGAAAAATACAATATTTAGTGCTAATGTGAAGTTAAATCCCACATTTGAGCTAGCTGTCTTTTTTGTTCTTCATTATTGACAAGGTATAAAATATTGAGAAATGTAATGGCCAATTATTTAATAATTGAACAAATAATTTTTACAGAAGATAGGTGGTAAACTATATTTAAAATCTGAATCCTAAAAAGCTTTCGGGATGGAAATGTCACTGAGATGTCAAACACCATAAATGTTAAAGCTGTGTATAGATATATGGAGGGTACTTGTTGACAAGATCAGTGTTCAGATCTTACCTCAGATACAATTTAGCTGTTTGCTGTCCTAAGCATCAGTTTGCTTATTTGTAGAATAATAGGACCATGATTTTGGGAAGATCAAATGAGGTAATGAGTGTAATATTCTTTCAAATTGTAAAATACTTTCTAAGTGTCAGTATTTATTGTGAAAGTTATTACTATTAGCAGATACAGTTCAGTCTGAATCTGTTTCCTTCCATATAGAAGTATCTTGTTTTTTGCCTGTGAATAAAAATACTTTGGAAAGAGAATTTAAGTGATATGGAAGAGAGCAAAGTAAATGGGTTAAATATGAAAAGGTAACATTCATTGGTAATTTAAGAGATTAATATACTGACAAGAAGAAACAAACAGGAGTATAGTTTTGGAATAGTGGTTCTATAATTCCTCTCATTACAGTTAGTGCCAACATTGTTTCACTTAGTTAACTGCTTTAGTCATAGAAAAGACAAGATTGTGATAGAGAGAGAGAGACAGGTCAATTATTTAATGCAACTAAGACGACCATCATTTGAGTGTGATATTTTGTGTTGAACATGTAGTTTTTTCTAATAAAAACTTTAGTTTCCTTGTAATCCTTTATGAACTGTTTGATATTTTTTAAAAATGGAATCTAGTGAACATGATAAAAATATTTAGTGTTTTAAGTGTCTCTGAATGGAAAATCTATATTTGATCATCTTGCTTTGTAGCAATTTGCTTTGATAAATTCCAATTATTTGGGTGAAACAGGGTTCAAAAATTGATCCTGCAAGTGTAATACCTTGATCCTAAAATATTTATAGTGTTAATAGTTCTCTTTGGGACACGTACATAGAGAAATGTAATAGATGAGTGGCCGTTCTTAAGTGTTTCTTATTTTCAGACTGCTGCAGTTTTTTGTTGGGGCAGTCTTTGTAAATATAAGAATTTTGATACCTAAAATAAGGCCTATAAATTCTTGTAAGTTGACAGAGTTCCTTTGTACACTTGAACATTCCTTAGTTTCTACAAACTAGCAAGATGGATATAGATTGGAGTAATTACGTTAACATACTTAGAGAGGAAAATGAGTTTGAAATTTTGAAAAGATGCTTTTCAGATTGAGTAGTGTAATATCAGATACAAATAAATTTAGAAGGAAGAGATAGTAGTTATTTACCATATCATTTGAGAGTCCTCATAGATTTCTCTGATCTCAGCACTATTTTTGAAACTTGTTCACTTCAATGATCCACTAGCTTCAAGATAAAATTTCCATGTCCATGATACCATAGTTAGTATCAGAAGATAATCTAATATAATTGTTGTCCCTGGATCATAGTTCTACTTTAGGAAAATAATAGCATTTGCAAAAGTTTTCTTTGGAAGAATAGATTTAGAAGACTGTGTTCTAAATTAATGTTGTTGCAGATGAACTGTTTTTACTGGTTGAAAAAGTGGAGTTATTTAAAGCTTAAAACAAAGATCTTTTGGTTTCTCTGTTTTTCTTTAAATGTGTGTTGTTTTTTTAAAATAATGAATCAGAATACATCTTTTAAAAATTGTAATCTTCATTTAAAAAATACTGTTTTAGTTAGATAGAATTAATACATACTGTTATTGAAGTAGAATATGCTTGGTTTTTGAATGGTTTAGAATTATGGTGTAAAAGAACTTGGAAGAGACCTGAGAGGTCATCTTAATTTTATAGAAGTTAGCAAGTTTACTAGTTTTGTGACCTTGTTGTCTTTTTAATATATCTCCATTTTATGATTTTCTGTTGCCTTTTTTTCTTAATTTTTAAAAAATCTTCTGCAATTTTAACTTCCAATATTTTCTTAATTGTCAATTCTAATGTACTTTCATTTTAGATATTCTTTCTTTTCCTAGATATTTTCTACTTTTAAGGATTTTGTGACATTGATCTCTCTTCTTTGGTTTACTACCTGCCTCATTGATTTTTTTCAAATATTCTTTTGTTAACTCTTTTTCTATGCCATACTCATTAACTTTGAAAATCCTTTGATACTCTTGGGCCCTATATTTTTTCCTTTGTCTCTACTTTTTCATTTGGTTATTTCCATTTTCCATGGGCTTAATCATCATTTTTCTTCTGACGATTCTTAGATCTTTTTATCTAGTACTATACTTTCTTCCTGAGGAATGGCCTCCTATTGTTGATCACTTATATGTCCTAGAGGTATTTCAAAGTCAACATATTCAATTGTCTTTTCCCTTCTACGCTTCTTATTAAAAACTTATTAAGGGGAAAAAAATCTTTTAACAAATAAGCATAGTCAAATGAAATAAATCCATATAGTTCACATAGCCCCTCCCCCCAAAAAATTTTTTGTTTTTGTACCTTGAGTTTTCCTTCTCAGGAAGTGGGATAACATGCTTCATTTCTAGAGAAATGGTTGGTCATTACACTGATATGGATTCTTATGTCTTCCAAAGATGCTTTTCTTTATAATGCTGTTACTGTATGAATTGTTTTTTTCTTATTAGGCTTCTGTCAATTTATACTCCCCAGGATTCTCTAAAATTCTTTTTTTTTTTTTTTTTTTGTCATGTAGCAAAATAACATTCCCTTACTTTGATATACTACTATTTTGTCTAACCATTTCCCAATTTCCCTTTTAGACTATTCTTTTTATATTATTATCAATTATTACAATAATCATTATTTTTCAAGTTAAGGAAGTTTTGTTTTAGTTGACCTATTACTCCCCCTTCACTGTTATCCTCCCTTTTAACTGCCTCATCTCCATGTTTAATTAATTGTTGATATTGTTGTATTTCTACATCAAACTCTGTATTCATCTCTTGTTTCTTTTGCTTGTTTCTGATTAAGAGTTTGGCTTATATGATGCCTTCTCTCCTATCCCTTTCTCCATGTTTGCATATCTTCACTCACACATCAGAAGAAATAACAAATTCTACACCCTTTTCCCTCCTTTGTATACTATTACATTACCTTCCTTTCCTGAAATCTTTCTTCTTTTGATGCCTGCAAAACAGAACCAATTCACCTCTGTTTTCTTATTTACTCACTCATGGTTGTGAAGGGACACTTTTTACTTCTCCCACTAGAATGTTAGCACTGTATCATCACATAGCTTTTTTCCAGTTCCTCAAATATCTTAGAAAGGTAAATTAGAAGTTTTCTGTTAATTCTTGTATTTGTATTTTTCATCTCCAATTCAGTTTTGATTTTTCATTAGAAATTTTTGATTCTTTTCCATTAAAAGAATCAGAAATTCTTCTTTTCCATTAAAAATTCACATTTTTTCTTCCATAGGATTAGATTGTTTTACAGTAAATTTTACTATCTTTTTTACTATTTTTATTTTAATATTAAATTAAGTCAATTATATATTAATTAAAATTAATAAAATAATATTAAATTTTAATATCTTAATGCTGTCTTTGTTGAAAGTCTTTTTTCTGTTTTGGAATATTTTTATAGAAGCACCTGATTTTGTGTGATCCTGATTGTACTTCCTTTGTATTTGAATTTGTAATATTTTTTATTTGATGTTGGAACTCTGGATTTTGACTATGCCATTACTATGTCTTTTCCTTTTGAGTTTTCTTTTAAAAGGGGATTAATGTATTCTTCTTACTTTTACTTTGTCCTCTGTGTGTAATAACTTTGGGCAGTTTTCATTTTGGATTTCTTAACATATAGTCCCTCCACCTTTTTTTCTCCAATAATAGCTAATACGAGTGCATTAAAAAAAAAAATTTCCCCAATTACATGTAAAACAACCTTTTTTTTTTTTTTTTTTTTTTTGGTTATGCATGTGTATTTTAAAAAAAAAATTTCTACTTGAATCATTTTGGGAGAGAAAAATCAGAACCAAAGGGAAAAGCCACTAGAAGGAAAAGCCACTAGAAAAAAAAGCCAGGAAAAAAAGTGAACACAGAATATGTTGATTTACATTCAGTCTCTGAATGTGGATGTTTTTTTTTCCATCCAAAGTTTATTAGGATTGCCTTGGATCACTGAACCACTGAGAAGAATCAAATCTTATAGTTGATCATTGCACAATCTTACTGTTACTTTGTACAATGTATCCTTGTTTCTGCTTGTTTGGCCCAGCATCAATTCATCTAAATCTTTCCAGGCCTTTCTAAAATCAGTTTGTTCATCATGTTTTATAGAACAATAATATTACATTACTTTAATATACCATAACTTATTCAACTATTCCCCAATTGATGGACATCTACTTGTTTTCCAATTCTTTGTCACCACAAAAAAAGATACTACAAGCATTTTTGCACATGTGGGTCCTTTTCCTTCTTGTATGATTTCTTTGGGATATTGACCTAGTAGTGGAATTGCTGGATCAAAGGGTATGCACAATTTTATAGCCCTTTGGACATAGTTTCAGATTACTCTCCAGAATGGTTCACAACTCCATCAGTTTTCCCATATCCCCTTCAACCTTTATCATTATCTTTTCCTGTCATCTTAGCCAGAGAGGCAGAATTGTTTTAATCTGCATTTCTCTAATCAGTAATGATTTAGAGTATTTTTTCACATTACTATAGATATTTTAATTTCTTCATCTGAAAATTGTCTATTCATATCGTTTGACCATTTACCAATTGGGGAATATCTTGTATTCTTATAAATTTGATCAGGAGTCCTTCTTAAATTATATCTTTTACCAGTTTTACAACTTATTTTTTTTTTTTACATCAGATAACTGATATTGCTTCCTTTTTTTTTTTTTTAATCTTTTGATTTTTGTTCTAATGTTTCTTACTCTCTCATGCTTTAATCTTTATAGCTTAGAGAGAGTCCATTACTTGCATGAGCTTAGATTACCTCTTTTTATTCTGGGCTATTTGTTTCCAAATTCTTCACAACATTTTTTCTTATTTAATTTCTTTTAAGTATTCATGTAGTTCTTGAGGAGAAAAACCCCTTATTTTTCTCCTTAAGTCTCCACTTGCAATTCTGTGAAGTTACTTCTCCTTTTGGATAATTTTTTAAAATGGTTATTATCTTTGGCTTAACTCATTTTTCCAGCCTTAGTTTTTGAATTGAAGGTTTGTACCAGGGATAGTCTCTGCCATATGCATTTGGATGGCATAACCAGCCTTTGAATTACTGAATGCACTTTTACTCATAATAGTCCCATCTTCCTATCATTGATCTCTGTAGTGTTTTGGAATACTTGTTTATCCTTTGCTACTTCCAGGCTTTGCCTTTATTGGCATCACTTAGTATGTTTATTCAATCCGTATATTCATCATTAAGTCTCACAGACAATCTCTCAGTCAGTCAATACAAACATATTGATATTCACTTAAATATCTTAACCTTCCATTTCTTCAATGTAATTATTATTCTCATGAAATAAGTTACTCATAGCTATGCTCAAAGATGGTTACCCAGCTTTGAAATCTAAATATGCCATCCTGCATAATTTCTCTCCTTTATTCTTTTATTGTCCCCTTCTCTCCTCTAACTGCAACCACTGTGGTACAGTGCCTCATTATCTCACATATGGACAGTTATTGCAGGTAGCCTTCTCTTTGGTCTCCCTAACCCAAGACTTTCCCCACTCCATTATAAATACCACTCAGCTGTCAAATCAGTTTTCTTAAAATTCAAATCTGATCATATCACACACACGCACACACACACATACATATATGTATATATACCCCTTGAGTACAAGGCTCCCTATCACTTCTAATTTCTTTTGCCTTTCTCATTTTCTTATCTCTCCTCCACATTATCTGCAATTCAGTGATACTGATCTTTCTGTTCCTCACATCCTGATTAAATGTTTTCACTGACAGTTCCCCATGGCTAGCATTCTTTCTTTCTTTATTTCTGGCTTCCTTGGCTTCCTTCAAGTCTTGGGTAAACTTTGTTTCTTTAAGAAGCCTTCCCCAGTCCTCCTTAATCTTAGTGATTTACCTCTAAACGACTTCCATCAATTTATACTGTGTAGATGTTATTGGTACATAGGTGTTTCCATGTTGTTCTCCCCATTAGGTTGAGAGCAAGAACTAATTTTTTTTTAAACCCAAAGCTTAAATTATTGCTGATTCATTATCCAGAATACAGGTCAGCCAACTAAATATTTTAGATTTTGTGGACCAAGGGGGGCACTATTGAGGCAATGTAGGTACACATAATGAGATAAAATAATTTCCACAATATTTTTTATCAATGATATTCTAAACATAATAATTGAATATATGTTCCTTTGCAACATAATTCTTCTGATAAGAAAAATGGAATTTTTTTCCCTCAAGATAACATTTTAATTAATGTAGGAGATCAAAATTAGCATCTCCAGTCATCAGAATTGATAGCAAAAATTCCATCTGTCAATGATGATCTGTATTGAGATTTTATGTGATTCATCTTTGAAAAATGCCTTCTCAGGGGCAGCTAGATGGTACAGGATTTAGAGTGCCAGCCCTAAAGTCAGGAGGACTTGAGTTCAAATTTGGCCTTAGATACTTAATATTTCCTAACTGTGTGACGAATTGCCTCAGCAAAAAAAGAAAGAAAAAAAGAAAAATGCCTTCTCACGTAAAGATGATCTTTTCAATATTGCTGTTATGTAAGAATTCTTTGTTTTGCTTACTTCACTTTTCCACACTTCATATATCTTCTCAGTTTTATTGGAAACCATCTCCTTCATCATTTCCCATAGTACATTAATTATTTTGTCATTCATATGCCATAACTGGGTAAGGACTGTCCAGTCCTGATGTCAGTCTGTGGTTGATATTTTATTTGATATATTCATCATTTGAAAGACAATTGTAGAATTCAGTCCTTTCTTGATATTTTCCTCTTAGTTGTTTTTTTGTAGATTGGTGGAAGCTCCTCAATCTCACTTAACTCAATGTTGGAATGACACTGTTTCTTTTGCACTTTACTGAGATTTGAAAAAAGTTGCTACAGCTGTGGTTGGAGCTCAAAATTCATATGGAAATAGAAATCTTTTCTCATTTTAACACATAGTCCCTTCTCCGGATGCAGATGGAATTAGCTTGAATCACCTCTGTAATGACTGGGGTAGCACCCAGGACACCCCAGAATCAGTGGAAGTCAGGATAAGCAAAAAGGCCGTCTTTATTCTTGGTCCCTAGATGATTGAACCAGGATGGAAGCAGATTCAACCTGACCACTTTCTCTCATCTACTGCGAGAGTGTGTCCCTGGCTAGCTTTACTCCACCCCCTAGTCCCTCCTACTATCCTCTATACACCAATCAATGAGCCGGTTCGGATAGTGGAAAGGACCATTTTCCAAGTATATGTACATAGATTATTGTCCAATCAGAAGTTAGCCTCAAGCGCTCGGCAGTCCTGACCTCAGTGCATAGTTCCAGCCCTCTACACACCTCATTGTTTAAAAAAGCCAAGTCCATAACAATTGAAAATCACATAATCTTGTTGCTGTGTACAGTGTTGTTTTGGTTCTACTTACTTCACTTTAGCTAGTATAGTGTTAACCTTTGAAGTTTTCTTTACAAATTTTACAAACATTTCATGAGATCCTTACAATCTTTTGAAGAAGTAATTATTAATTATACTTTACAAAAGAAGAAAAACTTTTGTGACTCAGAGTTTCTATGACTTGGTAGGGCTTTGAGGTAGAATTTGAATTCAATACTTTACCTTGTTTTCTTTTTTTTGGGGTGGGGTGGGGTGGGTGGGAATAGCACGATGGAAAAAAGGATAGCTTTAAGGAATCAAAATATGTAACACCAGTTCAACAAAAGATATAAAATAGAAGAAATTACATTCATGAGAGGCCATCTTTTCTTTGCTGCTTTGTATTCTTTTGTTCTCTGCTGCACACTTAATAAATTTTATTTTTTTTTATCCTTTTTCCTCCCTCAAGCAGGTTATAGTTAATTATGCACAGATATATTTATACACACACACACACACACACACACACCCATACCCATACACATATGTACACATACCCATACCCTGCTAACTCTTCTGTTTTAATTCTGCTCCTTAACTTGCCTTCCTATTACCTAACCTCCTCCCATCTATGGATCCCTCCCTTATCCTCTTTCCCCATTGTTTCCTGCTCCTTTCATCCCTCCCCTAAATATGTAGTGTTATCTATTTAATCCATTTCCACTGTGAGTAGGTATTCAGAACTATGAACCCTCCTCCCCTCTCTAATGCTTCTGTGTCTGTTCTTCTGTACCTCATTTGTATAGCAAAATTATTTTTACCTTTTCCTAGGAGATTTTGCTTTTTAAAGTCAAAATCATACTCAATTCTGCCCCAGTCTTAATTTTGAGCTACTCAATTAATTGCTGATGTTAATCTTAAACATATAGTAGACATTTCCATGTAAAAAAGATAAAAAATTTGTCTATGTTCCTTGAAATTGATCTTTGATATTGATTTTCTTATATGTTAAATTTTCTATTGAATTAGGATTTAGTTGAAAGTCCTGAAAATCTGTAATTTCATTGAATGTCCATTGCCCTCTCCCCCCCTTCAATATTTTGGATAATTTTACTGAATATATTTTTGGTTACAAGCCTAGTTTTTTGTTTGCTGGCATATGTGATTCCAGGAACTGCAGTCTTTTATTATGGCTACTGATAAGTCTTGTATAATTCCAAATGTAATGCCAGGGTATTTGCATTGTTTTTTTCTTATTTCTTGCAACATTTTCTCTTTGATTCGGGGGTTTGATGATAAAATTCTTATGTGTTTTCCACAAAGGAGCCCTTTGTGGTATTAATTGATGGATTTTTTTTCTATTTCTACTTTCCCCTCATTTTTCTAACACTCCAGGACAATTTTCTTGGATTATTTCTTGCATTATTGTGTCAATGTTCTTTTGGTCACAGGGTTTCAAGTAAACCAGTTATTCTTATATTTTCTCCTATTGATCTGTTTTCCAGACCTTTTTTCTTACGTTTCACATTGTATTATATTCTGTTCTGTTATTTCTTGGTCTGTAATGCCGAAGAAACTTGCTCAGGCAAGACAGAGAATAGAGACCAGTTCAATAGTTTATTAAATGGAGAGAAATACTGGCTCCAATGGATCCATGTTTGATTTCAAGGCTAGACGAGACTTATCATCTCAAAGAGTCTAGCCCCCCGAGTATCGGGACAGCAAGCTTTTTATAGAATAACAAGAACAATGACATAGTAGGGGAGGCACCTAGATGGGGATAACCTAATGGTAGGGGAGGTTACTGATATTCTAATGACATCTAAAATGGATAAATCTTTATCTTGTCAAACATTAAGAGGGAAAGGTTATAACCTAAGGCAGAATAACTAAATAGGACAATTGGAGAAACTGGGTCACGACATTAAAAAGGGAACTTTGGCACAACAGGTCTCATACTTCACTGTTTTCCCTTTGCCTGATACTAATTTTAAGAGAGTTATTTTCGTCTTTGACTTCTTTTCTAGTTGGTTAATTTTTTTTCATAATCTTCTTGTTTTTTGGGGTGGTTTTTTATTAGTAGTAGTTTTTAGTTTTTCCTCAAGGTCTCATTTGATTTTAAAATTCCTTTTTGAGTTTTTCTATAAATTCTTTTTGGACATGATGAGGTTTAGATTTGGGGTACCCAAGTGAAATTAGGGTTACTGATGATCAGGGAGTTAAATGAGAGGTCTAGTGGCAGGTTCAGGGTTCAGAAATCAAATGGAGGGATTTGGCTCCCCTGCAACCCTTCAGGATTCAGCACAAGGGTAGCGAGTTTTGGGGAACTTCCTTCTGGTGACACAGAGGCTCTCCCTGTAAAGGAATTTACAGACCCGAAAACCTAGATTGATAAAAGAGGTTTATTATGGGGATTGGAAATAAGGGTAAAGTCTGGTTAGGAAAATAGATGTGGGTAAAGAGAGAATAGCACTGGAAAGAGTATTCCAGTGGACAGGGCTCCTTGGGATGCTAAGATTGGTATAGCATCGCATGTTTGGAACTCTGCAAAGAGAGGATTTTAGTTTGGCTCTTTTTATATTGAGAGATTTAGCTAAAGGGGTCCTGGGTAGAGTCCTAAGTTAGCTCTTGGATGGGTTTCAGCTGGGGATAGAATTTGAATTGAATTCAATGAATTTCAGGACTGAGCTGAACCCACCCATATAACAAAGATGAAATTGTGGGTCCCTCACTGAGGCAGAGTTGAAGGAGATTTTCTCCTTTAAGGATTTTCAGAGTTTTGGTGTCCCCTCTTCAGACAGGGAGCCATTTAATGTTACTCTTTGGGGTAGAAGGAGCTTTTTTTTTTTTTTTTTTTACTTCAGTGCCATCTTCTGAAGATGAACCCCAGACTTCCCTGTTCCCATAGTAAGTTTCTGTGGTTGGCTTCGCTTCTTTATTGGTTCACTTTTTTTTTTTTTTTTTAGTGAGAAATATTACTGTAAGCACTTCTAATCATTGGGAGAGGGGGGATGTTGGTGCCTCTGTGTGTGGTGTTTTTCTTCTTTAAAATGTAATGGTTCTCTCTGGGAGCAGGTTTCTCTGGGAGCACGTTTCTTGGAGAGGTTTTCTGGATGCAGCCTTAGTTTCAGTTAAAAGTAATAATCACCCAAATGCAGTCAGGTGCTAAAAGTTCAAATCTTTTATTGTGTCCTTCAATATAGCCCGGTTAGTTTTCTTAGAAGCCTCTCTCTCTCCTTGGTTCTAAGAGCTCTTGCAGTTTTGTCCTTTGCTTCTGCCTCTGCTTTCTTCAGCCTCCAGCCAGCACAAAAGTGAAAGATGGAATGGATCTGACTCTTCTAGCTCAACTCAAGGTGAAAATTGGAATGAATCTGTCTTGCCTCCGAGAGAGGGATTGTGGGCTTCTTCCCAGAGTGCTCCTCTCCAACCCCTGGCAATGTTCTGAAGTAACTAACTTGAAGCTCTAAGAGCTTCTATATATATGATCTCCCAAAGTTTGATTCCTTCTGGAGGCAGGGATTAAGGGAGGTGTGAATTCATAAAGTTACAAAGTTTAACTTTGTGAATCTCCCATACTTGTGAACTCCAATGAGTACTTAAATACTTCTTGATTATATGAGCTCTCTAAAGGTGTGAACACAAGCATTGTATCAATTCCATTGAGTTAACACTAGGATTCTAACATCTCCCTTGAGTTATCACCTTGTTTCAAGTTGAGTTAACAAACACTAGGATTCCAACATCTATGCTTCACTTCCATTCTCCTTTCTGACTTGGAACCCCAAACCAAAAACTCTACTTTCCTGCAAGTGCTATCCCTTCTAATTCTATACTCATTAGGTATGCTGATTCCTTTTCTTCCTGGGCTGTAACTCTGCAGCACAGATGGACCTGGTATTCCTTATTGGTCAAGATTCCCTCAGTCTTCTTGGACTCAGAAAACCTTTTCTCCTTCCTCTCCCTCTTCTCCCCCTCCAAACACAGTCCAAGGGGTGAATTTCTGTGGTTCCTGCTGAGGCTCTAGCCAAACCCAGCTAGTTCTAGGGTCCCCCATTTGGTGTTTCTGAGAAGCTATCCTGGAGGTATTTGTGCTTTACAGTGGTTAATTCCTGGTTAATTCTTTGGATTTTCTTGGGTTGTACCAGGAGGACCCCAGCTCTGCCCTGAATCTTAATTTTTTACCTGTGTATGTTTGTCCTGAGCTGCAAATTCTGTTTGTGGGAAAAATCTGGGGAACTTGAAATTTACTGGCCTTTACTTACTATCTTTCTAGAATTCTCCCTACCACATTATTTCCTTTCTGTTACAGTAATGTACTGTATTTAGCCATTCTTTAATTATTAGACATTGATTGTTTTTAAACTTTTTTTTTGCTATTATAGAATAACTATGAATATTTTTCTATAGATGAGGTTTTTTCCTTTTTCTCTCTGTGTGTGTGTGTGTGTGTGTGTGTGTGTGCTTGCGTGCGTGTACATACATATAAGTGGCATAAAGTCCTAATAGATCATTATTTTAACATTTGGATGTTTTATGAGATGATACCAGATTGTTAGATCACAACTCTGATATTTTTACCATTGACATTATTTTTGATGAAAAAGTTATTTTTATTAAGAAATGAATGTGAAATTTGAGAAATGGTGCTTCATTTGGAAATCATTTCTTATTCCTTTTCTGATCTATCAGATGAATCCTCAGATCATAACTTTTTTCAATATATATATTTTTGTCATTTAACTCATTCTTTTGCAATAATTCTTCCTTCTCTTGCCTCCTCCCCTCCCCCCCCTTCACTTTTAAGCCCCACAGATAGGGACTGTGCATATGCTATCCATATCTAGATTTTAGATGTTTCCATAGAGATTAGAACAGATGGAACACTAGATGCTTAACAAATGTTTGTATGTATTCAGAGAGGAACAGGTCTCAATTCTTACTCTTGTTGAGCTTAACATTTTGATTTAGAATTTGTCCAGTTATCCACATTTGGTTTGAAAATAAATTGTGCTCTTTCTAGGAACAGTGTCTTAGACTGAGCATGTTTTCATTAGCATATTGTCTATTTCTTTCTAAGCAATGCCTGTTTCTAAGAGTAGCTTTCAGCTTCCTTCCACCTGCTTTTATTTTCTGTTCCTTAGTCATCTTCTCAGCAAATGTCTTGCTTTCTGGATAAAGGAGTATTTGTATTTCATCTCATTGCACCTTTTTTCTTCAAGCTTTCAATTACAGAATTCTGTCTAGGTGTCCTGCACTGAAAACCCACAATTTCAGGCTGACTCACTTTAGCCATCCTTTACTTTCCATTTCCCAGGAAGTTAGATTGGTACTGTCGATAAAATGTTGGGTCAAGTCAGAAAATCAGAAAGAACTAAGTTTATTATTTTAGAAGGAAAATGTCAATGCACACATGTACACAATCATAGAAGAAAACTAAATCCATATTCTACATGAAATAAGACACATTACATTTATTTGTATAGATATTCTAAGATCTATTTAACAAGAAATACATAGTTGAAACTGGTTAAAGAACATAATAAGCTTAGCTCCTGGTTAGCCCCATCACTTGTAGGCTCCCTCTGAGGCCTGATACCAGTGCATCTCTCAAAGCCTCTGTGAGAGGGGCTCCATAAGATAAACCCAAGATGGTGGAGTCAAGCCAGGAAGCTGCTCAAGCGCTCCCAGTTTCCCTTGAAAACTACATGAAACTAAGCCTCTGAACAGGGTCTGATGGAATGAAACCACTCTTCAATTCAGAATAGACTGAAAAGACTTCAAGAAAGAAAAGTTAGTGAGATGGTTTTAAACATACCAGATTAGCAACTAAGATCCTTGGTCCTGACTTAGTAGCAAAGTAAATTAGTAGAGCAACCTCTAGTCTCAACTCAGAGGACTAATTCTGGGAAATCTGGCTATTTCCTGGAAAGAGCAGGTAAATCTACCCCCCTGCTCTGAGCAAAACACCAAACACAAGAGGCCTCTGAACTCAAAGCCAAGGCTCAGAGCTGCAGGGAAGCTTGGGACAGCACCCTCTTTACCCTAGGAGCAGAGCTCAACCTAAAAAAAAAAAAGAAAAAAGAAAATGAGCAAGAAATAGAAAAGAACCATGAACATAGAAAGTTACTATGAGTGACAGGAATGACTAAAACACACCAACTCAGGTTAAGGACAAAATGTCCATAGAGGAAATCTCAAACATTGATATGAATTGGTCTCAAGTCCAAAGAGACTTCTGGAAGTGGTGCTCATAAATGACTTTAAAAGGCAAATAAGAGAAGTAGAAGATAAAAAATGAGAAAAGAAATGAGAGAAATGCAAGACAGAGTTAACTGCTTGGAAAAGGAAGGCAATTCCTTAAAAAATAAATTGAGCAAATCCAAAAAATCTCCTTTGAAGAAATCACTTCTTTCAAAAACACAGTAGTCCAGTTGCAAAAAAAAAAATCCAGTGAAGAAAACCATACTTTGAAAAACAGAATTAATCAAATGGAAAAAGATATAAAAGCTAACTGTAATGTCTAGGTTAACTTTCTGGAGTCTGTGAGTCTGAGATGTAGCTCGAGCTCAAGCACACACTCACTGGAGTCTCTAGTCTGCTTATTTCAAGTCCTTTCAGCCCTTATATACCTTAGTACAATTAGATCACTATGGCACGCTGAGCATATCAATTGGAGAACCATTATATCACCATACTAAGTGCTAGTATATGTAAACTAGAGAACCATTATCTCATCAATCACACTGAGTAAACATCCTGTTGTAAGTATCCTTGTTTCAAGTATACTTTTCCAGAGTTCCGCTCCTCTACAGCTAACGAAAGGAAAAAAATCACACATTAAAAACTAGAATTGGGCAAATGGAAGCTGATGATGAGACATCAAGAATCAGTCAGATAAACTAAAAAGAATGAAAAAAAATGGAAGAAAATGTAAAATACCTCATTGGAAAAATAAGCTGACCTGGAAAATAGATCCAGAAGAGATAATTTAAAAATGATTGTACTACCTGCAGGCCATGACAAAAAAAGAGAGAGAGAGAGAGAGAGAGAGAGAGAGAGAGAGAGAGAGAGAGAGAGAGAGTGTGCATAACTCTCTTTGACAGATTATCAAGGAAAAACTCCTCTGATATACTAGAAACAGAGGGGGAAATAGTCACTGAAAGAATCCATCCATCATGTCCAGAAAGAGATCCCACAACGGAAAACCCCAAGGAACATTGTTGCAAAACTATAGAATTATAATGGCAAGAAAAAAGTAATGCAAACTGCCAGAGAAGGGTAATTCAAGTATCAAGGAACAACAATTAGAATTACCCAGGATCTGGCAGCATTTACAATAAAGGATTGGAGGGCCTGAAATACCAAAAATTAATGATCCTGTTAGACTGAGGATCATCTTTTAGGGGAGGAGATGAACTTCAATGAAGTAAGAGATTTTCAATTGTCTTTACTTATTTATCCTGGCACAATTTTTTTGAATTAAAGTTTTTTATTTTCAAAATATATACATGGATAATTTTCGTCATTCACCCCTACAAAACCCTGTGTTCTAATTTTGTTCCCTTCCTTTCCCCCATCCCTTCCCTCAGTTGGCAAGTGATCTAATATATTGTTGAACATGTGTATTTCCTCTGTACACATTTCCATAAATATGCTATTCCAGAAAAATCAGATTAAAAGGGGAAAAATAAAGAGAAAAAAACAAAATGCAAGCAAACAACAATAGAAAGAATGAGAATACTATATTGTGATCCACATTCAGTTCCCACTGTCACCTCTCTGGGTGTAGATGACTTTCTTCATCGAAAGACCATTGGAATTGGTCTGAAACACCTCATCATTGATGAAAGCCATGTCCATCAGAATTGATCATTGTATAATCTTGCTGTTGCTGTGTATAATGAATGATCTCCTGGTTCTGCTCATTTCACTTAGCATCAATTCATGTAAGTCTTTTTAGGCTTCTCTGAAATCATTCTGCTGATCATTTCTTATACAACAATAATATTCCATAACATTCATATACCATAACTTGTTTAGCCATTTTCTAACTGATGGGCATTTACTCAGTTTACAATTACAAACATTTTTGCGCATGTGGGTACCTTTCTTTCCTTTATGATCGATCTCTTTAGGATACAAGCCCAGCAGAAACACTGCTGGATCAAAGGGTATACACAGTTTAATAGCCCTTTGGGCATATAGTTCATTTGTTTTTATTGAAGAAACCAGAACTAAACAGAAAATCTATCTTCAAACAACAGTATTCAAGAGAAATATAAAAAGGTAAATAGAAGGAAAATCTATATTATTTAAAAGTTAAACTGTTTGCATTCCTAGTTGGGAAAAAGATATCTGTAACTCTTGAACATTGTATTTGTTATTTGGGGCCGTTGGATGGGGTGGGTATGGTTGTAAATGGACTCAGTAATGGGCCAGGGAAAGATGGACTAAAAAGCAATTGGAAATTAAATAATCTAATTCTAAATAATGAGTGGATCAAACAACAGTTCATAGAAACAATTCATAATTTCATCCAAGAGAATGACAATAATGAAACAGTATAGAAAATCTGTGGGATGTTGCCAAATTAGCTCTTAGGGGAAATTATATATTTCTAAATAGCTACGTGAATAAAATAGAGAAAGAGGAGATCAGTGAATTGGGGATGCAACTAAAAGAGCTAGAAAAAGAACAAATTAAAAATCTCCAACTAAATACCAAATTAGAAATTCTGAAACTCAAAGAGAGATTAGTAAAATTGAAACTAAGGACACGATTGATCTAATTAGTAAAAGTAAGAGTTTTTTGGGGGGGATGGGGGGAATAAGAAAATAGATAAATCTTTAGTTAATTTGATTAGAAAAAGGAGAGAAAAAACGAAATTACCAGCATCAAAAATGAGAAAGGTGAACTTGACTACTTCAGTGAAATGCCAGCAAGTCTGTCAATCTAACTAAAATGGATGAATATTTACAAAAGTATAAATTGCCCAGATTAAGAAAAGAGGAAATAAATTACCGTATATACTCGAGTATAAGCCGACCTGAATATAAGCCGAGACCCCTAATTTTAACCCAAAAATCTGGGAAAACTTATTATATCAGTATGTTTAGGTAGCGCACCGGTGCCGCAAAGGAGGAGAGCGGGTGCCGGTATACGTATGTAGAGTGGTTGCCAGCATTAGTATACAGTCCGGTTATCGACTGTGATACTACAGGAAGGGCCGTATCACTGTAGCAACGGCCGGCCCTGTAGTATCACAGTAGGCACTCATGCTGTATACTACACAGCAGGGGGGCATTCAAAGGGATATTTACACATGTTTTATCTAGTGACTCAAGTATAAGCCGAGGAGGGGATTTTCTGCCCAAAAATTGGGCAGAAAAACTCGGCTTATACTCGAGTATATACGATACTTAAATAGGCCTATTTTAGAAAAAAATTTAACAAGCCATCAGTGAACACCATAAGAAAACAATCTCCAGGGCTAGATGGATTTACAAGTGAATTCTATCAAACATTTAAAGAACAATTAATTCCAGTACTATATAAACTATTTGGAAAAATAGGTAAAGAAAGAGTCCTGCCAAATTCCTTCTATGATACAAATATGGTACCAATACCTAAACCAGGAAGAGCCAAAATAAAGATAGAAATTTATATCAGTAACAAAATCAACAGAAATCATACGATAATCTCAATTGATGCAGGAAAAGCTATTTTGATAAAATATAGCAATTCCTATTAAAAACACTAAAGAACATAGGGATAAAGGGAGTTTTCCTCAAAATAATAAGCAGTATCTGAAACCAACAGCCTGCTTTTGTAATGGAAAGAAGCTGGATTTGTTCCCAATAAGAAACAAGGATTCCCATTATCACCACTATTATTCAATATCGTACTAGAAAAGAAAAAGAAATTAAAGGATGACATGATGATATACTTAGAGAATCCTAGAAAACCATCCAAAAAACCTTCTTGAAACAATTTAAAAAAAAAATTTTTAAAATAACTTTTTATTGATAGAATGCATGCCAGGGTAATTTTTTACAGTATTATCCCTTACATTCACTTCTGTTCCGATTTTTCCCCCTCCCTCCCTCCACCCCTTCCCCCAGATGGCAAGAGTCCTTTACATGTTGAATGGGTTGCAGTATATCCTAGATACAATATATGTGTGCAGAACCGAACAGTTTTCTTGTTGCACAGGGAGAATTGAATTCAGAAGGTAGAAATAACCCTGGAAGAAAAACAAAAATGCAAGTAGTTTATATTCATTTCCCAGTGTTCTTTCTCTGGGTGTAGCTGCTTCTGTCCATCTTTGATCAATTAAGGCTCTCTTTATTGAAGAGGTCCACTTCTATCAGAATACATTCTCAAACAGTATCGTTGTTGAGGTATATAATGATCTCCTGGTTCTGCTCATTTCACTCAGCATCAGTTCATGTAAGTCTTGCCAGTCCTCTCTGTATTCATCCTGCTGGTCATTCCTTACAGAACAATAATATTCCATAACGTTCATATACCACAATTTACTCAACCATTCTCCAATTGATGGACATCCTTTCATTTTCCAGCTTCTAGCCACTACAAACAGGGCTGCCACAAACATTTTGGCACATACAGGTCCCTTTCCTTTCTTTAGTATCTCTTTGGGGTATAAGCCCAGTAGAAACACTGCTGGATCAAAGGGTATGCACAGTTTGATAACTTTTTGAGTATAGTTCCAAATTGCTCTCCAGAATGGCTGGATGTGTTCACAATTCCACCAACAATGTATCAGTGTCCCTGTTTTCCCACATCCCCTCCAACATTCCCCATTATCTTTCCCTGTCATTCTAGCCAATCTGACAGGTGTGTAGTGGTATCTCAGAGTTGTCTTAATTTGCATTTCTCTGATTAATAATGATTTGGAGCATATTTTCATATGTCTATAAATAGTTTCAATTTCTTTGTCTGAGAATTGTCTGTTCATAGCCTTTGACCATTTATCAATTGGAGAATGGTTTGATTTCTTATAAATTAGAGTCAATTCTCTATATATTTTGGAAATGAGGCCTTTATCAGAACCTTTGATTGTAAAAATGTTTTCCCAGTTTATTGTTTCCCTTCTAATCTTGTCTGCATTTGTTTTGTTTGTACAAAAACTTTTCAATTTGATATAATCAAAATTTTCTATGTTGTGGTCAATAGTGATCTCTAGTTCTGCTTTGGTCATAAATTCCTCCCTCTTCCACAGGTCTGAGAGGTAAACTATCCTATGCTCTTCCAATTTATTTATCATCTCATTCTTTATGCCTAGATCATGAACCCATTTTGACCTTATCTTGGTGTACGGTGTTAAGTGTGGGTCAATGCCTAGTTTCTGCCATACTGATTTCCAATTTTCCCAGCAATGTTTGTCAAATAATGCATTCTTATCCCAGAAACTGGTGTCTTTGGGTTTGTCAAACACTATATTATTAAAGTTATTGGCTGTTTTGTCCTTTGAACCTAACCTATTCCATTGATCAACTAGTCTATTTCTTAGCCAATACCAGATGGTTTTAGTAACTGCTGCTTTATAATATAATTTTAGATCTGGTACAGCTAGGCTACCTTCATTTGCTTTTTTTTTCATTAATTCCCTTGAAATTCTTGACCTTTTGTTTTTCCATATGGACTTTGTTGTTATTTTTTCTAATTCATCAAAGTAGTTTTTTGGGAGTCTGATTGGTATAGCGCTAAATAAGTAGATTAATTTAGGTAGTATTGTCATCTTTTATTATATTTGCTCGCCCAATCCAAGAGCATTTAATATTTTTCCAGTTGGTTAGATCAGACTTAATTTGTGTGGAAAGTGTTTTGTAGTTTTGCTCATAAAGTTTCTGATTTTCCCTTGGCAGATAGATTCCTAAATATTTTATACAATCAGTAGTTACTTTAAATGGAATTTCTTTTTGTAACTCTAACTGTTGGGTTTTGTTAGTGATATATAAGAATGCTGATGACTTATGTGGGTTTATTTTATATCCTGCAACTTTGCTGAAGGTGTAGATTGTTTCTATTCTTGAAACAATTAACAGCTTTAGGAAAGTTGCAAGATAAAAAATAATCCCACAGAAATCATTAGCATTTCTATAATATTACTGACAAATCTGAGCAGCAACAGATAGAGAAATTCCATTTAAAACACATAGGTAAAACAAAATATTTGGGTGTCTACTTGCCAAGATAAATTGAGGAACTACATGAACACAATTATAAAACACTTCACACAAATAAAGTCAGATCTAAACAATTGGGAAAATATTAATTGCTCATGGATAGGCTGAGCTAATATAATAAAAACAATAATTCTACCTAAATTGGTCTACTTGTGTAGTACCATACCACTCAAACTGCCAAAAAATTATTTATAGAGCTAGAAAAAGTAACAGAATTCTTCTGGAAATATAAAAGGTCAAAAATATCAAGAAAATTAATAAAAAATACAAAGGATATTAAACTTTAAATTGTATTATAATTATATTAAAACTATATTATAAAACAGCAGTCATCAAAACCATTTGGTACTGTCTAAGAAATAATCGTGGATCAGTGGAATTCATTAGATATACATGACACAATAATAAGTGACTCTAATAAATTAGCTAGCATTTGAGAAAGCCCCAAATTCTAACTTCTGGGATAAGAATTCACTATTTCACAAAAATTGTTGGGAAAAGTAGAAAATAATGTGAGGAACTTAGCAGAGACCTATTTCTCACACCCCATATCAAAAAAAGGTCAAAATGGGTGCATATTTGGCATAAAAGGGTGATACTAAAATCATATTAGGAGAGCAAGGGATAATTTACTTATTAGTTATTTGGAGAAGGGAGGAATTTATGACCAAATAAGAACTGGAGAACATTATGTAATGCAAAATGGACAACTTTGATTACATTAAAACCAACACAAATAAGGTTAAAAGTGAAGAAGAAAGCTGGGGGGGAGGGGGCGGGATTTTTAAACTAGTATTTCTGATAAAATTTCATGTCTAAAATATAAAAAGAAATGTTTCAAATTTATGCGTATAAGTCATTCCCCAATTGATAAATGGTCAAAGGACACGAAGAGACAATTTTCAAATGAAGAAATTAAAGCTATTTATAATCATGAAAAAAATGCTCTAAATCAATATTGATTAGAGAAATGCATATTAAAAGAATTCTGAGGTACCAACTCACATCTCTCAAATTGGCTAAGATGACAGGAAAAGATAATGTTGTAGGGAATGTGGGAAAACTAGGACACTAAAGCATTGTTTTTGGAGTTGTGAATTGATCCAATCATTTGGATTTATTTGGATAACTAATGTTTGTAATTTGGAACTATGTCCCAAAAGCTATCAAACTGTATGTACCTTTTGACTCCGCAATGCCACTATTGGTTTTATATTCCAAGGAAATCATAAAGAAGGGGAAAGGAGTCATATACAAAAATGTTTGTAGCAGCTCTTTTTATAGTAACAAAGAATTGGAAAATGAGGAGATGCCTATCAATTGGAGAATGGTTGAATAAGTTGTAGTAGTTGAAGATAATGGAATATTATTATTCTATAAAAAATGATGAACAAGCTGATTTTAGAAAGGCCTGGAAAGATTTACATGAACTGATACTGGGTGAAACATTAGTAGAACATACTAGTAGAACAACATACTGTGTACATTTTCCTCTCCCAACTTGGTTCATAAAGAATTGTGTATTAAAAAGTTAATATACATGTATAACCAGAAAAAAAACAAACAATAAAACAAAAACCCGCTAAAAAAGAGAGAAAGAGAGAGAGAGAGAAAGAGAAAGGGCATATAAAGTGCTTGGGCAGTTCTTGTTTTGCAGTTAAATCCTGCAAACTTGTCCTGGGGAGAAGAAAATCTGCCATTTGAGCCTGAGCCATTTTCTCAGTTTGTTCCCACTTTGAGGGAACAAAAACTTCAAGCCCTGAGTGACTGTCCCATGAGTCAGAATTAGAAAAATCATTTAGAACACTATTTAAAAGTAGTCCATGCTTTCTATGGATAAGTTGTTTAAATTTAAGAAATTACTATATTGGAGAGATGTTCTCTTGTACACACATGTCCCATGACACCTTGTACAACCACACTCCTCACGGGATACAACAGTGACTAACATTGAGCCATAAACAAAAGTTGGGTTGGTAAATCTCGTGCCAGCCATTGCGGTTTTGTAGGGTGGTTCTGATTTGCTACTGACTTAGGTTCTAGAAGATAGAATATCTGGTCTTGGTAATAGGAGTATGATGATGAAGCTTTTATTTAGCAGGGGCAAGCTCTTCTTATCCTGAGATATGGGACAGGACAATGGGTGGTGGACAGTTGAATAGAGCTGATTTAAAATTTTCATTGTGACTATTTAAACCCTAGGGATTGATAAAGGCTACAAAATCAAGGCTTTTATTTTGTTGATTATATGCTACACTTAAAGAAAGCAATAGGAAAATTACAGGTTAAACTTGAAAGTGTGTCTTGCATACTTTATTTTTTCTTGCAAAGTAATTGCTTGTTAAATATTTACCAGTATCCCTAGGTAAAGAGGACCAGTTTGCCCGTTGTGACCACACAGTGTTGTGGACATAAAAATCCTTGTTGGGCAAAACTAGATCTCTAGGCTAAATAACTATCAATTCCTTCTCTTGGCACAGTCTCAAGGCCCTTTATCTTTTTTTTTTTTTCAGGTTCTTGATGTTCTTCCTAAAATATGAGATCCACTCTAGCATAGTATTCTAGATGTAGTCTGATAAAAGCAAAATAGAGATTATCACTTTTCACACTGCACCTCACTCAGTGCAGTGTTTTAAAAAACAAAAGGCGCCAAACTTTTAGCAGTAAATTCCAGATGCTCTATTACTTTTATGATCAAATATAAAATAAAATACTGATTTTGGCATTCAGAGTCTTTAATAACCTGCCTTGCTCTCCAACCCCCTTACTTTACCTGAATTCTTATACTCACATCCCCTTTATTTATTTTCTACAGAAAGGAGGAGAGCCTGGAATAGAGCATGAGAAAATACCTACTATTAGGCAATATGGTATGGATGGATGATGATTCCGCAAAAGAGTTTGAGAAAGAACAGTTATATAGGTGGGAGAACACAGAGAGCACTGTTAGGAGTATTCATAGAAGGAAAAAGTATCTAGAATTGAGAAAAGACTTGTGCATCTGGCAATTGAGTGATACTTGGTACTTTTGGAGAGAGAAATTTCAGAAGAATGCTGAGTTGACAAAAGCAATGAGAAGAGAAATCTTTCTAGAAGGAGAGATAAAGGCCATAGCTAGGTTAAGATCAGCGTGAATAAACTTGAGAAGTGGTGGCTTTGCAGTATTTGAAATTATTTTTATCATTGTTCATTTTTTCAGTTATATCTGTGACATGATTTAGGGTTTTCTGGCAAAGATACTGGATGGTTTGCCATTTCTTTCTGCAGCTCATTTTACAAATGAGCAAACTGAGGCAAACAATTTAATTGACTTGCCCAGGGTCAGACAAGTAAGTGTTTGAGGCCAAATTTGAACTAAGCAAATAGAGTCTTCCTGATTCCATACCCATTGCTATATCCAGTGACAAAAATTAAATATATCTTCAATTATTTTCTTCAAAATATTAGGATTTTCTTATTGGTTAAAATGACAGAAAAGGAAAATGAGAAATGCTTGAGGGGATGTGGAAAAATAGGGGCATTAATGCATTGTTGGTGGAGAACCAGTTAGTCCAACAATTTGGAACTATGCCCAAAAGACTATAAAAGTGCACATGATCTTTAACCTAGCAATACCAATATTAGGTCTGCATCCCAGAGAGATTAAAAAAGAAAAAAAAAGGACTGTACAAAAATCCTTTTGTGATGGCAAAGTATTGGAAATTGAAGGGATGCCTATCAGCTGGGGAATGTTATATCATTGTGATGGAATTGTGCTATAAGAAATGATAAGCAGTATGGTTTCCGAAAAGCCTAGGAAAATGTATATGAACTTAGATGCAAAGTAAAATGAGCAGAACTGGGAGAAAATTGTGTACAATAACAGCAGTGCTGTAATGATGGTTAGTTGTGAAAGATTTAGGTATTTTAATACAGTGATCTAACACAAATCTAATGACTGTGGAGAGAGTGAGGCTGTTGGCTTAGCACAACTCGGCCTTACTTAAATCCAGTTCATTTTCATGTCAAGACATCACCTTCCTAATATCATTAGTCTTCTTTTAGAATTAAAGGACAAACTTCAACAAAGGAGTCATGATTATATATATATTGCTGTCCACTACCAGAGAAATCACTCAGAAGAACTTTTGGGTACAGATTGAAGCATATTGTTTTTTACTTTGAAAAAAAAAAATCTTCTATTCCACCTTTCCCCCCTAACTTCTTCATTCTTTCCTTTTTATTTTTCTTTCCTTCCTTTATTCCTTGGATCCTTCCTTATTAAAGGGATACATTTCTTTAAACCAGTTTTTTTTTTTTTTCCTTTCCCCTTGAGGCAATTGGGGGGGGGGGGGGTTGTGAGTTCCCCAGGGTCATATAGCTAGGAAATGTTAAGTATCTGAGGCAAGATTTGAATTCAGGTCCTCATGATTTCAGGGCTGGTACTCCATCCATTGCGCCACATAGCTGCACCCCCCCCCCTTTCTTCTTTTTTTCCTTCCTAATGTAGTATTTTATTCATCCCAATAACATGTAAAAACAAGTTTCTCTACTTGTTTTTAAAATCGAGTTCCAAATTTTCTTCCTTCTTTCCCCAAATGGGAAAGCAAGCAGTTTGACATAGATTATACCTGTGTAGTTATGCAAAACATTTCCATATTACTCATATTTTAAAACAAAACATACTCAAACACTTAACACTGTGTGATCCCGGGCAAGTCATTTAATTCCAATTGCTTTACCAAAAACAAACAAATAAAAGAAAACATAGTCCCAAATAAAAATCCAAGAAAAATAAAGTAAAAATGTATGCTTCAGTCTGTATTCAGATTCTATCAATTTTTTTTCCCCCTGGGGAGGGAGAACATTTTTCAAAATAACTCCTATAGAGTTGTTCTTAGATCATTGTATTTCTGTGAATAGCTAAATGTGCTTACCATATACAATGTTCTCAAGGTTCTTTTCACTTTGCATCAATTCATGTAAGTCTCCAGGATTTTCTGAGAGCATCTTAACTCATTTCCTGTAGCACAATGGTATTCCATCACAATTATATACTTGTTCAGCTGTTTCTTTAGTTGATAGGCATTCCCCTCAAATTCCAATTTTTTGCCACCAGAAAAGAGTACTATAAATATTTGTCATTGTTCCAAATTGCTTTGCATAATTGTTGAATCAATTCTCCCACAGTTCCTCCAGTCTTTGTCATTTTCCTTTGTTGTTTTATTAGCCAGTCTAATAAATGTGAGGTGGTACCTCAGGATTGCTTTAATTTTCATTTCTCCAGTGATGGTTTAGAGCATTTTTTCATATGGCCATAGATAGTTTTATTTACTTTATTTGAAAAGTGTTCATATTTTTAAATTATTTGTCAATTGAGGAATGGCTTTTAAAATTTGACTATCAGAATTTTTTTTTGATAAAATAACTATCGTCCTCCATCCTATTTCCCTCCTGTTTTTTCTATGCTCCTTTTATGCTGTCCCTCCTCAAAAGTGTTTTGCTTCTGACTACTTTCTCTCCCAGTCTATCTTCCCTTTGATGAGCACTCTTCTACTCCTTTTATCCCCTTCCATTTCTACTTTTTCTGTATTTTAACATAGATTTTTCTCTACCCAATTGAGTGTATATGTTATTTTGAGACAATTCCGATGAGAGTAAGATTCAAATGTTCTTCACTGTAAAAGTTCTTTCTTGCCAATTTGATGTGAAATAAGTTACTCCTATCTTCTTCCTTTCTTCAATATATTCCTCCTACTCATCCCTTAATTTTATTTTTTAAGATATCATTCTGGGGCAGCTAGGTGGTGCAGTGGATAAGAGCACCAACCTTGAAGTCAGGAGGACCTGAGTTCAAATGTGGTGTCAAGACACTTAATGCTGCCTAACTGTGTGACCTTGGGCAAGTCACTTAACCCCAATTGCCTCATCAAAAAATATATATATATGTGTATATATATATATATATATATATATATATATATATATATATATATATATATATATATATATCATTCCATCATATTCAACTCACATCTGTGTACTCTGTCTATATATACTTCGTTAAATTGCTCTAATAATGAGAACATTCTTATGAGTTACAAGTATCATTTTCCCATATAGGAATAGAAACAGGTTAACTCTTTTTATGCTTCTCTTGAGTCTTGCATCTGAATGCCAAATTTTTTATTCAGCTCTGGTTTTTTCATCAGGAATGCTTAAAATTCTTCTATTTCCTTGAATGTCCCCTCCCCCCAGCCACTTTAGAGGGATTATATTATTATTATTGTTATGATGTTATTCTTGGTTTTAATCCTGGCTCCTTTGCCTTTAAAATATCATATTTCAAGTTCTCCAAACTTTTAATGTAGAAACTGCTAAATCTTAGGTGATTCTGCTGACTGTAGTGCCACAATACTTGAATTGTTTCTTTCTGCCTTCTTGTAATATTTTCTTTTTGACCAGAACTTTTTGAGAGCTTTAGAATTTGGCTATAATATTCCTGGGAGCTTTCATTTAGGAAACTCAGGAAATGATCAGTGGATGCTTCCATTTTCTATTTTACTCTTGGGTTCTAGAATTTCGGGACAGTTTTTCTTGATTATTTCTTGAAAGATGATGTCTAGCCTCTTATTTTGATTGTGGCTTTTGGAACATTCAATTATTTTAAAATTATCTCTCCTGGATCTATTATTCAGGTCAGTTGTTTTTCTTTTCTTTTTTATTTTTTGTCCTTTTAATCCCAATTGCCTCAGGGGGAAAAAAAAAAGTGATGCCCAGGGTCACACTGCTAGGAATTGTTAAGTGGCTAGGATCAGATTCAAACTCCGGTCCTCCTGACTTCAAGGCTGGTGCTCTATCTACTGCACCACCTAGCTGCCCCAGTTGTTTTTCTAATGAGGTATTTCACATTATCTTATATTTTTTTCATTCTTTTGATTTCATTTTATTGTTGCTTGATGTCCTATATAGAGTCATTAACTTTTACTTGCTCACTTGTGCTTTCATATCTCCTTTCCACTGGCTGGTTTTTTTTTTTTGTTTGTTTGTTTGTTTGTTTTGTTTTGTTTTTTTTAAGGAAGTCTTTTCTGTAGTGAATTATTGTGCTTCTTTCCTTTTGGCCAATTTTGCTTTTCAAGGCATTTTTCTCTCATTGGATTTTTGTATCTCTTTTCCTATTTGGGCTATTGTGTTTTTTAAGGTGTTATATTCTTCAGTATTTTTGTGTGTGCCTCCTTTGCCAAGCTATTGACTTTTTTTTCATGATTTTTTTCTTGCATCACTTTTATTTCTTTTCCCAAATTTTCCTCTACCTCTCTTACTTGATTTTAAAAATACTATTTTTCTTTTTGAATTCTTATAGGTCTGAGACCTTTTTTTTTTTTGAGGCTTCAGATGTAAGCATTTTGATTTTTCTGTCATTTTCCAAGTATGTGTGTTGATTTTTCTTGTCACCATAGTAACTTTATGTAGTCAGATTTTTTTTTCCTGTTTTCTAATTTTTCCAGCCTATTTCCTGACATTTACCACTTTGCTAAAGTGGGACTCTTCTTCCAGAGTTCACTGTCCCGAGTTTTGGTGCAGCTGTTTGCAGAAGAACACAAATCTATAGCTATATAATTTATAAGTTTTCAGCTCTTCTCAAGTGGTATGATCTAAGGAGAGAGGTGTTTATTCCTCTTCCTGGCCTGTGTTTCTCTTTTTTTCCTCACTGACATTCTTTCCATCTGAAGTATTCTTCCTTTTATCCAATTTGTTATGGGCTTAAAAAAAAAAAAATCAATATAATTACTAGTGTGAGTGACCATAGACACTCTTTTCCATCTTGGAACTATGACTAGGGTGCTGCTCCACTGCACCTACAAGCTCTTGTGTACTTGTGTTCTATTTGTGTTCCTTCTCACCCTGGGGCTGTTGCCACCTAGGACTGTGACCCAGATCTGAGTATGAGGAAAGCAAGGGAATCCTTCAGCAAAAGTCAGGAATGTAATCTCTTCCTGATTAGTTGTTTGACTCCTTTACTATCTTATCTGTAGTCTCAGAGCTGTGGAAGCAGCTATTGGAGCTGCTGATTCAGTAACTCCCAAGGCTGACTCCTGGTTTGCTGGGGCCCAGTCTGTGATGGAATTGCCTCTACTGGATTGTCCTACACTACCACTTCTGTGTGACAGCCCTTCATTACTTAGCTTCTAAGTTTTCTTGGGCTAAAAATTCTTTTTTTTTTTTGCAAAATTCTTTTGTAAAAGCACCTTGTTCTTTTGAAAGTTCTGCTCCAGAATTTGTTTTAGAGCATTATTTAAAGGTCTTTGGAAGCGTTTTGGGAGACCTCAGATGAGTCCTCGTTTTTTCTCTGCCATCTTGACTCTGCTTCCTCCCTCTTTCTTTCCTTTCTTCCTTCCTTCCTTCATAGGTAATATAAAAAATTGTTTTCATGACTTTATCTATGATGGGTATTGCTTACCTTCTCAGTGAGTGGGGGAGAGGATGGAAGAAGGTAGAGAATTTGGTAGTCAAAATAAAAATGAATGTTAAAAAACAAAAATGCAACAAGTAGAATAGAATAAAGGAGTCAAGATATTTAGCTGCTGTGGATTTTTCAGCTCTGGATTCCTTTCTGGTGATTTTAACATTTATGTAATTAAACTCAATTTTAAAGCATTTGCGTGAACCAAATGTTTACATTAAAAGTTTCTTCATTATTTACTTCATTTATGTTTTCTTTTACTTCCTTAAATAAGTTTCAGGATTTTGTCTTGAATGGTTTCCCTGCTAAGAGGAATATGTTTTTGATTCCATTCTTCAGACCTTATAGCTAAAAGATACTCCATTTCTATTATTATAACCTGGGTGCCTTCCATTCTTTATCGTTGTTTGTAAACCATGAAAAGCAGATGTAACTTTGCTCCTTTCTTTGCTTTTTGTCTCTGTGCATTTTGTAATATTCCATACCCCATAGATTCAGGCATTCTGACATTTTGTCCTAACCTGACCACATTCATGCTAAAAGTTTTGTTCTAAAACAGTGACAAACCTCCTTTTTTCCCCACTGACATTCTTTCCATCTGAAGTATTCTTTCTTTTGTCCAGTTTGTTAAAAACTCTTTAAAAAATAAATCAACATGGGGCAGATAGGTGGTGCAGTGTCGAGAGCATCATTTCTGAAGTCAAGAGGACCTAAATTCAAATCTGGCCTGAAACACTTAACACTTCCTAAATGTGTGACCCTAGACAAGTCACTTAACCACAATTGCCCCAACAAAATAAATGAATGAATGAATGAATAAATA
Source organism: Antechinus flavipes (assembly GCF_016432865.1). Taxonomy (NCBI): domain Eukaryota; kingdom Metazoa; phylum Chordata; class Mammalia; order Dasyuromorphia; family Dasyuridae; genus Antechinus; species Antechinus flavipes. Next base: position 345,619,900 of record NC_067399.1, on the reverse strand, counting down.
GCTAAATTAACATAACTGTTAGTAATATGGTATGCTGAAGTAGCACATCACATCTGTAGTCAATGTTAGGCAAGTGAACATTGACTATATAACATTTGGCTTGCTCTCAGGAATTGCGTTGATTTTTATACCTCAGATTAAATTTTTCCTGGTATTTTGTAATTTGCACTAAATCAAATTCAACATTCTTCAAACTCATTAATCATGACCTATCTGTAATAGTAATGGAATAGTAGTACTAATGGGATGGTGATTATTTTTTTCAGGATGAGGGAAATTTGGGTATATTTAAAAATAGTATGAAAGAAGAAGATATGAAGAGAATCAAGATTAGCAAGGAAATCAGAGTGGCTAAGAGTGATAATAGTTTTATTTTATTTTATTTTATTTTTTATAGCTTTTTATTAAAAGATATATGCAGGGTAATTTTTTAGCATTGACAATTGCAAAACCTTTTGTTCCAATTTTTCCCCTCCTTCCCTCTCCCAGATGGCAGGTTGACCAATACATGTTAAACATGTCAAAGCATAAGTTAAATACAATATATGTATACATGTCTGTACAGTTATAAATTAGATACACAATAAGTATACATGACCAAACAGTTATTTTACTGTATAAAAAGAATCGGACTCTGAAATATTGTACAATTAGCCTGTGAAGGAAATTCAAAATGCAGGCAGGCAAAAATATAAGGATTGGGAATTCAATGTAATGGTTCTTAGTCATCTCCCAGAGTTCTTTCACTAGCTGTAGCTGGTTCAGTTCATTACTGCTCCATTGGAACTGATTTGGTTCATCTCATTGTTGAAGAAGGCCATGTCCATCAGAATTGATCATCATATAGTATTGTTTTTGAAGAATATAATGATCTCCTGGTCCTGCTCATTTCACTCAGCATCAATTTATGTAAGTCTCTCCAGGCCTTTCTGAAATTGTCCTGCTGGTCATTTCTTACAGAACAATAATATTCCCTAATATTCATATAACACTATTTATTCAGCCATTCTCCAAATGATGGGCATCCATTCAGTTTTCAGTTCTGGATACTACAAAGAGGGCTGCCACAAACATTCTATCTGTAATAGTATTCTTTAGAATCTCTTTGGGATATAAGCCCAGTAGTAAAACTGCTAGATTAAAGGGTATGACAGTCTGAAAACTTTTTGAGCATAGTTCCAAATCGCTCTCCAGAATGGCTGAATGTATTCACAATTCCACCAACAATGTGTGATAATAGTTTATTGGATAAGACTAGTAGGAATAGTTTAAAGGTATTGGCCTTGATGAGAAAAAATTAGTCGGGGACTTCCGGTTAAGATGGCGGAGAGGAGGCATACAACTGCACAAGCTCCACGCTTTCTCTCACTATCCATTTCATCACAAGCCTCTGAATTAATGCTTGACTGAAAAAAAAAAAAAACCCACAAATAGTTACCAAGAGAAGCCATCCTTGAGATTCGCCAAGAAAGGTCTGTCTTTACTGGAGGGCTGGACGGTTTTAGATCGGGCGCAGACAGCGGGCAGCGGCAGTGAGAGCACGGGAGCAGAGGAGAGGGGGTGGGGAGTGATCGCAGCCGTCTCTGCGGGGAGAGCTTCGCTACAGGTTTGGATACTTTGCTCCGGCAGCAAGTCAGCAGCCCAGCAGAGAAGCTAAAAACACCGGGGGTGAAGAATACAACCCCAAACAGCTGGAGTCTCTCGGGACCTGGCCACCCCCCTCTTCCACCCCCCACAGTGACTCAGCACACTCTGGGATCTCAGAGCGCAGGCGCAGCACAGTCCTGCTAGTGCCTCACTGCTGCCCCCTGGAGTCTGTAGAGGAAGCTCGATAACATACCCAGCCCCTCCCCCAAAGAAAGACTCCAGTTTTTTCTGTTTTTCTTTGGTTAGTTTGTCTTTGATTATTAGACAGAATGAGCAAGAAACTGAAGAGGACTTTAACCCTTGACAGCTTCTATACAGATAGAGAGCAGACTCTAAATCCTGAGGAGAGTAAAAACAGACAGTCCCCAGGTGAATCCCCAAAGGAGGAGATGATCTGTTCCTCAGCACAGATGAACCTCATAGAAGTGATTAAAAAGGCTCTCACAAGGGAGCTAGAAGAAAAATGGGGAAAGCAGAGTGAGGCTTGGCAAAAGGAGAGGAAAGCTTGGGAAAAGGAGAGGGAGGCTTGGCAAAAGGAGAGGGAAGCTTGGGAAAAGGAGAGGGAGGCTTGGGAAAAGAGCCTGGAGAAGTCAGTTAAAGAAAGAGTGGATAAAGAAGTAAAATCCTTGAAAAATAGGATTGGTGAACTGGAAAACAAAATTGGCGAAATGGAAAAAAATTCCACAGAACAAAAGAACTCAATTGGACAATTAGAAAAAGATTTTAAAAAAGTGAGTGAAGAGAACACTTCACTGAAAATCAGAATTGAACAAGTGGAATTGAATGACTCGAGGAGACAAGAAGAATCAGTCAAGCAAATCCAAAAAAATCAAACAATGGAAAAGAATGTGAAATACCTTCTGGGGAAGACAACAGACCTGGAAAACAGATCCAGGAGAGACAATCTGAGAATCATTGGACTTCCAGAAAAACATAATGAAAAAAAGAGCCTGGACACTATTTTCCAGGAAATTATCAAAGAGAACTGCCCAGAAGTCATAGGAACAGAGGAAAAAATAAACATTGAAAGGATTCATCAATCACCCACTGAAAGGGATCCTAAAATCAAAACACCAAGGAATATAGTGGCCAAATGCCAGAACCCTCAGATGAAGGAAAAAATATTGCAAGCGGCTAGAAAAACCCAATTCAAGTATCAAGGAGCCACAATAAGGATCACCCAGGATCTGGCAGCATCCACATTAAAAGATCGAAGGGCCTGGAATATGATATTCCGAAAGGCTAAGGAACTTGGTATGCAACCAAAAATAACTTACCCAGCAAGAATGAGCATCTTTTTCCAGGGAAGAAGATGGACATTCAACGAAGTAAGCGAATTTCATCTATTTCTGATGAGAAAACCAGAACTTAACAAAAAGTTTGATCTACAAATATAGAACTCAAGAGAAATCTAAAAAGGTAAGGATTAATCTTGGGAACTATATTTTGACTATATAGATGTATAAAGAATACATGTATACCTTGTTCTAGAAATTGATGTGGAAAGGACATTGTATCAGAAAAAGGGTAAAGTGGGGGTAGTACATCTCATGAAGAGGCATAGGAAACCTATTATATCTGAGAGAAAGAATGGAGGGGGATGAATATAGTGGGTATCTTACTGCCTACAGAATTGGCTTTAAGTGAAAAATCTTAAGACATATTCAATCTATGGTGAAACTTCTCCCACCTCATTGAAAAGTGAGAAGGGAAAAGTGAAAAGGGAAGGAATAAGCTAAGCGGAAGGGAATACGGGAACTGGGAGGGAAAGGGGTAAGATAGGGGGAGGAACTCTAAGGCGGGGGGAGGGATACTAAAAAGGGAAGGCTGTGAGAAGCAAGTGGTGCTCACAAGCTTAATACTGAGAGGGGGGGAAAGGGGAAAGAAGGGAGAAAAGCATAAACTGGGGTTAACAAGATGGCAAGTAATACAGAATTGGTCATTCTAACCATAAATGTGAACGGGGTAAATTCCCCCATAAAGAGGAAGCGGTTAGCAGAATGGATTAAAAGCCAGAATCCTACAATATGTTGTTTACAGGAAACACACCTGAAGCGGGGAGATACATGCAGGTTAAAGGTAAAAGGTTGGAGCAAAATCTACTATGCTTCAGGTGAAGTCAAAAAAGCAGGGGTAGCCATCCTGATCTCAGATCAAGCTAAAGCAAAAATTGATCTAATTAAAAGAGATAAGGAAGGGCACTATATCTTGCTAAAGGGTAGCATGGATAATGAAGAACTATCTATATTAAACATATATGCACCAAGTGGGGTAGCATCTAAATTCTTAAAAGAGAAACTAAGAGAGCTGCAAGAAGAAATAGACAGCAAAGCTATAATAGTGGGAGATCTTAACCTTGCACTCTCAGAATTAGATAAATCAAACCACAAAATAAATAAGAAAGAAGTCAAAGAGGTAAATAGAATACTAGAAAAGTTAGATATGATAGATCTCTGGAGAAAATGTAATGGAGACAGAAAGGAATACACTTTCTTTTCAGCAGTTCATGGAACCTATACAAAAATTGACCATATATTAGGACATAAAAACCTCAAACTCAAATGCAGTAAGGCAGAAATAGTAAATGCATCCTTTTCAGACCACGATGCAATGAAAATTACATTCAACAAAAAACCAGGGGGAAGTAGACCAAAAAATAATTGGAAACTAAATAATCTCATACTAAAGAATGATTGGGTGAAACAGCAAATCATAGACATAATTAATAACTTCACCCAAGAAAACGATAATAATGAGACATCATACCAAAATGTATGGGATGCAGCCAAAGTGGTAATAAGGGGAAATTTCATATCTCTAGAGGCCTATTTGTATAAAATAGAGAACGAGAAGGTCAATGAATTGGGTTTGCAACTAAAAATGCTAGAAAAGGAACAAATTAAAAAGCCCCAGTCAAACACTAAACTTGAAATTCTAAAAATAAAAGGTGAGATCAATAAAATTGAAAGTAAAAAAAAAACTATTGAATTGATTAATAAAACTAAGAGTTGGTTCTATGAAAAAACCAACAAAATAGACAAACCCTTAGTAAATCTGATTTAAAAAAGGAAAGAGGAAAATCAAATTGTTAGTCTTAAAAATGAAAAGGGAGAACTCACCACTAACGAAGAGGAAATTAGAGCAATAATTAGGAGTTACTTTGCCCAACTTTATGCCAACAAATTCGACAACTTAAATGAAATAGAAAAATACCTCCAAAAATATAGCTTGCCCAAACTAACAGAGGAAGAAGTAAATATCCTAAACAGTCCCATCTCAGAAAAAGAAATAGAACAAACTATCAATCAACTCCCTAAGAAAAAATCCCCAGGACCAGATGGATTTACATGTGAATTCTACCAAACATTTAAAGAACAATTAACTCCAATGCTAAATAAACTATTTGAAAAAATAGGGATTGAAGGAGTCCTACCAAACTCCTTTTATGACACAGACATGGTACTGATACCTAAACCAGGTAGGCTGAAAACAGAGAAAGAAAATTATAGACCAATCTCCCTAATGAATATTGATGCTAAAATCTTAAATAAAATATTAGCAAAAAGATTACAGAAAATCATCCCCAGGATAATACACTATGACCAAGTAGGATTTATGCCAGGAATGCAGGGCTGGTTCAATATTAGGAAAACTATTAGCATAATTGACTATATCAATAACCAACCAAACAAAAACCATATGATCATCTCAATAGATGCAGAAAAAGCATTTGATAAAATCCAACATCCATTCCTAATAAAAACACTTGAGAGCATAGGAATAAATGGACTTTTCCTTAAAATAGTCAGGAGCATATATTTAAAACCATCAGTAAGCATCATATGCAATGGGGAAAAACTGGAACCTTTCCAAGTAAGATCTGGAGTAAAGCAAGGTTGCCCAGTATCACCATTATTATTTAATATCGTATTAGAAACACTAGCCTCGGCAATAAAAGTCGAGAAAGATATTAAAGGAATTAGAGTAGGCAATGAGGAAACCAAACTATCACTCTTTGCAGATGATATGATGGTATACCTAGAGAACCCCAGAGATTCTACTAAAAAGCTATTGGAAATAATTCATAATTTTAGCAAAGTAGCTGGCTACAAAATAAATCCCCATAAATCCTCAGCATTTTTATACATCACCAACAAAACCCAACAGCAAGAGATACAAAGAGAAATTCCATTCAGAATAACTGTTGATACCATAAAATATTTGGGAATCTATCTACCAAAGGAAAGTCAGGAATTATATGAGCAAAATTATAAAAAAGTCTCCACACTATAAATAAAGTCAGACTTAAATAATTGGAAAAATATTCAGTGCTCTTGGATCGGCCGAGCGAACATAATAAAGATGACAATACTCCCTAAACTAATCTATTTATTTAGTGCTATGCCAATCAGACTTCCAAGAAAATATTTTAATGATCTAGAAAAAATAACAACAAAATTCATATGGAACAATAAAAAGTCGAGAATCTCAAGGGAATTAATGAAAAAAAAAAATCAAATGAAGGTGGCCTAGCTGTACCTGATCTAAAATTATATTACAAAGCAGCAGTCACCAAAACCATTTGGTATTGGCTAAGAAATAGATTAGTGGATCAGTGGAAAAGGTTAGGTTCACAAGACAGAATAGTCAACTATAGCAATCTAGTGTTTGACAAACCCAAAGCCCCTAACTTCTGGGAAAAGAATTCATTATTTGATAAAAACTGCTGGGATAATTGGAAATTAGTATGGCAGAAATTAGGCATGGACCCACACTTAACACCATATACCAAGATAAGATCAAAATGGGTCCATGACCTAGGCATAAAGAACAAGATTATAAATAAATTAGAGGAACATAGAATAGTTTATCTCTCAGACTTGTGGAGGAGAAAGAAATTTGTGACCAAAGATGAACTAGAGACCATTACTGATCACAAAATAGAAAATTCTGATTACATCAAATTAAAAAGCCTTTGTACAAATAAAACTAATGCAAACAAAATTAGAAGGGAAGCAACAAACTGGGAAAACATCTTCACAGTTAAAGGTTCTGATAAAGGCCTCATTTCCAAAATATATAGAGAACTGACTCAAATTTATAAGAAATCAAGCCATTCTCCAATTGATAAATGGTCAAAGGATATGAACAGACAATTTTCAGAGGATGAAATTGAAACTATTACCACTCATATGAAAGAGTGTTCCAAATCATTATTGATCAGAGAAATGCAAATTAAGACAACTCTGAGATACCACTACACACCTGTCAGATTGGCTAAGATGACAGGAAAAAATAATGATGAATGTTGGAGGGGATGCGGGAAAACTGGGACACTAATGCATTGTTGGTGGAGTTGTGAACGAATCCAACCGTTCTGGAGAGCATTATGCCCAAAAAATTATCAAATTGTGCATACCCTTTGATCCAGCAGTGTTTCTATTGGGCTTATATCCCAAAGAAATACTAAAGAGGGGAAAGGGACCTGTATGTGCCAAAATGTTTGTAGCAGCCCTGTTTGTAGTGGCTAGAAACTGGAAAATGAATGGATGCTCATCAATTGGAGAATGGCTGGGTAAATTGTGGTATATGAATGTTATGGAATATTATTGTTCTGTAAGAAATGACCAGCAGGATGAATACAGAGAGGACTGGCGAGACTTACATGAACTGATGCTAAGTGAAATGAGCAGAACCAGGAGATCATTATACACTTCGACAATGATATTGTATGAGGACATATTTTGATGGAAGTGGATTTCTTTGACAAAGAGACCTGAGTTTCAATTGATAAATGATGGACAAAAGCAGGTACACCCAAAGAAAGAACACTGGGAAACGAATGTGAACTATCTGCATTTTTGTTTTTCTTCCCGGGTTATTTATACCTTCTGAATCCAATTCTCCCTATGCAACAAGAGAACTGTTCGGTTCTGCAAACATATATTGTACCTAGGATATACTGCAACATATCCAACATATAAAGGACTGCTTGCCATCTAGGGGAGAGGGTGGAGGAAGGGAGGGAAAAAAAATCGGAACAGAAACGAGTGTCAATATAAAGTAATTATTAAATAAAAATTAAAAAAAAAAAAAAGAGAAAAAATTAGTCAACCAGCTGAGAGAATGGAAAGTTTTAGAACAGTCTTTGTTGGAAAATGAAATAGAGACTTGGGGAATGTTGAAATTAAATAACATTAATTTTAACTGAACCCAGTTCACTAAATTGAATATTTCCCCCCACAATTTTGTTTATTAGCATTTGAAGGGAGCTTGGGAAATAGATGGTATGAATAAAGCAGGATTGAAGTTTGGCAAGGAATGAACACCAATAGGAAGACAGTGGATTTGGGAAAACACTAGAGTTCAACTAAAGTTGAACACTTTAACTGAAAGTTTAAGGTTTGAAAGGGAGAAAAATAAGGTTAGAGCAGAGGTGATATATAATGTTCTTTTTAGTTTTCTGGAGGCTTTTGAGCAGTCTTCTTTTCAGTAGATTAATCTCCATAAGAATAACCAAGTGTTAAAGTCCAAAAGTCTTTATTGTCTCCTTTGCCTGGTGCTCAGCTAGCTTTCTCATGGCCTTCAGAGGGTATTTGATTTCAGTGGAGAAAATGCAGGAGGACAGGCCTGCCGCCACAGGATGTGAAATGATGGGATGAATTAATCTATGTCTCAGTCCCCCAGGAGAGCCACCAGGAGCCTGATTGAAAATGGAATGAATCTCTCTCCTTAGCTCTAAGAGTTTGAGCTCCTGCCTCCAGTTCCTTGTCTTCTCTATCCTCACTCTGGCTGAGGCTCCCAGCTTATGTGCTCTACACTGATTGTTGTAAGATTAAATCAATTATACTTAGAGAACTATTAATCACCATGCTAAACTAGATAACTATTGTCTCATCAATTCCACTGACTTAACACCTTGTAAGAATCCTTGTTTCAAGTTCAGAGTTCTGGCCCATAACAGTGATAGAATTGAAATGAAGATGAAGAATAGGAAGGGTAAAGCATAGGAAGAAGTAGAATGATAGTAGGCTGTGATGACCACGTTAGCACTCTGGATACTTTAGAATCAGCTGGAGTCAGGATCAGCAAAAGTCCTTGATCTTTATTCTTTTTGAACGTGAATGGAATGGCTACGCCAAGTGAGAGGAATACCAACACAAATCTGGCCAGGAGTCACACTGGCTTTCTTCCTCCACCCTCTTTTTCCTCCTCCTCCCTTCTCTATACACCAACAGATCTAACAGGCACAGAAAAGTGGGAAGGGCCATTTTCCAAGCAAATGCTAATAGAGTATTGTCCAATTGGTAATTAGCCTTAAGTGCTTGTTTGTCCTAACCTCAGTGCATTTGCTCAATTTCAGCCCATTACATAGCTAGCTTTCTTTTGTTTTAGAACACAGGTGGTCACTCCATCCATGACCTCTCAGGGAAGTGAGAGCCCCCAAGGGGAGGTGATCATGCCCTCCCTGACTTCTTAGGAAAGGAGGTGATCATGCCCTCCCCTCCTTCCACTCCCTCCTTGACTTCTCAGGAAGGGCGGTGAAAGCACTAAAAAGGAAATGATCATGTCCTCCTTGACATCTCAGGAAGGGAAGTGGGGATTGCTAGCAGTTTTTGGGCTGAGGGGGGTCTTATTAGAAAAAGGTATGCACAAACCCAGCAGCATGGGAGTTATTACACAAGCACATAGCAGTCAATAACGCAGAGGCTATTAGTGATGACTCTCCCCACAGTCAGTGCAGGCTCAATGTGGTGTAACAAACATGAATTGTACATGCAAATAGTGGTATAACAAACAATATGAATCAACATGGTGTTGTAAAAGATTTCCAGAAGTCTTAGAAGGAGGGTATGTAAATAATAGTGACATATACGCCTTCTTCAGTAGCCAAGAGATAGTCCAAAACCATTGCTTCACTTGTCAGGGAATCCAATGATCCCTGCAAGTTTTTGAAGTCCTGCAACAGTCAATGATTCCAGCAGATTTTGAAATCCTGCAACAATATTATCATTTCTCAGAAAATCCAATGATTCCAGCAGATTTTGAAATCCTGCAACAATCTTATCATTTCTCAGAAAATCCAATGATTCCTGAGGGCTTTCAAGTCCTACAATAGTCTTATCGTCTTATCATGTCTCAGAGAATCCAATGATTCCTGAGGGATTTCAAATCCTACAACAGTCTTATCATGTCTCAGAGAATCCAATGATTAATGAGGGTTTTGAAGTCCAGCAATTTTTGATATCCATGAGTCAATCGCCATAACTTCCATGCTCTTCCAGTGGTAGGCACAGTCAGCAACGGAATCACCTGATGTTTCTTGGGTTTTCTTCTTTGTTTCAAGGGGCTGCTCTGTCTCTCTTCAATGGACAAGGTGCATACGGCTCGTTGGCTCCCATCTGATTCCTTCTCCACCTGTAAGATACAAACAAACCCTCTCCCCCAGGCAGTTAATCTATCTGGTCCCTTCCATTCGCCACTTTCTAGGTCTCTCCACATCACCTGGCGATTATCTAAAGATAGTGAAACTGCTCGCACTGGACACTGCCCTTCCAGTGGGTTATAAAATCTGTCTGCCAGAGCCAGTGCATTTTTGTCAAAAATCAAGAAGTTAATAGTATATAGAGCTAGATTTAGAAGTTCTCTAGGGTTATCTGTAGCTCCCCCTTTGTTTTTGGAGGAGCATCTTAATGTCTCTGTTTCTCCTCTCTACTATTGCCTGTCCTTGAGGATTAAAGGATATACCAGTGGAATGTAAAATCTTATACTGTGCACAAAAGTGCAAAATGTTTTGGAGGTATATGCAGGACCATTGTCTGTTTTTATTGCTTGTGGCACACCCATAATGGCAAATGTTTGCGTGAGGAATTCAGTGACCACTCAGGCTGTCTCTTTTGCTGCTGGTATTGCAAAAGTCAATCCTGAAAAGCTGTCTACCACAACATGGATAAAAGACAGGTGACCAAAAGATTTATAATGGGTCACATCCATTTGCCAGATTTCATTAGGTCTCAAACCACGAGGGTTCTTCCCTGGAGGCAGTGTTAGGAGCATGGAAAGGAAGGCAAACTGTACAGGCTTTTACTATGCTCCTAGCTTCCTCTCTTGTTATTCCAAATTGTAAACATAAAGCTCGAGAAGCCTGATGATATTTAGAATGAGATTCCTGAGCTTCTTGAAATAAAGTATTGGCCAACATAGTTAGAAGGCTATCTGCCTTTGAATTACCATCAAAAATAGAACTTACGAATGGGACCACTATGCGAGTAGACATGCAAGTTATAAATCTTACCTGGATGCTTTCTCACTTGCTCTTGAAGTTCCTTAAAGAGCTGATATATATTAGAGGCTACAAGTTTTATTTGGGCTGTGGCAATTCTTTGTACCACATCTACTGAATTGGCCTGAATCAGATATTATATTTATATCTCCTGGATAATAAGTAAAAGGTAGAATGATTACATACAATTCATTCTGCTGAGTGGACTGAAATGGAGCTCTGACTACTCTCTTTATAGTTAAGTCATGAGAGTATATAACGCAAATATTATGTTTGGATGCATCTGTGAAGATAGTTGGTTCTTTAAGAGGAACTTTAGAAACCTTTTCATCAAGAATCCATTGCCAATTATGTAATAATCTGGTTATCTTTAATGGAGATCCGGGTGTAAAATTTGGAGCCGTGGCTAATAAAATTTGCCACTCTGGGATGGTTTCACAGCACACATTAACTTGTGTATTAGTATTAAAGATGTATATTTTGTCTGGTCTTATCCCAGATAATTTTACTGCTCATTTAGTGGCCTTTAATAAAATTCTAGCCATAAGCACTGGGTAAGTAGTAAGGCTTTGTTCTGGTTGTGCCGGGAGGTTCACCCACTCTATCACACTGTCTCCTTGATGAAAGACTGCTTTGGGTGCCTCTTGTGTAGCAAAAACTGATACTTCCAAGGGTTTTTGAGTGACTCTTTCAACCACATTGGATAAACGCCAGTTTAACTTCTCTCAAAGCCTCTTAAGCTTCTTTTGTAAGCTGGTGTGGTGAGTTAAACCATTGTCTCCCCTTAAAATGTCATATAATGGTTGCAATTGATAGGTAGTCAGGCCTAACACTGGTCGCAGCCATTGGATAGCTCCTATCAATTTCTGAAAATCATTTAAGGTGTTTAGCTTCTCTGTTCTTAAGGACAGTTTTTGTACTGTAAGCACCTTAGGGTATACTTCATATCCTAAATATTGAAAAGGAGCATGTCTTTGAATTTTTTCTGGACCTATGTACAATTTGTAATTCCTTAATGTTTCTATGGTCTTTTGTAGACATGCTTCTAACTTTGTTCCTCAAGTGTACATCCCAAGATATCATCCATATAATGTAATAGCATAACTTTTGGAAATGCTTTTCTTACTGGAGCAAGAGCAGCAGCAACATACATTTGACACCTAGTGGGGCTGTTTTTCATTCCCTGTGGCAGTGAGGGTTTCCTCATTCATATCTTTTATAAGGCTCAGCTAAGTTAAGGGCACTGAAAAGGCAAATCTTTTCATATCCTCCTTATCTAAAGGGATAGAATAGAAACAATTCTTAATGTCTGTAACTCAGAAATTCTCTAGACAATTGAGTAGGAGATGGAAGTCCAGTATGAAGAGTTCCCATAGTTTCCATCTGTTCATTCACCTTTCTTAAATCAGTCAACATCCTCCATTTTACAGATTTCTTTCTTACAACAAATACTGGGGAATTCCAAGGACTTAGAGAAAGTTGTAAGTGTTCTTGGTCAAGTTGCTCCTGTATTATATCTAATAAGGCCTGAATTTTATCGCTAGCCAAGGGCCACTGTTCTATCCACACTGATGTATCAGTTTTCCATTGGATAGAAACAGGTGAAAGTGTTGGCAGGCCTTGAACAGCAGCCCTGCCTAAAAAACCAAAGTACTCATTTGTAATCCTAATTGTTGTAAAATGTCTCTTCCCCACAGATTAATGGGGATTTTTTCAACTATAAAAGGAGTAAAAACTCCTGTTTCGCCTTCAAAAGTCCATGTCAGAGAGGGATAGCACTAACTTCAGCTGCTATTGATCCTCTTATACCAGACATGTAGGTGTTTGCCTTAATCTTTGGTCAGTGACTGGGCCATTTGGCACCTCTAATGACTGTACGATCTGCACCAGTGTCTACCAATCCTTCTAATGGTATGCTATTTATATAGGTAGTGAGCATAGTCGGTCAGCTGTCCACAGCTGCTGTCCAGTATATTCCTGGATTTTGTTGCTTGGAGTCAGAATCTGGGCGACTATCACTAGATGGCTTAGTAGGAGTCTGTATCAGTAAACCTGATGCTACTACTTTTTATAGGGGATAAGTCACACATTGTCTACCTATATTAGTGACTGGGATATTATCGACACATTCCCCAGTTTCCCACATCAGTGTATGGATGGACACTGTTTTGTATATACTCTCAGGAGGTGAAATGATCAAGCCTACTGTGCCTGGAGGCAAGGGATCCATAGGCTGGAGAGGAACAGATTTCACTTCTCCAGGGAGTATCTCAGTTGTCCTAGATGCATACAAGTCTATTCTCCCTAATTGTAATCCCTTTCTCCCATCATATGGCTTCCTGGCTGATTGGTCATGATTGGGTACTGGACTTCTAGGAACTCTCTGGGTGCACCATTGGCTGCCATCATGCCCCAAGTTTTTGTTTTTTTTGCCTGGGGTCCTGGAGCTGGGCCCCTCATCCTGTTTTCCCTGAATCAATCTACATTCTGAGGCCCAATGGAAGCCTCTATTGCATTTTGGACATGGGGTATTGGGTCTTGTTCTCCCACCCTGTTTTCTCACTCTGTCTGTATGCCAACACAGAGCTTTCAGATGCCCTACTTTACCACATTGAAAGCATTGACGAGTATCTCTGGAAGTCCCTTGCCAGAAGGGACCCTGTGTTCCCATGTTGGGATCTTGGGAAGTACGCATTATAGCCTGGCTATAAAAGGCATTTATGCCCACTGTGGCACAGTGTTTATGATCTCCTCTAAAGGAGCATCTTTGCATAGTCCTAGTATAATTCTTGTACAACCTCATTAGCATTTTCTTTAGCAAGTTGCCTTATCAAAATGTTTGTTATTGTATTTTCACCATTAGTTCATATGATAGCTGTCTGCAAATGTCCCACAAAATCAGCAAAGGGTTAATTTGGTCCTTGTGTTATTTTTGTGAAGGCTTCACCCTTATTGTTTTCATTGTGGAGGGAAGCCCACGCTTTGATAGCAGCAGCAACAGCAATTTGCTCCTATGCTACTATGGAGTAATTAATCTGTACTGAAATGTCTGCATAAGAACCAACACCTGTCAGTTGGTCACAGGCAATTGAAGTAATAATTCCACTCTATTTTGTTGCGCTTGTATCCTACAGAGCTCACTATATTCAGAAAGCCACAACAAGTTTTGTCTGGGTTCTAAGCATACCCTTGCTATAGATTTCCAGTCACTAAGGGTTAAGATTTAAGAAGCCAAATTTTGTAATAACATCTTAACATAAGCTGATGTAGCCCCATAAAGAGTGCAAGCCTTTTTTAAGTCTTTGAGGATTTCTATATCAAAAGGTGAGTATCTTCTACTTTCTTGACCTGAAGAGTTAAACTGTTGAATCACAGGATACATACCTATTTTCAGATCACCTAAATTCTGCCCTTCTTCTCTGGCTTTAAATGCTGCCTTTTGCAATCTAGGTATAGGGAGCAGTGATTGATGGGGGTAGGGGGTGGGGGAGATGCTGGTGGCATCACTGCCCCTCACACTACTTCTCCCTCCATCCTGCAGGGTGGAGTTGATGGGGGAGGGTAAATTATCTGCTTTGTTGGCAGGGTTGAAGCTGCCTGGTGAGATGGAAAGTCACCACACCCTTGAACCTCACTTAACATCCCCATGCCCTGTGGGGATATGGTCATTAAACTGTTCTTTGTCTTTGTTCTCTTTTTCCTCACACTTCCTCATCTGGCTGTTCTGAAAATTTTTATTTTTGATATAACTTGTAGCATTTTTTAAGGCCAATTGTATTATGTTGTTTTATATATATATATATATATATATATATGTATATATATATATATATATATATATATATGTACACATATATACATATATAATGTTTCTTTGGAAATTGATCCAAACATTATCATTCTAATATTCACATAGTTGATCTCCTACAAGCTTCCAATTATCTAGCATAATTTCTTCTTCATTGAAGAACCAATGGAACATACGTTCTAATGTATCCAGGAATCCATCAATCTGTTCCCAAGTCATAAATAAACCCTGTCTCTTTATAAATCTGAGTATGTTTCCTGCAGATTTCCTTTGGCATGGGATTGGGGATGGGGGTAGGGCTCAGGTTGGGGGAGAATCTTTTCCCAATATCTGCCCTATTTCATCTAGAAAAGGTCACTAATTTAGCCCTTAGCAAAGTAAGTTCCCTGTTTGTCTATTAAAATACTCACCCGATTTCCTGATCACCAGGGACTTCTTCAGTGAACATGGGGTCCTTGGTCCCATGTTCGGGTGCCAAATATGATGATCATGTTAGCACCATGGATACTTTCAAATCAGCCGGAGTCAGGGTCAGCAAAAGTCCTTGATCTTTATTCTTTGTGGACGTGAATGGAATGATGACATGAAGTGAGAGGAATCGCTACATGAATCTGGCCAGGAGTCACACTGGCTTTCTTCCTCCACCCTCTTTTTCTTCCTCCTCCCCTCTCTATACACCGACAGATCTAGCAGGCACAGAATGGTAGGGCAGGCCATTTTCCAAGCAAATGCTAATAGAGTATTGTCCAATTGGTAATTAGCCTTAAGTGCTTGTTTGTCTGAACCTTAGTGCATCTGTTCAGTTTCAGCCAATTACAGTAGGCTATGAGTCAATAAAGGAATTTCAGAGGTTTTTTTTTCTTTTAAATTTCAGAGTTTTTAATAAATTTTTATTGATTTCTTTTGTTTTACATTGCCTACATTTATGTTAATCTTATCTCTCCATCTCTCTGAGAGATAAATATATTTTATTTATATGTTATAAATATATATATTTATGTATATATGAAAAACTGTTATTTAAATTTTTTATTCTCAGTACTGTTTTATTTTTCCAAATACTTGTAAAGATAGTTTTCAACTTAAATTTTTGTGAAATTTTGTTTTCCACATTTTTCTCCTTTCCTCTTCCCCTTCCTAATTCAGTAAGTAATCTGATGTGATTTTTCTCCTCTCCCTCATTTCTCCACATCAGCCGGCAATCTGATATAAGTTAAATATGTGCAGTCCTTTTAAACATACTGTGCTACCAGACAAGATGAATATCAGAAAACATAGGAAGATCTATGTGAACTGATGCATAGTGAAGTAAGCAGAATCACAAAAACAGTATACAGACACTTTCAAGCTTAAAATTTTGTGGAGATGGGAAGTGTACAGATGTTGCATATTGAGTGTTTTTGAACTTTTTCAGTATAATTGATCAGTTATGCTGATCCCCTCTCCTCCCTTTGGGATGAATCTTTTGGAGGGGGAGATATGCTTGTAATAACTATGGTGATTTTTATAAGAAACATCAGTAAAAGCTAATTAAAATAAATTTTAAAAAAGAAAAATGAGAAGAAAAAAATTAACAGAACTGAATTAGCGAATTGAAAAAAAAATCGGATATTATTTGCAGTGTTCCATACATTTGGCTTTTAAATGTATCCAGGAATCCATTCAACTACCACAAAGGAGGAGGCTAAGCTTGTTCTTTTATAGTTTTACATCATTCAGTTTGATTATTTTGATAATAATAATGGTTTGTTTTCTGTTTACATTGTTATAATTCTTATATATATTGTGTGATTGATTACTTTGTATCAATTCATTCATGTAAGTCTTTTCATGGTTTTCTGCATTCATCTAAAGATCATTCTTGGAGAGATAAAAGACAGTGTTTACTGATGTTGAGAATTGATTTATTATTCAAATAAAGTGATTGAAATGCTCATTTTTTAGAGATATTCCATTGCTAAGCATACATCTTAAGAAAGATTATTGACAAAAAAAAAAAGGTTCCATGTAAACAGTATATATAAAGCAGCACTTTTTGCAGTAGTGAAGAATTAGAAACAAAGTAGATACCTGTCAGAGGAAATGAGCAAACAAACAAAATCTTTTGTGATATATAGATATACTGTACCATTACTGTGGTTTAAGAAATTATTTTGAGTTTTTAATCGTTAAAATGAAACATTTGTGGGTGATAGATCAAGAACATGTGTCCTTGTGTCACAGAAATAAAAGGGAAAAGGCGAATCTTGGGAGTTGAAGAGATTAAGAATAAGAAATTAGGAGGTTTGAGGGTACTATGCCAGCATTTTTAGTAAAATTTCTTAGTATAAGATTAGGATTTGATAGACTCATCTGTAGTTATGGCATCTACAGCTGATCTTTATTTTGACTTTGGCTTGTAACGCTGGCGAAACCTGAGGCAAGATAGAGATTAGAGGGTTTTTAATAATTTATTTGAAAGGGAGAGATTGTGCTAGGGGCATGCTATCCCCAGGCCTGATGTCCAAAGCATCCAACAACCAATGTGAGTTCTCTATGACATATATATGCAGATGTCTCAGCTACAGGGTAGACTGAGGCAGGGGCTGAATCAGAGCGCTGAGAGGGACTATCAATCCTGTTCTGATGGGGGGTAGGCGGGGAGGCATGGGATATTCTTATAAATTGGGTTGGGATATTCTGATAAATTGGGATTACAGACTGGGGAGAGGCACTGGACATTCTGATAAGTTGGGATGGGGAGAGATGATGATGTCTAAGATAGAAGGTCTTTCTCCTTATCTGGATCATCATGATTAGGAGGGAGGGATGATGTTGCAGAATTGAGCAGAACAACTAGGAACTGAGCAGAACAATTCAGGGAAACAAGGTAGGATAATTTAGGGTCAGGGCAATTAGGGAAATTGATTCAGGACAATAAAAGGGAACTGTGGTGATGAGGTTTAGGTTTTGGGGTTCCCTTTCATAGGAACCAAATGGTAAGATCTAGATTTAGGGAACCAAAATGAGATTAGGGTTTCTGGTGGTGAGGGAGTTAAATGGTAAGGTCTAGTGGCAGGTTTGGGGTTCAGGGAACCAAATGAAGAGGTTTGGCTCCCCTGCACTCCTTTGGGATTCATTGCAAGGGTAGGGAATTTTGGGGAACCTCCTTTGGTGGCACAGAGATTCTCTGTAAAGGAATTTACAAACCCGAAAAGCTAGATTGATA
Organism: Antechinus flavipes; assembly: GCF_016432865.1. Taxonomy (NCBI): domain Eukaryota; kingdom Metazoa; phylum Chordata; class Mammalia; order Dasyuromorphia; family Dasyuridae; genus Antechinus; species Antechinus flavipes. The sequence goes on along the minus strand of NC_067399.1, from coordinate 345,601,954 downwards.
AAAGAGATTTATTATGGGGATTAGAAAGTAAGGTTAGAAATCTGACAGAGACATAAAGTCTCGTTAGGGAAATAGGTGAGGATAAAGAGAAGGTAGCACTGGAAAAGAATATTATTCCAGTGGGCAGAGCCTTCCTCAGCATAGCATGTTTTTAGAACCTCTGCAAAGAAACTAGTTGTTAATTGTCATTTTTATAAGGAGATCTTTGGCTGCAAGTTGGGTTTCAGCTTGAGCTGAATTTGAATAGAATTGAATGAGTTTCTTTAATTGAATAGGATTGGAATTCTTTTAGCTCAGGACTGTACCAACCCCACCTAAATAACTGAATGAAGCTATTTATCTTGTTTGCCTTGGGTGGGGTCCCTCACTGAGGCAAAGTTGAAGGAGATTTTCTTCTTCAAGGAGTTTGAGTTTCAGGGTCCCTTCTTCATTGGGATAACAGACTCAGCCATTTCATTAGTACTGGAGCTACTTGAAGTTGGCCTCCACTCTTACCCAGTAGTGTTTTAAATGCCTTTCAACCTGACCAGTTCATTTTCTGATGTCACTTCTTTTATCATTTTAATATTGTCTTGGACTTTTCTTGGCAAAGACACTGGAGTAATTTGCCATTTCCTTCTCCATTGGGTCACCTTTTGTTTGAACTCTCATGACCTGTCCATTTTGAGCAACCTGCATAGTTTTATTGAGCTATAAAGCCCCTCTGCCATAACAAAATGGGGTGATTAGGGACATAGTGTCATTAGGGGAGGCCCAGGATCTCAGTAAGTGCAAGAAGTGGAAGGAATAGAGGGGAAATCTAAAAGGAAGGGAAATTTGTTATTCATGGAAATGGAAGTTTCAAAAGGCTTAGTGGAAAATGGTGGGCAGGACTGGAGCAAGACATGGTGTTATGCCACAGTTCTCTTTAACTGTCCTGACTCAGTTTCTTTGTACAAGTTTCCCTTGTCTCAGTCTTTCTAATTACTCCCCTAAGCTGTAAATCTCCCTTTGGTCCATGAAGGCTGAGGACCAATTAGTCTAAGGTTATAAATTGTTAGCCCAAGCGAGATAAACAAGAGAGTAGACCTCCTGATTATCTTCTGTCCTTGAGAATTTACAACATCTCTCTAAAATATTCCAAGATATTTCACTGACATCTTTATCTCTGGGTATTCAGACATCCTGTCTCTGGGGTTTTTTTTGATTTATAGCCTTTTCCAGCTGGGCTTTCCCACTCTTTCCCACTCTTTCCCTCTTCTTTGTCTCCAAAAGGTATATAAAGGTTAGAGATTCTCCCAATCAGGACTGGATAATTTGAGACGAGAGTCCTGTCCAGTCAATCTTACTCTCCCATTAATAAAATATTAAAAACTCTCTAATCTCTCTCCTGCCTCAGTTTCTCCTCAATGGGAGGAGAGGAGTAGGATTGATGTTAACAGGATGAGAAAATAAGAGGTGAAATTTGGGCTAAAGAGACTGGTTTAGCTAAAGATTCAACTTCATAGGGATTGGGAGAGAAAGAGGTGGTATGTTTTGTTAGCTCTAAGGACAGAGTATCTTCTTAACTGGTTATGGAAAACTGTCCAACATCAGTGCTCAGGTCCTTACATTTGCTAAGTAGTTTTAGGGGGGTGAGGGAGGAGAGAGAGGAGGAGGGAGTAGAAAAGAGGCCTGAGGAAATGAATTGTATCAATTTGCATGTGGGGCAGTTTTAATTGTGTGAAGAACAAGTTAGCACATTTGTTTTATTTTTCTGTAAATGAATAGATGGACTTTGACAAAACCTGGTAGGGAAGGATATTTAAAACAAAAAACAACAGAGAAACCACTTCAGAATCAATTGTTGTCACTTGGACTAAAATTGAATAAACTTTTGCTCTAGTGAGAACTAGTTAAAACTATTTTTTCTTTTAAAATTACTAATGCTCTCTTAATGTTTGTCTAAAGTACCTTTCTATAGGCTTTGTTTTGTGTCATTTATGCCAAATTGGAGGTAATTTGATAAGCTTTTTTTTTTTTAAGCTATTGACATTTTGGGTTTTTTGTGCTTAAATTAACTCAAAAATAAATTGGGTTAATTCCTTCATTAAAACTCAGGTTCATGTATGAAAATGATCAGGTTCCCATATATAGATTGTGCCTTTATAAGAAATGAGAAGAGAAGTACATTTTCTTATCTCTTCCTTAGTGCCAAGCCTGACATTACACAGTTTTTTTTTGTTACTGGTGTTCCTTTACATTAGTTGCAGTCATTGCTTTGATGGTGATTAATGTTCAATTCATTTTATATTAATTTATTTAAATCTTTTTATACCATCTCTGAATTCTTATGATGTGGTAATATTCCATAGTTTGGTCATATTAATGGATATCTGCTTTGATTCAAGTTATTAGCTAATACAAAAAGTGCTGTTATGAATATTTAGGTGTTTATGGGAGTTTTCAGTCTTTTAATTCCTTGTGGCATACTAATGATAGGACCTTTGTGCTAAGGAATGTATATTTTAATCATTTTTAGCATAATTCCAAGTTGATTTTCTCTGTTCATTATTTAGTTAATATTTCTGGATAAGTTATAATCCTTCAAGACTTTTATTTATATGTGAAATAAGGATAATTTCACTTGTGTTTTTGTAAATAGCATATTTTTGAAGCCATAAATTTAAAATAAAGGCAAATAAAACTTGAATTCAAATCATATTAAACCATGAGTAACTATAATTGGGAGAAGAAAGCTTTGATTTTTTTTTTTCATTGAAAGAAAATTGGCTCTAAAAGATCCTATTTCATAGAATTCATATATTTCATAGAATTAATGGTTATAGTTTGTGGATTATAGGAATAAACTGATTTTTTGTTTGTTTTTACAGAGAATGCTGAATCTGTTGACCTTAAACAATTTTTTGACCAACATTTTTCACACATATATTATGTGTTCTTTGAAAATTTTGTGACCATTGAAGTTAGTCTTAAACAGAAAGGTAAGATTCTCTTTTTAAAAATTCCCCTAGACTTTTTTTATTATCCATTTTAAATGCTTATAAAATTGGCCTCCGAGATGTATAGTTTTGAGATGAAGTGATTTATTTCCTTCTGGCATTTTTCATCTGCCTTTCTTACTCAGTTATCACTTTTGACTAGGGACATGCATATATGAAATAAGCAGCAGCTAGTATGGTAGTATTATCATTTCTGTCATCAGAATATTCACTTTTCTCATTGCTGCTCTTACTTCCTACCTTCTTTGTCTCACTCTCCATTCTACCACTTTAATATTTAGGGATGACTTTAAGAAATTATTCAGTGATATTCATTGTTCCTTTAGAAAAATGTAATGTGGTAGGAGAGAAACATTTTCTAGAAAACTAAATAGAGCTTCAGATTTTTTTTTTCTTTTTGCAGAATCAGTAAAAACATGTTTGTTTTTTAAAAAATAAATGCTTACAGAAATAGAAATTTACTAATTGTATGTTTTTCATAGAATAATTTCCTAAGTGTTGGTTATATTTCAATTCTCTTTCTTTGATTGCATTTTAGGTCACAAGTCTCAGAGGGAAGAATTAGATGGTATACTTTTTATTTTTGAAGTAAGTACCTGGAAAATATTTAACTGACAAACATATCATTTGTTTCAGACATTTAGGGTATATAAGTTTAGGTAAAATTACATTTTGATAATATGCTAAAATTGCTTCATTATATCTGAGCCATGATGAAAATGAAATTTGTTTGCTAAAGAGTAGTTTGTCTTTTTTAAAGTAAAGGATTTGTGCAAAGCCAATTTCTTTTGCAAATATTAGCAAATTTGGGTTTGTGAGTTGGCCATATGAGAGGAAATTGTTTTTAAATTCCACAATTTCATAGTACATATCTATATAAGATACTTATAAAAATATTTTAAATGTCATAGAATTTTATAGGTAAAGAATATTTTTTAAAAATGCGTTAGTTAGTGATTTGGGAACCTAAACTATTTTGGCTGTGTTCCAAACGATGGGAATCTACCTGTGTACTTCATTTTCATAGGATCTTCATTATGAATTTTTTCCACTCAACAACTCAGTATCTTCTATTGAAACCTAAGAATCTTGTGCTAATAATGCCTGTGATGATACCTAGCATAGATGCCTGTTGGTATTGTTATCATTAGTAATATTAATGTCCTTGCCCTGCCTTTCTTTTCTTTTGCACATTATGAAGTTACTGCTATACCTTCTGCTGAAACTTTGCCTCTCCCCTAAATGTTTCAGACCATCTGGTGTTTCATGAACTATCCTTTATTTAAAATGATATATTGGACTTCAACTTCATCTTTTTACTTTCCTTTGAGGTGAATACCCCTTTTGGGGAATGTTAAAGGAATAGGAAACAGAAGAGGGAAGAACAAAAATTCCACCATAGTCAGGAACTTTCCATTGCCATGGTTAAATAGTCAGGGATTTGGAGAGCGATCTTTTTTGTGGGCTTTGTCATTTAAACACTTTGTTATAATTATATATATTTGTTATAACTTGTCATTAAAAACAAGATTTGAAACAACTCTTTGGCAGGAAATGAGAAGAGCCTCCTTATTATATGGAACTGAACATTTTAATCATTTTTATTAAAAATGAGATTCTAACTATATTTCCCACACTTGCCTATATATGTACTCAGACATAGAAATTTATATCTGTTCTTAAAACTAAAAAAATCTGAAGAAATAGGAGACTTCCCTTTTATCTTATAGCAATTTCTTTTGTCTCACTGCATCACTATTATATATAAATTGGTAACCAAGGCTTAATAATTCTGAGCACATAAATTCATTAGTATTTGTTTCTGAAACAGAAGCAAGAATACATATTTCCCCCAATAATTGCCTGCTCTTAACTATCTGAAGAACATTCTCATCCCTGTCACAGAAAATGAGAAAGACCAAGTAGAAAGCTAAGACAAAATCTTGAAGGAACTTTGTAATGCCCGAAAAACTGAGGCAAGATAGAGATTAGAGAGTACTTAATAATGTATTAAATGGGAGAGATTTACTGGGACCAAATGGATCCATGGTTTGGTCTAAGGGCTGAATGAGACTATCATCTCCAAGAAGTTGGTTTATAAGATATATAGGGAAAAAAACATACATCGTATAGAAATAAGTTAATTGTCTTTAGAAAATGGATGATGATCTTTTACATATTTATCTTTATTCCATATGTACAGAAGATTTTTGAAATATTTGAATGATAACCAATCAATAAATCTTTCAAATTTATCTTTTTAATCACAAATAATTTCTTTTTCCTATGTATACTATGTAATATATACAGTGTCCATAGATATGTTATTACTTTCAAAAGAGCATTATTTACCAAAAATGGACTGATTTTTTTTTTTTAAGAAAATGGTTTATATAACCTACTTTTTAGTCCTTAGGAATGTCATTAGTCTTTGTCTTCATTTTTCTCATTTATAATTGGGTTAATACTATTTTCCTTCTCTAAATACATGTTATGAAAAAAAAAAAGTGAGATAGTATTTACTGTACTACCCCATCATATTGTCTTTCTCTTAATGTCATCAAATTTAACTATGTGCACTTCCCTCGAATCATAGTTCCCTTAACAAATGGTCTATAAGTAATGTGTCTTCTCTCCTTTCCTTTATTTTTCCTTTTCCATAGTATATGTTTCTTGGCTAAACAGAAACAAGTTGGGCGTGCTGGGTACATCATGAACCCAGCCTGCCTGAAAGTTTTGTGGATTTTTGTAAATATCTGGTCCCATAACCTTATTTTTTTCTTTACCTTCTCCTTTAATCTTTTTTTCTTTCTTTTTATAAAAAGATTTTTAAAAAATTTAAAAAAGTAAGAAAACAGAAAAACAGAAAAGGAATGCAAAGCAAAATAAAACAAAACAAAAGATAACATTGTCATGTACCTAGCAGAACATTGGGGAGAATTTTAAAAAATTAAAAAAAGTAAGAAAACAGAAAAACAGAAAAGGAATGCAAAGCAAAATAAAACAAAAGAAAAGATAACATTGATATGTACCTAGCAGAACACTGGGGAGAATTCAAAATATCTAACCACAAATTATCAGGTCAAGAAAGCATATATATATGTGTGTATGTGTATGTGTCTTTATAATACACACAAACACACACACACATATGAATAAGTAGAAGAAATTAAATTCATAAGTATTCATATATATATATATATACACACATATACATACATATATATAATTGCCTATTTAACCCATTCCCAATACAAGTAAATTTTCAGAACTACGAGCTTTCCTCCCTTCTCTCCAATGTATCTATGTCCTTTCATCCTCTTGCACCTCATTTGTATAGCATGATTACTCTTTTTATCTTAATTCTGCCTCATTCTTTCTTTTGAGCTACCTAGTGTATTGTTGTTATTCTTAAACATATGATATACATTTCCCATGTAAAGAAAACATAATTTGTTCATATCGAGTTCCTTGAAATTGATCTTTGATGTTGGCTCTTATATATTAAATTTTCTATTAAGTCCAGGTTTGGTTGATAGAAAGTCCTAAAAATCTGCAAATTGAATGTCCATTTTCTCTCATTCAGTATTACAGATAATTTTGCTGAATATGATATTTTTGGCTTCCAATGCTTAGTTCTTTTGCTTGTCAGTAAATATGATTATAGGACCTGTAATCTTTTATTGTGGCTGCTGCTAAAACTTATATAATTCTAATTGTAGCTCCATCATATTTGAATTATTTTTTTCTTGTTTCTTGCAAAATTTTCTCTTTTTCCTTGAGGTTTCAAAATTTGGCAATAATATTCCTCTGTGTTTTCCACAGAGGATCTCATTGAGGTGATGATTGGTGGATTTTTTTCTTTTTCTACTTTCCCTTTATATTCAGTCACTCCAGGACAATTTTCTTTGATTATTTTTTGTTATTGTGTCAAGATTCTATTTTTGATCACAGGTTTCAGGTAGGCTAGTTATTCTTGTATGTTTTTTCTTCTTGATCTGTTCTCCAGACTTGTTTTTCTGATGTTACACATTCTGTTTTATTTTTTCGTTCTTTAATAATCTTTTTTTTTTCTTGGTCTCTCATAGCTTTACTGGCTTCCCCCTCGTCCAATTTTTAATTTTCATTTATTTATTTGCTGAGGCAGTTGGGGTTAAGTGACTTGTCCAGGGTTACACAGACAGGAAATGTTAAGTGTCTGAGGTAAAATTTGAACTCAAGTCCTCCTGACTTCAGGGCTGGTGCTTTATCTACTACACCAACTAGCTGCCTCTTCCAATTCTAATTTTCAAAGAATTATTTTCATCTTTGAAACTCTGTATTCCCTTTTTTAGTTGGTTATTTTTTTTCATAATCTTCTTGTTTTTCTTAGATGGTTTTTATTTTAGTTTTAGTTTTTCCTCAAGATCTCTCATTTGATTTTTAATTTTTTTTTTTTGAGTTTTTCTGTAAATTCTCTCTGGGCAGGGATCCATTTCATGTTAATCTTTGGGGTAGAAGCTGTTTTTACTTCAGTGTCCTCTGAAAATGAACTCCTGTCTTCCCTGTTTCTAAAGCAGGTTTCAATGGTGGAGTTCTTTTTTTGCTGGTTCATTTTTTAAAATTAAGAGATTATTAGTGTAAACATCTGTAATTGTGGGATGGAAGGGATAGTATTCCTAGCTTCACCTCCGCTCTCTCCTCTGACCAAGAACCCAAATCAAGAGTTTCATCCTCTAGCAAGTGCCTACAGCCGGCAGCATCCCATCCTTACTGCCTCTGCACTCACAGGTGCTCTGGTTCCTTTGGTCCAGGGCTATCTTTGTAGTACAGATGGGCCTAGGGTTCCTAATCAGTCCAAGTTTCCTCAGTCTCTTGAGGACTCAGACCCCAATTTGACAATCTGGGAGGTGAAAGTTTGTGGTTCTTGCTGAGATTCCAGCTACACCCAGCTTACCACAGGGATCCTCACTTGGTATTTCTGTAGAACTAGCCCCAAGGTTTGTGCTCACATTAAGCCTGGGCCACAAGTCTTTCATCAGATCTTCTTGGGTTGTACCCCAAGTCTTCTTTTGATTTTTCACCAGTCTATGTTTACCCTGAGGGTAACCCTGGGAGAAATTGGGAGAATTTGAAATTTACCCACTTGTTCTACCATCTCTCCAGAATCCTCCCTCTCCTTTAATCTTGAACCCCTGATTACACTCCCTGGAGAAATGCTCTTGAAAAGTCCAGATCTGGTAGCTTATTTTCCAGACTCAAATGGAATGTTATTCACTCCAATTTAGTAAACAATGATTAAGCACCCATTATGTGTCAAGCACTGTGCTACTTGTAGAAGATATAATTAATAAAAAGAAAAAGTCCCTCTCCCTAATGAGTTACAATCCATTGAAGGAAATAAAACTGAAAGGAGGTAGGAAAGTTGAGGTGTGGGACATCAGATAGGAGGGACTGTATCTTGTTCATGGAGTTGAAACCAGGCAAAGCAGCAGATATAATATAGTATGAGGTGAAAAGTCCACTTACTGTTCTTTATAGAAAGAAGGCATTGGGAGGACTTGGAGTTCTGTGGTTGAATCCCCTAGTCAGAGAAGACCAAGAGAAGTAGTGTCAGTCTAGGTTTGAGACAGACTGGTGATAAGATTAGAGGATATGGCTTTAACCTTGGAGGGGCATCTTGTTTCCTAGATTTGAAACCAGGCAGGGCAGCAGATTCATGATGAAGTTAGCTGAAAAGTCCATTTATTCAGTAGTATATTTAACTGTTAAATAAGAGATTATTTACTTAGCTGTAACTTGGAGAGGATACTTGGTTATTTTGTCTGTGGTTGACAGATTGCTCCTCATCTCCTACATTTAACTCTGCTAAATAGTATCTCATTCACATCACACCCCCTGGTGACAAAATCTTAAGGATCTAGAATACCTTCTACCACTTAAATAACCTTAAAGCTTTTACTGGATAACCTTCATTTTGATTTGGGACACAAAAAACTTCTTGTGGCCAGCATGGGAGAATGAAAAGAAAAACTAAGTCAGTATCATAGCAAAGAGAAAACAAAACATATCAGTTCAATTTAATGATCTTATGAAAGCATGAATAACCAAATATTGAAGAGAATGAAGTCTAGAAATTCCAGATTTCATTTCCTCACTTTGGAAGAAATGATCTGGTCCATGAGGTGAGCAGTGCCAAATCTTCCTGTAATTCATAGTGACTCTTTCCTATCTAGACTTGTGTCAATGACAGGCCCAGTACCAGGACCATCAGGTCTATAGCATAATTGCTATTGCAGTTCTGACATTGTCATCACTTTTTCATCATGACATGATGGGTTATCTGTAGTAAAATAGTTATAAGAATATAAGCCCTCTTGCATAAAGCTTATCCTAAAATAAGATGATGCCAAGGCTTTTCTTGTATTGCCACTCATGTTTCCTCTCTACTAGGTAAAACCTTCTTTACCTAAAGAATCTTGCAGTTGACAGACTGATGAACTTAAAGTCAGGAAGACCTGAGTTCAAAATTATACTCACTAGCTATGTGATCCTGGATAAGTTACTTAATCTCCATTTGCTTCAGTTTCCTCACCTGTGAAGTGGGAATAATAACAACATATATCACAGGGTAGTTGTAAAAATCAAATGATATATTTGTAAAAAGCATTTAGCACAATGCTTGACTATTATAGTTTTTGTATAAATGCTTATTCCCTTCCTTTCCCTTTTTTCTCAGCTTGACAGGGGAATAATATCAGATCTTTACCCCTTTTAGAGGTCTCTGTTGAGAGATTGCCCCCTTATTCCACAGGAATTAAGATTGAGACTCTCTAATTTATGAATTGCTACCAAGTAGGCTGGAGAATATCCATTTTCTTCCATGTAAATTCAGTTAAAATCATTATCCATAGACATTCTCATCTCCCTCATATCATTAGAAAGTAAGATCTCTCAATAATTTCATCCCATATATCCTTCTTTTTCTGGGGAAAATTGTTCAAATCATTTGGGGGATTAAAGAATTCCCTGTTGAGAGAATCTAAGCCATCTTGCCAGGATTTATGAGGAACTTCCAAATAAGCAGGGGCCTTTAAGGCCTATGTGAGTCCTTTCTGGGTGACAAGGAGTGCTCCAGAGTGTCAACCAGTGCTAAAGGAGTCTGTTCTTATTAGTTTCTGGAAACTAAACCCAAGAAATTAAGAGAATTCTCTTCTTTCTAGGGTGATGTTATGCTGTGGGCCAAATCTCTGTACTTAAAACAAGAATTCTTACAAGGTGTTAAGTCAGTAGAATTGATAAGACAATGATTATCTAGTTTAGCATGGTGATTAATAATTCTCCAAGTTCAGTATGATTGATTTAATCTTACAATAAATAATGGTTTCCTGGTGATATAATGATTGGTTTATACTTAGTGTAGAGCATATAAGCTGGGACAAACTCAGCTTGGGGACTCAGAGCCAGAGAAGACAAGAGGACTGGAGGCGGGAGCTCAAATTCTCGGAGCCAAGGAGAGCCAGACTCATTTACTTCATCTCACATCACCATGGTGGCTGAACTCCTATACTTCCTCCACTGAGACCAAAGCTGGTCTGAAAGGCTCTCCAGAAAGCTGGCCCGGGCCCCAAGCAAGGAAATTAGATTGTGAAGGAAATAATAAAGGATTTGGACTTTTAATTGGCTATTCTCATAGTGATTACTGAAAGGAAGGCTGCTTCCAAGACCCAGAAAAATCAAACAAGAACACTACATTTTGGTGCTCAATGTGGGGCTAAGGATTTAAGTACATGATCCTTACACAATCCTGAGTTCAGTGGGAAAGTCTCTGATCCTGAGTTCAGTGGAAAAGTCTTTGGGACCCAGCAATTAAGGTAAGTACAAAAATAGACAAGAAGGAAACTTTATAAAGGGCTAAACTAGTATTTCAGCTGAAAATGGAACAAATGTTTAGAAAGGAGTCTTTTTCACCTCAAGGAAAATGTGTAGAAAGCATAGTTAGACTGATAGAAAATCAAGGTTTAATTGTAATTTGAATGCAGATCATTGAACTTTTAGAAACATCACAATACACATCTCCTTGGTTCTCAAAGGAAAAAAATTAGATCCAGATGAGTAGAAATTAGTAGGAGAGCAACTAAGTGAATATTCCAATGATAATGGCCCGAATTCAATTCCCAAAGAAACATTTTATACATATAACTTAATATAATTGGCTTTAAGGAATTATATAAGTATTAGAATAAGAAAAAAGAAGAAAGAACAGGAGAGAGAGTATATTGAGAAACTAGGTGAAAAGCATGAAGAATTAGACAAGAAAGGAGTTAAGTACAATTCTGATAAAATTAAGGAGTGTGGTGTTTCACAGCAGGAGCCATTAGGACATTTCCCCATCCCTTGACCTACCTCCTTCAATTAATCCTTCATGGGTGGAAGGAAAAGGAGGAGAGGGAGGGGCAGTGACATAATCAGCATCACCTGTGAAGCAGCCTGTAACAAGATTACAAAAGGCACTAGCTAAAGCTAAAAAAGGACAGGATATATCTGATTTAATAGAAGCATACCCTGTGATTCTCTGATTCATTGAGTCAAGTCAGGAGAAAATACACTCCTTTTGATCTAGAAATTATTAAAGATTTGAAAAAGTTTGCACTCTGTATGGGGCAAATCCCTTATGTTAAGATGATATTAGAAAATTTGGCTTATGAAATTTTAACCCCTAGTGATTGAAAATCTATAGCAAGGACATGTTTAGAACCTGGACAAAACTTACGGCTTTCAGAGTATAGTGAATTACGTAGAATACAAGCCCAACAAAATAGGCAAACTAGAGTTAATATACAAATTACCTTTGACTAACTATCAGGTAAAGGTCAGTATGCAGATACTTCAGTACAGATTAATTACTCTGTGATAGCATATGAGCAAATTGCTGCTGCTGCTGCTATCAAAGCATGGGGCTCCCTCCCAGGAAAAAAAGATGGAGGGTAAGCCTTCACAAAAATAGAGCAAGGTCCAAATGAACCTTTCCTGACCCAAAACCCATGTACAAAATGCAACAAGGGCTTACACTGGGCCTCAGACTATAGATTGATTCAAGAAAACGAGAGGTGGGGCCCAGCTCCAAAACCTCAAAAAAAAAAAAACAAGTGGCAGCTCAGATTACACTCAAAGAGTCTTTAGAAGTTCAATCTATGATATGATCAATCAGCAGAGAAGCAATCAGATGGGAGAAAGGGATTACTATTGGGGAGAATATAGCCTTTTTAACCTGACAGAAGAGCAGTGTCCCATGTAAGCAGCTTCAATATAATCTCCAGGCAATGAGGAAAGATCCAGAAAATGGTGAATAGAAGGGACTAGATAGGTTAACTGCTTGGAAGAAAGGGTTTGCTTGCCAATGAGCACCTTGAGAGAGACAGAAAAAGAGAAAAACCTTGAAACAAAGGAGAAGACTTAAGAAACTTTAGACACTGAACGAGCATGCCTAATAATGAGACTGCTACAGAACTTCAAAACCCACAGGAATCATTGGATTCCCTGAGATGAAAAATTGTTGATAAGGCTATTACAGAACTTCAAAATCTGCAGGAATCATTGAATTCCCTAACACAAGATGAGACTATAGCAGGACTTCAAAACTTGCAGGAATTATCGGATTCCTGACACATGAAGTAATGGACAATAGATTGGTTTGGACTATTTCTAGGACTTAGGGACATGTATAATTCCTCATGTTAATTCATGTTGTTTGTTTGTAATACATGCCATGTTTGTGAATTTATGTATACCTGTTTCAAGTGAGACCCTTCAGAAACTCACTATTCTGGTTTGATTCCCCATTTCCTTTGGCGTTTTCATCTCCCTTCCTGAGACATCAGGAATGGCATGATCACCTCCTTTTTTGGTGTTTTCTACCTTTTTTGAGGAGTCAGGGAAGGTGTGATCACTTCCTTTTTGGGATTTTCACCTCCTTGAGAAGTCAGGGAGGGTGTGACCACCTATGTTCTAAAACAAAAGAAAGTAGGAGGTGTTATGGGCCAGAACTCTGTACTTAAAACAAGCATTCTTACAAGTCAGTGGAATTGATAAGACAACTGTTGTCTAGTTTGGCATGGTGATTAATAGTTCTCTAAGTATGATTGATTTAATCTTATAACAAATAATGGTTTCCTAGTGATATAATGATTGGTTTATACTCAGTGTAGCGCACATAAGCTGGGACAAACTCAGCCTGAGGACTCAGAGCCAGAGAAGACAAGAGGACTGGAGGTGGGAGCTCAAGCTCTTGGAGCCAAGGAGAGACATCCATTCCATCGTCTACCTTTGTGGTACTGGAGGCTGAAGCACAAGCCCTTGGATATAGAGCCAGATTCATTCACTCCATCTCATACCACCGTGGTGACAAGCCTGTCCTACTTAGCTTCTCCACTGAAAGAAAGACTCTGGAAGGCCTTTAAGAAAACTTTAAGGAAACTAGACTGTGAAGGAGACAATAAAGAATTTGCACTTTAACACCGGGTATTCTTGTGATAATAACTCTACTGAATCGAAGGCTGCTCCAAGATCTCCAGAAAACCACCTTGAACACTACAGTATTGATTTATCAAGTATGGTGCTTCAGTGAGATAAGACACCCGGTAACAATAGCCTGAAGCATTATGATGAAACTTTTTTTTTTTACCCCAAAAATCTGTTTCATTATTCAATAGCTGCCTGAGGTATAAGAGCTGGAAAACTATGGATGTGCTGTTGATGGGCCCAATCTTGGAGCTTTCTGATATTAAAATGAGTTTCATTTTGAGTATTAGAAAGGTAGCCCATCAAGAAGAGCTATGCCATATTCTGAATAGGAGGAAGCCCTCATGCCCTGAAAAGAAAGCCAGTTTAATCAATTTTACTAGTTGGAAGCAGATAGGAACCATTTGAGACCACAGTATATTTGCCTTTTAGAAATGAGCTCCTTTTTGCTGTAAATAGTACTGCCTTATCCTAAAAGGAAAGTACTCCTGTCCTCACTGCAAAATAGCATTTGTGATCCTTACATCCTTACATGTGATGACTCCCATGTTTCAATCTTTTCTGTTGCCATAAGGAAATCCATTTGGTTATTCATTTTAAACATAGTATAGTTGTTTCTGATGGTGCTTATATTTCTCACAGAAAATTCCCTATAAGTAGAAGCAAAGGCAAAATTCCACCATTAATCCTGACCCCAAAGGAGTTGTTCAGACTCTTCTCAAGCTCCAGACCCATGGCCACTTCTCTGGAATAAATGTGATAAAGTGTTTTGTCACTCAGAGTTCCCTTATATGCCAACCACATAGCTTATAATTTAGCTCCTTTGGGAGGATTTACCGAGAACCCCCATCCTTCAGAGCTCCCCTAGCCTCCTGGATTAATGGGTGTGTAAAGAAAGCTGGATATTGGGATTGGGGCTGGATGCTTTAGATTTTGAAAGAATAGTAATCTATTTGTGAAGGGTATTGACTCCTGAATGATTCAAAAGAACTCAATCTTGAAAGTATCATTTGCATTTAATAAAAGAGACTTATTCCCCTCCCCCCATGTTATTAGAAGGATCATTTTGCATCCCTCAATTTCTAATAGGCAGCCTTGGAAGAAGAGTGATTATATGACCTTTACATCATCTATTCATTAGTACGTAGGGCTTAGTAACAAGAGATTATCAACTTTCTTTTGTAATGTATACATTTTATTAGGAAGTTTAAATATTTCATCTTTTTGATGAAAGTTTTTGCATAGTATTCTCATATAATTGAAATAACTTGTACTTGTGGATAGGTATTTTGGTAGATGAGGGTGACCATTCATGATCTTCAGCCTTTATTACAGCTTCTTTAATAAGTTCTTACAAATAGAGGGTCTGTTTAGGACATAGCCACACTGGTCTGCCAAGATCTGCTGGGAGTCCCTTGATAGTTTATTTTGGAAGTATTAATTTCCTGTATGTCCTATGTATATTTTAGCAACCTGGAATGAATATGAAAAAAACCACTTAAATTTTTCAGGCTTGAAAGCACCCAGGACCTTTTCTTCTTTAGACATTTCGTTCATGCCAAGGATAGCAATGATGTTCTGGAGTGCTACAGGATCTTTTGCATGTCATGGGCAACATCATAATGTGCCTTGCCAAAAATGTTGGGGTCTTTAATGTGTAAACTGGAATGCTAAGACCTGTTGCAGCATAAATAAATGATCAATTCACTAGTGTGACCTGGGATAGTGATAGCATTTGAGTGAGCAAAAATGGTGGCAGGAGCAGTTCAATCATGTCAATAGTAGATGTCCCATTTTGGAGGAAACCAAATTCCATTAAATAATAATAGAAAAAATTTGAGAGTTTCTAACTTTTGTATTCATAGCCATTTTTATTTTCTTCCTTTGTAGCCCTAATTGAAGTAGAATTCAGTATGTTTTCCAATGTAATCTCTGGCTCAGAGACCCTGTTTTTTTATATGACCTGTTGTTTTTTTTGCCCCCATCAGCTTTGCCTGTTTGACTTGTGCTGTTGTTATTTCCTTGTTTCCTTGTTGTTTCTAAATATGCTGGACTATTTTATTTTCCTTTTCTGCATGCTGACATGCAGGTTCTCCTTTTTTTTTTTTGTTTTTTGATAATAACCAGTGGGTGCCTAATTTGGAATTTTATTTATTCTCTCTATTGAGGTCCCTCCTAAGTCAGTGGGACCTTCTCGCTCTTTCTTTGAGAATATTGTACATATTAGCAGAAGAATTCTTTTCATAAAGTGTTTTGCTATTATATCCAGCTATTTGATCATCCCATTCTCTATATTTACATTGACTTTCCTCTGCTTTAGCCATTGATGTGAGCCATAGTGCCATTTCATTCCAATTTTTTGATTATTGCTGCTAAGTTCTCCTTAAATGATGGAGCCTAGGTAGAAAAATAGAAGAAAATGAAATACTCATAATAGTTAACAAAAACAAGTTTATTTAATCATATCATTAGAAAAGTTATGACACTTGGCTTAGGTGGAAAGATGTGTAGCAGAAACAGTAGGGATCAGATGTTAGAAACAGAGAAAAAGTCAAGTTCCATCATTTAGCCCAGTCTATAGAGAGGCTATGTCCTCCTCTTGCTTCCTCTAAGGGTGAACCCCCCCAAACTGTGTACTCAGCCATGAAGCCTTTCCCTTCCCCTCTCTTCTTCTCTTCCTTTTCATATGGCTTGTTGTGGGAATTTGTTTTTCATAACTATACATATTTTTAATGTGTTTTCTCAGTGACTAAGGGAAGGGGAAAGGAATGAAAGAGAATTCAGAATGGAAAATAAAATAAATTTAACTTAAAAAAAAAGATTATTTCAGAGAAGCCTGAGAAGACATATGAACTGATTACAGAAATGAATTGAATCAGGGAAACAATATTAAAAATGACAAAATGGTAGAGGCAAAGAATTTGGAAAAACTTAGGAATTCTTATCACTTAATTATTAATATTGCAGAAGAATAATGAATACTACATTTTGATAAAGAGATGAAGCACCTAGAGTGTTAAATGATAAAAAAAAAAAAAAACTTTTGTTTTTTGACATGGCCAATTTGGAAATTCGTTTTGATTGACTGTTAATGTTTATCATAAGTTTTATTTTTCATTTGCAAGGAATGTTGAACTGGGAGGATCAGAAGGAAGATTTTTACCCAATTTTTAAAAAGATTCAATTTATTCTTTTAAAAATTGACAGAAATGTTTCTGATTTCCTAAGTTATATTGTCTTAACTCAAGTCTTTCCTAGATCTGTTATATTATAGTACTTTCTAGTACTTTTATGTTCTATACTATATGTTACCAGTACTTTCGACTACTGTATGTTACCAGGGCTAAAAAAAAAAAAAAAGTATCAAGTACCAACCCTGGAATCAGCAGGACCTGAGTTCAAATATGGCCTTAGACACTTAATACTTACTATCTCTTGTGACCCTGGACAAGTCATTTAACTCCAATTGCCTGACCAAAAAAAAAGGGGGAGGAGGAAGAGTACCGAGTGATAGCGGATTAAAGCTTATTTTATTTTTGTGGCATGTTTTTCATGCCAGGAACTCTATAGTCTTAATATTTATAATTTGTTTTTCACTTCATAGAATTTCAGACACATCTCTTTCATATCATTTATTATTTTATTTTCTCTTTAATGACTTTTAGAAAATTTTACAGCTTCTTCCAGAAAGGATTCATCAGCGATGGCAGTTTCACAGTATTGGTAAGTAACCTGAATTGCAGCTCTTGGATTTCAAATGCGGATTAAAAAAATAAAATAAAAGCTATTTATTGTTTTCTGTTTCTTTGTAGTTTGTTTAATTAAAACTTATTTGCAAATTTTGTTTGGATGCTATAAAGAAAAGGAGTAATATTTTATTTGCAAAGGAAAAAAGTTAATTATGAAGGGGAGATAAAGGAAGAATTTGAAGGTTTTTAAAAAAATAAATCAAAAGTAGTTGTTTTAAATTTAATGCAATGGCAGTTTTTATAAAGCATTAGAGAAAACTAATTTCCGGACCTTGGGAAAGGTTAAAAAAAAAAAAAAGTTCCTGAGTGAACTTTTAAATGGATTAATTGGGAAAGTTTTCATTTGTTCCATTTTAATTGTAAAATTTAATTGTAAATTGTAAATTGTAAAAATTGTAAAAGAAAGGGAAATGTTAGAATATATATGATGTTCTATTTACAGTTATAGACTGTGTTTCTATTTTTCTTTTCTAGTTCAAGAAATCACATTTTAGAGAAGGTGATCTTTTTTACTCCCTGCTGGCATTGAGATTATTGCCAAAAGGATATCAGGATCACCAAAATTAAGTTGGAGGTTGCCAAGGACTTGTTGGAAAGGTTTTTTATCAAGTCTGACTGAGAACTCTGACATTTAGAGTTAAATAATTCAATTCATAGAAATACTATTTTCAGATAGCATGTTTAAGTACATAGATGTAAAAGGAATTCCTTGCCATTTTGGAGCTGATAGTTTAGTAGGAAATATAAATAATAACAATAGTTTTATATATAAATGTGTGTGTGTGTGTGTGTGTGTGTGTGTGTGTGTGTGTGTGTGTGTGTGTAATTTTAAACTTATTTTTTCCTTCTGACCTGCAATTTAATTCTTAAGGTGAGGAAATTGTTCAAACCAAAGCAGATCAGAATCTATTTTTCAAATCTTAATAGTTTACCTGAGGGTATTAAGAAGAGGATATTTCAGTTCTGTCTTCTATCACAAAATTAAGGTATAAATGAAGTGCTTTGTGAGATTTAAGAAGGGAAATGTCATTCACTTTTAATTAGATAACAACTTACATTTATATAGTACTTTAAATTTTGCTTTCCTCACAATAGTTTAAGGATTATTACTACTAATTTACAAGTCCGGAAAATGAGACTCAGAAAGGTGGAGTAACCAAGATTATACAGCTAGGAGCCTGAATTTGAACCAGAGGTAGGTTTAAATTGACCTTTAAGGCCATTGCGTAGGAAGGACCTAAGTTTGAATTGTGGAAAACACCAGGATGATGAGAGCCACAATAACTAAAAAACCCTCTCTTATTAAAAATATTAGATTAAATATGGGAGCTCATCTTTCCAACAGCAAAGGGAAAACTCCCTCCAAAATATGCAAAAAAACTGCTTTTATAGGATCATTCCAGCCTTACTGGCTCAATCTGGATAGATGTTTCAATGGGCAAATTAGGTCAGTCCTTTTATTTAGTCTTCTATTAGATGTACTACTTAAATAATCTTTTTAGGCTGTTAGGCAGTTTATAGATGTGTAAATTCTGTTGGCCTCCTTTACTTGCAGATGAATAACTAAAACCATATATCTTCTCTTTTCTTCACATAAAGTACAAATCCCTGCCTTCATTAAATCTATGCTTATTTACTACATTGTATGCTATGCTTCTTTAAAAAAAATGGCATTTTAACTGAATCTTTAAAATTGGGAAATTTTTCATCAGATATATATAGGAAAGCCTCTATGTCTGAATTCCAGACATAGAGAAAAATATAAGGAAAGGCAAGAAAACTTATCATGTTGAATGGGGAATGGGAAGTAGTATATAATTTGCCTGGATTACAGTTGGACATTAATCAGAGGTGGAGCAGAAATTTAGGATAGTACCAGATTGTGCCAGGCATTTAATACCAAATGAAGTGTTTAATTCAATAGACTATAAAGTTTGTAGGATTTTCAAAAAATAAAAATTTTAAGCAGTATTCTGATAATGAGTATCAAGTGAGAAATTGAACGTGGCACAGTATATACTTACTAAATTGTCTATCACTATTATGAAGAAGAGATCCAGGGCTGAGTCCAAGTTGAAGAAGGATTCCTGGTTCATGGTGAGGGCCTCCAAATGGTTTTGTTTGTAGATGACATTGTGCTGACTACATCAAGCCCTAATGTTTCCCAAATGAAATTTCTGATTTTTTTTTTTTTTTTTTTGATCTAAGAATCCATACAGGAAAATCCAAGTGGTAAAGAATTTTTATTGTCTTAATTATTCTGTTGATACCCTATTTGGATGGTGGTGGTCTGTAATTATATAAATCTCAGATATGCAGAGGATACTTAGTTGAGTCCAAAATTGAATAGAAGAGAGTCAACTAGATTGCACATATAGGAAATCATATAATACTTTGATTTCAAACTTTCCAAAATAAAAATTCACATTTTTAAGAATGTTATATGGAATCTCATACTCTTCAAAGAATCATAATTCCAAGAAAACTAAAGGGCAGCAGAATGACAAAGGCTACAGCATATTACTCAGATGATATGTACAAAATATGGTGTGGCTTAAAATACAGAACTATCTTTGTAAAAGTACATCCATTATATTGGAGATACATGGAGTCCTATCCTAGTAACCACACGATTGTAAAAAGTCCAGAAGAAATCTTTCATTATGATAAGTGGACTTCCCTATGAAGGATTTATTGGAGCATACGAAGACAGATTACATAGGATGAGATGCAGCTAGATTACAGTTTGAACCTTTTGGAGGTATATATTATATCTATGACCTCATGAACCCATTTAGTTAGTAAGCATTTATTTAACATGTACCATGTGAGAAGTACTGTGCTCTACCCTCTAATTACAGATTTTTAAAGTTTCTGCCCTCAAAGAATTTACATTCTATTGGGGAAAACAGTATATAAATATATAAAAATATAAAAAGTAAATACAGGGTAATTTTTTAGGGGAGGGGAGAGTAGCATTTTAAAATTCTTTAAATACTTTTTGAGACATGCTAGTAGAGGTATTTAATAACTAGTTAGAAATGTAAATTTATAATCTAGGAAATTATACCTAGATTATATAATGGATATATTTCCCCACTTGCTATTCCTTCACATACAGTATTCCATCTCCTTTTCCATGCCTTTGCACTGGCCAGCCCCTATGCCTAAAATGTTTTCCTCTTAACTTTTACTACTTAAGATCATCTTTAGCTTCTTTCAAGACTCAGCTCAATGCTACCTTCTGCAGAAAGGCTTTCCTTTTGTCATCTGCTAATTCCTTCTTCTCTAAAGATATCTTTACATTTACTTTGTGTATATACCTATTTATGTATCTGTTGTCTTCCCTAATAAAAGTATAAGAATCTTGAGGGCAGTGCTTTTGTTTTGGTATCTCCAGCTCACTTAGCATCATATCTTATTGTGAAGTAAATTCTTTATGAATGTTTGTTGATTTATTGGTTAGGACTTGTGAGAAGGATAAAAGCGGAAATTGGGTGTATGAGAAAGATGATAAAATAGAAATTGGGTACTTGTGTTTGTAGGAAGAGTGTCGAGTCATTGTAACAAATTCATGCTCCCTCAGACTCAATTAGATTTTCAAAGAAGAAACTGAAGGAAAAAAAATAAAGGGCAATCCAGGGAACTTTGGGAAACACCAGTATTGAGGAAAAGGATCTATAAACTCATTTAGAATAAGTTATTACAGAAAAAGGAGAATTTGGTGTCAAGGAAGCCAGATGAAGAGAAAGTATCAAGGAGAGGACAATTTTGCTCATAGGTTCAGGAGAATGTGATTTGAGGAAAGCCATTAGATTTTTCAGTTGGGAAGTGATGACCTTTGAGAGAGAAATGTGAATGGAATCATGGC
This sequence comes from Antechinus flavipes, assembly GCF_016432865.1. Taxonomy (NCBI): domain Eukaryota; kingdom Metazoa; phylum Chordata; class Mammalia; order Dasyuromorphia; family Dasyuridae; genus Antechinus; species Antechinus flavipes. Next base: position 345,580,853 of record NC_067399.1, on the reverse strand, counting down.
AGCAGAAGCCAGATAATGCAACTGGTTGACAAGTGAATGGGTGTAAGGCAGTAGAACCACTTTTTAAAAAGAAATTTGATGATGAAAGGGAGAAAAGATAAGGGGAACGTTAACTTAAGGGTGTAGAAAGGTCTAGGGAAAACTTTTTTTTTTAAAGCACTGGGAAGATATGAACATATGGGTAGGTAGAAGGGAAGTTATTGGAAAGGGAATGATCACATTAAATTCAACAAGTATTAAGTTCATGTGTTCTTGACATTCTGCTAAGCTTAGAAGGATATAAAAAAGCAATATCCTCTGCTCTGAAGTTTACGTGTTATTGGAAGGATACATCATGTACAATATGTGCAAAATATATACAAGATAATATAAAGAGTTAGAGAGAACTAATTGGTGACTGTAGAAAACGCCTCATATTGGAGGTGGCATCTGAAATGTACTTTGAAAGAAGCTAGAGATTCTAATAGAGAGTGGAGAGGAACAATTTATTCACAAAGGCAAAATGTCATGTTCTGTTCAATAATGATTAGAATGTAGTGTGTCGAGGAGAGTGATGTGAAATGTTATTAAAAAGTGGGCATCTAGGTGGCACAGTGGATATAGCACCAGTCCTGAAGTCAGGAGGATCTGAATTCAAATGTGGCCTCAGATACTTAACACTTCCTACCTGTGTGACCCTGGGCAAGTCACTTAACCCCAATTATCTCAGCAAATAAATAAATAAATAAATAGTAGGTGGGAACCAGCTTGTGAAATGGTTTAAATGCCAGTCTGAGGAGTTCATATCATATATTTGAGGCAAAAGAGAACCATTGAAAATATTTGAGTAGTAGGATGATAAAGTCAGATTGGAGAAGGGAGAGACTAATTACAAAGACCAAATTGAAGGTTGCTATAGTAATCTAGGTAAGAAGCTTTGTGAATGGATACAAGTAATCTTATAAAGTGACATCAGGAAAACTTAGGGTGGCACAGAAGGAAGGAAAAATTAATGATGACTCCAGATTGCAAACTTAGATTCCTAGAATAATAATCCTTAATGTTCTTAAAAGAAACAGAGAAGTTTGTAGGACAATGGATTTGCAGCAAAATATGAGTTCTGTTTTAGATTTCTTGAAGATGTATGAGGAGATAATTGAAATAACATCTTGGAAATGCTGGGAGGGATGGTTCAGGTGCATAAGTAAAGAATTTTTTTCCTTGTCAAACAAGACTTTTTCCTTTAGGAGAAAATTTAAGTTTTCATGACAGTCTTAATGAACCAGGTACTACAATTCTTGTCTCCATTTTATAGATAAGCAGTCTAAAACTTAGAGAGGTTGACTTTTTAAAAATCATAATAAGCATTAGACAATATTTAAATCTAGGTCTTTTGGTTTCCAAGTGCAGTACTCTTTTTAAACTAATTATGGGTTCAGACCCTACCATATTGTTAGGTCACAGAAGAAAATATTAAAGGATATTCATGTGGGATACCCTTGAACTCAGTTAAAAAAAAAAAGTGGTGATTGAACATGTAGAGAGAAAGAAGTACATTTGGAAACCAGAAGGAGTGGGGTTATCTAGCGCAAGTGGAGAAAATGGGGACAAACCTGTTTTTTCTTTAGATTTAGGAAATCTTTAGTTGGAAAAAAGTTCCCTCTACCAGTTCAGGTCAGGACTTTTTCTGTAACTTACAGTCTTAAGAAGTTGCCCAGTGTAGTTGTCCAGAAATCTTAGGGGATCCCTGAGAACCTTTCAGGGGTTGTAGTAATTTCTAACAAGGCAAAAATCTATACATAACACCCAGATAAACAAAAATTCTTTGTGAGACTCTTAATCATTTCCAAGAGTATAAAGGTAGTCCTGAGAGCTAAAAGTTTGAGAACTGTTGTTCTTGTATGAGTCATAAGGGAAGCTTGAACCTGGATTTTCCTGGCTTTTGAGTCCAGTTGTTTATTACAACATGTTGCTTTTCTTAGCCTAAGTGTATAGTGGTTGAAATCCCATAAATAGGAGTAGAAGTATTGGATGATGGGGGTTAACCTGAGTCGAAGTTTAGTAGAAGAGGAATGGTAATTAGACAATAAGGCAAGTGGACAAGGAATTTTAGGTGACTATCAAATCATATGAAAAGATAAGTATTTAAATGAATGTTCTCTTTGCAGGATTGATTTTAAAGAAACTCCTTCACACAGGAAACTCCTTAAAGGTATATAAAAATGTATTTCTTTTAGTAGAATGACTTTTTAAAACTTTTTCAGATTTACTTTGTAACAAAAGAGATGATATATACATGTGTTTTTCTATGCAAAACACTTCTGGATTTGTAGAATATGTCTGCAGTTATATTTAATTCTCTATGTGAAAAAAAATGAAACAAGCATGTATCTCCTATTTTAATTCTCTTTTCCTTCAGTTTTTCTTCTCTTTCTTAAAAGGTGCTGAAATTGCCTTTTTGGGTTATGTAAATGTAAAATGTAGCAGCATCTTCTTCAGTACTCAGGTGCAATTTTTTTCTTTTTCTTCCTAAAATGCCAAGTCCCTTAAATAAATTTATAACCTGTAATTACATTCCTCTATTAAAGATACAAGTTTCCACTTTGGATCTTATCTAGAGGAAAATCATTTTCCAGTAACAAAAGCAACAAAATTATTACTTCTCTTGCTGCAGCCACATATAAATGGCAGTAACAGCACTGGACTAGTTTTCATTTTTTATGATTTGCTGTTTAATTTTGTGCGTGTGTGTATGTCTGTGCTTGTGCGTGTATGCGTGTGTGCGTGTATGTGTGTGCATGCGCGTGTAAGCAACCCACCTGTTGGGAAGGTAATTTCACTTTATACCTTGTGCTTATACTTCCATTTGCACTGACCTAGAGTTGACTGCAATGGAAAAATAGAACCCCCTTCATCATTTTTCTATTGTCAGGTAAGCCATGGTATAGTGATGGTGGTGCTAATAATAGCAGTAACAATAATTTTAAAAATAGTAAATGACATTTATATAGCTCTTTAAGGCTTACAGAGGTTACTAAACATACTTTTATTTGATACAATGGGTCTGTGAATAAAGTATTATAGATATTATTTACACTTTATAGATGTAAAATAAACTAAGGCTTTGAGAGGTGAGATTATCTCACCTACTAAGTATCCAAATCAGAATTTGAACCTAGGTTTTTCTTTCTACAACTTCAGCACACTTTGTACTTATTGTGTTATTTCTGATAACAAATGAAGCTAGGGTAATATTTGAGCTATTGTGCCTGAGTAGGAGAGAACCTGATTGAGTTCAGCATATGTTAAGTGCAAAAAGCACTATGTGCAAAAAGCACTATGTGCAAAAAGCACTAGTGAAAATGTTCTGGTTACCAGAAAAAGATTCCTTTTCCTCTAATTTTATCTTTTCTATCTTTGACAAGAAATCAGTCTTTTTCTTCACATTCTTATTTCCTGACTCAATCATGGGGTGAGAGAGAGAACTTAGAACCTTCCCTGGAATTAGTTGCTTTGGAATTAACTCACTATTTGAAAAGATTTTCATTGTTTTTATCTTGGGGGCAATAGAAACAAATTAAACCTCTTGCTTTATCAATTCCATAGACTCAGGCTTTGATATAATGAAACATATATGTCTAGATTTAGTTTGGTGACAGCTATAATTCTTGCCAAATAGTCATTTCTTTTCATTTCTTAGAGAATTTTGATCTCAAAAAAAAAAAAAAAAAAAAAGATCTTCCATATCCTTCTATTTCTGTTCAGGTAAAAATTCTCTGTGTATTTAATTGTTTTGTGTTTTCAGATCAGGCGTGAAGGTGTCCGTCTCTTCTTGCTATGGTTACAAGCTCTTCAGAATAACTGTAGTAAAGAACAGCTCTGGATATTTTCTTGCTTAGTTCCTGGATTTGCCTCACCACTGTCTGAATATGGACCTCGGACTTTAGATAATCTCATTAATCCCCCACTTAACCTTCAAGAAAGTAAGACTATAGGATATTAATTAACAGCATATTCTTTTGTGTTGTGTTTTAAAATTGAATAAGCATTCCAAATCCACTTTAGCACTTCTGTGATTTTGTTTTTTTATACTTATCTTTTTGCTGAGTTGGAAATGTACAGATATACTTTTTAAATAGTATTTGCTTTATGGAGGACATATTATAGAAAAGGAAATGTAAGGTTTTTTTTTTTTTTTTTTTTTTTTTTTAGTAAATCAGTTATTTTCTCATTTACTTTCCTTATACTTTCATAAATGCTTTGTTTTTATTTCTGATTATTTTGGTTGTTCAGTTGTTATTCTTCACATTTTAAATTTCTTTCTCTAGAAATTTCCTTTTAAAACATTGTTCTCTCATTTTAGAAAAAACCCTGGCTATTTTTTTTTTTTTATGAGTTACTGCCCCTTTTTTTTATTTGTAGTTTAGTTTGTTTTTTTTAAATATACATGTGTATATGTTTTAAAAATCACAATACATTTGTGGTAAAACAAAAATATGTTTTTAATTAAAAATACTGTATTTTTCTATAACTAATAATATTTATATTTAACTGCTTTTTTCACAAGGATCACAACTGTTTTGCCAGATTTCCTTAAATTGCCTTTGTCTTATCTTTCTGTTCCTCACAAAGACAGTGAGAGGTTTAGTGTATAAGTGAATGTGTTTTAGGATTGGAATTTGTATTTTAATACCAGTCTAGTCTAGCATGTAAATAATAATGAGTTGTTTATATTTGGGTAAATGCCATATGCAACTCTTTAGAAATGCGTTAGACTGTTTATATGGTAATAAATTTTAATCCTTTGGTTATTCTCAGAGTATTTTAAATCTTTGGACCATACTTGATGATAAGGAAACTATAACCTCTTTCATCAACAGTATTTGTATTCAACAGAGGTGCTAATTTCAGTTTCCTAACTTTTGATTTGTAATGGGAAATAGGATATACATATGTCATACATATAATAGTTTCATCTTTAATAAGCATGATTGAATTTTTAAAAAATTTATTTATTTTTACAGATTTTATTTTTTTTTCCTCATAAGCAGACTCTCTTTCCTTTAAAACATTTAGCTGAAATTGATGCTGTTTCAAAATACTGTTTCATTGCTTCTTATTAGTCATCTATTATATTATCTCTTGTTGAATTGGTAAAACTCTTAACTCTGTTGGTTTTTTAGGACTCTGGTTTTACACACAAAACAAAAAAGTTTTTTTTTCCTCATCTGTTAGAGTTTTGTTGAACTTTTTTTTCCCCTCTAAGAAATGGTCATTCTTTTTCAGGTTATTATGTATAACTCTAATTGACTTAGACCCCAATTGTGATTTTATGGAAAGACACTGAACTTTGAAACAAATAAACCTGGAATCATGTTCTCAGTCTTTGTCATTTATGTGATCTTTGGGCAAATCACCTATCTCTCTGGAATTCAGTTTTCTAATGTTTATGATGAAGAGTCCCAAAATGCAGTTCTATATTCTAGAGTAGGTAGAGAAGGAAGAGAAATTGGATGATTAAAAGGATGATACACATTTTACTTTAAAATTAAAATTTAAAAAAAAGTCTTAATTATTTTAAATTCACCATTAAAATCAAGATTAATTAATTTCTCTTAAAAACACACAAAATAAATGATGATCTTAGAAGCAAAAAAGTAGTTACCCCAGCTGTATGATTTGTAGTGATAACTCAGTAAAATGCATTTTCTCCCTTACATTCAAAATAGACTGCTTAGGGAACATTTTATTACTTCATATAAACTGAGTATATTCGATTCAATTGGAAGAAAAAAAATTCATGGTTTGCTTTTATTAGCCACAATCAAAATAACAAAAAAATGATATTAAAAATTGATTTGCTGAATACATAAAATGAAATATGTTGAAGAAAGCTATTTTACCTATCTTAGACACACACACACATAAACATAGAAACATATACGTGTGTGTGTGTGTGTATTTTGTATATGCCTTTGCTATATATCTATATAGAGACACAAGTCCATATCCTCCTTATATTGTTTATGCAGCTCCCTTAACTATATACATAATATGTAAGTGCTCTTTTCTGATGTCTAAAGTCTTTGGCTTTTTGCAATTTTTTTTGGCTAATTTTTATAGACTTAGTAGAAGTATAACTTATTAGCAGAATTAGCAGAAAAAATATGACGCTTGTTGAGGGTTTTATGTCTTAACCTTTGGCACTTCTTTGAGCCTTTAACTTTTTAGGATTTAAGTTTTAAGGACCTAGCTAGTTCAAGTGGATGATGCATATAAATGCCATATTTTATGGAACCTAGAGGTCTCTTAGAACTTTGTACAACTTCCCATACTGAAGTAACAAATCCAGTGAGACTGTCAGAATGACTAAAATTTCTTTGTTTCTTTTGGAGGGTTACTTAGATAACCACATTTAGGACCATATATAATCTACAAAGCACAGAATTCTTAATGATTTTATATAATTATATTTGCCTAGAGTAATAGTTCTCAAAATATAGCCCAAGTATCATGGAAGGATCTTGTATGTAGAGGACCCTTTCAGGGGGTCCTCAAGGTTTAAATTATTTTCATAATCATATTGAGACATTTTAATTTTCAACATATTAAACATAAATAGATATAACTGACATAAAAGTTTTTTGTGGTGTCCTCAATAGCTTTTAAGAATGTAAAGGATTCCCAAGAATTAAAAAGTTTAAGAACAATTCACCAGAATATCTTCAAGATAAAAATTGTGGTTTATATTTGTATGCTGCTTTCTTATTATAAAATTGTGAGGTATTAATAATTATGAAAGTATTATTATTTCACATTTTACATATTAGAAAACTCAGAACCATAACAGACATGAAATGGCTTATTAAATATTCCATTATTAGTAAAATTTAGCTTAACTGGACTTGAGCTCAGGTTTTCTAAATCCAAGTCCTAGTTCTATTATACAGTATTGCTTAGTGATTAAGAAGGAAAACATTCAAAAGGATTTTCTTTCTTGAAATGATATTTAAAATCAGTGAATTTAAAATCAGTAAGTAGACTTTCTGTCTTTCCATTATTTATTGAGAGTTAAAACATGCTATAATTTTAGGATAATAAATAAGATAGAAGTTCTTCTGTTCGTTTAACACTTGTGTAAATAAGATTTTTTCTTATATCTTTCATTATGAAAAAATATTTGATGACCACTAAACTTTTCTTTTATTTTTGGATAGCCCAAGTGACTATAGAAGAAATCACTCCTCTTGTCCCTCCGCAGTCAGGAGATAAAGGACAAGAAGACCTCACAAGCTATTTTCTAGAAGCACTTTTGAAATATATGGTTATTCAGGTACTTTTTTTTTTTTAATTTTTTATTCTCCCTTTTACTATCTTATGTGGATACATTTTTTCTTAAAATAATTTTACAAGGTAATTTGTGGAATGATAGAGCATAATAATTGGAAGTCAGAGGCGGGGAGGAGGGAAGGGAAGGGAGAGAAAGCACGTGCAAAGAAAGCTTCTTGGGAGATCACACCTCTGAACCAAGCTTCAAAGAGTAAAGATTCTTAAAAACTGAAGATGGAGAGAGAGAGATAAATAATTTGTATAAATGAATATAGGTAGCAGATAACATTTTCCAAGAACAAGGAAAAATCCAGTAGTTCCATTTTGATGGAAGTAGTCTGAAATAAGACTAGAAAGGTATCTTGGAACCAGACTTTAGGGCCTTTAAATGCTAAACTGAGGATTTTATAGTTCATCCTAGAAAGATTATATTGTCACTAAAAACTTTTAAGTTAGAGGAGTCACATGGTCAGTTGTGTATTAGGAAACATATTTGGTTGGTTTTTGGAGAATGATTTGAGGAGGAGAGAGATGAGCAAATGAGAGAGTATGCAAGGGGAACCAGTTACAATCTCTTGCAGTAGTCTAGATGAGAAGTGACAATAACCTAATTATTATGTTTGTAATGATGGAGAAAGCTCAGATTCAGAGAGATCTGGGAGGAATTTTATAAACTGATGTAGAGTGAAATGAATAAAACTGGGAGTACAATTCATACAGTGACTAAAATTGTAAAGGAAAGCAACTTATACAGTAGTGACCAGCCTTGACTACAAGAAACTAATGATGAAACCTACTACTTTCTGCTTTCTTAGTAGAAGTGATAAGCTAGTATGAAGTATATATTTAACAAACATGACTTATTGATTTGTTTCACTTCATTATGCCTTTTTGTTGCAAGCAAAGTTTTGGGGGGAAGGAAGGAGGAATGAGAGGAGGGGAAAAAATGTAGATTAAATGATAATGTTGCCAAAAAGAAGAAGAAAAGGACAAGCAAGGTTTTTTGGGAGGAGGAAGGAGAGAGAAGGAGAGGTAGAAATATAGACTAATGATAATGTTGCCAAAAAGAAGAAGAAAAGGATGTGAACAAAATTACAAAACATGTACATAGAAAAGGAATAAAGGGGGAAAGCAGGAAGTTCAGAGACAGATAAGACACCTTTGGAACTAAGATGTTTGCTTACTTTTAAATAAAAGTTAAAGATATCAGGTATTTGCCGTAAAACATTTACACTGTTTTTCTTTTTTTTTTCTTTTCCTTTTTTTCCCCTGTATATGTGTGGAAATATTCATAAATGTTTTTCAAGTTCATAATAATAAGAAAGAAAACAAATTACAGATTAAAGTTAGAAAGAGCTATTTGAGTATTGTAAATGGGGCAGAAGCCAGAGAATAAGGTATTGAGAAGTGAGTTAGATATGGGTTTTTAAAAAAAAAAGAGAGAGAGAAAGAAAGAAGGTAAAAAAGTGGGAGTGGAGGAAATATCCTAGGGCTGAAAGAGGGAGGAGGGAACAATTTACTGTTTTTTAAATAATGGTGTCATAGAAGTGATGGGAAGGTAAATGGGGTTTTTATGAAGGGTTTTTATGTATTACAAAAGAATACAGTATAGAAATATAATAAAAGACTTAGTGGGCAGCTAGGTTGCACAATGGTTAGATCACCAGCCCTGAAGTCAGGAGAACCTGAGTATCGAATGTAGCCTCAGACACTTAACACTTCCTAGTCATGTGAACCTAAGCAAGTCACTTAACCCCAATTGCCTCAGGGAAAAAAAAAAGGCTTAGGACAGGAAAAATGAAGAGAGTATTAAGTGAGAGAGCAGATTTGGGGAGAGACTAGTCCTAAGAAAAACAAAATTCAGTTTACAGAGGACTGATTTTTTAATAAAAGAGCTAAGAGAACCCAGTTAGGCCTAATGATGTATATCTGGTAGATCTGGGCTGGATAAAGAGGGTAAAGGAAAAAAACTGGGATTAACAAATAGCAAGTGCTCACTTCCTTCCTCCCTCCCCCCTTTTCTTTTTCCTCTTAAATTGAATGGAGGGAGAAGGTAAAGAGAAGAAATACTACATAATGGGATATAATTGAGGGAAAAATAGAATTAACAATTATAACAGTAAATGTGGATGGATGAACTTTACTAAAAGGCAGTGGCATAATAGATTCAAAAAGCAAAACCCAACAACTTGTTTTTTAAATGTTTCTTATAAGATATAGTATTAAAATGAAGGGTTAGAGTAGAATCTTTTGCAACTTATTTGAATCCCAAAAAATATAGTGAACCACCCATGAGTTTAGAGAAAGGATCAATAAAATCCTTGGTTAAGAAAAGTAAACTGTGTAAAGATTATCATATACAATGAAATTATCAGTTTCTAAATTATATGGTTTTTTTTTTATCATAACATCATTTAAACCACAAATGTATTCAGAAAAAAGAGATGTCTGTAAAAAACTGAACTATTATATATCATTTATTTAAATATATATGCATTAAACTTCAGTGTAGCAACAAAATGTTTCTGTAAGTCCCCTTTTATGCCTTTGTTTTCTTCTGGGCATTAAAAATATATTTTATTGTGTTCTGAATTTTTTTCATGTTTATCACTACCCACTAAACCCTGTGTTCTAGATTTTTCTCTCTCCCTTTCCCCTATTCTCTCCCTTCCACATTTATTATATTGGACAAAGAAAAATCAGATCAAAGGGGGGAAAAATGAATAAGAAAAACAAGTAATAACAACTCAAGAAAAGCAAACAAAACAAAAAAGGTGAAAATACTATGTTGTGATCCACATTCAGTTCCCACAGTCCTCTTTCTGGATGCAGATGACTCTTTCCATCACAAGTCTATTGAAATTAGCCTGAATTACCTTGTTGTTAAAAAGAACTAAGTCCATCACAGTTGATCATCACATGATTTTGTTGTTGCTTTGTATAATATTCTCTTGGTTCTGCTCACTTCACTTAGTTTCAATTCATGTAAATCTTTCCAGGCCTGCCCTTTTGAAATCATCTTGCTGATCTTTTCTTATAGAACATTCACATACCATAACTTATTACTTATTTAGCCATTCCTCGGCTGGTAAGCATCCACTGAATTTCCAGTATCTTGTATTTAAAAAAAAAAAAAAAAAAAAGCTACTGTAAACATTTTTGTACATGTGAACCTTTTCAAGTTCCTCCACTCCTATCTCCACCAAAAAAACAACCTGTGGGTCCAGGTTTGCTAAAATTTAATATAATTTTCAAGCAAATTGTGTCAAATCTTTATAGAAAAATTGGCAAAACCAGAGAGAGGGATAGCATGGAGAGAAAACTACAGCTTATATGATGAATGTTAATGCATAATTATTACTTAATGTAATCACAAATAAGTTACAACAATACTTTTTTTTGAAATCGTAATTATCAGTTTAATTGTGCCAAAAGTAAATTAGTTTTATTTTAGAAAAAAACTATAATAGATTATACTTCAAAAGCAATTTAAAACATAATTACATCAATAGATGTAGAAAAAGCCATTAAGATGTGTATTTCATTTGTATTAAAAATACTACCAAACATGTTTATTTCTTTAATTATGGTAAATTCTACCAAAAATTAAGATTAACCTTCAGGGGCAGCTTAGATGATGCTGTGAATAGAGCACCAGCCCTGGAGTCAGGAGGACTTGTCTTTAAATTTGGCCTCTGATACATAACACTTAAACTTTTAATAGCTATGTGATCTTGGGCAAATCATTTAACCACAACTACCTCACAGAGAAAAAAATTAAGTTAATCTTCGTAACAGACAGACACAACATTTCCGTTAAGATTAGAGGTAAAGCAAAGGTGTTTATTTAGTCTTCCCTATTATTTGGCATGGTTTTACAATTTTAGTTTATAAGACAAGAAAATGAAATTACATGTGAATAAACAGGCAGAAAGGAATCAAAAAGCACTTATTAAAAACTAGGTTACCAGTTTTTGTGCTAAGCATTAGAGCCCCCTCAAGGAACATACATGCTAAATAGGGTCACAACATGTACATAAATGGGTATATGCAAGAGTCATACATATTAAATGGAAGGTAACTTTTTTTTTTTACTGTTTTAGATTTTTTTAAAATAACAATTGATTTTTATTTATCTCCCTCCCTTCCCCTTCTCCTCCCTAGACAGCAAGTAATCCAATATAGGTTAAACTTGTGTGATTCTTTTAAACATATTTCACATTTATCATGCTTCACAAGAAAAATCAGATCAAACGAGGAAAAAAATGAGAAAGAAAAACAAGTAACAACTACTCAACAAACAATGCTGTGATCTACATTCAGTCTCAGTAGTCCTCTATCTGAATGTGGATGGCTCTTTACATCAGAAGTCTATTGGAAGTGCTTTTAATTACTTCATTATTGAAAAGAGCCAAGTCCATCAAGTTGATCATCCCATAATCTTGTTGTTGCTGTGTATAATATTCTCTTGATTCTGCTCACTTCACTTAAGAATCAACTCATGTAAATCTCTCCAGGCCTTTCTGAAATCCTTTTGCTGATCTTTTCTTATAGAACAATAATATTGCATTACATTCATATATCATCACTTATTCAGCCATTCCTCAGCTGATGAGCATCCACCCAATTTCCCATTCCTTGCCTTGTGTAGTACAAAAGGGCTGCCACAAACATTTTTGCACATGTGGGCCCTGTTCCCTTTTTTATGATCTCTTTGGGATATAGAGATACTGATGTCAAAGGTTTGATAGGCCTTTGGGCATAGCTCCAAATTATTTTCCAGAATTATTAGATCATTTCACAATTCTACCAACAATGTATTAGTGTCCCAATTTTCTTGCATCTCATCCAACATTTATCATTATCTTTTCCTGTAATCTGAGAGGTGTGAAGTAGTGTCTCAGAGTTGTCTTAATTTGTATTTTTCTAATCAAAATTATTTAGAGCATTTTTTCATGACTATAAATGGCTTTAATTTCTTCATCTGAAAATTGTCAGTTCATATCTTTTGACTATTAGTTGGGGAATAGCTTTTAATCTTATAAATTTGAGTAAGTTCTCTGTATATTTTACAAATGAATCTTTTGTCAGAAACATTAGATGTAAAAATTTTTCCCCAGTTTTCTGCTTCCCATCTTGGCTTCATGTAAAGGGCTAAAACTCTTTTGAGTTGATGCACTAAGGTCTGTTCGAGCACTTAAGGCTAATTTCCAATTGGCCAATATTCTATAAGCATATGCTTGGAAAATGACCCTTCCCACTATCCTGTGCTGTCTCGATAATTGGTATATATATAGAATTGTAGGAGGGACTAAGGGGGTGGAGTAATACTAGCCAGGGTCTCTGCTGGGCGGGAAATGAAGAAGGAAGGTCGCGGAGATTCTGCTTCCATCCAATTCAATCCTACCTCTAAAGACCAAGAATAAAAACCAAGGACTTTTGCTTATCCTGACTGTCCGATTCTAAGGTATCCAGGGTACTAACGTGGTCATCACAGCTTCATTGTTTTTATTTGTGCAAAAACTTTTTAATTTAATGTAATCAAAATTAGCTACTTTGCATTTTATAATGTTCTTCTTGGGGGAAGGTGGCCTTAGGGAAAAGACCCCTATAGCTGATGGAACTGGGAAAGAATTCTAGTATAAGATGACTTTTGAGTAGAATCCTGAAGGAAACCCTGAAATAATAGGTGAAGATGAGGGGGGAAGAACATTTCAACTTGGGAACAGCCAGTAAAAAGGCTTGAATTGGAACATGATGCATCATAATAACAAGTAGGACTGTGTGGTTTTATTGTAGAATGTGTTGAGGGAGAATAATGTGGAAGCGCACTAGAAAGGGGCCAGGTTATAGCCACATCTTAATTAAAATGTATAAATGTGGACCAGAGGACTTTCTATTTGATCCTAGAAGGTAATTAATAAGGAGCTGCCAGAATTTATTGAAAATGGTGGGTGACTTTACAATTGGGTAATAACTTTGGTAGTTCTTGAGGATGGATCGCAGTGGGAAACCATTTAGATACCAATTTGGAGACTAATGTAGAAGTGTAGGTGGGAGATGAAGAGGGCTAGAATTAGTCTAGGTGGCTGCCTATTTGTAAGACTTTGACATTGCCTTGGGATTTATCACCTTATTAATGGCTATACTCTGGATCAACTTTGAGCCATCTAATAACCCTGTTATCAGCAAACATTACTGGTGAGTACCTTGGCTACTTGAAGTCTTTTTCCCATGTTTATCATCCTCCCCACCTTTTTAAAAAATTCTCCCTATCATGTGAACCTTCAAGTGCTAATGTTGAGTTCATCTTCCCTGATTCCAGCTTCCTCTTTCCTCATTCATATTTATTTCAACCCTCTCTTTCACCTCCCTTCACCACTCCACTCCCCAAAATGCTATGAAGAAGTAGCTCTTCTCCTTTTGCTGAGATATATTCATCTACATGTATCCTTGATATCATCCCACAGACTGTCATCACTGTCATTCTTTGGCTCTCTTATCTTCAAATTTTTATCTACTAATTGTTTCCCTGCTATCTACAAACATTGCCTGTCACTTCTGTGAATAGTATAAAGTGTAGCACTGCTGACAGAAATTGGTAGAAAGATGAGTCATATGCTTTGAATTAAGGATTTTTATAAACACTTGGATAATTTAAATTTATTTATTTGTAACTTTTTTCTGTTAAAGTATTGAGATGAATGAACATTTTAAGAGAGTTTCTGAGTAATTGATCTGTGGTTTATTTCTATAACCAAAGATTCCTAATGGAGATATTGAATATTTTATAAATTTTTTTTGAGAGGGAATGCCACTAACAGAAGAACGAAGCCAATCAAATGATTGGTTGACATTTAAATGAGGAGGTGGCCTTAAAGTCTTCAGCTCTTCTTGCTGGGACTGTGGATTGATCTTGAGATTCAGTGCCCTCTAGCAGTCTATGCAAAAGATTCCATTTCTATCCAGACCACTTTCTTTCTCATTTTTCTCTTTTTTGCTGGATTACCTTAAACTTCTGTATAGAAGTATAGACCTAGTGCAAAGTCTGGGTCTTAATTAATAATTGGCTATTAATATAATAGAAAATATAATTTCTCCCAATGGTGGTTAAGTAATAAAAGTTTGCTGTCCATTAAACATATTTAAACTTTTATTTGGTTTGCATATTTTCCATAAAAATTACAAAGAGGTAACTAGATGGCGCAGTGGATAGAGCACCAGCCCTGAAATCAGGAGGACCTGAGTTCAAATATGGCCTTAGACACTTGACACTTCCTAGCTGTATGATCCCTGGGCAAGTCACTTAACTTTTGCCTCAGCAAAAAAGGAAAAAAAAAAAGGAGGCAAAGATAAATTTCAACTCAAAATATTTGCATCAACTTTGTTTTTTAAATTGATCTCTCAGATATTAAAATTATGATAGCTACTTTTTTCTTGTAATTCTGTATTATGTTAGAAACAGTTTTAAAATGTATAACCATTTAGATGCTTGTTTTTCCTTTTAAGGTAAAGAGCTTGGAATGGAAGAACAAGGAAAACCAAGAAAAGGGATTTTCATTCTTATTTTCACACTTTAAAAAATACTACTTGCCTTACATTTTCCCAAATATCTGCAAGGAAAACACCTTATATCATCCTATACTGGGTATGCATACTTTAGAGTTTTCTAAAATCTATCTAACATCTATCTTACAACAGAAAAATGAAGGGTATTACTTTCAGAAAATTCATGGAAATAGAAATGTTTATATAAAGAAATAATTGATAGAGATGGCACTTTATAATGGGCATTTTAAATAGCTTAACTAACTTATCTTGACTTCAAAAGTGATGAAATTGTCACGAAGAGTTTTTAAGTGTCTAATAAGGAAGTTTTTACTGGTTATGGGACAGTGCTTTGGAATGTAAAGAATTCACAACAGACATTGTCTGATAGACAAAGTGTCTTTTATTGATGTAAAAAGCTTATGGGCAAAATAAAAAATGATTTTGCAGTATTAGAAATGTGGGTGAGTGAAGGGGACTTTTTCAAAGTTTAGAAGGAAAGGGAAGTAAGGGTGGGATCTAGAGAGGGAGAATCCTTTTTTTTAAATTATAGCTTTTTATTGACAGAACATATATGTATGGATAATTTTTCAACATTGACCCTTGCAAACACTTCTGTTCCAACTTTTCTTTTCCTTCCCTCCACCCCCTTCCCCTAGATGGCAGGCAGTCTCATGCATGTTAAACATATTAAAGTATATCTTATGGACAATATATGTGTACATATTTATACAGTTCTCTTGTTGCACAAGAAATATCAGATTTAGAAAGATAAAAATAACCTGGGAAGAAAAACAAAAATGCAAGTACTCCACACTTGTTTCCCAGTGTTCTTTTGCTAGGTGTTCATCACCAATCAATTGGAACTGAATTGGTTCCTCTCATTGCCAAAAATAGCCACTTCCATCAGAACTGATCCTCATATAGTATTGTTGTTGAAAATATAATGATCTCCTGGTTCTGTTATTTCACTTAGCATCAGTTTGTGTAAGTCTAGAGAAGAGAATCCTAATTGAGAACAAACTTGCCTGTACTTTTACCATGACCAGAAACATGATGATGTTTTGGAATCTAGAGAGGGAGAGTCTTGAGAACAAACTTGCCTGCACTTTTATCCATGACCAGAAGCGTGATGATGGGTTGAGTCTGTCTTAGATATGATATGCTAACAAGATAGGCTCAGGATTTCAGCTTAACTTTGTATGTGACAGTGGGAATTGGATGGACTCCATTAAAGTTATTCATTCCTGACAGTGGAGACCAGATGGCCTCTTTAAAGTTTTTGCTCCGCATCATTAAGACTCATTCATTTTGAAAATAATATCATAGGATCATTGCTTTAGAGTTGAAAGTGACCAGAGGTCACCTATTACACTTCCCACCCTTACTTTGCAAATAGGAGACTGAAATCTTGATTTATTTGTGGGTTTAATAAAATCTTATCTTAATGTTTTAGTCTGATTCATGTTAAAATTTGAAGATTATTACAAAAAAAGTTTTGGATTCTAAAGGATGTAAATTAAGAGCATTCAGAATTCTGAGGTGACAAATTAGATCTGCAGTTTTACATTTGATATATTCTAATCTATTTATATATTAAACAATTATTAAAAGTTGTATGTGACATAATCTTGCTTTTGTCTTTCTAACTTATGAGTCATAGAATTATTTAAAACCTTATGAACTGCTACTTTGAATTAACCTAGTTGGATAAGCAAGAACTAGGATGAGATGATTTACAAATATTTTGCACTGTTCTTTAGATTTTGTTCATTTTGTACAAGGCTTGTTACATTGTTATTTGTATTAACTATTAGCTCTTTTTTGGTTTAAGTTGATAATTGGATTTAACACTGCTTTAATTATTTATGCTTACAATAAAAATCAGACTGCAAATAGACATTTCTATATGTGTATCTGAAAAGTTATATAGTAATTAAGCCCTCTTTGGGATTTCATGCTGACTTAGTTGTAGTTATATAGAAACTGTTTACTTTATTTTACATTGTCACAGACCCATGAATGTTTAGACTTATTTGTGCAAAGATCTTTTTTTTTCAGTTATAATAAGCCTCTTTGGGATTTCATGCTGACTTAGTTGTAGTTAAACAGAAACTGTTTACTTTATTTTACATTGTCACAGACCCATGAATGTTTAGACTTATTTGTACAAAGATTTTTTTTTTTTTCATTTGCATAGATATCCCACAGGTGAGACCAAAGCCACATTATATAATGCTAAAGAAGGATGTTGAAAGCAATGAAACAATCTATTGCACAAAAGAACTTTTCCTCAAGGCCCGTGTTATAGTCATTCGCTGGCTGGTTTCTTTCTGGCTTGAGCCAAAACCTCATACAGGACCTCATATTCCTGGAATTGAAGGTGAAATCTTGCCAAAGAATATTCAGGTAACATCTGTATTATATTTCAAAACATTTGTGATAGGAAAGTCTCCTAGGCTGAGCTAGTTTTTCCCAAAGCTCTGGTCCTTGCAGGTTAGGCTATTGTATTTCCTTATGAGATAGTGAAATTCTTTAAAATCTTATTTGTTTTGGGGCTAGCTCAGGCTCTTGACTTGGTTTCTCATTCATTTGAATGACCAAAAGCCATCAGGAAATCTGTCTTGCTCTCCAAATTTGAACTGGGAAACTGTATTCTATTGAATATATAGGAGTAATCTCACTGAATACTCTTATTAAATGTCCTCCTACTATGGGGATTAAGTAAATCTCCTTATATTGACTCTTGAATGATTATGAGTACTCATGTAATGCCAGAATCAGACCTCTCAGTACCAGAAACTATCAGGAGGCTGACCTGAGTCAGGTCTAGTTCTCTTGATAGCATTTAATTGTAAATTAAATATTTTACTTCCCATAAATAGTAAAAATTATCTGTCAATTTGTGTTCACCATCTCAATGTGATTTGTGTCAATGTGTTTTTGTTAAGGGGTAAGAGATGCGGGTGAGAGATACCCAAATAGCGATGAGGTCTCCGGGCTGGTATTGCAGAATTTGCAGTACTAATCTGCAGGCGAGTTTTTTGGCCAAAAAAAAGGGGAGGGGGGTATTTTCACACTGAGAAGCTACCCAGCAGGCCATTTCCAGATAGGAATTAGCAAAGTTTTGGGTATAGAATCTTGGTTTTTATTAGCCTTCTATGATTGAGACTAGGAAGTGATTAGGGGCTAATTTTCAAATCAGTAAAGAGTAGTGATTGTTTCCCAGACCAAAGTGATTCCCAGATAAATTGGGAAGTGGGGGATTCCCGTGGGAACCAGATAGGAGGGTAGGAATCATTTTTAGGAATTTCCCTAGGTCAGGTGGCTCACCCTCCACAAAGATCAGGGGGCACAATTCTATTACTTCATTTTCCCCTCAAGGAATAGTTTGAATAGTCAGAATGACCTGATATGGTCCTTTCCATTTTTTACCTAGAGGGTCAACACTTTGAGGCTTCCAAGATTTCAAGTATACCATGTCCCCTGGATTTACAGGGGAAGGCTGTCTGAGTATGAGCATCTGTAGGTTTAAGAAGATGCTCATTTGCATATTTAGAAAAGGCCTTCTGGACTGCACCAATCTGTGTGGCAAACTGGGTGACCAGATGCTGTTATAGATCTACAAGAATGTCAGAGGTTAAGAAAAGCTTCCCATACAGAAGTTCAAAGAGTTTCAGCTTAATGTTGTTAATGCAGTGGGAAGCTCTAATGGGAGATTCTTCACCCAGTTCTCTTGAGTCTCTAATCACAATTTAGTAAGGACTCACTTGAGGGTATGATTCATTTTCTCCATTTTCTCAGAATCCTAAGGACACCAGGCAGAGTGGAGGGTAAGTGATTTTAAGTTCCTTGGCCACATTTTGGGTTACCTGAGAAATGAAGGCCAGACCATTGTCGCTTTGCAAGGAGCTAGGCAAGTCAAAGGGAGGTATGATCTCTTCTAGCAAGCACTTTGATACCTCCTGAGGTTGCTTAGTCCTGCAAGGAAAAACTTGTACCCAGTAAAGGGATCAACAAAGATCAAAAGCAACTTGAAACCTCTGCAAGGGGGCATATGTGTAAAATCTATTTGCCAATCTTCTCCTGAGTATATGCCCCTTCTCTGAACAGGCTTCAGGAGAGGGAGAGAACAGTTCCTTCAGGATTTACTTGGGCACAAACTGGGCAGGCCTGGCAGATCTGCCTGATTGTTCTCCCAGCTTGTGACCAATAAAAATGTGTTTTATAAGGGATTGAAGAGCATTTCTTCCCAAGTAGGTAGCTTGGTGAGGACCAAAAATAAGATTCCACTGACTTGCTTCTGGGATGAAAAGTTGGCTTGAGGGTGTTTGAAACCAGTCAGAAGGAGAAAGGATGTATCCCCTTTGTTCTGCAAGGGCTTATTCCTGTGAGCTATATGAAAGGGTATAAGAATCAGGGAACTGGGGAATTAAAGGTGCCATAGTCAGGGGTAAATGGGCAGCAGCAAACCTATTCCCTTAGCCTGAAGTGAATCTGCCTTTTAGTGCACTTTACTAAAATCTCTCTGGGTTCATGGATAGCTTGCAATAGCTATAGAATTTCTCCTGCATATTTAATGGAAGAATTCTTTGTTGTCAAAAGGTCCCTAACTTTTCATATAGCCCCATGAACATGCGAAATATGAAAAGCATACCTGAAGGCTGTATAGATGTTTACTCTCCTTCCCTTCCCCACTTCCAAAGCTCTGGTTAGGGCAATGAGTTCAGCTTTTCGGGCAGAAGTCCCAGGAGGCAGTGGCTTAGCTTCTAGGCTTCTACTGAGGGTCACTACAGAACAATCTTTCTTTCCCCATTTTCTAGAAAATTAGACCCATCTGTAAACCATTCACCATCTGAGTTGTCAAGAGGATTGTCCCTCAAGTCCGGTCCACTGGAGTAGACAGAATCTAAAGCCTCCTCATAATTATGAATGATGTCACTCGACTGAGTGTTATCAGGGAGCAAGGTGGAAAATTAAGATTGTGACACACCTGGAGAGTCAGGTTGGGGTTGTCTAATGGGAGAGCCTGAGATCTAGTAAGCCACCTATCAGCAAGCCACTGATGCCCTTTGGCTTTTAAAGTGCTCTGAACCCCGTGCTGGGTAAAAACCTCCAATGGTTGCCTTGGGGTGAGTTTTGAGGCTTCTTCAATTAGAAAGGCTGTAGCTGCCACTGCTCTTAAAGCAAGAGGGCCATTCTAGAGAAACTGAGTCTAGTTGCTTTGAGAAGTAGGCAGTTGGCCTGGATCAGGTCTAAGAGCCTGAGTTAAGACCCCCAGGGCCTGGCCCTGCCTTTTATCTACATATAGAGTGAAAGGCTTTTCTAAATTAGGTAGAGTGAAGGCAGGGGCAGAAGTTAGTTTGATTTTCAGAGTCTTATAAGTCTTAGCCTGATCAGGATCTTGAATAAGGGTTAGGTTATGGTCCAAATATTTTACAGGCAATGTGGGCTTTGGATAAGGAAACCTTGTAGCCTCTAGAGACCAGAAAATTAAAAGTTTTTGTAGCTGCATCTAGGGAAGCTTCTTAGGTAGGGCTGTAGATCAAGATACAATCCACATACTGGATGAGACTGCTGTTAAGGAGCAGAAGATCCCTTAAATCTTTAGCAAATGCTAAAAATTTGTGGGGGAATACAATGGGGTCCCGCAGCCTGACTAAGGCTGGGATGGCATGAGTGGTTTTCCCAGGGATCCCTTGGTCCCATTCAGAGAAATCTATTTTCTCCTACATTTCAGAGGGAATATGTGGGAGAGTTTTGAAAGAAGCAAAAAAAGATCATCTGGAGGGTTGAGAAAAGAGACTTGGATCCCCAATTTCACCATTAAATCATGCCCCAATAAGGGAACAGGATAGGAGGGAATATTAAGAAAGGAATGTTTAAATAACAGGAAAGTCTCAAAACAATTCTTGTTTCCTTTCAATCCCCTTTACCCTATGGGGGAGGGGTGGGTGAGACCAGAGTGCCAGAGCAATACCGAAAGAGAAGCCACCATAACAAAAAGAAATTCAGTGGTCTTACTGGCCACATTCAAGGATATCTGGTGTTCATGTGGTGGAGTGGTGGAGAGGGAATCTGACCAGGCCCCAAACTCCTGTCAGAGGACAGGGATTGGAGGCGTAACTTGTCCCCTGTAATCATTCTCTCATCCAATGTCCTTCCTGGGTTGCGCTTGGGGCAAGGACCTGGGGGAGGGGGTGTTTTTCCTCCAAGGACAGTTGTGTGCCCAATGGCCCTGTCTGTTACATCTTAAGCATGAACTCCTATGGTTCCTGGATATGACAGCAGTCAAAATTTGGGACTGTTCTTTATTTCTTGCTCTGATTATGGTCTTCCTCTGCTGCTGTTCAGTCCCTATTATTAAAGACTTCAAAAGCTGTTTGTAACAGCTGAGTTGGAGAAGTTTGAGAGCCCAAAGCTGGCTTCTGCAGCTTCCTTCATATATCTGGGGCAGATTGTTTCAAATTGGAGGGCACTGAGGAGTTTACTCAATAAATTTAGTAGGTTTCTCAGAGTAATGGCCAAGTTTTTCCTTAATCTGGGAGAGGTCTGACATTGAAAAGAACACTTGTACCCTGAGTGTCTCTCCATGAGAATCTTGCTTCTCTCAGGGAATAGAGGTTAGAAGGGGTAGGTGAATCAGGATCCTGAGGAGGAGAAGAAGGGGTCCCACTCCTTGTATCAGAGGGATTGAGGAATAGGGGTAGGGAAGTCTCAAGATCTGGTTCAGAAGGTGAGGGGAACAGAGTTGAAGAAATATTATTGGACATAAGGTACTGTCTTTGATAAGAAGGTGGTTCTGAAAGAGATTGACAGGCCTTCTGATAAGGACTACATGGGGGTATAGGGGAGGGAGCCTGTGTCCCTAGAAGAGTGGAAAGGAAGGGGTTATTTAAAAAGTTAGTATCTGATTTTGATTCCCCTCCAGTAAATTTTAGCAGTATTCTGCACAGTGCTGTTTTAAGGGTTTTAGTTTTGAGATCTTTTAGGCCAAATTTGTCTCTGTATTTTAAGAGACAGCCTAAGGGAGAATTCTTAGGAACAAAGACAGAAGTAGATTGTCCCATTTTTGGCCACAAGTCCAGATTCTATAGTGCCACATCCTCTCAGATGTCCCTAGAGAGGGAGATAGGTGACAGAAGTTCTCCTGGTTGAGGATACTTCTGCTACAAGACACAGGAATTCTGAGTCTAGGCGTCCCTAATCAAGGAAGTCTGCTGAGTGTAGAGCTCCCGACAGCCCAAACCTTCTTGGGTGTTTGGGTGTCCTTTTGCTATAGAACAGAGACAACAGAGGCAAGAAGAGGTTTACCTCAGCCAGGAGGATAGAAAATCTCAGGAATACCTGTAGCAGGCCACCAAATGTTAAGGGGTAAGAGATGCGGGATGAGAGATACCGTAACAATGTTGGAGTCCTCAGGACGGTGTTGCAGGTTTTTGTGAAAGATTTCACAGTCTTGATCTGCTAGTGAGGTTTTTTTTTTTTTTTTTTTTGCTTTTTGTTTTTTTTTTGGGGGGGGGGAAGGTTTATTTTCACACTGAGAAGTTACCCAGTGGGCCATTTCCAGTTAGGAATTAGCATTTTTTATATTAGCCTTCCATGGTTTGGGACTAGGGAGTGATTAGGGGCTAATTTTCTTTTCTTTTCTTTTCTTTTTTTTTTAAATATAATAACTTTTTATTGACAGAACCCATGCCAGGGTAATTTTTTTTTTTTACAACATTATCCCTTGTACTTGCTTCTATTCCGATTTTTCCCCTCCGTCCTTCCATCCCCTCCTCTAGATGGCAAGCAGTCCTATATATGTTAAATATGTTGCAGTATATCCTAGATACAATATATGTTTGCAGAACCAAACAGTTCTCTTGTTGCACAGGGAGAATTGGATTCAGAAGGTAAAAATAACCCGGGAAGAAAAACAAAAATGCAAATAGTTGACATTCATTTCCCAGTGTTCTTTCTTTGGGTGTAGCTGCTTCTGTCCATCATTTTATCAATTGAAACGGAGTTAGGTCTCTTTGTCAAAGAAATCCACTTCCATTAGAATACATCCTCATACAGTATCGTTGTTGAAGTGTATAATGATCTCCTGGTTCTGCTCATTTCACTTAGCAACAGTTCATGTAAGTCTCTCCAAGCCTCTCTGTATTCATCCTGCTGGTCATTTCTTACAGAACAATAATATTCCGTAATATTCATATACCACAATTTATCCAGCCATTCTCCAATTGATGGGCATCCATTCAATTTCCAGTTTTTAGCCACTACAAACAGGGCTGCCACAAACATTTTGGCACATACAGATCCCTTTCCCTTCTTTAGTATTTCTTTGGGATATAAGGGGCTAATTTTCAAATCAATAAAGGTGATTGTTTCCCAGACTAAAGTGATTCCCATATCAGTTGGAAAGTGGAAGATTCCTGTGGGAACCAGGTAGGAGGGTGGGGATCATTTTTAGGAATTTTCCCTGGCCTTGTGGCTCACCCTCTACAAAGATCAGGGGGCACAGTTCTATTACATCATTTTGACACATAATTAATTACCTGTTATTTCTGTGTAATAGTTGAGGTTCCAGTAGAGAATGCTGACAAAATGGGAATTCAATATGTTAAGAAAAATCACCTTCTTCCTTGCTCCTATTTTCTGAAATAGCAATCTTTCAGTGGAATGCTTCAACTCCAACCATATTCCCAGATATAAGCAGATAGATGTAATGTATTTAATATATTTAAGTATTATTACTTACCACCCAAAGAGTTTGGTTGATCTAGATCTTCTTAGATTTCAAAAGAGTCCTTAGAATCTCTGTGATTCCCCTTTTCATTTTATATCTGAAGAAACTGAGGTCTTAGAGTGATTAAAGAATTTTTCCAATTTAGATATTACAAATTAAGTTACCATACTACAAGTAGATCAAGAACTAAATTTATGTCTCTTGATTGCCAATGCAGTGTTCTTTATTTTCCTTTTTCCAGATCCATGCTTTTATATCAGTAAATAAATAACTTTTCCTTTATATACATGATTCTCATCAACAAATGTGTATAGTTAAGAAAAATAATTCCACTTTGTGCCCCAAAAATTGTATCTGCAACCTTAGTCTGTTAGGAAAAGGCATTCTTTGTCACTGGGTATGAATTATTTTTGATAAAGTCATGCTGAATCTTTGTAGTCACTGATGTGGGTGATACAAACACTAGATGATGGTAGGCACCATTAGTTGGGGTTAGGTCATGTGAAGATTTCACAATGGCAATTCTCTTCGGCAAAAGTTAGATTTTTTTTTTTTTTTTTTAGAAAAGAGGACAAAGACCACTGGCTCAAATAAATTAAGGAGATTTCTCAAGATAAAAGCAGATGAACAACTTTTAATTCTTTCAGGACCCAAATATATAGCAATTTGTGTCATTTGACATAAATTCTGTAAGGGTCCCCTCTCCATACACCCCCTTTGCTCTCTCTTTATCTTGGATAGTAATTCCATGTTCTGGTAGTTTTGAATTTTTAATATAAGGGTCATTCTATGCAGAGTTCCTTTTTTCTGAATCTTCTGAAATTTGCTTTCCCAGAATCTAAGGTCTTTGATAACTATGCCTATTGTGCCACAGTTCCCTTTTATTGTCCTGACTCAGTTTCCCTAATTGTTCTGCCTCAGTTTCTTTAATTGTTTTGCCTTAGTCCCCTTAGTTGCAACCCCCTCTGATTCAATAAGACTGATATAACTCAGAGGTTACACATTGTCACTGTGTAAATTCAAGATAAGGTGGGGGAGTCCAGACTTCCTGATTCTAAGCTGGACACATCCTTAACTTCCAGTTTGTTAGACTTTATGGTCCTACCCCTTATTCTGTCATTGTTTTTTGTTTTTGTTGTTGTTTTTTGAAAATTAAAAAGTTTTAACAAAAAATTTAAAAAGCATATTTAAAGAAATAGCACAGAAAACATGAAATCATTGTTCTTCTTTATCCCAACTTAACAGAATGTCCAGTACCTCCCCCCACCCTGTTAGAACTGGATTGATAGTCCCTTCCCAGCTCTCAGTGCTGTGATTCTGCCCCTGCCTTGGTCTATCCCTGTAGCTGAGCCACCTGCATATATATGTCATTGAGAACTCACACTGGTTTCTGGATGCTTTGGATATCAGCCCTGTGGGCATCATGCCCCCAGCACAATCTCTCCGTCTCAGAAATCCAAATAAAATATTAAAAACTCTCTAATCTCTATTTTGCCCCTGTTTCTCTGGCATTACATGCCTAGAATTCTTTTTTCTGTTCATGTAGTCTGAAGTTTATTACAGAAGTTTACTTCTAGTAGTCAAAAATCATCTTATTTCTCCCTTCTTTGGTGTTCACCCAAGTATTCTCCATCACATTTTCCTATCTGGTTTCTAAATTTCTTCATATTAGTGTAACTTCTGACTTGCAATGCTATTCTCTCCTTTTACTTGTTTTGTTTATTTTGAATAATATATACCCACCTACTCATAGTCTCTGATCAGGCATCTGCCAATCTTTGTTGTATGCTGTGAGTCAGAAATATAGATCTCATTTTCACATACTTCCTTTTTAACCTGCCATTCACTTCCCAGATTGATTTTTTTTTCCTTCATCTCTTACCTTCTCTGTGAGGAAAACATAACCTTGACCTTCATTTTCTTGTCCAAAAGTCTTCTCATTTTCTCCTTCTGAGGAAAGATTGTCTTTGATATTCTTCATCTAGTTCTTTTTAATCTGAGTTAAAAGAGAATCTGGATCATTGACCAAGAGCATATAAAATGATTAAGGAGGGTAAAGGAAAATTGGTAAATGAAACCTGATATAGGATGAGAAGAAAGCAATTGGCTAGACAAAGGAAGAACAATTTTAAGATCAAGCAAATTAATCATTGAACTAAAGTTTGTTTTCTCCATAAATCCACAGCCACAGTGCTGTCCACTATTCTTTCATCCTTGTGTCATTTTCGTATAGCTTTCACCAATTTGCCTCATCTTCCACTTCCCTTTATAGATTTTCTTCACCCTCCTATTGTTCCACTTATTTTGTCTTGCTAACTTTCTCTGCCTCTTTGAGATTGTTCCTTCTTAGTATACTTCCTAATCCTTCTTTAACTTTCTTAATCCTTTTCTGTGCTTTTTAATTGTTCCTGATACTGTTCTTCCTTTAACCCTGACTACAAGCTAATCTATTTATCTCTAGGCCTTAAGATTATTATGTAAATTTTTCTGAATTTCTTGCAAATTTTCTCATCTATTTACCTTGAAAATTGGAATTTCTTTACTAGTTCAAATCTCTTTCCAAGTTATTAACATACTTTCCTTTTAATTTGTCTTCAATTTTTCTCTAGTTCCTTCTCCCATAGAAATAGAAATAGAAATACTTTGCTCAGCTAAATACCTTACTTTCTTATTCAGACTCTTAGGAGTCTTAATACTTGCTGCTTCTTTAGTACCAGCTCAATTCTGAATTCACCATCTAGTTTTTCAATATACCTACTATTCCATTGAAATGGTTCTTTCCAAGTTTACAAATGCTGATTTAGCTGGCCTTTTCCTCTTTCCCATATCTTCTTGAACTCCTACAGAAATGCGTATTTCTAGTCCTTTTCCTTAAACATCTCTTGTCTATTGTATATCCCTACTTACAGAATCCCATAAGCCCATAAGACTAAGTATGTTTAAAACTGAACTTATTATCTATAAATTTAGCTCTTCAGAATATCCTATTTTAATCATTAATTTAATTTTAATTTTAATCTATTATTTTCCCAGTTACGTACATTTTACACTCTTAACCATTTTTGACTCTTTTCTTTTCCCTCTCCATATGCAATCATTTGCCTAGACTTCTTTATATTTCCTTTACAATTCCTAGCACATTTGTTACTTTGTCTTTACTTATATGATCATAATCCTTATCACTTATCACTTCTACTGAAAATAGACTCCCAATTTGTTTCATTCTAGTTTCTGTTTTCTAATTCATTCTAACACTGCTCTCAGATTCTGTCATTCCTATGTTTCAAAACTTTCGTTGAATTCTTGATATCTGTAGGGCAAAGAACTTGAAATAGTATGCTTCTGTCTGTACTCAGAGTTCATCAATTCTTTCTTTGATTGTAGAAAGCCTTTTCCATCAATGAGTTTTTTTGGAATTGTCATGGGTCATGGGATTGATTAGGTTTTTATAATTGATTATTGTAACAATATTGCTGTAACTTAAATAGTCTCCTGGTTCTGTTTACTTCACTTTTCATGAGTTGATGTTTTCTCAGATTTTTCTGAAACCATCCTTCTCCTCATTAATTATAGCATAATAGTATTCCATCACAATCATATGTTACAACTTGTTCTAGCCATTTCCTACTTGATGAATATCCTCTCAATTTCCAGTGTTTTGCCATTATAGGGGAAAAAAAAACCTACTACAAATATTTTTGTATATATAAGTTCTTTTTCTTTTTTCTTTGATCTTTTTTGGATACCACCCTAGTAGTACTGCTGGGTCAAAAGGAATGCAGAATTCTATAGCCCTTTTAGCATACAAATTGTTCTCTAGAATGGTTGGACCAATTTGATGAGGTTTAGATTTGGAGAACCCAAATGAAATTAGGGTTTCAGGTGGTCAGGGAGTTAAATGAGGTCCAGTGGCAGTGGAATCAAATGGAACTTTCCTGCAACCCCTTGTGATTTGGCGCAAGGATTAGGGAGTTTTGGAGACTCCCTTCTAGCGATGCAATTTTACAGACCCAAAAACCTAGATTGATAAAAGAGGTTTATTATGGGGATTGGAAGTAAGATTAAAGTCTGGTTAGGGAAAATAGGTGAGGGTAAAAAGAGGATGGCACTGAAAAGAGTGTTCCAGTGGGCAGAGGCCCTTGGTATGCCAAGCATAGCATAACATGGCATGTTTGGATCCTCTGCAAAGAGAAGATTTTAGTTTGGCTCTTTTATAACAGGGGGCTTTGGCCACAAGCTGAAGTGGGCTCATATGTGGAGTCCCAAGTTTGCTCCTAGCTGGGTTTCAGCTTCTAGCTGGAATTTTGATTAAATTCAATGAGTTTCAGGACAGAGCCGACCCTACCCAGATAACAAAGATGAAACCCTTTGTCTTTCAGAGCGGGTCCCTCACTGAGGCAGAGTTGAAAGAGATTTTCTTCTTTAAGGATTTTCAGAGTTCAGGGGTCCCCTCTTCAAATTCACTATTCTGCCAACAGTTGTATTAGTATATCAGATACTTTTTCTTTCATGAAGTTTTTCCTGATCCCAGTAGTTGTTTATTCTCCCTCTCTAAAATTATGTTGTACTCAGTTTAGTAAATATATAGTTTCTTTTAAAAGAATGTAAATTTCTTGAGAGAAAGAACTCGTATTCCCAGTACTAGGCAAAGGAGACTTCCTCACAATTGGTTTTATATTTATTGAATTTAATTAACAATAGTTTTTTTTTTTTCTAATTTTTTATTTTAGAGGGCAGCTGCTGGTTTGGTTTCTAGAGAAGAAAACAAAAATGACAGTTCTGAAAAAGCAGAAAAAACTGCTGAGCCAGAGCAATCACATTCTAATACAAGTACCCTTACAGAAAGAGAACCAAGTTCATCTAGCCTCTGTAGTATTGATGAAGAGCATCTCACAGACATTGAAATAGTACGGAAAGTCTTTTCTTCTAAAAGAAGCCATGTTAATTTTGTCACAGAGATCTTTCGACAGGTAAATACATCATATTCTTTTTAATTTTGAGATTATATCCCTTGAAAATTAAAATATTTACTCATTTTTAGCTATTGGAGTCAACTTATAGATTGTCCTTTGAAATGCTTTGGGTTTTGTTTTTTTTTCAGTTCTTTAAAAGTATGCTTCTTGAAATAAAAGGTCATATGTATGCTTCAAATATATACTTAAAATTTTTGTGTTTTTTCCCCCCAGGTTTGTCTTGTCATAATTTAAAAAAAAAACTCCTTCCTTCTTCTTTGAAAATCTCTTTTAAAATATTCATCCTTTAGGCTTTAACCATCATTTGCTTAACAAGTTAAAGTGAATGTTTCATTAGCAAAGTAATTGAGCTTACAAGTTACCAGAAAATTTCAATTTGATTAAGTGTTAATATTCCCAGATAATGGTCTTGCTATTATTTCTTTTGTCATCTTTTGTTCTTTTCTTGACAAAAAAGATCCACCAGTTCTTTCCATATCCTAGGTGGGTAGTTTAATTGTGCCTGGTAACTTGAACTCATAAGGGCAGGTGGTTAGTTTGTTTTCTGTTTGACTTGATCATTAGCTTCCTTTTAGTCATTTTTGTTTTGTTCCTTTTAGCTTAAAAAATATTCTCCCTGGCAGAAAATACAGAAACTAAATAAGAGTTTGAAGATCTCCACATGTTCTCCCATCATCCATGATGTTTTTTCAGTCCTGAACAGCAGGCTTATCTTACCCCATTATAACTTTAAAACTTTTTTGTGATACTTTCTTTTCTTTGAGAGGCTTAACTCTTTCTGAGCATTATCACTCCTGAATTCCCTCCCTTAATCCTGAGTTGTTTCTTATTGTGCCTTCAGAATTTCTTCTCTCCTGATTCATCTTTAGAATATTACTCCCTGAGATGATAGAATTACAGTTTCAAAGTAGAAAGGGACTTGAGCAGCCATTTATTCCAAACTATATTCAAGAAAGAATAACCAGTAAAATATTCTCCCAAAGTGAATGCTTACCTTTTTCTTGAAGCCCTCCTGGACTGAGACAGAAAGGAAGCCAGGACAAATCATTCCAATTTTTGATGGCTCAAATTGTTTTCTTTATGTCAACTCTAAATGTGCCTCTTTACAACTTTCTTCATTGACTCCTGGTTCTGCCCTCCAAAGCCAATTAAACAATTTTTTTTAATTATAGCTTTTTATTTACAAGTTATATTCCTGGATTATATGCAAGTTATATGCATGAGTAATTTTATAGCATTGACAATTACTAAACTTTTTGTTCCAATTTTTCCCCTTCTTCTCCCCAACCCCTCCCCCAGATGGCAGGTTGACCAATACATGTTAAATATGTTAAAGTATACATTAAATGCAATATAAGCATATATGTTCAAACAGTTATTCAAACAAATATTTTAATAGCATCTTACTTTTTTCCCAATTACATTGTAAAGATAGTTTTCAACATTCATTTTGGTAACATTTTGTTCTTTTTTAAAAATGTATTTATTTAAAACTAAATACAAAATCAGAAAAAAAAAACAAATAGAAAAAGGAAAAACAAAACATTTTCATCTGACTAGTAGAACATTAGAATTGAGATTCAAAATATATAACAGTAAATTTTCTTGTCAAGAAAGAATATATAATAATATGACATTATATGCATGATTGTCCATCTTGGCTTCCTTGTAGGTTATCCTTTTGGTCTTTGCTGTGTACTTTTTTACTTTGTTCTTTTTTTTCCCTCTTTCATTTCCCTTACCCTTCCCTACGCAGGCAACAGTTAAGCAAGGATATATTCACAAACACACACACACTACACTTATCTGTATATATACATATCTTACATACATATACATACATATTTTTATATGTGTATATATTTACATGTATATATTTACACATATATTACACACACATGCCTTATGCATACAAAGATATACATATAAAACAATGATAATGTGGCTGATTGTATACATTTCTCTCTTTTTTTGAATTTTTTTTTGGGGGGGGAGGCAAGGAAGTTGAAATTAAATGATTAAGGGGGTCTCACAGCTAGTAAATGCCCCCTTGATTGATTGACTCTCTAAGTTTGACTTTGTCTGAGATCAGTGGTTACTAGCCCAATTTTTTTCCTAATAAATTCTACTCCTGATCCTAAGGACAAAAGAGAATGTCATTCTGACCACAACTTTGTTGTTTTTAATATTTGGGTAAATCATTATATCTCATATTTTGTTACTTCATTCACACTTGCTACTTCAGCAAAAGAGATTTGTATTGTATTATCTGTCATCTTGTTTTTATGTTTTTGACTAGGCATTTTTATTGCCAATTTGCGAAGCAGCTGCTATGAGAAAAGTAGTGAAAGTATATCAGGAATGGATTCAGCAGGAAGAGAAACCTTTATTTATGAAAGAGCCTGAAGAAATTGAGATTACTGATATAAATTTACCTTGTATTGAGAGTGATGTAGAACCTGATGTTTTATCAGAAGAAGGAAAAGAAAAGGAAGAGGTAAAATTAAAATATATGTATATATAATTCATCACATATAGAACTTATTTCCCAGAAAGTTATATAACTTTGTTAATATAGATTTTTTTCCAATTAAAAAGGTAAAAATATAATTCAATACAGTTTATAATTTATTAATAAACTTTACATTTTGCTCTCGTGAAATGTTGTACTATTGTTTGATATTACACTTAAAAAGGAAAGTTTTTAGAATACAGGTGCTTAATGATATTTACAAATTTAGATAAAGATATAAATTTTTTTTCTTGAAATGGAGTACAGGTTCATTATGTGATCAGTAGGGTTATTGAAGAGAAAATAATGATTTCTTGTTTTAACTCAATTGTTTTTGTAGTTATAGTTTCTGGTTCTCTCTAACTCATTTTAATTAATTTCTTGTACCAATCAATAGACAGATAACAAAATGTTATTTTGTTAAGTTGAATTACAGTCTTACCATTTAAAAAAAAAAAAAACCTAAAATGTTAGGTCTTATATCCCTATTTAGATTAGTTTATATTCCTTGAAGACAAAAAACATGTCTTATATTTTTTAATATTTATATGCCTAACCAGAGCTTTATACTTAGTATTTAATATATAAATATTTATTAGTTAATATGTGAGTTGAAGAAAGTATCTTTATTTTTCAGATAATATGATCACTTAGGCAAATGATTCCTATTTCTCTGGAGAATGACTCAAGGAGTCTACTGCAGTTCAAGAGTTCATTCAGTCAAAAAGTTTTAAGTCTTCTTGACAAAAAGTTAATTGTGGAAAAGCACAAACTATTTTAGCTTTTATGCTTTTATGGGCCTTATTTTTATTTTTATTTTTTTGAAATAAATTTTTATTGATTTCTTGTTTATATTTTTACCTACATTTTGTATTGAATTTCTTTTGATTATTAATTTGGAGCAATTTTCTATGTGGTTTACAAATTTGGAATTCTTTTGAGGACAATTTATTTTTATCCTTTAAATCCGTCAACAAGTATTTTTTTAATTAAAGCTTTTTATTTTCAAAATATATACATGGATAATTTTCAGCATTCACTCTTACAAAACCTTGTGTTCTAATTTTTTTCCTTTCCTTCCCCCTATCCTTTCACTTAGATAGCAAGTGGTCCAATATATGTTAAAAATGTGCAATTCTTCTATACATATTTCCACAAATACCATGCTCTACAATAAAATGCTCTAAATTATTATTGATTAAAGAAATGCAAATTAAGACATCTCTTATGTACTACTATACATCTCTCAGACTGACTAATATGACAGAAAAGATAATGTTGAAGGGGATGTGGGAAAATTGGGACACTAATACATTGTTGATGGAGTTGTGATCTGATCCAGCCATTGTGGAGAGCAATGTGGAACTCTACCTAAAGTGTTGGAATCTTTACAAACTGTTAAATCATTAAAGTTGATAGAGACAATAATCATCTAATTTAGCATGGTTCAGTATTATTGATCTGATCCTACAAAGAGATGTTTTGGGCCAGAAGAAACAAGGTACTAAGTGGAACTGACTCATTGGAGTCCACACGTTTGAGAGATTTCAGGATTTAGTATGTGATATCCGAATTCACACCTCCCTTGAAGCTCTCAGGGCCAGAGAGCATTCTGGGAGAAACCCATAATCCCACTCTCTCAGAGGAAATCATATATAAGAAACAGACAGAGGCTCTCTCAGGGGAGTTCAGCTGAAAAGATTCAGAATGGAGGAGCGTCAGTTCAGAAGAAGCTACGAGTTGGAGTTGAGCTAGAGCCAGGAGTTACTTCGGAACATAGTCAGGGGTTGGAGGGGAGCACTCTGGGAGATTGAGAGCCAGGAGCACTCTGGGAGATACAGAAGCCCACAAGCCCTCTCTCAGAGGCACAACCAGATTCATTTCATCTCACACCACTGTGGTGGCTGGGCTCCTGCACTTCCCCCACTGAGACCAAACTGGTCTGAAAGGCTCTCCAGAAAGCTAGTCGAGCCCTAAGTGAAGGAGGCAAGAAAGATTCATTCCATTTTCCACCCGGCTGGTTGGAAGCTGAAGGACAAACCTTTGGATTTGGAGACATTCGGAGGGAGCTCTTGGAACCAAGCAGAAAGATAGGCCTCAACTAACCGGGGTATTTTGGAAGGAGAAAATAAACATTTGCATTTTATCACCTGGCTGCGTTTTGAGGTGATTATTACTTTCAACTGGAACTAAGGCTGCCTCCAGAAAACCTCCCTGAGAAACCTGCTCCCAAGAGAACCATTATATTTTAAAGAAGAAAAACACCACACAAAGGGCTATCAAAATGTGCATAGCCTTTGAATCAGAAGTGTCTCTATTGGGCCTGTATCTCAAAAAGGTCATTAAAAAGAGAAAAGGATGCACATATGCAAAAATGTTTGTAGTAGCCTTTTTTAATAGTGGCAAGAAACTAGAGATTGAATGGATGCTCTTCAGTTGAATATGGTATATGAATGTTATGGAATATTATTATTCTATAAGAAACGATCAGCAGGATGATTTTAGAAATGCCTGGAAAGACTTACAGGAACTAATATTAAGTGAATGTATAGAATCAAGAGAACATTGTACACAGCAAAACCAAGATTACATAATGATCAATTCTGATGGACGTGGCTCTTTCCAACGATGAAATGATTCATACCAGTTCCAATGGTCTGGATGGAGAGAGCCATCGGCATCCGGAGAGAGGATTGTGAGGGCTGAGTGCGAATCACAGCATAGTATTTTCACTTTTTTATTGTTGTTGTTCCTTGGATTTTGTTTTCTTTCTCATTTTTTTCCCTTTTTGATCTGATTTTTCTTGTGCAGCATGATAATTATATAAGTATGTATAGAAGAAGTGCATGTTTAGCACATTGGATTATTTGCTGTCTAGGGGAGGAGGCAGAGGCAAGGGAGGGAAAAATTTTTTTGGAGCACAGGGTATTATTATATGGTTCTTTAAAAAAATGGCATTTTAACTGAATCTTTAAAATTGGGAAATTTTTCATCAGATATATATTGGAAAGCCTCTATGTCTGATTCCAGACATAGAGAAAAATATAAGGAAAGGCAAGAAAACTTATCATGTTGAATGGGGAATGGGAAGTAGTATAATTTGCCTGGATTACAGTTGGACATTAATAAGAGGTGGAGCAGAAACTTAGGATAGTACCAGATTGTGTCAGGCATTTAATACCAAATGAAGTGTTTAATTCAATAGACTATAAAGTTTGTAGGATTTTCAAAAAATAAAAATTTTAAGCAGTATTCTGATAAAGAGTATCAAGTGAGGAATTGAACGTGGCACAGTATATGCTTACTAAATTGTCTATCACTATTATGAAGAAGAGATCCAGGGCTGAGTCCAAGTTGAAGAAGGATTCCTGGTTCATGGTGAGGGCCTCCAAATGCTTTTGTTTGTAGATGACATTGTGCTGACTACATCAAGCCCTAATGCTTCCCAAATGAAATTTCTGATTTTTTTTTTTTTATCTAAGAATCCATACAGAAAAATCCAAGTGGTAAAGAATTTTTATTGTCTTAATTATTCTGTTGATACCCTATTTGGATAGTGGTGGTCTGTAATTACATAAATCTCAGATATGCAGAGGATACTTAGTTGAGTCCAAAATTGAATAGAAGAGAGAGAGTCAACTAGATTGCACATATGGGAAATCATATAATACTTTGATTTCAAACTTTCCAAAATAAAAATGCACAAAATCTTGGTCAGTTATATTGTGTACCTAATAATGTTTTCCACTGATCTACCATTCTACTGTTACCACACTTTCCTTCACTTTTTTTTTTATTGATTTTCTTGATATTCTTGAACTTTTGTTCTTTCAAATGAATCTTGTTATTTTTCCTAGCTATGTAAAACAAAATTCTTTTTTTGTTGGTTTGATTGGCATGGCACTGAATAAATTAATTTAGATAGAATTATCATTTTGTTGTATTGGAGCAGCTTACTCTTGAGGATTATTGTTTCTCCAATTGTTTAGATCTTATCACTTTGAGGAAAGTAATAACTATGCTTTCTAGCATTTTTTATAGGAACAAGTATGGTATGAAAGCTTTTTTTGCATCTTTTCAGATAAGCATGATTTTTTTTTTTTTTGGTTTTGTTATTGATATTGTCAGTTAGTTATACCGATAGTTTTTCTAATACTGAATTAGTCCTACATTCCTGGTGGCGAATTCATCTTCTTCATTGATATTTTGGTTTTCTTATTTCTGTCTTTTTTTAAGATCAAATTACCAATAGTTTATCAACTATTTTTTAGTTCTTTTTTTCTCCTTTCTTTGTATACCCAGCATCATAATAGGTGCTTAATAAATGCTTATTGCTTGACAAATTGACCCACTTTTTCAAACAAAAGCTCTAATTTTTTTTATTATAACATTCCATTTCCCTTTATGCTGTCGTTTCTTTTAAGCCTATTTTTTAACCTCATTGAGACCTCCCTTCCTTTCTTTACCTCTCAGTACTTTTTTTCTTACTCAGTCTCAACCATTTAGTCAATTAAAATCTATACTGTGCTTTACTCTCTAATTATTTATCCCCTTATCTTGTCAATCTCATCCTTTGTCAAACTTTAGCTCTGGATTACTCTTACCTGCTCAAATACTCATAAATAAACTGGAAGAAAAATCACATGACTGGGACATTATAAATATATGTTATCCTGCTACAATTATGCTCTTAGTATAGCCAGATAGTTCATTTATCTCTCCCTAATTAATTATCTCATTTTCCATAAAAGCTATTAAAAACCTGTTGAGCAATATAACCTGATACAGTTTATATTTTTTCTATTTGTTTCACATATGTTGAGTCTTTAAAACTGCTTCCTTCATATGTTAAATTAAGTATTCTTGATTGAGACATTTATCTTATGCTTCAGGAAAAAGTGACCAAGGCATCAAGTCATGTTCGAAATTCCAGTTGGACAAAAAATGGCTCCTATCAAAATACTCTCTATAAAGGTTCTGACATGGAAGATGCTGACCAAAATATACGAGCTGGTGCCCAGTTAATATTTCAGGTAAGTTGCTTTATTTTTTCAATTTTTTTCAAAAATCTTTTCTTACAATAAAATTTTATTGATTTATATCTTAATTGTACCATTTTGGGTAGTAATGCTCTCTGTTTTGGTTGACCAACAAAAACTCTGAGGAGTTGAGAAGAATAGAATATTTTAAAAACTATTATTTAAAAAATTTTTAAAAATTATTTTTCAGAAAACTATATCTTATTTATAATTCTTGAATATTAAAATTACATAATTATCATGATTCTTTTATTTCAGCTTAACTAAATAATAGCTTTTGTAAATCTTTTTTAAAAAAAGAACTTATTTTGATTTTTCTCCTGGTATGTAAAGTTACCTATATTCATTATTTGGTTTAATTCTCATTGTATAGATGAAACAAAAAATAAATTGTAGATGTCATAGATATTACTGGAATCAATCAACCAGAAAGCATTTATTAGTCTTTCTTTGAGACTGGAGATAAAAGACAAGAATCAAGTAATTCTTGCTCTTAAGAAACTTGCTTAATATATAAAATAAATATAAATAAGTATAAAGTAGTTTTACACACAAGATGAAAAGTAAAGAAATAATAGAGTTTTGTTTTTGTTGTTGTTTTTGTTTTGCTAGCAAGAGATGGTGGTGGGAAGGAGAAGGATCTGGAAAAGAATTATGTTGAAATGGTATCTGTGCTTTAAAGGAACTTAGAGACTCTTTTTGGCAGAATTGAGGAGCAAGTATTACTTTAGCCATTGGGGATCGTCAGTGCAAAGACTTTGAGAGGGAAGATGGAATGCCATGCTATTAGTAAGGAATGCTTTGGCTGGACCATAGAGTGCTGTCAGGAAAGCAAGTATTAGGAGGATTTTGAGATAAGGGTTAAGTTTTGAAAGATTTTGAAAACCAATAGTAGGGAGCTGTTGGAATTTATTGTGTTGGAGAGTGACATGGTCAGATCTGTACTTAAACATTTTGGTACTGTATAGAGGATGGATTGAAATGGAGAAATTTGACACAGGAGAATAATTAGGAGGCTATTGCAGTAGTCCTAGGTGAATGGGTATAGTAGCATAAAATAAATAACTGTGTGAGAAGTAAATCCTTGTTTTTACAAAACATCTCTAAACTTATACTTGTGAATTTAATGGGTAATGATTTTAATTTGTTTAGTAGCATTTATTATTCTCACTATTTAAATTCCATTGTTGGTATATATTGTCATTTTTAATTTATACAATCATTTTTCTTCTAGGTTTTTATAGTCAACTCATCAAATATATTTCTTCTTGAACCTGCAAATGAAATTAAAAGTCTTTTAGATGAGCACACAGATATGTGTAAACGTATTCTTAATATTTATCGGTTCATGGTTGTACAAATATCAATGGATAAGAAGACTTGGTAAAAAGTTCCATTATCTTTTGTATGTTTTTAATGTTTTTAGAAATATATATCATTTGTGAGAGGAATTAAATAAAGAATTGTTTTGAGACTCTCTTTTTAACAATATTTGAGTACCAAAAAATTCCAATTATTTCTTCATGTTCCAACTCTGTATCAGATTTTCGATATTGAGCCAGTTTGAGGTGAAAGGCAAGTTGTGATGTAATGATTTAATTGAGAATTTTTTGTCTCCTTAGTTGTGTAAAATACCTGATTAGCATTAAAAATTTCCCACTTGACAGCATTGAATTCAAAATACAGGCATCTAAAATGCATATTGGAAATTTTGATTAGTGCCTAGGCAATTTGTAATTGAACCATAAATTAAGAAATGTTAAAATACAAAAAAAAAGGCTTCATCATCTGTTGACTTCATAAGGCATATATATTGTTCTTTTTTGTCAGTAAAAAAAAAATTTCCATTTGTAAACATAATTCTTCAATTTTTTTTTTTTTTTAACCTCTAGAAGTTCATTCTTCTTTTTCTGCAGGAACATCTCAATAGACAAAACTAAGACGTGATTTTGCCTCTTGACAAATACCTCCCATACATATTTATTACAGTTTGTCAGAGAGCTGAGAAAAAAGGGTCCATGGTAGAGGATTCAGTTAATTAGCTTCTGTTGTCCCCCTTTTCTCACAATTATTGGTATAAATTGAGAACTTAAAGGAGCAAGTAGGATAGTATGTTTTTTTATAGCAAAGACACTAAGAAGTTAATTTTTGTATAGCACTCTTAAGGTTTATAAACTTCTTTATGTATGTTATCTCATTTGATCCTTGTAACAACTCTGTAAGGAAATTGAGACAAAGTGGTTAAATGACTTAGCTAGAATCACATAGCTAGTGAGTATGTGATGCAGAAGGCAGGATTTGAACTTATCTTTGTGATTCCCAACCTACCTGCTTCTATAAACTTCTCTTGAAATCAAAAATAATCAATTTGAAAAGTTAAACATTAAGTAAAAGTAAGTATTCATAAGTAGAAAGGATTAATGTGTCTTTTTTTTTTTTTAAAGGGAACAGATGCTGCTTGTATTACTAAGAGTCACTGAATCTGTTCTGAAAATGCCATCACAAGCTTTTCTGCAATATCAGGGCAGAAAAAACATGACACTAGCCGGTCGACTTGCAGGACCTCTTTTTCAGGCAATAATTTTTTTTTTCTAAAATTTTAATGTAAGCTTTTGCATTAGTTTCAACTCAATAGCATTTTAATGTCATTTGAAAAGTTTTAATGTGGAAGACACCATTTGAAGAGCACAGTAATGAAATTGTACTTAAACAAAAAAGTTCTTCTCTTTACCAAGATTTAAGTCATATGGCCACATATGTAATCTGTATGTACATAGATGTAGAATACAGTTTATTGTCTTATTTATAATAATCTTTGACATATTTGTGAATTATTGAAAAAATAATAAAAGATTGTATGAGTAATGCTGTTCTTATTATTTTGTTTCAGTATTTCCAAATATCCAAGATTATAAGAAAATACTTATTCTTAAAAGTATCTCCACTTCAAATAATCACCCTCAAGATTCTTACTCATCATTGTTGAAGAAAAACCAAATATTGATAATGGAATCATCTTAGGCATAAGCCTACCCAGTGTTCAAACTGGCAAAGTCCCTTCATGTCCCCTGATACTTCTCTTAAAACAAATCTTTTGGAAGTAAAATTTATAAGAATCTTGAAAAAAAAAAAAACATTGTTTAGGTTTACTCCATTTAAAGGAACAAAAGTTAGTGAATCTTTTTGAAATACTTCTAAGACCACTTCTCACTTTTTGACTCTCTTCCACCAAAGAATTGATTATTGATAATAATCAAAAGGACCTCTCTCTGTTCAAAGCCCTGCCCATTCCAATGGGGGCAAAAGATTCTGTCCTTAGGTGGATCATAACTTATTTTTCTGGAGAAGGCAATG
Organism: Antechinus flavipes; assembly: GCF_016432865.1. NCBI lineage: Eukaryota > Metazoa > Chordata > Mammalia > Dasyuromorphia > Dasyuridae > Antechinus > Antechinus flavipes. Next base: position 345,541,382 of record NC_067399.1, on the reverse strand, counting down.
ATCTTAACTAAATCAAATGTATTTCTAGTTCTAAATTTGGTATCACCCTTAATTCATTTTCCAATTTTTAAATTTTGACTTTTTACATACTTTCCTGAAGGGAAAAGTCTAAAAAGAACTTTAGAGAAATATTTATTTTTTTATATTCTTGGTTGAAAAATAAAAGTTTTTTTTAATATGCTTCCACAATATTTCATTTGTCATATAAATTGTTTTTGTCATGCTAGAATTATAAATTGTGAAATGATGTTTTGTTCGCATATATGTTTTTAATTAAAAAAATAAAAAGTAAAACCCAGTTATTGCAAGATGAATGAATATAAGTGAATATATATCTTCCTACATGGAATGATTATATCAACTAAAAGTTTTCTATAGTATAGATCTTAATAGTTGGGGATATTCATAAAATCACTTGACATTAACTTAGGTTACACTTATATATTGAATTGTTTTTGAATACATCTTTTTTTTTTTTTTTTTCTGAGGCAGTTAGGGTTAAGTGATTTGCCCAGAGCCACACAGCTAGGAAGAGTTAAGTGTCTGAGGCTGGATTTGAACTCATCTTGACTTCAGGGCTGGTGCTTTACCCATTGTACCACCTAGCTGCCCTGAATACATCTTCAAATTCTGGGCAAAATATATACTCAACCTTCTCTTAAAATGATTTAAAATCCTTTGAAGTAGAACAACTTTTCCATAAATGTATTTTAAATGTTTTGATTATAACATATGTTTATCAATATCTGTTATAATAAATAATCCATTATTATTTGGAGTTTTAAAACTTGAGCTCATCACTTAAATCCATGCTTACTCTAAAGATTTGCAACTGATATAATAAAAGAGAGAATTACATTTTAGAAATATACTGCAAATACACATTTTATACACGTATATCTAAATCCTACATATATGCTGTAAATCTTAGCTTTCATATTTGATTTATTTTTAGTATAGTATAATAGCTAATATTCTTATTAGATATTTAAAAGTATAAACTTAAAGTAGAATAATTCAGATGTGAAGGTGTTTATTATGTCTTATCTATTAGACAACCATGAATGTTTTTAATTCTTAATAAATAAGAAAATAAATTAATTCTTAATTAAATAAATTAAGAATAAATAAAATTCTTAAATAAATAGATCTAAATAAATAATTTAGAATTATTAGTTATAAATAAATAAACCCTCTAAATTTTTATAGAGGGTTTACCCTTTACTTCATATAGAAATATTGAAGCATTTAATTTTCTTTCATACAATGTGATTTCTCTTTACATTTGTGAAGAAATTCTATTTCAGTATTGGCAACGTGCCAGTATTGTGGTAAAATAGAGAATAACTTTACTATAAAAATGTTCATGATAGGCATTTTACTCATAAAGTATGTAATAGTCTACATCTCTTCCACCCCATTGGCTTCCACAAATGATTACCAGGTAAAAGGCTATCAAAATTTTCCTGTTTTTAGATGGAACAGTTGATTGAATATCTGTCATTCTAAGTCACAAGTTTATTTTCAATATATATAATTGTTTCTTTGGAATTTTTTTTAGACTCTTATTGTAGCTTGGATCAAAGCAAATCTAAATGTGTATATCTCCCGGGAGCTTTGGGATGATTTACTGTCAGTATTGTCATCACTCACATATTGGGAAGAATTGGCCACCGAATGGTCATTGACTATGGAGACACTAACTAAAGTGTTAGCTAGAAATTTGTATAGCTTGGACCTAAATGATTTACCACTGGATAAACTAAGTGAACAGAAACAGAAAAAGCACAAAGGCAAAGGTAAGAATGATATTATAAATTACTTTACTTACCCAGTTGGAAAATTAGATTCTTCCTCAAAGCTCTATAAAATTTCGTACCAGCAGGATTTATATATTATTTTAAGAACAAATAAAAAAAAAATAACTTTGAATTACTGGACAGCACTTGAAAAACAAAGCCTTAAGATAATATGAAATACAATTGATAATATAAATGAATTGAATATTAAAAAAATTTTGAAGTCAACAGTTCTTTGCAAAATCTGGTAGATTTTTCATTGGTTAGAGTGTTTTTGTTTGTTTGTTTTTAAATTAACCACACTGGATGTAATAAGAATGGTAGTCCCTTTTGTTAATATTTCACGTTTAAGTGTTGTGTCTGATACTTAACTATTTGTGTGACTGGGCAAATTTTCAGGTTCCTTAAATCTCAGTTTCCTCATCTGTGAAATGAAGAGATTGTACTAGAGATTGTACTCTGATGTCCCTTCTAATACTTAGACTCTGATTCCTTTTGTTATAATTCATATTCCTGAGAATTGTTATTACCCTAATCATGTCTAACCAATTCCCTCTTTAGGATTGAGGAAAGATAATTTGTTAATATATAAAAGTATATATTGAAAACTTATTTTTCTTTTGAATTTAAATACCAAAAAAAATTATATCCACACATATAGAATAAAAAATAGGAAAATAAGTTCTGCATGTTAATCTGTGCTTTCTTTTAGACTGTCTTTTATTCTGTGCATTTTAAAAGATAGAACATTTATTAAATGCAGACTCTCTAAGTGCTGTGCTAAGCACTTGGAATATAAATACAAGCAAAAGGAAAACTAGTTGTTAGTCTGAGCTTATGTTGTAATGGGACAAAAATCCTCCATAAAAGAAAGCTGAAAAGTATGTAGAGGCAAGTTGGGGAATAGTAGGGTAGGTGCATGCTAAGGGGATAAAGTATAAAAATCTGAAGAGTTGGGAACACTAAGTCGAAAAGTGAACAAGTCTGGCCTGGTTATCTCCTTAAATGGAGGTTCTTGATGGAAACTCTCCAATTGGAGGAGGAAATAAGAGGTATTTCCGGGGTAAGAAGATAGCTGAAGTTAGAAGTACATGAATCTGGAAAGTTAGGAGCAAAGCAGGGAGATAACATGTAAAGCATTTCAGATCCCCTCTTTTTGAAGGAAGTCAGGGATATCATATTTGCCTTTCCTCCTTTCCCCCCACTACAGTGAAAGGAAGGAAAAAACAAGATCTCTTCTAATAATAAATAAATATAGTTAAGCAAAATAATGGCTATGCCTCAAAATGAATCTTTTAACCTTTTGTCCGTTGGATGTAATTAAACATGCTTCATTGGAATTGCTCTTGATCTGTGTTGATCAGAGTTATTAAGTCTTTCAAAGTTTTTTTTTGTTTTGTTTTGTTTTTTTTTGTTTTTTGCTGAGGCAATTGGAGATAAGTGATATGTCCAGGGTCACATAGATAGGAAGTCTTGAGTGTCAGACCAGATTTGAACTCAGGTCCTCCTGACTTCAAGGGCTGGTGCTCTATCCAATGAGCCACTTATCTGCCCCCAATTTTTTTTTTTAACATCTTATTATTGTATATTTTTAAAAATATAATATCATTTAATACAATATTATACATATAATATTATAAACTGTTGTAATTCTTCTCATTTCACTTCAGTTCATATTTTCCAGGATTCTCTCACCTTGCCTTTTGTAATTTCTTTTTAAAATTTTTAAATAATTTTTAAAATTTATTTACAAAGCATATGCATGGGTAATTTTTCCAACATTGACCTTTGCAAAACCTTTTGTTCTAAATTTTCCTCCCTTCCCCCCATCTCCTCACCTAGCTGGCAGATAGTGTAATACATGTTAAATATGTTGAAATACATGTTAAATCCAATATATGTATACATATTTATACAATTATTTTGCTGCCCAAGAAAAATCAGATCAAGAAGGAAGGAAAAGAAAAACTGAAAAACCAAATGCAAGCAAATAATAACAGAGAAAGTGAGAATGTTATGTTGTGTTCCACATTCAGTTCCCACGGTTCTCTCTCGGGTGTAGATGGCTCTCTTCATCACTAAACAAGTGAAACTATTTTGAATCCTTTCATTGTTGAAGAAAGCCACATCCATCAGAAAAGATCATCATATAGTCTTGTTGTTGCTATGTATAATGATCTCCTGGTTCTGCTCATTTCATTTAGCATCAGTTCATATAAGCCTCTCTAAAATCATACTGCTGGTTGTTAATAGTATTCTATAGCATTCATATATCATAATTTATTCAGCTATTCTCCAGTTGATGGGCATCCACTCAATTTCCAGTTTTTTGCCACTAGGGCTGCCACAAACATCTTTTGCACATGTGTGTCCTTTTCCCTACTTTAAGATTTCTTTGGGATATAATCCCAGTAGAAACACTGCTGGATCACAGGGTATGCACTTTTTGAGCATAGTTCCAAACTGCTCTCCAGAATGGTTAGATCTGTTCACAGTTCTATCAATAATGTATCAGTGTCCCAGTTTTCCCACACCCCCTCCAACATTCAGCATTATCTCTTCCTGTCATCCTAGCCAATCTGATAGGTGTGTAGTGGTATCTCAGAGTTGTCTTAATTTGCATTTCTTCAATCAGTGATTTGGAGCATCTTTTCATGTGACTATCTATGGTTTTATTTTCTTCATCTGAAAATTGTCTTTTGATATCCTTTGTCTATTTATCAATTGGAGAATGGCTTGAATTATTATAAATTTGAGTCACTTTTCTATATATTTTAGAAATGAGGCCTTTATCAGATCCTTTGGATGTAAAAGTGTTTTCCCAGTTTTTTGCTCTCCTTCTAATCTGCATTAGTTTTGTATGTATAAATACTTTTTAACTTAATATAATCAAAATTATCTATTTTGTGATCAATAATGGTCTCTAGTTCTTGTCACAGATTCCTTCCTCCACAAATCTGAGAGGTAAACTATCCTATGTTCTAATTTGTTTATATCATTCTTTATGTCTAGATCATGAACCCATTTCAACCTTATCTTGGTATACAGTGTTAGGTGTGGGTCTATACCTACTTTCTGCTATACTAGTTTCCACTTTTCCCAGCAGTTTTTGTTAATAGTGAATTCTTAACCTAAAAGTTTGTCAAATACTAGATTGCTATAGTTATTGACTATTTTTTTCTGTGAACCTAACCTGTTTCACTGATCTTCTCTATTTCTTAGCCAGTACCAAATAGTTTTGATGCCTGCTGCTTTATAATATGGTTTTAATCTGATACACCTAGGCCACCTTTATTTGCTTTTCTCTTCATTAATTCCTTTGAAATTCTTGACTTTTTGTTCTTCCACATGCATTTTGTTGTTATTTTTTCTAGGTCGGTAAAATAGTTTCTTGGGAGTTTGATTGGTATAGCACTAAATAAATAGATTCATTTAGGGAGTATTGTCATTTTTATTATATTCACTCAGTGTATTTAAGAGCATTTGATATTTTTCCATTTTCTTAGATCTGACTTTATTTGTGTGGAAAGTGTTTTGTAGTTTTGCTCATATAGTTCCTGATTTTCTCTTGACAGATGGATTCCCAAATATTTTATACTATTGACAGTTATTTTAAATGGAATTTCTCTTTGTATGTCTTGCTGTTGGATTTTGTTAATGATATATAAAAATGCTGATGATTTATGTGGATTTATTTTGTATTCTGCAGCTTTGTTCAAGTTGTGGATTATTTCTAATACTTTTTTAGTTGATTCTTTAATGGCCTTTTGTCATTTCTTACACTGCAATATTAATCTTTGGTCATGCTAATACTAGCTGTGCTTGCTTTTTCTTTTTCAAAATATTTCTCTGTCTTTTTGTGCAGTTTTGAAATAGAAGAAGTTAGTTACTGTATTTTCTCATTGCATTTCTTGATCTTTATTCAGTTTGGTGCAAAATTCAGGATTTTGCTGGAGATACTGCATATGAGCTATGCAGCTTGCCTCCTATTTGGGTGGCATCTTAGCAGTAAATCCTGTGAAGACTTACTTGAAAATATTTTCTTCTTCAGCATTTAATTTATTCAGTTGATTTAATTTTTTAAAAAGTGAACATTTATATGAAAATGATAAGAGAATAATTCTCAAAGCTTAGTCAACTAACCACAGAGTGATCATTTTTAAAGATATCTTTGCTCATTTTATAAAATCAGGTAGCTAAGTAAGTACCTGCTCCTAGAACTTTGATTTCCTTATGAACCAGAATGGCAAAACAGTCATAGTTGTAATCTCTGATAGTTGTAATCTCTTTCTGTTTCTGGTACAAGCTAGACAAACATAAAAAGAAGATTGTGGTTATTATTTTCTCTTCCTTCATAATAGTACTCCCTTCCTGCTTCCCTCCTTCTTTTCTTCTTTCCCTTCTTTCCTTCCTTTCTTCCTTTCCCCCTCCCTCCCTCCTTTTCTTCCTTCCCCTTTCTCCCTTCTTCTATGCCGATCTTCCATTTTTTGATGTATAACTATATTTAATAAAATTATTTGTCTTTAAAGTATTGCTTTTGGTGGGGTAGGGTATAGGAATTCTCACAGTGACAGTACATGACATTTTACCTTGAAGTGTAATATCTGATTTATCCTGAGACACATGAAATCAAGATGTGTTTTTTCAATTGATGGTAAATTGAGAGATTAAAAATATATTTCTAGGAGTTGGACATGAGTTTCAAAAGACATCTGTTGACAAGTCCTTTTCCAAAGGATGGAGCCGTGATCAACCTGGACAAGCCCCAATGAGACAGCGAAGTGCAACCACTACTGGATCTCCAGGAACTGAAAAGGCAAGAAGTATAGTTCGACAGAAAACAGTTGGTATGTATGCAATAGAAAATAGCAAAATATTATTAGATATATACTTTATGGTTCTGGATATTTCAAGTTAAATCTTAAATGATTTTTGTTTATTATTGTGTGTAAAGAATCTTTCAGTACTTTTCAATGTATAGACATTTCTAGTTTTAATGTAGCTGTGCTGTAAAATTCCAAATATATTAAAAAAATATAAAATTGAAACAGTTGAGCCCCTTGGCTTTTACAGAATCTGGAGTTCAAATGTAAGTAATTTTTGTGTTAGTAGGTAATTATTAATTGTGGAAATACAGTATTGTAGCTTAATTCTTCTAAACATGGTAAATATTCCTCCATCCCCAAGAAAGAATAATAAAGGGAATTTATTCAAGAAGTTATAGAGTCAGGCTGATCTTAGGCACTGGTATGAATGAATTCTTTTTTTCCACTGGGCAGACCACTCAAAGCAATGGTCTTTATCTTTAGTAACTATGTCAGTTTTAATCAGCTAAGGGAGCATTCCTTTGATCTGAGAAATTATAGAGAGAAACAATAATGTGTCATAGGGGGACAGTTCACCATATTTTCAATTTGATTTATTCTAGAACAATGAAAAGGACATTGATTAGGAGTTGTCATTTCTATCATTCAGTATTTAAGTGAATTTGAATAATTCACCTTTTATAGACCTTAATTACCTTATATGTGAGAGGAAAATGATGATATCTTGTCTGAACAAATAACTTGATACCTTTTAAAGCTATAAGATTCTATAGTACAGATTTTTTTTTTAAAGAATTCTCTGGGTTTTTAAAAAATGGTTGTCATTGGTGAAAGTAGAATTTACTTTAAAGAAATTCAACATGAATCCTTTTGCTGAGATGCATCTGTTTACCAAAAAATGCATGCGCGCTAATCACAAGATGCAAAAAGTAATGGAAAATTGGGATGGGTAGTTATTAATTTTTTAAAGTTCATAAGATGTCACATTCACAATTGTTCAGTGCCTATAAAATAAATACAGGAAATATCATTCTATTTGCCAGCAATGGACCTTGAGTAAGAAGAAGTAAGCAAGAAAACGGTATTAGGAAAGAATGTGGGTAAATTTAAATGTGAGTGTAAATAATCAAAGTTTGGTAGATTTGTTTTGGGAATGTTATTGATTAAATCTGTAAGTGGCCACCTTAACCTAATTTCTTACCAATTTTATTGCTGTATCAAGCATTCCAATGAATTTTATGGTAGTAATTATTTTCACTTTTCAGAAATAACCCTTATTAAGACATTTAAACTTTAAAGTGGTGATTGCCTCGAACTTATGAAAATGATAAATTTTCCTACTGCCTTTTTTACAGAGAAGATTGTACATTTCTTCTTTGTAGGTAAACAATTCTGTCCAAGAATTATAAGACTAAAAATGTTAAGAAAGGAACCACTATAAATTTGCTTCACTATTAGATGATTAAAATTATAAGTAGTCTGAGGAAACTATATTACTATAATTTTAAAATTTTAAAATAATTTTTAAAAATTACTATAATTTTAAAAAGAGATCAAATCTCTTATTTGATTTACTTACATATTTTAATCAATTACATTTGATGTTATATCTGAAAATAGCAAACCATAATAAACTCATTCACATAGTATATAATTTGAAGCACTGATTTCACTTAATTTAGTGCTTTATTAATACATTGTCAGAATTTATATCTGGACTCTAGTTATTTTAAAACCTCATTTTTCTAAGACATGGCACTTTGAATTACTTAGATTTTCCATTTAGTTTAAAGAAATTAATACTTCACTTCTTATTCATGTAATTTCTGCATCTGCATCTACACTTAGTCTTTTTTTTTTTTTTTTTTCTAATCAGCCTTCTTTCTTCATAATGTTCCCATATCTTTTCTTGTGTCTAGCATATTGAAATGTTAAGGAAAGCAGTTTTTTTTTTTTAAATTATGATCCCATGGTTCCATTTCGTTACATTTTTTTAATCAGTTAATTTTTAGACTAATGTGTGTTAGACATCCATTTTAATATTGCTATAGGCAAGGTTATTTATTAAAGTAACTAAAACAAGATAACAATACTCTATAGTTTATTTTTAGTGCAAAAATCCAGCAAGTAAAAGTTTAAAGATTTTCAATTTTGTAATTCCTTGGAAAATTTCCTCAAGTAAATATATGGTACAAACTTTTGACTTTATGCTCATTTTCCATCTTTCATTAATTTTTTTTCTTTTATGTTTCTATCATTAAGCTATGTAAATAATATATTTGTACTCTTAAGGTGATTTGAAGATAATTCTTAGTTTGCATAGATAAAAGGAAGAAGGCTCTTAAGAGATCATTTGATTCAACCTCCCTTTACAGAGGAGATCCTGAGGCTTAGAGAAGTGAAAGGATTTGTCCAAGATCCTGCAGGCATTTAGCAGCAGGGCTAGTGTTAGAATCCTGACATTTGGCTTTAAATCCAATGCTTTACTCTACCTTAATGCCTCTTTAAAATCATGAATAATTAATAAAATTTCTTCTTGAATAAAGGATTTAATAGGGAAAAAAATTAAGCCTACTATCAGTATGCTTAATGGAATTGTAGTTAATGGGCATCTGTTACATTCACTGATTTAATATATCCATGTTCTTATAAATTGGAATGTTTTCTATATCAGTACAGGTTACAACCCATCCATTCTTTCTTATCCTGTGTGATTCTATTAGTCCTTCATATATCATGGAAGCCTTACATTGGGTTTTTGTACTGTTTTTCTATATTCTCTTGTGTTTGCTGCAGGATTGGCATACCTTTTATATTTGATTATATGACACTTCTTGTGTACAAATCATCCTTGACAATGTATATCACTGTTCTGTGCCAATTGGAATTTTCATTTTTTTTTTCTCAGATTGTAATGTTGAATATAGATGTTAAAATGATATGTTCTGGGGAGAAGATAACAGGTTCACATTGAAAGTTCCATTTAATTTCCTAAATGCCACTCATTTTCTCCCTTTTGTTCAATTTTGGGAGTAACATTTTTGTTATTTGGGGGGGAGGTGTTTGTGTGCGTGTGTGTGTATGAGAGACAGAGATTGAGAGGGGATAAAGAACATACATACACACAGATAACTCAACTCACTGGGCTTCTCCAGGTATGTTTTATAATTTGGGCAATATCCACTTGACTGATGTGGATTATTATTTTGACTTAGTAGTAAATTTCATGTATACTTAATTAAGATTCTTTAATGTTCCTTTGTTCAATGTTACCAGCATAAGGATGTCTGAAAATAGCTTTTAGATTTTCTAAAAGAAATATCTTTTCCATTTGGACTCTGTATGAGAAATTCTCAATGACAGAGTGATAGTCATATAGCAATATGCAAAAACATGCCTTCTGGTTTAATGCCTTTCTTGATATTGATAATGAAAAGATCATTGATTTTGTATTCTCTATCTCACAATGACTTGTGTGATTCAGAAGAGAATTTCAGCAGACACTTGTTGTTTCCCTTTACATATTTTCATCAAAGATACTATTAGTGAGTCATAAAGCATCCTTCTAAAGATTTCCTAGTGGTGGTAAAGCAGGAGCATTCTGTGATAATTCATCTTTTTGATCATCATGATTTGGCTGCATTTTCCCTTCTCTGAAGTGTTTGTTGTGCTTAGCATGATTTTCTTTGGTGTTTGGTGAGGTCTGGGTGCTTTCAACTTCATTTTCTTGGGTATCATGCTTTCTTATATAGTATATGTAGTTCCACTATTATTGATGTGAGAGAATGAATCACTGTAGAAATTCTGATGCATTTTCATTCATATCGTATTTATTTGTTGTCCTTTATCCAGTTTATTAATTCTGAATATTCTTAGAATGCTCTGATTCACTTGACTCATAGTCAGATATCTATAAATTTACTTTTCTTCCCTATTGCTTTATGCTGTTTTCTGTGGTAATCTTGCTTATATTCTTTATCTTCCACCATAATGTTTGCACATAAGCTTACTTTTTCCAATGAAGTGCTCTTGGTTATGACTTTTCTTTTCAAGGAGATAAGTATTGGCCAGACAAATTCTGGACTTTTCTTATTTAGAATCTTTTGTAGTGATTTATTTTATATCTGTTTAAAAAAATTCGTGGTAATCAGTCTTCATCCTGTGTCTATTTCCTGTTTTTCAAATTCCAGAGCTTAAGTATATGAGCAGGTTAGAGCTTTTATAATTACATGGAATTACTTTAATTTTTCCTTTCTTCTGATACAGTGTTCATTTTGACCTGAAAACACACAGCTGAATGATTCCCAAATCAGTAACCAGTATTTTTGTGTTCATCTAGCACTTTCAAAGTTTTTCCAAGAAAGCATTCATAATATACAGTAATGAGACTTCTGAGTAGTCTACAAACCTTTGATCTCTTTTGTTTAATGCTCAATGATTTTTTTCAACATTGTTATCTTGTCATATCTAATTTCATGTAAAGAGCACCAAATACAAAGGATATATGTTGAATTAATTTAATGTACTAGTTATCTTCTTTGTAGAATTTTCTTGCTTCCTTGACTAAAGACCATGTCCTGAAAGAATTTATCCTTTTCCCAGAAATTCCAGTTCTGGGGCTTTCATTATCTTAAATAGTGGTTGCTTCAGGCTCTCACCACATCTTGACCTAGCCACAGTTTTGCTTCACTTAAATCCCTAAGCATTTTCTAGCCTTGCTACTATCTACATACATTTCTTGAAATGTTCCCTTCTTTTTCTCACCCCACATTAGAGTAGATTGTCTTTGATGGCAGGGAATGTCTTAGCTTTTGTCTAAGTTTAGTGTTAGTGTAGTGCTTAGTTTAGTGTTTGGCATGTTTAGTGCTCAGTATGTACTTTTTCATTCATTCCTCATAGTGGTACATAAGCTTGCAATTCTCTTCATGGTGTTTCCTTTGCCTAAACTTCTTGTAAAGGAAATAAAATGGACAAGTGTCTGATTGAATCTTGTTTTTTTTGATGACCTTGGGAATACAACAAAATCTATTTTACCACTTTGTTTCCTTCCCACATAGAATCTGTATGCTGTCCTTCTGTTGAGCTGTAAAATCTTATATCTTCTCATTTTATTGATGTAAAAATATCTATAAAGGATCTTAGAATTTAGAGACAGGAGGAAAATTATCCAACTAGTCCACCCTTCTCATTTTACAGATGATGAAACTGAAACCCAGGGAAGAAGTAACTTGCCCAAAGCTATATAGGTAATGAATAGCAAAGATAACCATATTTTTTCCCTCCCTAAGCCAATTAAAGTTAAGTGACTTGTCCAAGGTCACACAGCTAGGAAGTATTAAGTGTCTGAGACCAGATTTAAACCCAAGTCCTCTTGACTTCAGAGCTGGTGCTCTATCCATTGCGCCACCTAGCTGCTCCGATAGCCACATCTTTTGATTATAAATTCATTGTTCTTGTGTTCCCACTTTTGAAAATAACTTTTTGAGCACTTTTTTTGAAGTTTTTGAAAACACTTTTCGAGCACACATATTCCCAATATAAGTCTGTTTACTTTTTTATATTTTAGTATAACATATACCATCATAGTAACAATTATATATATTATGAAAGTCATAAAAATTAAAAGGAGATAAAAATAAAATTATGTTTTGTAATTAGTAGGAACCAACAGACTTTATTGAGTAGGCATACTACTCAATCTAGTATTTCAGTAGTCCAATCTAGGGGTTCCAAAGTAGCTTAGTGGTTCTATAAGTGAAAAAAAAAGATTAAAAGAGATTTTATGGAAGTAAAATCAATCCAATTTAACAACTCCTTGGATATGTGGCTCAAATGAGAGTAAACATTAGGGCAGGGGTGGGTAACCTTGGTTTGTTTTTTGCCAAGGGCCATCATTTGGATATTTATATCATCATTGACAGGCCATACAAAATCATCAGTTTAAAGAGCTCAAACAGTGGGAAGTTGTTGTACTTAGTTTTCAGCTAATCATTGCCTACATGCCTTATTTTAGGGACCTTATCTGACTCACAGCCTGGATGTTTCCCACTCCTGCATTAGAAGATGACTGAAATTGTGAATCTGGGAAGCTCAGTGGTACTTATGACAAAAATGAGGAAGTCTGGATTGTGTAGGAAAGATAATTCAGTGAAATTATAGCTCATCCATACTTACTTATTATGTGTGACTATGATCCTCCTAAAAACGAGTCATACTAGTCCCATATTCATGGGGTAATCTTGGGATCAAGGTGTAGCTCTAGTGGGGGTAGGGCAATTTTCCCTATGCAGCTGTTTTTATTATAAATTGACCTAAAGGACCTATATCTAGAGTATAATGGGAAAAGGTGGGAATTGCATATCTATTGGAATCCAGAAGTTTTGTAGGAGGGTAGGAGAGTATTGGGTGACGACAATGCATAAAGAGAGAAATGTAGAGTATTATGAATTCACCTTGATTGGTCATTCCTTGAGATTATGCCATGCCCCATTGAGAACGTGTAGCATTCTCTTCTCTTCACCCTCCCCTCCCCTCCCCCCGATATTGGAGACCATTGATTTGGGGACTGTGACTCATATCACAACCTCATATCACTTTTTCACTTTCAGTGTAGAAATGGAAGTCAAACAAGATTGAGGACCATTTTGTATTTTATGTGTTTCATGGGTTACTATTCCCAAAGAATTTATCAACCAAATACCAGCATGCTGATATTAAACCTTTCAAAATGAGGCCCTGGTTGGTTGATATGTATGTATGGGTGGGTGGGTGTAGGTGTGTATATTTATGATAGAGAGAGAAGGAGGTGAAAGAAGGAAAGAGAGAGAGAGAGAGAAAAGAAAAGGTATATTGTGACTATAAGACCATACATTCAACTTTAGAAATGAATGTCTTATTAATCTTTTTGGCTACATCTTCTTGATGTGTTGATTATGTTAGCTGATCTCAATTTAGAATCCCAGATATTTATACAAGTCACATATACAAGTATAAACATATGCCATCTTTTTCTTTTGGTAACTGATATACTTTTAAAATATATTTTAAATAGAAATCTTTTGTAGTTAGAAAATGCTCCATTTTCTTTTGTTTTATGTATTATCTTTGTGCCCTTTTTATGCCAGCACACATAAAAGTTGCATACAGTTGTTGTTGTTGTTTTTTAAAGAATGTGGACTTTTCTTATGTAACATTCACAATTCAACACATTTATTTTTAGTCAAAAATTAGAACTGTTTTGGTAGTGTGTATGTTGTTTTATTGAGAATAGTTGGTTTTTTTTGGGGGGTGGGGGGTTAATTTACATTTCGCTAAATTCTTTTCTTCCTCCTTCCCAAAGAGTTTTAAGTGTTTTTAATGAGATTTTTAAAAAAATTGGCATCCTTGCGGATTGAACTTTTCCCTTCCCTATCCTGAACACCTGTTCATAAAAGGTATACATAAGGGATTGGGAAACCTGTTAGTATTTGTGCCAAAAGGAATGTTAGCAAATGTTTTTATTATAGCTGTTTGTCTTTAGCCTGACATAGAAGGTTGAATGAGCTTCATCTTTCCACCAACTTTGTAATGAGGAAAACTAGCATAATTTTATAAATTTTTGAATATACTGAAATGAAGGTATTGCTGCCAAATTCCTTGTATTATAATTAGTTACAAAAGAAATTTTTGCTAAGGTTCTCAAAAATATAAAAACAAAATTTTTGCAGATATAGAGGAATTTGAGAGGGGATGTAAAATCATGATTTGTTTGTGTGAAAAGGGAACAAATCCCAAGGGAACTGATGCTAATATTTACCAGATCCTGCTATTCCATTTCTCAGGGAAGATATTTTAGATGAATCATTGGTCTCTATACCTCAATATGAAGAATAGATTAATTCATCTATAGACTGTAAAATTCGACAGATTTAAACATAGGAAAAAACTTTAAAATTCCAAATACAATTTATAAATAGAACCAAAAGTGATTTTTTTTTTTTTAAATTTCTTATAGAGAAAGTGCTAGCCTAGGAGTCAGATTGCTTGGATTAATTCTGTTCTTGTCTCTAACATTTAATAGTGTGACCAGGACTCAGTCATTTAACCTCTTTTGAGTATATTTTCTTTTCTGTAAAATAGGGATACTTATGTCTCACCAGATTGTTATGAGGAAAGTAATATGTAAATCATAAATTGCTATATAGATATAAACTGCTATTTTCGTTTACTTTGTAAATTAATATCATTTACCTGAAAAATTAATAAATATCTTTAAACAAGTTCAGTTGAAGAAATTAGTCCAATTTTCATTTTTAAAAAAATATGTTGTGATTATAGACTGTTTTCCCGTTAATTATAACTTGTTGAAACCTCTTAGTAATATCCTGGGCAACTAAAGTTTCATCTGCAGTGGCTTTGCTTTCTTTATAGAATGAGTGAGTTGGATTTGTTACAAGTATGTGCTCCTGGTCCCTTTAAGCATTTTGTTTGTGAAATTATTTTCTTTTACTTTAAACCTATTTTGTTATATAAGATATCTATCTTTAATATGAGTTATTAAACTAATTTTATGAAGATATCTTATTCTTCTGGGAATAAACACTAAAATTGACAATTTGGCTTATATTTTGGTAAACAAAGATTAGGGGACAGTAAAGATCTTTTAATTGATTGGAAATAATTTTTATTTTCTTTATTACTTGAGGAATACTAAGTTTAGTTGTAAGAGAATTCTACCAGAGAATTGATTATCTTATATATTACTTTTCAGAGAAGTAACAATAATGATACAAATAGCTTCTCATGTGAAAAAAGCAACTTGTTCTCAGAGCATCTGTTTTGTGAATTTACTGATTTTTCAAACTTTGTTACCGTGAAAAAATGTTAAGTTAAGTATTTGTTGTTTTTACTGAAACATCATCGTTAACTGCTGTGACAAAAGTCATTATTCCTTCCTTACATTAAAAAAAAAAAAAAAAAAAAAACCTTTAATTCAGAATATTGTTTTTATGTCCTGATTTTTTTCCCTTATAGCCTTACCAATAACTGCCATGCTGAAATGTTTTAATTTAAAGTTTTCTTCCTTTGTACCTTTTAAGTTTTCTCTGTTGCTGCTTTTTCTGTGACACAAGCCTTTCATTATAGTCACTCTTCTTTATTCCCTCCCCACTTCTTTCTTTTCCTTTTTTTAAAGCCATGAGAAGCCGATCCATTGGTGAATGTGCTCTGCCATCGGTCTATATACGCAGTGCTAAAAGTGCTCCTGTTCTGATCCATACTTCCAAACCCTTCTTGCCTGATATTGTTCTCACTCCCCTTTCTGATGAACTTTCAGGTAGTGCTACCTCTGCTAATTTCTGCATCCCCCTTATCACTTTTTAAACCTGCTTAAATTTTGCTTAATCAGTAAACTCTTTAAGGTTAGTTATTAGGGGGAGGTATGGGAATGTGATTAAGTAATGAAAATAAACATTTTTAACATATGAATTCTAATGCGGTCTTCATAATTTATTTGGAAGTGTTAAGTTAGTGCTGTGCCAATATCCAAATTTTAGTTATAAATTTTTATGTTTTTAAGTTTGGTTTTGTTTTTTTCCCCACTTGGTAAAAGAATGCCAATTTGCGTTTGTGTCCTTTGTAGATGGCTGCTCAGAATTTATGTAGAAAAAGCATTCATAAAGAGAACCTTGATTTTTAAGTTTTCTGTCTTAAAATTTTTGAATGTTACTCAGAAAATAATAGAGGCCAAAAATATTATACCACTATACCAAAATAACTTTTTATATACATGCATTATGAAATCAGCTCTTAATTCCCATTCTAATGAAACTAAAAATAGTAATACCAATGATCCCCAAGAATAGATAACTAAAATAATTAAGGTTTTGGGATACTTTTTTATTCTTTGGTTAATAATGGTGATAGTGCAATTAACTTGATTTCAAACAAAATATTGAAACTATATAATGTAAGTCCAAAGAAGAAGATCTGGAAAATTGTCCAGTTTTGTATTCCTAAATTCTTTTCAATTCCTTCATGATTTTTACTCTATGCCTGGAATAGATAATTTCAGTTATACACACATTCTTATGTCCGGCCTCTATTTTCAACTTCTTTCTGCATTATAGCTTACCTTACATGAGCAGAGGTTGAATGGTATTCTTTATTTAAAGCCTTTTTTTTTTTTTAAACAAACTACGTACTAATGAATATAGGTTGGAAACCTTTCTTTTACTTCCTTGAAGTTGAATAACAACAGTGTTCAATTTATAAATCAATTACAGTTGATTAGATTTTGCTTTAAAATTTTCTTTCTGACATAATCTTTTTATCTCATTAATGAGATCTAATTCTTAGTAGAACCTTAAAATAACTGTGGTAGATAATTAAAAGTTGAAGATTTTTAAAAATAGAAGCTCTCTTTTGGTATCATAATACAAAATAGAGATTTTATTATCGTTATCATCTAGTAAAGACTTTCCTTGTAATTTGTGAAACAATAAACTATGATCTAAAATTGTTTTGTATGAGACATGTTTATATTGCATATTTCAGGATACCATGTGGGAAAAGATTGTTTTAATATTTTCATAAGGTTTTTTTGAGGAAAATTTTAAAAGTATGTTTTTTTGGCTTCTTTTGTCTACTTACAAAGTAGAATGAATATATTATGTAATTTATAATTTAATTACCCTCCCCTTGATGATTTTATTTTTTCTTATTCTTAATATCTAGGCAAAAATCTGTTATGATAAACAAAAGTATTTTAAAAAGATGCATATAAATGCAAATAGGCTGTTTTTATACATGTTAATAGTTCTCTCAGTACTAAAGTTGTAGCAGTAAGAGCTAGAACCCCTATTTCTTCCTCTGAACAATTGCTGGCAGAATTAAGCTGTCAGTTTAATGGAATAAATTTGTAAAAACTGCAGAGGAGAGTTCTCATTCCATTGAGGCTTAAGTGTGACTCTTGTGATCAAAATTTGCCTTGATCATTGTATTAATAGTTAGATTCTGTACAAAAATCTATTTTTCATTTGAAACATGGAACAAAGAGTGCAAAGCAAAGACAAAAGTAATATAAACAGAATTTTAAAGTGATTATTTCTGTAATTATATTTATCTAAATATTTTGTGTTTTATTGGGTTAATTCCCAGAAATTTTATGGAGTTTGTATTTATTTTGCATAAAATTTCTCTTATAGTTTTTGCCTTTATATTTTGGGATTAGTATGCTTCCTCCCTCCTCACTTTACATGAAATTAGATGGTCAGATGATTAAAACTTAATTTTGTCTCTGTAATGAAATTATAGGGCTTATAATATTAACAAGCATTTATATAGTACTTTAAAATACTGCAAAATACTCTACATGTATTATTTCATCAGACTCTCATGACTCTGTGAGATTAGTGCTATTGTTATCCTGATTTTAGAGATGAGAAATATAAATGGAGAGGGGATAAATTATATGGCCACACCACACAATTCAGCTTATCTGAAGCAGGATTCAGACTCAAATCATCATGACTTCCAAGCTTACTATGGAATCTATTTTATACTAATAGAACAAAGAAAAAAGAAACAGAAAAAAGAGAAATAAACATATAAACAAAATGAATTATGAAATATCCTTTGCAGAAAAAAAGGTATACTTAAATAATTGGAGAGATAATCATTGGTAATGGGTAGGCTATATCAATCTAATAAAAAACATTATATCCTATTAATTTATAGATTAGGTGATTTGCCAATCAAATTCCTTAAGAGACAGTTCTTAGAAATAGAAAAAACCTTTATAGAATTCATGAAAATAAAAAAAAGATACATAGTCTTTTTTTAAAAATTGTAATTATTTTATTTTATTTTTATCATAGCTTTTTATTTACAAGATATATATGCATGGGTAATTTTTAAGCATTGACAGTTGCAAAACCTTTTGTTCCAACTTTTCCCTTCCCTCCCCTCACTCCTTCCCCCAGATGGCAGGTTGGCCAATACATATTAAATATATTAAAGAGATACATAATCTTTTAGGGAAATAGGGGGAAAAAAGTAGAATAAAGAGATCTTAAAGTATTACCAAGCTTCAAACAATATTATACAGATTTAGCCAGCATAACTTTCTGTTACTAGTTATGAAAGAGAAAAATAGATAAGATAAATAGAAAAGTAAAAAGATAAGGTGATCCAGAAATCAAAGCAATGTAAAACAGTAACCTTGTGTTTGATAAAGCTGAATTTTTTTGATAAGAATTTTTCGTTAAAAAGCCACATCCCTAAAGTCAGAAGGATCTGAGTTCAAATGTGACTTCAGACACTTAGCAATTCCTAGCTGTGTGACCCTAGGTAAGTCACTTAACCCCAATTGCCTCAGGAGAAAAAAAAATTTTTTTTCATTAAATTGGAAACAAATTTGGTAAAACTTACTAAATCTCATTTCTAATACCATGTGACACAATAACCTGAAAATTAATGTGACTTGCATTTGAATAAAATTATAAGAGAACATGATCAGATAGTTTTTACAACTATGTCTCAGGGAAAGAATTTTTTTATTATTATATCTTTTTATTTATAAAACATATGCATGGGCAATTTTTTCAACATTGCCCCTTCTGTTCCAGATTTTCCCCTCCTCCCCACTCTCTCCCCTAGATGGCAGGTAGTCCAATACATGTTAAATTACATGTTAAATCCATTATGTGTATATGCATACATATATATAGATATATTTGTCTTGCTGCACAAGAAAAATCGGATCTAGAAAGAAAAAAAAACTGAGGAAAACAAAAATACAAGCAAACAATAACAGAAAGAGTGAAAATGCTATATTGTGGTCCACACTCCGTTCCCATAGTCCTCTCTCTGGGTGTAGATGGTTCTCTTCATTATTGGACAATTAGAACTGGTTTGAATCATCTCATTGTTGAAGAGAGCCATGTCCATTAGAATTGATCATTGTATAATCTTGTTGCCATGTATAATGATCTCCTGGTTCTGCTCATTTCACTTAGCATCAGTTCATGTAAGTCTCTCCAGGCCTCTCTGAAATCATCTTGTTGGTCATTTTCTACAGAACAATAATATTCCATAACATTCATATACCATAATTTTTTCAGCCATTCTCCAAATGATGGATATCCATTCAGTTTCCAATTTCTAGCCACTACAACAAAAAGGGCTGCTATCAACATTTTTACACATGGGGGTCTCTTTCCTTCCATTAAGATCTCTTTGGGATGTAAACCCAGTAGTAATAATGCTGTTTCAAAGGATATGCACAGTTTGATAAAACTTTTTGAGCATAGTTCCAAATTGCTCTCCAGAGTGGTTGGATTTGTTCACAGTTCCATTAACAATGTATTAGTGTCCCAGTTTAGGGAAAGAATTCTTAATCATACAAAGAATAAATGAGAGTATAAAAGATATTGCCAACATTAGACATAGAATTTTAAAACTTTTGTATCAGTAAAGTTAATGAAGGCTGTAGTAGAAGAGAAATAATATATGTGAGAAAATATTTTCTTCAAAAAACATTGATAAAGTCTGATTAATCAAGTTACTACTGTGTGCCAGATGGGCTAAAAATGTAGAGCAGGGATTCTTAAACTTTTCCCACTTGGGATCCCTTTTAGTCTGAGAAATTTTTGTGAGATTCCCGATATATAGATATATAAAATAAGTACACAAATAAAACATTTACTGCTAATAAGTCATAATTTTGCTACCCCCATATTCAGTTACGTGACCCCATATAGAGTTGCAGTGTATGATTTCAGAAGCTTGGGTGTAGAGGATGCTAATAATACAAAGAAAAAAAATCATTTTTTTAGGAATATATGTAAGTCCAAGAGCCATTCCTCAATTATTTGTTAAAGGATTTGAATTAACCAGTCTTCATTGCAAGATAAATAGAAATGTGTTCAAAATCACTATTATTAATAAGAGATCTTATTGAGATCAACAACTCTCTAGTTCTCCTTCTATCATGCAAAAATTGGTGAGGACTACAAAAGTTGGAAATAATTTTTTGTTAGAGGAAATGTGCTTATAAAAGCACATTGATGTACTTTTATTAGCTGTGAAGTGGTCCAAACATCCTGGATTTTAATCTTAATTTCAATTAAAGAAAAAATGACTAGACTATATTTTTTGGTCTATCATTCTACTACTAAAGATGTATACTCCTAAGTCAGAGACAAAAACAAAGATCCAAGATATCAAGTGTCTTAATGGAATTATGAACTAATAGCTTATATATGCTTATTGACTATTTTAGAAAAATGAAAAAAAAAAGACATATAAACTGCAGAAGAAATAGATAATATCATGAACACAGCAAGACATTAATAGCAACATTTAAAGTTGATAGCAGAAGAACTTGTCACAAGGTGAGTGCCCCTTGATTATGGAATAGTTGGAGATAAAAAATCTTGCTATATGAATATAATAGAATATTATTGTATGATAAGAAATGACTAAGATGAACAATTCAGAGAAACCAATTTTATGAAAACAGAGAAATAAGCAGAATCAAGAGAACAACTTGTACTGTACCTGAATAGATGGGAAAAATCAGTAAAACAAAGTTGAGTAAAGATCATGAAGCATATCTCTTCCCTCATTTAAAAGCTGTGAGAGACAGATGTTATCTACATTTTCAGATAAGGTCACTCTTCACCAAATGTTTTTGCTTAACTTTTTTTCCTTATCTAAAGAGATAAGGAAAACCTTCCTATGGGAAGGTGGTCTGTAGGAAAGGATTATGATGCAAAGATTGTCATTTATTTTTATATGCGAACATATTTTAATTGATTTTAATAGAATTAAAATTGTTAATAGAATTAGGATAGTTTCTTAAGATAGTAAGACTTTTTGAGAACATTCATTGAATGTCCTTATATTTTTAATTGGATGGAATAGTTTAGTTGGAGGAATAGTTTTTCCTGAATATCTTGCTTGGATTGCTATTGTTCTGAAATTAAATCCCTTTTTCTTTTATTATATAAATTATCTTTATGAAACAGCTTGATGAACTATATTTCAGGACCCAAAGTTTATTCCAAAATGGAGTTTGGGGGTGGATGGGGTTGCAGGTGAAATTTGAGTTGAGAATTAATGATAGCCAGAAGGCAGAGGAAAGGAGGGAGAGCTTTCCAGGCATGTGGACAGCCAGTGAAAATATATCTGGTCACACACACAAAACATACTTTTTATATTTTTTTAATGATGAATTATTAACATCTCCATCACTTTCTTAAATCTAGACAATTACACAAAAAAGACTTGATTTGTTGTAGCATTTGTTAATTTTACGGGTACAAATGCATACATAAAAAAAAATTAACAGTTGTCTCTGATTTGAGCTGGCTTCAGCTCACCCCTCCTTGTATTTAATAGGAGGGTTTTATGAGAAAAGTACTTTGTAAGTGTATGAAACTCTAAATAAACGTGAATGATTAATGTTGGCGTTTATCTTCATTACCACTAGCCTGGGTTGACTTTTTTTGTTTTTAAGCACTGTCTCCTTTATATATTCAGTTTCTAGTTTTAGCTGGGTGAATAACCTACCTTTTCTTTATTTTTAAAAAATGAAATGTTTAACTCCTATAAAAACTAACCTGTATGCAACATAACAGGCATTTCAAAATAATACAAGTCAGACATTTTCTCATGTAATGCTATTGAAAATAATACTTAAAATGACCATTTTTTATATATTCCTATATTCATAGCTTCCTTCTAAGATGTGACATTTTAGTAATATTAATTCTCTCAAAAAAAGAAATGGCTAGGGGAGTTAGTTTTAATTTATTATTTAGAAATAAAGCCACAAGCAGAACTTCATTAAGGAAACTGAGATTTCTTAAGATTTAGTCAAAGTCTACTTTTCATTCTCTCATTTTATGAAGAGAATTTTGGATTAAGTTTTTCAAGCTAAGGTGAACAAATCATTTTGGCTTTTTTTTTTTTGGTTTGTAAAATAGAGTGGTTTTAAGAGAGATTAATTATTTCTAGGCTTAATGTTTATGAAAATGATATACCTTTTATATTTGATGTAAGCAATATCATAACTAAATTATTTCAGGAAGACATTGTGACTTTCTTTTGATACAAGTAGGAGCATCAGTTCTCTTATCTGTAAAATAGAGTTAACAATAGTAGATATATTGAATTTAAGATGTCTATAAAACAATCAGAAATAGGAGGCTGGAGGTCAGTAGAGGGATTGGGGATAAACTGTTGAATTTGAGAATCATTAATTTAAAGATTATTAAGTCTATGGGAATTTATGAGATTAAGTGAAGGTGATATAAAGGGAGAAGAAAAGAGGGCCAGCACAATCTATTTATAATCTACCTTAAAATATTTTTGTGAGACTTAACATGAAATTATATATGTAAAATAGTTTGCAAAATTTAAAATAGTATGTGAATGTCATTTATTATTTTGTAATGCATTGATCTTTAGTACTTATAAAGCTGTTATCTTAAGTTATATAAAACAAAATGTCCATTTATCCTGTTATGCTCAGTAATTTATTAGATATCCTTGGTTCTCTTAATAAACATCTGCAATGAGTGATAGCAAGGCAAATTTTTATTTCAGATATGACCTAATTTTTGCCACAGCACAAATTTTGTTTTCTTCTTTTTTGTCCTTAAAGTATTTTGTTTTGTTTTTTCCTGAAGCAGTTGGGGTTAAGTGATTTGCCCAAGGTTACACAGCTAGGAAGTGTTAAGCATCTGAGCCCACATTTGAACTCAGGTCCTTCGGACTTCAGGGCTGGTATTCTATCCACTGTAACAACTAGCTGACCCCTTAAAATATGCTTTTGATGCTTTTTGTATTTACATTAAATTAATGTCTGATTATAACACTTCTCACACCTACCCAATGACCTTTTTTTGTAATAAGATTTAAAAAGAAAAAGATTCAAAACCAAGTAACATCAACACAAAATATGCTACATTATATATTCATAAGACTCCATCTTTATATAGTACAGGTTTAAAAATTCACAAATATTGATTCTGTAACTAATTTTTATTCCAGTTTTATTTTTAAATGTTGGTCTATGTTTTTTTCCTTTTTGTGTTAACTTTAAAAGTTTGAGATAATTTAATTTTAAATATGTTAAATTTTATATTTAAATCTAGTCAAGTTTAAATTTAAATAGGTGTAATAAATACAATTAATTAAAACTCACCCAAAATCAGACAGTTGAAACTTTGGATTTATTTCCTACCATTTCCATTTTTTATAATCATATATTGACTAAATTTAATGAGCACTATATTTTAACATTTATTTTCTTCTTTCAAAATTTGTGTAAGTTAAAATTTTCTTAAGAGAAATTGTATTGACAGAAGAGCATCCATTAATATTCTGGTATTTTTATCTCTTAGGAAAAATCATTTGATTTAATTTTTGCTATTAACTGTTATATTAAAACCAGTAACTGTTTTTGTCATGCAAAGGACACTTTGGATAAATATGTTATCATTACTCTAGTTCTGATATTCATTAACAAGTTGATACAATTAAATGATCCCCTTTCATGTTTAAAGAACTGTTTATTTTCTAATAGTATACAACCATCTTATAAAATATTTTTTAGAAATCATGTTGGATTTAAGTAACATGAAAATCCCCAAAATAGAAGAACTTTGTCTTAATTGTTACTTATTCTTCCCTTATTGTATTTTAGAGTTCAATAAACATTGTGAAGGAATATAAAATATTATTTCTGTCCTTAAGGAATTTTTGGTCAATTTGGGGCAATCCAAATATACACATATTAATCATTAATAAACTATTAAAAACAGAAGATACAAAGACAAAAATAAAAACATTCATGACCTCAAGGAACTCAAATTCTACTAGAGAAGACAACACTTATGTAAATAAATATATACAGTGTATATACAAAATAAATGCAACACAACTTTGGGAAGAAAAACTTTAAGAATTAGGGAGAGCTGGAAAGTAATCATTAATAAACTATTAAAAACAGAAGATACAAAGACAAAAATAAAAACATTCATGACCTCAAGGAACTCAAATTCTACTAGAGAAGACAACACTTATGTAAATAAATATATACAGTGTATATACAAAATAAATGCAACACAACTTTGGGAAGAAAAACTTTAAGAATTAGGGAGAGCTGGAAAGGCTTCATGTAGATAGAAAGTGATGCTTTTGAATTGAAGAAGGAAGGAAATTAAGAAAACAAGGATAATGAGAGGCAGGGATGAAAATGTTATTTTCTAGTTGAGGTGAGAAGGTGAGGGTAAGGAACAGCCAGTACAGGATGTGATGAATTTTAAGTGCTAAACAGTAGAGTTTATATTTTAAGGGCAATAGGGAAACATTAAAGTTTATTGATTAGAGGAACAATATGATATGCCATGTTATACTTGCCAACTATGTGGAGGATAGATTGGAGAGAGGTGAAACTTAAAATAGAAAAATCAATTAGAAGGCTATGACAGTAGTTTAAGTGATTTCTGAAACTAGTATCATGACCATTTGAGTAGAGAGAGAGAAATGCTAGAAATATTGTGGAGTTAAAAACAAAATTTGGCAACTGATTAGGTATGTGGAGTGAATGAGACTTGGGAGTTAAGAATAAAAAAATCAACATTGCAAAGCCAAGTGACTAGAAAAATAATGGTTGTCTTAATAAAAATGGGGAAGTCAATAAATATTAAATACCTACTATGTACTAGACAATAAACATGTTAAGCAGTGAGGATATAAAGAATGACAAAATACAGTCCCTATCCTAAAGAAGCTCACATTCTAATGAAAGATATGTAAATATATGCAAATAAGCTTTATACAAGATAAATAGGAAATAATCAACAATGGGAAGTTAGTAAAATTTAGAAGGATCAAGAAAGGTTTCCTATACAGAAGGTAAGATTTTAATTAGAATTTAAAGAAAATCAAAGAAAACAGAAGACAGCAATGTGGTGAGACAGCAATTTGGGCCAATGAAAATGTCTGGCGTCAGGATAAGACTGAGTATAGCAAGGAGACTATTATCACTGGTCTGAAGAGAACATGGAGATGATGGAGTGAAGATTTTAAGTATAAGAACCAGAAAAATAGGTGTGAACTCTATTATAGAGGTCTGAAGGCTACATAGAGGATTTTGTATTTGGGCTGTTGCAATAATCCAGGTGTGAGTTGACAAGGGTGATAGTATCAAAGGGAGGAAACTACTAACATATTGGAAAGATGTTGCAAAAGTGAAATTAATTGTTCTTGGCAACAAATTGAAAATGGAAGTATGAGAAAATAGTGAAGATGGAATCTAGGCTGTGAGCCTGGGTGATTAGGAGTATGATAGTGGAAATGTTGAGTTTAAGATGTCTGTAAGACAATTGGAAATGTGAGAATGAAGGTTAGTAGAGGGGTTAGGGATAAATTGTTGGATTTGAGAATTATTAGCTTAAAGATATCATTAAATCCATGGAAATTTATGAGATCATTAAGTGAAGGGAAAATAGAGAAGAGGACTCAACATAGAGCACTGAGGAGTGGTGTCTCTAAAATCTAGAGAGAAGATAACATCAAGGAAAACAGGGTAATTGACAGTTTCAAAGATTACAGAGGAGTCAAGTAGAATGAGGACTGAGAAAAGGCCATTTGTTTGGATAGGGAAAGTAGATAGAGAGGACAAAATTAGGAAGGTGGTATGATCATTGATAGGATGGGAATGACAGTTTGTTAAACAGGAGATTGGATAAGAATATAGAGGATATATATAAAAAAGAATATAGAGGGGGTAGCCAGATGGTGCAGTGGATAGAGTGCTGGCCCTGAAGTCAGGACGACCTAAGTTCAAATCCAGCCTCAGACACTTAATACTTCCTAGCCATGTGAACCTAGGCAAGTCACTTAACCCTAATTGCCTCTGCTTAAAAAAAAAGAAAGAAAGAAAGAAAGAAAGAGTAATGTATATAGTTACATGCGCATTTGTTCAAGTATATTGACATACACATGAACACACATGTATATATGTTCACATGTACATGTGTTGTGTATGTGTATTCACATACATACTATAACTAGGAATAGATGAGAGATAAAAGTAAAATTTATTTGAATGAAATTGGTCATTTCATTTGGATGAATTTCTTTGTAGAACATTTCATTGCAAAAACAACCCAGTAAAAACCCATTAGTATCAAAAATAAAAAAGGTAAATTTACCACCAATGTAAGAGGAAAGCTATTTTACCCAATTATATGCCTATAAATCTGAAAATCTAAGTGAATAGTTGAATATTTACAAATATATGTTGCCCATATTAGTAGAAGAGGAAAAATAGAATTCTTAAATAACTCTGTCTTAGGAAAAAACAATTGAACAAGACATAAATGAGCTCCCTAAGAATAAATGCATAGGACCCGATAGATTCATAGGTGACTTCTGTCACATATTTAAACAATTCATTCTAAATTATTTGAAAAAATAAGTGAAGAAATCTTAAATTCCTTTTATGACACAAAAAAAATGGTACTGATATCTAAACCAGAAAGAGCAGAAACAGAGAAAGAAAACTCTTGTTTTCCTAGTGAATAATGATGAAAAAATTTTTAAATAACTATTAAAGAGATTAGAACAATATATCATAAAGATTGTTCATTATAATCAGATGAGTTTTATTCCAGGAATACAGAGCTGATTTAATATTAGGAAAACTATCAGCATAATTGACAACATCAGTAGCAAAAATTATATGATTATCTTAGTAGGTACAGAAAAACTTGATGAAATACAGCACTCATTTTTAAAAAAATAAAGTAGTAATAACTTTTTATTTTTCAAAATACATGCAAATATAGTTTTCAACATTCACCCTGGCAAAGCCTATTGTTCTAAATTTTTTTCCCTCACTCACTCTCTCCCCCCACCCCTAAATACCAAGTGATCCAATATAAGTTAAACATGTGTAGTTCTTTTAAACATATTTCCCTATGTTTGTGGGAAAAATCAGATCAAAAAGGGGGGAAAAAAGCAAACAAACAATAACACAAAAAGGGTGAAAAGACTATGCTTTTATGTACATTCAGACTCTGTAGTTCTTTCTGAGTGTGGATGGCTCTGTCCATCACAAGTCTACTGGAATGGCCTTGAAATCTCACCTAATTACAACATTCATTTCTATTAAAAAACATTAGAAAGCATAGGAATAAATGATTAGCAAACATTATCTTTAATGGGGATAAGCTAAAAGATCCGGGGTATAGCAAAGATATCCATTAGCACCATTGTTATTCAATATTGTACCAGAAATGCAAGCTATAGCAGTAAGAGAAGAAAAAAAAAATTAAAGGAATTAGAATATGCAGTGTGGAAATAAAACTATCACTCTTGTACACAATATGATGATATATTTGGAGAATTCCAAAGAATCAACTAAAAAAACCTAGTTGAAATAATTAGCAACTTTACCAAAGTTGCAGAATATAAAATAAAATACACATAAAATTAATATATTTATTCATGCTATACCAATCAGATTATTAAAAAATTATCTTATAGAGCTAGAAAGAATAATAATAGATTTCATCTGGAAGAACAAAAACTCAAAAATATTTAAGGGAATTCATGAAACAAAAAAAAATTGCCTAGTCATATCAGATCTCAAAATGTATTGTGAAGCTACTGCCTAAAAAAAAGAATGGTTGATCAGTGGAAAAGATTAGATACACAATATACAGTAGGAAATGACCATAATTATCTTGTGTTTGATTAAAATATATATATATATATATATATATATATATATATATATATATATATATATACATACACACACAGGCTTTTAAGATTAGAATTCACTATTTGGCAAAAAATACCTCATACCATCTACCATGATAGATCTCCAAATTATGTACTAAAATGGGTATATGATTTAGACATAAGGTGTGATACCATAAATAGATTAGGGGAGTATTTACTCTGTCATCCATGGATAAGGGAAAAAAATTATTATCAAGCAAGAGATAGAGTTAAAGAATATAAATATTACATTAAATAAAACATTTTATACAAACAAAAACAATGAAGCTGAGATTAGAAGGAAAGCAGAAAGCTGGGGAAAATTTTTACAGCTGATTTCTCTGATAAAGTTCTTATCTCTCAAATATATAGAAATGTGATTCAAATAACTCAATAATATATATTATTCCTCAATTGATAAATAGTCAAAGGATTGTTAAGTCAGTTTTCAGATGAAGAAAGCTCTCTATAGTCATATAGCTCTAAATCTCTTGATTAGAGAAATGCAGATTAAAACAACTCTAAAGTATCACTTCACACTTGTTACATCTGTTGGCTAATAAATAAAAATAGAAAAGGATGCATTTTTTTATGGAATTGTGAACTGGTTAAACTATTCTGGAAACAAATTTGGACCTATTCCCAAAATGATATTCTTAGATATCCTTACATCTGACAGTACCACCACTAAGTAAAAAATATTAAAAAAAAAAAAAAAGGAAAAGAACCTATACAAACAGAAATATTTATGGTATTCCTCTTTATCATGGCAAAGAATTAATTACCATTAATCGGGAAATGACTGAATAAGTTGTGATACAGGATTGTGATGAAATACTGTTGTGCTATATGAAATAATGAGCAGTATATTTTCAGAAAAAGACATGAACTGATTCAAAATGAAGTTAATAGAAACAGAAGAATATTATATATAGTAATAGCAATACTATGTAATGATCAACTGTGAATTACTTAGCTGTTTCCAACAATAGAAAAATCTAAGACAATTCTGAAGAACCTATGCTATAAAATGTGATCTGCTTTTAGAGAAAGAACTGATGGTGTCTGAAAGCAGATTGAAGCATGCTGTTATTTTACTTAATTTATTTTTCTTGATTTTTTTTGCCTGTTTTTTCTTTCATTGTATGATTGGTATGGAAATATATGTTTTTCATGACTATATATATATATAGCCTTTATTAAATTGTTTGCCTTCTCAGTGATGGAAGAGGGAAAAGAAGAGGAAAGCATTTGAAAGTCAAAAGTGTAGAAAGTAAACATTAATATTTGTTTTTAATTGAGAAAATCTAAAACATTAAAATTTAAAAATAAACCAGTCTCTACAGTGTTAATGCAGAAAATATATATAAATAACATATACTTTATGTTTGGACAAAGTTTAAAACTCCTTTTTTTTTTTTTTTTCCCCCAGCAAGCATTAGCATACTAGGATATTCATATGATAATCAAAATTTTCTGGATAACTTTTTGTTATGTGTTGCTAAGATTCATTAATTGGATGGTTGCCCTACTTTAGTTGAATAGTATGTTAAAAATTTGTTTTTAAATTGACCCTATGCATCTGAGAACTTGGAAGCAAAGTGAATTTCCCACGTATACAGGGCAGCTTTTGGATATAGTAGTCTTCTTTTGCTTTCTTGGAATAAAGGTACAGATTTGGT
Source organism: Antechinus flavipes (assembly GCF_016432865.1). Taxonomy (NCBI): domain Eukaryota; kingdom Metazoa; phylum Chordata; class Mammalia; order Dasyuromorphia; family Dasyuridae; genus Antechinus; species Antechinus flavipes. Next base: position 345,511,292 of record NC_067399.1, on the reverse strand, counting down.
GCTAAGCTTGCGTTCATCCTAGTCCCATATATTTTCCATCTGCCATCTATATAAAAGCCCTGTAATGCCAAAAAGTTTCTAAGCCTAATAGATTTTGAGCATCTAGGAGCTAGACACAGCCTGCAGGATAGTAGCATCTATTTGAGGTCTTAAAAACAGATTCATCAGAGATCCCAAGTGTCAGAATACCCAAGTAGACTAAATTGATATTTCTAAAATACATATTGATCATGTCACTTCCTTGCACAGGACTATTTTCTCAGTGATAAAATGTAATTTTCTCTGTTTGTTACATGAAACTTTTTAATGTCTGGCTCTAGCTTATCTTTCCAGATTGGTTACACATTTCATTCCATCACACATACTATATAGGATTAGAATATAGGATTTAGTTTTAGTCTTTGTTTACTTATCAGTTTCTTAATCATTTCTTGATGAGTTGTTACCTCATTTTCAATATTCCCATAGCTTCATTTATTGACCCCAGGTACCATGTTGGTTCTGCATTCAGCTCTTTAGTGATTCATGGTATGGAGTGTAGAAACTGATAACACTCTTCCCATAGTAAAGCAGTCTTAGTCTTCAGTTATAATGAAACCCTGATTTAGCTACTCTCCTTCCTCTCTTATAGTGTTCCCTTCTCCCTTCCCCTCCCCCAAACTGTGCCTCTTAAACCTGGAATATCCTTCCACTTGCCCAATCCCCTTCTCCTAAGGGTCAGTTCCTTAAAGGGCTTCTATTTTGAGTATATCCCCAGACCAGCCATGTTTCACTCCTTTCCTGGTTGTGCCTATGATTCTTGACTTTGCCAATGTTAGTACCTTCATTTATCACCCTTAGTGCTTGCTTTTCACCTTCTTTTCTTATGTGTTGTGTAACCCTTCTCATCTCCCCATTCTCAAATTAGAAATGTGAGCTCCTTGAGAACAGGGACTATTTTTCTTTTTGCTTGCATTTGTATGTTCAGTACTTGGCACATACTAAATCCTTAATAAATGATCAGTACCATGCCTTGTCTTGCCAGAGAGTATAGAACTTGATCTTTCATTCTGATTGGAAACTTCTAGTGCCTTTTTTCCATATTGCTGTGCTTCAAAATTACTCTTTGCTGACTCAACTATCTATCCTTACTTTTCATCTTTATCGCATTCCTCGACAGTACATCCCTTCTAGGAATTCCTTTCCATTGTGACTTTTGGATTTAGTTCATTGTTTGTAGATTGTTTATTATGCCATGTCATTTTATGCTATTTAGTCTGTTCATAATAACTTCCCTTTACCAGAAGACACTATGTCATTATATCTCAATTTACTTTTTCTAGTACTGGATACTCTTATATTCTTACCACAGTGGGTTAGGAAGACTAGCTAGCATAATCTTCATTGTTACTTCCTTCCGTCATCTTTTGCCACCATCACTCAACAGTCTTTCTTTCTTTGAGATTCATTTCATTGATCTATATCAATCATTACATATTCATATTGTCTAGTTTCTTAGTCTCCAAATCATTCTCTCTTTCTCAAGGAATTGTTAGCACATTGCTCACAATCTTTCCACCAAACTCTCTACCTTCATATCCAAGGCTTTCCTTTTGAATTTCCTGCTCTTTGTTCCATTTTCTCAGCCTCCAACTTTTGTAACATATCTTCATTTCACTTCAATCACTTATAGTGATGAATACATTCTTACATCATCTATAACTCAACTGATATAGAATGTTCCTCTCTCTGATCATAATCTCCTATCTTTTGATCTCTTCTTCTCCTTCACTCTTCCCAAACTTCTTCCCCCCTCATCATGGCTTCTAATTCCTCTTCATGTACTTACTTTTCTCCAACTTTTATCATCTCTACTGTGGCCTCTTTTTTTCCTCTTTATAATCTTGATCACTTCAACTGCAAATCTGTCCATGAATCCCTTGTTGCTTTATCCTATTGCCACTTATACTTTGTCACATTCTAACACTGGATTTACCTTCAGTATTTACCATTTATTCTACTTGAGTGTTTCTGAACACTTCTAGAAAAAAGTGGTGGGACCTTTCCATTTGCATCTGATTTATATCAAATATCTATGTAGCTAGCTGCTTGATAATCTTCATTATTCTTCATTGGCTAACTTTCATTCTCTTAATAGCTATTCATAGCCTTCTTTTGAAATCCCCCACAGTACCTGTATCACTTCCCTCTCAGCAAAATATATTACTTCTTACTGAGAAAATACATATTTTGGACCAAAAATGGACCTTATATTTTTTGCTCAGTTGCTGAAGAAAAGGTAGCTTTTTGCTAAGACCTTTCCCTGCTCTGACTCTTACTGTTGCTCAAGTCCTAGTTTTCATCTCCTACTCCTACCTCTTCCAAGTTCACCCTGTCCATTCTCTTTCTAATCTTCAGTCTGTCCTTATAAACTGTCTTCTTCCCTTCTGTTTAGAAACATATCCAAGTTTTCCTTCTCTCATTCCTTATGGAACTTTTTGCTTTATCCTTCCATCCCCTCCAGCCACCATCCTGTATCTTTCATGGCCAAATTTTTAGAATGTTTTCTACACTTGTTACTTTATATCTTTTCCTCTCATTTCTCAACTTTTTGTACTTTGGCTTCCAAATCTTGTCACTCAATTGAAATTGATGTCCGGGGTCCTCAAAAATGTCTTAAATTTTTGAACTTATTGTTTTTTTCTGAATTCTTATTCACAGTTTGTTACCGCTGACCATTCTATCTTCCTGGATAATCTCTCCTTCCTTAATTTCTGGGATACTGTTCTCTTTCTTTGTTCTTCTCTTGCCTGTCTCATCTATACTCGGTCTCCGTAGATGAATTTTTACCCTTGTTTATTATTAAGTGCATGATTCCTCCCCATAAACTTTCATTGTGTTAAATTCCTTTTTTTTCTTGTATTTTTTTCTCTTGATGATTTCATGAGCTCCAGCGGGATCAGTTATTATCTTATCATTGATGATGACAAACTAGCCACTTAACTAGTCATAACTTGTTGTATATCATCATCTGATTCTTTCTTAGGCATTTCAAATTCTAATTTGCATCCTTGTCCTCTTGTAGATGGTGCTTGATAATCTTTATTCTTCATTGGCTAACTTTCATTCTAAGAAGATACTGTTTTTTTTTTTTTTTTTTAAGGTTCATTTTTTCTCCTAAGACAGGAAACTATGAAAGCCTAAAAGTTAGGAATCCTTTACTTAATACAGTAATAGGATTTTTTAAAAAGCATTTTATTTTTATTTTTAATGGCCATAATCTTGCCAATAAAGCTTATTATATAATTTCCAGAAATTTTTGGGAATACTAGTTTCCAATGTTCTTTTCATATATGGCCACTAGGTACTGAAATATATTGAATGTGATTTTGGTTTTTGTTTTCTTTTTCTGGTATGTTCCTGGATTTGGAAGCTGATAATACATTTATTCTCTTTTGTTTACTTTTTTTTTTTAAATATGTTAAGTTTTTCAATAAGCTTACAGATCCTATACCATAATGTTTCCATGTACATCTTGGATTAAAAGATCTATTAAATTTGGAGTTAGGAGAACTAGATTTTCTCATTTTCTCTGCTTTAGAACCTGAATATAAGGAAAATCTGACATGACAGAGTTCTTAATTATTTGACTTATTGGCACAGCTCTATCTTTTAATTGCACTTCCAAAAATTTTGTTGTCCTTGTTTGTTTCCATTCATATTTAATATTTAAATAAATTCACTAGCATGTTTGTATTTACTAGATTGTATTTTATTTCCTATGCAAACAAATCTAAATTCTTCATTTTAAAAACATGTATTTGGTATATGAATGAAATTAATGCTTGTGTATGTGATGCCCACAATACATAATTTTTCTGTTTTATAGACATTGATGATGCCCAAATACTTCCCCGGACAACTAGAGTCAGGCATTTTTCACAAAGTGAGGACACTGGAAATGAAGTTTTTGGTACTTTGAATGAGGAACAGCCATTGCCACGAAGCAGTAGCACCTCTGACATCTTGGAGCCTTTCACTGTTGAACGAGCCAAAGGTGCAGTTCCTGTCATTGACAGTTCATCCCGTCATGCGCCAAGCTTGCAAAGTTCCACAAAGACCTCTACAATATCTAGATCCACTGAAAGCTGCATCATTGATTCTAATAGTAGAGAGTCTTCTCTGGAAGTTGGTGATAGCATTTATGACCATCTTTGTCATTTAATAGGTCCAGTAGAACTTGCAGATACAGCATTTGAACAGATCAAATATAGTGATCTTGAAGGAGATGATGATCTTCTTTCTTCTCTTAAAGAATATCTTAAGGAAAAACAAGAAAATCATAGTAATTCTGATCTAGGCAGACTTGCAACTTCTCAAGAAGTGATTACATTAAATAGTAAAGAGAAATTATATACTAGATTAGATTATGCAGATCAGACTGTTAAACCAAAAGACAGCACCCCTAGTATAGCCATAGTGGAGAACATGGAGTTTCACTTAGAACAAAATGCAGGTGATTTCATAAGTAACAATACATGTAATCAATCATACGATTTCACAAGATCTCAGGCTTTTGATAAATCTAAGCAAGTCTACACTGAACCTGAATCAAGTTGTCCCTATGATAAAGTAGGAAAAAGATATCTTCACAGACAAACAACTACTGAAGCAGATATAGGTGTGAACATAACATTAACTGAAAAACTTAAAGGTATCCACATTAATGAAAAAATTAGTGTTCCATGTATTTTGGGTGTCAAGAAAATTCCATTAAAATCTCCAGTTAATTATGAAGTATCTCACATTATGGATACCTGTAAACTTTCTCCAACCAAAAGGAGCCTTTCTGAAACAGTAAGCTGTAGGGCCAAAATCATGAGAAATACTTCTAAGAAAAGAAATAGTGTCCATGTTACCTTTAGACCATCTACTGAATCTGTTCAGTTTTATAATCCTCTAGAAAATAAAGAAGCTCCATGGAAGGCAAGACTACGTAAGCTCAGTGGCTTCAGCAGTAGCAGTAGTACTAGTAGCAGTGACACCAATGCTAATATTAGTTCAAATATTACCACAGAAGTAGTCAAACCTAGTGTATACAAACCTTTGGATATAATGAGTACAGCATCAATAAATAGTAAAACAGTTAAAGAATCCACAGAGATACATGCAACCATGTTAAAACAAGAAAGTTTGAAAGTTAATCATTCAGGTAGTCGTACTATTCTTAGGTTTTCAAGTCATGAGTTAGGACTACAACAGGGATCCCTGGGTGGCGTTTATAAAACTGTTGTACATGCTCTTTCGAAGCCGAAGGCAAATGTTTCCCCACAGAGGCAGAACAGAGTGCCACCAGAGGCTCCACTGAGGGATCTGTACAGTCATGTAATGGGCTATTTTGGAAGGAAAGCTGCAGGTGAGCACTAACTGTGCAGAGCGCAAAAGGAGAAAGACAGCATCAGTTTGGCTTAATGCAACTGAAGCAAGCTATAAGCAATCAAGAAGCTTTGGGATGGTCACTGCTTTCTCTCTGTTTGGTTATGCATGCATGTTTACCCATCTGAATTTCCCAGCATAAAATATCTTTTATTTACTTTATAAATTACTAATTTCCTTTTTTAAGGCATTTAGTTGAACCCCTTTGCTGCTGAGCATCAAGTTAGGGAAGAGGAAGAGACAGGAAATTATTAATGACCATCCAAAGAAATAAATATAAATATTATTGCCTACCATATAGCCTTTAAAATGAGTCTTTCAGACATGCATCATACTTTTTTTTTTTCTTTCCCAAATGACTTGTTATTTTTACTTTGATTAATTTAGTTTTCTTCCTTATTTTAGGGAGTAAAAATACTTTGAAGTTTTTAGACATAATAGATATCCAGGTTATATAACCAGTCCCAGATAATTTTCATTAAGTTATTGAAGCTAATATTATTTCTTAAAAACCTTAGTGTTGATTGAGTTTCTTTTAAAACCATTTGTAAACATTCATTAAGCTTTTATCATTGCTTTTTCTTGAAATTTTGAATAAGCATAAACATTTATGAAAGTTTATTGATTACCTAAATATCAAACTTTTACAGATAAATTAAAAAATGCATTATTATGGCAGCTGTTTTCTCTGATCTTAGTTCAAAATTAAAATAAATTCACCAATATGGGAAAATATGAAAGTTTAAAAAAAATTATTAATTTGGTTATTTTAGCCTAAGTACTAGAATGTTCTACAAAGCATTGAGTCATTGATATCACCTTAGGGCAGTCATTAGAAGCTTAGTTACAATATAGACAGGCCAGTAAAATAATTATGTTTCATAAAAGATTTCTGACCACTTTGTTATTTTAATTTAAAATGTTTTACGTATGTAGTTTAATAGCAATATAATGTACTGATTTTTAAAATGTTTAGAGGAAAATATTTATAGTATATAATTTGTAACATTCAATTAGTAAAATTGAAATATGCAAATGATTTCATATAGGCAACAAGATATACCTACTGATTATTGTATTTTAAAATATAGAAAATGTAAATTATTAAGAGACCTTTGTATAAGTAAACAGCTTTTTCATAAAGCATTGATCATTTTGGACTTGCATAGAGAGTAGTTTCTATATTGTGTCATAATTATAAAATTATAAAGTCATCAATTTAAAACATCCCAGGGTGTTTTTAATATATCAAAAATGAGATATTTCTTATGGAGATATTTATAGAAAAATGGAAATACAAATTATTAGGGCTATTTTCGACAAAAGAGGCAGGGAGGAAGAGTTGTATGCTGGTATCTTTACAGCCAACATTAACCCAATTTCATCTAGTGCTTACCTGTAAGCTTTCTTGCTATTTAAGATCATACTGGAGATTGACTAACATCTGCTTAGTTTAAAAGTAAGTGTTAGATTTACTAATCTTATAATTAAATCTAAGAAAGGAAAACTATCCCTAAATGCATGTTTGGTGAGTAATTGATATAATATTGGAATTTTAAAAAGTATTTTGCTTTAAATTTAAAAAAATTAAGTTGCTTCTCCTTACTATATTTAGTTATTCATTTATTTTTAGCCAGTAAAGAGGATGTGAGTCAAAAACTACACCTTCTTAACAGTGATATTGGCAGCAGCAATGCTAATGTTCCTGACCTGATGGATGAGTTTATAGCTGAAAGACTTCGTAGTGGTAATACTTTGGTAAGCGTATTTTAATTTATCTTGTTTATGCTAGTAAGAGAGTAAAGAAGATCTGTAAAATCTTACTTTATGAAAGAATACATTAAAAAGTGATCTCAAAATTGATAATTTTAAGATTTTCTATGTGTTTATAAATTAATACATTAAAGACAAATCAATATATACTTTTTATTAAGTGAAAAATAAAAATTTTCTACTTACCTAAGATAAAAGACATAAGGAGTAAAGATTGTGCTTTCTCAGGTTCCAGTTGTATAGGTACCTTATGATAGAACCTATACTGATCTCATTCATCTCACCAATTTATACAGAAATCCGAAAACTTGCTTTGGTCCTCAGATGTTAAATGAAGTTGTGGCATTATATGACCTTTCAAATCCTTTCCAGCTCTAAATCTGTATTCCTTTGGTTCTAATTATGTGATACTGAACACTATTGGAGAAAGTCATGTCATTGTGCTTCTTGGGTCCACTGCAAATTTGGTAATTCATTTATCATCTAGATATTTCTAAGGCAGTGCTTTTATTCTTTCCTAATTGACCCTCCATTTCATTCCCTACTTCATCTGTTCCAAACCATTTCTCTCTTCTTCTCAAAGGAGAACCTTGATCTATTGAGAAAAGTTTTTCTGGGGAAAATAAAGAACATCATTCTTTTCCTTTTTATTCCATTCTCTGATGAAAATGTAACTCTTTTCTTTTTATGAACTTTCTCTTTATATATTCTATCCTAATTCTTTCTTTCTCTTTTAGGAGTTACTCCTTAACAATATTTTCTTTCTCTCATATCCACTTTTTCATTATCTGTTATGTCATTTGCTGCTATCTTCTCACAAGGTCAGATGTCTTCCCCATCCATAAAAACCTTTAACTTGACAACTTGACCTCAAGCTATCACTACCTCCTTTTAAGCCAAAGTTTACTTATTATAGTCTGTATTCTGACTATAATATTAAACTGCAAGTGCTCTCTCCAAGCTTACCAGTGAATTGTTAAATTCAAGGACCTCTTCTTAGTCTTCAGCCTTCTTAACCTCAATTGCTTTTGACACTGTCAACCACTTCCTCCTTTTTTGAGTGTTCTTTCTAATTCTCCTCTTTTTTTAAATGAACACTCTTTACTTTCTTCTGCTGTATTACCAGTTTGATAAATATTTATTGCACTTATGTGCAAGAGACTTTTCTAGGACCTAATATACAAGGTAGAAAATAATCCTTGCTCCTAAAGAACTTACATCTGTTTTCTATGAAGGAAAGGAGATGCAACATATATGAAGATAATCAAAACAATTTTAGGGAGAGTTCTTATTGATTTTTGAAGGAAGTTAAGAAATTCTAAGAGTTGAAATGAGAAGGAAATTTATTTTAGGCATAAAAAGGTCTAAAATTTGAGAATATTAGTTAGTTTTTTTTGGATTGAATGTTAAATAAAATAAGTCTAGGACTTCCAGGGATATAGTACCAAGTTGGTGAAGTGAAGCCAGGAAACTGCTCTAGGTCTCCCAGTTTCCCTCAAAAACCACATGAAACCAAGCTTCTGAATAGAATCTGATGGATTGAAACCACTCTCCAGCTCAAGATAGATTGGGAAAAAAAGTTCAAGAAAGATCAGTCTCACTGGGGGAATTCACAAGGGTGTTCAGTTCAGCTCAGGGTCTAGGAAAGTCAGAGGACTTAATCCCAGTACATCAGAAGTGAGACCCTTGGTTCTGGCTTAGTAATGGATCAGACTAGTGGGTCAATTTCTAGTCCCAGCTCAGGCAGCAAATTATTGGAAACCAGGCTGTTTCTTGGAAAGAGCAGGCAAAGCTACTCCCTGCAAACACAAGGGGCCTCTGTGCTCAAAGCCAAGGCTCAGAGCTACACAGGAAACTTGGGACAGTTCTCCCTTTACCTCAGGAGCTGAGCTCGACCATAAAGGTAAAAAAAAAGGAGGGAATATAGAAAGAAAAGGAAAGAAAATGAGCAAAAAACAGAAAAGAACCTTGAACAAAGAAAGTTACTATGGTGACAGGGAAGACCAAAATAACAACTCAGACATGAGTGATATGAATTGCTCTCAAGCCCAAAAAGCCTTCTTGGAAGTTCTCATAAAAGACTTTAAAAGGCAAAAAAGAGAGATTGAAGAGAAAGTGAGAAAAGAAATGAGAGGTATGCAAGAAGGAGTGAACAGCTTGGAACAGGAAGGCAATTGCTTAAAAAATATAATTGGCCAAATGCAAAAAAAAAAAAAAAAAACCCACTGAAGAAATCAATTTCTTCAGAATCACATAGGCCAAATGCAAAAAAAAAATCCAATGAAGAAATCACCTTGAAAAGTAGAATTAATCAAATGGAAAAAAATACAAAAGCTAATTGAAGGAACATCACACATTGAAAACTAGAATAGGACAAATGGAAGGTACGACTCTATGAAATATCAAGAATCAGTCAAATAAACTAAAAAGAATGAAAAAAATGGAAGAAAATGTAAAAATACCTCATTGAAAAAAACAAGCTGAACTGGAAAATCCAGTTTTTTAGATCCAGGAGAGTCAATTTAAAAATCATTGGCTTGAGACAGCTAGGTGGCACAGTGAATAGAGCACCAGCCCTGAAGTCAGGAAGACCTGACTTCAGACACTTAACACTTCCTAGCTGTGTGACCCTGAGCAAGTCACTTAACCCCAGTTGTCTCAAAAAGAAAATTCATGACCAAAAAAAGAACCTGAATAGCATTCTTCAAGAGCTCATCAAGGAAAGCTGTTCTGATATACTAGAAACAGGAAAATAGTCATTGAAAAATCCATCAAGAACCTCCAGAAAGATATCTCACAAGTATCCCAAGGAACATTGTTGCAAAACTCTAAAACTATAATGGCAAGGAAAAGATATTGTAAGGTGTCAGAGAAAAGCAAGTCAAGAATCAAAGAATAATAGTCAGGATTACCCAGGATCTGACGATGTCTATAATAAAGGATCAGAGGGCCTGGAACATCATATTCCAGAAGGTAAATGACTTGTTTCTTACAAACAAGAAGTAACTACTCAACTAGACTGAGCATCATCTTTTAGGGTAAGAGATTGATCTTCAATGATGTAAGAAACTTTCAATCATTTCTATTGAAAACACCAGAACTAAATAGGAAATTTGATCTTTAAACATAGAACTCAAAATAAACATAAAAAGATAAGCAGGGGGAAAATATATATTATTTAAAGATTAAATTGTTCACAACTGTAGATGGGAAAATGATATCTGTAACTCTTGAGAACTGTTATTGGGGCAGTTAGAGAGGGCATCAAATTGATGGAAGATATGATTCTTGAACAGATTCTGATTGGATGGTATCAAAAAAGACATTAAGTAGTGGGAAAAGGATTGTATTGGGAGAAGAGGAAAGGAGAGGTATAATGGGATAAATTAGATCTCATGAAGAGACCCAAAAGACCTATTACAATGGAGAGAAAGAAGGGGTTGGGGAATGAGCATTGTCTGAAACTTAATCTCATCAGTTTTGGTTCAAAGAGTGAATAACTCAGTTAATTCAATTGGGTGTAGACATTTATCTTACCCTGTAAAAGAGTAGGAGAAGAAAGGAGAAAGAAAAGGGAGGGTCTGGATAGAAGAGAGGACAGGAACACTAGAAGAAAAAGGAGTAAGAGAAGGAAAGAGGGGTGATAGAAGGGAGGGCAGATAGAGGGTAGTGTGGTTTAAAAACAAAACACTCCTAAAGGGGAACAGGTTGGAGGAAGTAGGATGGAGGGAAATACAGAGCTGATAATTGAGATTGTGAATGTGAATGAGATGAACTCTCCCGTAAAATGAAAGTGAACAGCAGAGAGGAATAAAAAACAGAATCCTACTATATATAATAACATCTTTGAAATAGAGAGATAAATACAAAGTAAAAGTAAAATGCTGAAGTGGAATTTATGTTTCAGCTGACGCAAAAGAAAGTAGCAATTCTGATCTCAGATAAAGCAAAAGTAAAGGTCTTTAATCAGATAAGGTAGGAAATTTCATCCTGATGAAGGGTACTATAAACAATGAAGTAGTAAGGCTGCTAAATATATATGCACACCGCATAGATTTTTTTTAAATGAAAGCTTTTTATTTTTAAAACATATTCAAAAGTAATTTTTCAGCATTGACCCTTGCAAAGCCCTTCTGTTCCAAATTATCTCCTTCTTCCTTCTACTCCCTCCCTTAGATGGCAGGTAGTCCAACACATGTTAAATATGTTAAAATATGCTAGATCTAATATATGTATACATATTTATACAGTTATTTTGCTGCACCAAAAAAAATTGGATCAAGAAGGAAAAAAAAAACAGGAAAGAAAATAAATTGCAAGCAAACAACAACAGAAAGAGCGAGAATTATGCATAGATTTCAACATTCAATCTTACAAAAACTTGTGTTCCAAATTTTTTCTTCTTCCCTTCCCCATACCCCCTTCCCTTAAATAGCAAGTAATCCAACATATGTTAAACACATGCAGTTCTTCTATATACATTTCCACAATTATGCTGTTCAAGAAAAATCAAATCAAAAAGGGAAAAAAATGAAAAAGAAAACAAAAAGCAAGCAAACAAGGAATAGTAAAAATACTATGTTGTGAGCTACATTCAATCCCCATAGTCATCTTTCTGCGTTGCAGATGGCTCTCTCCATCACAAGTCTATTGGATTTGACCTAAATAATTGTTGTAGAGGGCCACGGATCCATCAGAATTGATCATCACATAATCTTGTTGCTGTGTACAATGTTCTCCTAGTTCTACTTATTTCACTTAGCATCAGTTCATGTAAGTCTGTCCAAGTCTCTCTGTAATCATTATAGAACAACAATATTTCGTAACAGTCACATACCATAACTTATTCAGCCCTTCTCCAACAGATGGACATCCACTCAATTCCAGTTCCTTGCCACTACAAAAAAGGGCTACCACAAACATTTTTGCACATGTGGGTCCCTTTTTCTCCTTCATGATCTCTTTAGGATACAAACCCAGGAGAAACACTGCTGGATCAAAGGATATGTACAATTTTATGTCCTTTGGATATAGTTCCATATTGTTCTCCAGAATGGTTGGATCAGTTCACAACTTCATTAACAATTTATTAGTGTCCTAGTTTTCCTACATTCCCTCCAACATTTATTATTATCTTTTCCTGCCATCTTAGCCAATCTGAGAAGTGTGAGGTGTTGTTTTAATTTGCAATTCTTCAATCAATAGTGATTTAGAGCACTTTTTCATATGATTAGAAAAGGTTTTAATTTCTTCATCTGAAAATTGTCTGTTCATATCCTTTGACCATTTATCAATTGGGGAATGGCTTGAATTCTTATAAATTTGAGTTAATTTCTATATATTTTAGAAATAAGGCCTTTATATAAAAAGAACCTTTGGATGTAAAAAATTTTTTTGTTTTCTTTCTAATCTTGACTTTATTAGTTTTGTTTGTACAAAAACTTTTTAACTTAATATAATCAAAATATCTATTTTGTATTCAAAATGTACTCCAGTTCTTCTTTGGCCACAAATTCATTCCTTTTCCACAAATCTGAGAGAGAAACTATCCTTTGTTCTTCTACTTGCTGCAAAAATTTTAAATAAAATACTAGTATAGAGATTACAACAGCTTGACAACAGGAATTGTTTTCACTATAACCAAGTGCATTTTATACTAGGAAGGCAGGATTGGTTCAACATGAGAAAAATTATTAACTTCATTGACTATATCAATAACAAAACCAACAGAAATCATATGATAATCTCAATAATGTAAAAAAGCTTTTGACAAAATATAATACCTATTCTTATTAAAAATACTAGAGAGGATAGGGATAAAAATTTTCCTCAAAATAATAAGCAGTATCTATCTGAAACCAATGCAAGCATTATTTGTAATGGAGAGAAACTGGATGCATTCCCAATAAGAAATAAGGATGCCCATTATTACCACTATTATTCAATAATGAACTAGAAATATTGGCTTTGAGGAGATAAAACTATCATTCTTTGCAGATAATGGTGTGATGATATACTTAGAGAATCCTAGAAAACCATCCAAAAATCTGCTTGAAACAATTAACAACTTTAGCAAAGTTGAAGGATAGAACATAAACCTACATAAATCATCAACATTTCTACATATTACTGACAAAATCCAGCAGCGAGAAATAGAGAAATTCTATTTAAAATAACTAGACAATACAATATTTGGGTGTTTACCTGCCAAGACAAACTGAGCAACTATATGAACACAATTATAAAACACTGCTCACAAAGTCAGATCTAAATATTGGAAAGATAGTAATTGCTCATGAATAAGTCAAGCTAATGTAATAAGCAACTCTACCTAAATTGGTTTACTTGTTCAGTGCCATACATGCAAACGTCTAAACAGTTATTTTATAGAGCTAGAAAAAAAAAATTCATCTGGAAGAACAAAAGATTTAAAGTATTAAGGGAATTAATGAAAAAAAAAATACAAAGGATAGTAGCTTAGTAGTACCAGACCTAAAAGTCTATTATAATACAGCAGTCATCAAAACCATTTGGTACGGGCTAAGAAATAGAATGGTGGATCAGTAGAATTGGTTAAATACACATGAC